>NC_081415.1:403852304-404602304 GCF_030272615.1 Cryptomeria japonica | reverse complement strand
TGTTTCATCTAGATTTCTTGAGTGCAGTTCATAAATTCTGCCACATACTCTGCTTTAGTTGTAGACTGAGAACTACATCTCTGCTTCTTACTTGTCCATGAGACTAGTCTTCCACCAAGAAAGAACGCTCCACATGTTGCGCTTTTCTAGTCATCCACATTACCTGCCCAATCTGCATCATTAAACACTTTGAGATTAAAATCACCATTGGATGGATACCACAATCCATAGTCAACAGTCCCTTTCAGGTATCTAACAATCCTCTTGACTGCTACCAAGTGGGATTCCCACAGACTTTTCTGAAAATGAGCTACAATGTCCACTGCATGAGCAATATCTGGTCTGTTGTGCACCACATAGTGCAACTTACCATTCATTGACTGATACTCCTTCTCATTCACTAATGATGAATCATCTTCCTTAGTCAATTTATAGCCAGTCACCATTGGTGTACCAACTGGTTTTCTCTCCTCCATGCCAAAGTTCTTCAAAACCTCTTTGACATACTTGGACTGGGTAATAAAGATACCCTCTTTCATTTGTTGAATCTATAAACCAATGAAGAAATTTATCTCTCCAATCAGAGATGTCTCAAACTCTTTCTTCATTTCATCTACAAATGCATGACTCATTTCATCAACTCCTCCAAAGATTATGTCATCTACAAATACTTCACAGATCAGAATCTGATCACCTTTAGATTTCAGGTAGATGTTGCTATCCTCAGTTGTTCTCAGAAATCCTATTTTCACAAGATGAGAGTGTAAACGTTCATACCATGCCCTTGGTGCTTGTTTCAATCCATACATGGCCTTGTGTAATCTACACACCATGTTACTATCTTTTGATAAGGCAAACCCATCTGGTTGCTCAATATACACTTCCTCTTCTAGGATTCCATTCAAGAACACAGACTTTATATCCATCTGGTATACCTTAAATCCCTTGAATGCTACAAATGCAAGTAGCATTCAGACACCTTCCACTCTAGCCATAGGAGAAAAAGTTTCTCCATAGTCTTCTCCTTCTTCTTGAGCATATCCCTTGCATACAAGTCTTTCCTTGTTTCTTACAACTGTGCGTTCTTCATTTAGCTTATTCCTAAAAACCCATTTGGTACCTATGACATTCTTATGTTCTGGTCTGGGTACCAAGGACCATGTTGCATTCTTTCTATCTAGTCTAGCTCCTCTTCCATTGCCTTAATCCAGTCTTCATTTGTAAATGCTTCCCTGGAAGTCTTGGGTTCCAATTCAAAAATCATGCAAGAGTTTTCTTTCACCTTTCTTCTTGTGAGTATCCCTGCATCTTTATCTCCTATGATCTGCTTCAGATCATGATGTAGTTTCACATATCTAGGAATGGTTCTACCTGGTTCTGCTAGCTTTTCCCCTTCTTCTTCACCTACAAGAACATTGAGATCTTTACTTGTTTCTTTCTTAACCGGTTCCTAGAAGGCTATGCCCAGTTCATCTTCCACTTCCTTGATGTAGGCTTCCTTAGGTTCCTCAGGGGATTCATCAACCCTGACATTGATACTCTTAAAAATTTTATGTGTTCTATTGTTGTAGCACTTGAGAGCTTTACTCTTAGTGGAATATCCCAGAAATATTCCATCATCACATTTAGCATCAAACTTTCTCAGATGCTCACCTCTCTTGATGTAACACTTACTACCAAATACTTTAAAATAACTCATAGTGGGAGTCTTCCCAGTCCAATACTCAAAAAGGGGTTTTAACTCTACCTTTCTTGATGAGTACTCGGTTCATAGTATAGACTGCAGTGCTCACTGCTTCTCTCCAAAAAGTGTGAGCAACCTTTCCTTGGATCAACATTGTTTTGGCCGCTTCAACTACATTCCTGTTATTCCTTTCTGCTATGCCATTCTATTGTGGTGTCCTTGGGGAAGACAACTGTCTCTTGATACTACTCTATTCACAGTACTTGTTGAATTCATCAGAAGTGAATTCACCTCCTTGATCAGTTCTTAGGCATTTTATCTTTTGATCACTTTCCTTCTCTACTAATGCGCTAAAGGCTTTGAACTTTCCAAATGCCTCAGACTTTTCTTTCAAGATTGTGACCCACATCATTCTTGAGAAGTCATCAGTAAGAATCATGAAATACCTATCTCCCTGAATACTTCTAGTTTTCATAGGACCACACAAATCAGTATACACAAGATCAAGTAAGTTTTGTACTGAAAAATACTTACCTTTGAAGTTGAGGAAGACATCTTCCCAAGTTGGCATTCTCCAGTTTGTTCAGCAAAGGCAATCCTCTTACTGCCTTGATCTTACTCACCTTTACAATAATATCAAATTTCATATGACAAAGTCTCCTATGCCATATCCAACTGTCATCAAACTTTTCCATTAGACACTGACTTATCTTGGCATTCAACTAAAACAAGTTACCTCTGGTCTGCTTATCGGTGGCAATAAGTTCACCACTCTTCCCAACTATACTGCAGAATCCACCTTTGAACTTGAGAATGAGTCCTTTATCATTTAGTTGAGCAACACTCAACAAGTTATGCTTAAGACCTTCTACCCAGTAAACATCATCCGCACTTCTCTTTCCATTCAATGAGATGGATCCTTTTCCTTTTACCAAGCAAGGTGCACTATTGCCAAATCTGACAACACCTCCATCATATTCTTCTAGAGACAGAAACTTTCTCTGATCACTAGTCATGTGGTGAGAACAACCACTATCAATAATCCACTCATTAGAGTTGTCAATGCAAGAGACAAGTGCTTTCTTATTAGACACTTCTTCCTTTACAGCTACAAACACTATGTCCTCATTCTCTTCATTCTCAGATTCTTCATCAATAACACCTTCATCCATTACAACAAGACAATTTCTTCTATTTCCTCCTTTGTACTTTCTAAACCTCTCCGGTTTATCCTTATTGTCATTGTTAGAAAATTTAACAACTATATGTCCTATCTTATTGCAAGAAAAACATTTTAAAGAAAGCTTACCTCTGTATTTTCCAGTGCCTTTTGGAAGTCTCTTGGCAAGAAGAGCTTCAAACTCCATCAGAATCTCTTCATCATCCATACCTCTGCTTTGCATGGATTCATAATTGGTACTTACTTCTTTTCCTTTTCTGGTTGGTGCAACAGATGCTCTAAAGGCTGACTCAGTCTTCTGAACACTGCCATCATAGCTATTCAACTCATATATAGTCAATTTAGCAATGATAGAGTCTAAGGATACCTTGGTTTTGTCAATAGACCTTAGTTCTTGAATAGCAGTAACTCTGATTGCATAGACCAGTAACAATAATCTCAAAACTTTACCGACAACGGTGGCATCATCAATTGTTCCACCAGTGCTCTTGATACCTCCAACCACAGTCTTGATCCTTATGCCATATTGCTGAATGGTCTCTCCTTCAACCATCCTCATGTCTTAAAATTTTCCTCTAAGGCTCTCTTCCTTAGCTTTCTTTACATGCTCATCACCGTCGTAGATAGTTTCCAGTGTTTCCCATACATCTTTAGGAGTGTCCTTATCTTGTACATCAATTAACTCAATATCAGACAAACTGCTAATAAGAGCTTCCATAACTTGCCCATTTTCTGGAATTTCTCTTTTCTGATCATCGGTTAAACTACCAGTGGGAATTACATAGGTATTCTCAACATAGCTCCAGTGTTGAGCACCCAAACTCTTGATATAGATCTTCATTCTATCCTTCCACATTTTGAAGTTATCTCTATTGAATTTAGGACCTTCCCTCTTCATCATTAAAGCGGGATCGTTTACCTCAAGCGGTTAAGCTTATATCACTGACCACCTATACTCACTCTGATACCAATTCATGAATAATGATGAACAATAGATACCCTAACTGGTATTGAGAGGGGGGGGGTGAATCTGTACATACAAAAACTTCTCCACAACTTATAATGATAACCGGTTGTCTTCATTACTAGACTTAACCATGGAAATACCAGTTAAACATAGTAACACTTGAGACATCTAAACCACTAAACTGAATACTACAAATATCATTCAACACTTGATAACCACTTCACCCATAATCATATGCATGTGGTATATCAGTAATACCATAACTATTAGCTCTGCATGCATAATCACCAAAACAAAGAATACTTAATCATCACATGAAAATGCACAACTCATGACACATAGATTTTTCACATGGAAACCCAAATGGGAAAAACCACAGTGGGGATGAATACCCACAAGCTTGTTTTGAACTCTTTTGAAGCTCGCTCTGTTAGGATCCTAGTCTGGTTAAAGACTTTTACAATAAGGTTCTGCTAGGAACCGATCCTGTTAAAGATCACCCGGTTAAGGGATGGATATATACCCTGTTAAAGGTTGAAACCCTATTAAAGGTTACCTTGCTAGAGGATTTAAAGAACTCAATGAACTTGAGTCACCTGGTTAGAGGATTTACAGTAAGCCTATTAAAGCTACCCTGCAAAGGGATTTTCCTTCTATTGAAATGGTTAGAAGACAACAGGTAAAACTCTGATCTGATAACAACACTATATGCTAAGGTAGATCCTTTTCAGTTCCTCTACTCTGCAATCGCACTCTACAGTTTTCTCTCACTGGTCTAGAAAGTATCTCATCACTTGGTTATACACACAACTTTTCCAACAAATTACAATAACAAACATCATCGACCTTATAAACAACAATTAGGTCGGTAGCATAAACCCCAAACCCTAAGTATATTAGGTTTATAATTACAAGTGGTCGAATCCTGACCGTCCAAACACTTTTCATAGAATGAAACAATCTCAAATAGATCACAAGTCATTCTGCACTATCCAATCTTCACCACACATAGAAATCAGTAACCCATCACTCTTTCTTCTCATACCGCTAAGAAGAATATCCATTCCCAAGGTAGACAATAAATGCAGTCGATCTTCACATGCAAGATCCTCAAGGAAATCCTTCACGAGCACACAACTGACATGGCAGCTTGATCTCATCCTCATTTCTTAGCTAACTCATCATATAATATCATTGGTTGCATTGCACAAGCTAGATTGTGAAACCAGAAACCCTAGAGCTGAGACTACCAACTGATAGTCACACTTAGTGAAACCCTGACATTGGTTCACTACATCTCTTCATACAATCTTCATAGTTGATCATCAATAACAACTACTTCCAATCTTCATACCAGTTGACCTATACTTATTGGCATCAATGACAACATACATTATTATCATATCATCATGTGCCAACATACTGGTTCATCAAATGCCAACAATCTCCCCCTTTGGCATTGATGGCAATACTTACATAGTGTAGCATTCCAACAAGAAACATCATAGACCAGTGTAACTAAAATATCTTCATCAGATATCATACAACAGATATCTTTTCCATTATCTCATATCTTCTCTCCTTATTATATATCTTCTCCCATATCATATATCTTCTCCCCCTTTGACAACAATGCCAAAGTGGAGGCATAAGCTTCCATACTCCACTATGTTGCTCCCCCTATGGAGTAGCATCCTTCAACACATCAATATGGACCCAATCCTGAGGAATGAATGATCAAGAAAAATGCATCAAGATCTCCATCCAAACCGGTTGGCTCTAGTAGAAAGAGTAATCAGTTCAATGCCACCTATTCCACTTGGCTCTAGTAGAAAGAGTAATCAAGTCATGGTGCAACAAATTGCAGAATGAGAATGGGTCAGAGAAATAATGCAGGACCATGGAAGAAAATTGGTATGGAATGTTTCAATTTCCATAAGATCAGTCACTTAGCCAGAGAATGCAGAAACCAATCTTATAACCGGTCTGAAGATAGAAACCAGTTTGGCAAGAAGAAAGGGTAAAATGACTTGAAAGGAAAGAAAACAATTGAAGAGGTGAGGAATGAGATGAAGAAACCATGGACTAAGAAGGAAGAAAGAAAAGAAGGAGAGAATCTTTCTAAAACTAAGTCATCATCCACTGGTGATGACAGTTCCTCTTCAAACTAAGAATACTAATACTCAAGGGGAGCACATATGGTAAGATCATTATTGAATCCCCTTGACTGATATGAGGTTATGTCTATCTACATAGTTTAGATGCATAAATGTTTGTTTAAATCTCTTATTTTGTAAATGTTTTGAGGGTTAGTGTAAATATTGTTTGTGTACTAGTATCGGTAACAAGCAACTAGTAAGAAGTAAACCGGTGTACCTTAAGTTGTAAATGGTCAAAATTGTACAAACTAGCCGTTGTATTGAAGCACCAATAAAACTTAACAAATAAATAAAGAAATAACAATAAATTTCATTTACATTGCTTTCTTGTGAATATTATTGAGCTCTTGTGCAACCTAAGGTGATCTAAATCTTGCTATCTCTATTTGTGCGAAGTGATCAAGTAGTATGATAGTGGTGATTGGAAGCCCTAGAGGAGAAGGTATTCAAACTCTATTTTTTAAAAATTTGTTTGAAGTTCATCATGGCAGCTTCTGTGTTGACTCTTGTGTTGGTTGAATCAATTAAAGGAACCTCAACTTGAGTTCAAACTGCATCCTATGAAGGCTAGAGAGATCAACATGACCGGTGCCCTATCTTCTATGTCCTCTGGTGTGTTACTAGTTGAAGATATTTGCTCCTTCATCCATTGCAATCTTGAAGAACTTGGAGATAAATTCATTTGAAATGAATTCAAAGGGTTCTGTGATCATGATCTATTGAAGGCAGAACATTTGCATCTGAAGACCAAGGGTTTGTCAAATGATGTTAATTTTCTCAATCAATTTCATGTTGATTGGGTCAGGTATGTGCTAAAATGAGTGTATGATCAATTTCTATGGCTAGAAGTTGAAGCACCAATCAAAATCACAAAGGATGTGATCCAAAGAGTAACAAGGTTTAGCGCAACTAGTGAGGCACTAACCCTTAGAACAATATCATCCACTGAAGCCACTCGGATGACTCAATCCTGATATGACAAAAGAGCAATGACAATCACTCACATTGATAACGCATAAGTGAGGTTTGCTTCTACAGTGATGGGTTATAGGGTATATCAATCAAGCCACATGAACAGTATGTCGAGTGGTGCTATCCATATAGCCTATCAAATCATCAAGGAGGATTCTACATATGATATCTGTGAGATGATCAGAAGTCAATTCTTGGTGAACATGAATAAAATTAAGAAGGACAAGAAGCGATCATTCAAGTGTGGTTCATTAGTGGTATGTATATTCTTCTATGTGCAAAATTTCTTTCCCGGTAAGGGAAATGTAGTGTGGTTTGAAGATAAACCTATCATGGTTCAGATAGGTGAAATGATTAGAGATTTAGGTGATAAGTTTGGAGAAACAATGTGGGGTTATTTTAAATAATTCCAAACTAGAATGCACAAAAGAGAGAGAATCCCAACTGGTATAGTTCAAAAGTACAAGGACAACATTTGTTTTCTTGTTGATACTAACTGTTTCATTATTCAAGTGGTTCAACCTAGAACCTTTTGGGTACTTTCTATGGGTTATGAGGTCGGGGAAGATATTACTAAAGTGTATGCAAACATGTTACTGTATAAACCGGTAGACAGAAAAGCAAAGAGATTTGGAACTTGTGAGGAGGCAAGCTCCAAAATAAAAAAGGGAACTCAAGAAGCCTATCATACAAAAGAGAGTAAGGAAAATGATTGACACATTAGACAAGAAGTATGGAGGTGAAGCATCCGATACCACTACTTCCACTAGTACAACTGAACAAACAGGGGCCAAAGCAAACAAAGTTGAAGAAAAAATAGGAGAAAAGAAGAAAATGTCGAAGGAAAAACCCAAGGGTACTACATCTAGCAAGCCGATAGCATACACAAAAGAAAAGGACTCAAATACTCCTGCATCTTCCCTAGGTAAAGGTGGACCGGTAGGAATCACATATGCAAGAAAGAAAAAGCGTGAAGGGACAATTGATACAAAGGCTAATAAGAAGCCCAAGAAGGATGAAAAGGAGGGTGATAACACTGACACCCAATCTGATGTGGAAATAAAAGAAGTCAGAAGAAGTGGCAGAAATGTAGTTCCAACTATTGATGAATTGGTCCATGGGATCAAAGATTATGCAGGTCTATCTGGTGTTGGGAGAAAATATCCCCTCTGCAATGAGGAGGACAAAAGAAAAATTGAAGAATCACTTATCTGGAACTTGCATAAGTTCTGCAGAACTCCTAGTGAACTATATTGAATAATTCCACTAGACTTGCAAAATCAAATTGAAGGGAGATGGAAAACAACTTTAGCTATTGAGAAAGAGCACAGGATAAAAGAACTCATGGAACTCCAACATGATCTTGATTATAATCAAGAATCTATACTAGCAGAAGCATGTATTCAATGCTTTAAAATAAGGAACAAGATAGGGAGAGTGGCCATAGGAGATGTCCAAGGTGTACATGATGAGGGTGTTGCCTTATGGAAAATAATTTTGAGCCAGCAAAAGGAAGCTAAGGAGGAAATAGAAAAATAAGTTAAACAAGGACAAGATATAGCTGCTCATGAAAAGACCAAAGGAAAAGAAAAGGATACCACCGATGAATTTGATGTTTTCACAGTTGATGATATCATAGGTAATTTTGTGTTAGATATTCCTAATCTGACAAAGGATGTTGAGCAACCGGTCAAACACAAATCAACTATTGAAACTTTTGATATTGATGTTACACCGGTGAAGGGAGCCGATAAAACTAATCATCCCGATGAAGATGAAGTCATAATTGAAAATATACCTTATGAAGATAAACCTCATAGAACTTTGGTAACAATAAATCCTACTGACAATGAACCTCTTTTGTCAGAAAAAGGTGCAGATGAAGGAAATCCAAAGGTGATAAATTCATCAATACCACCTATTGAAGAATCAGAGAAGAAGGAAACTGAGGAGAAGGAAGAAAAACATAAGGAAGCAAAAAAGAAGGAAGAAGAGATGAAGGAAACATAGGAGACCAAGGAATCAAAACAACACAAGAAGAAAGAGGATTCTTTGTCCAGTCAACTTGAAGATGGTAAGAAAACAGTGATGGACACTCCTCTAATAAAGAGGAAGTTAGATTTAGAAAAGGAGGGTGAAAAGAAGAAAGCTAAACTAACCACCATAGCTAGCTCTAAGGTTAAGGATGAAGAAAAGGAAGAATAAATAGAGGAGGAAGAAGAGGAAGACTCTATAATTGATATAAAGAAGATGACCCCCAAACAATTAATGAAATTTTTTGAAAAATTGAAACTTCAAGCTGAAAAGGCAAAACTTAAAGCAAAGAAAAAGAAGACCAAAATTCTTAATACTGCAAAGACTGTTCTATCTAATCTCATTCTTGACATTGTTGTTGATGACAATGCACCCACCATTGATCAGTTGGGAACTCTTGTCAAATCAATCGATTCAGAGGCAACCAATATGGAGAAGGTTGCAGTCAGAGAGTATGAAACAAGGACAAGTGAAAAATTAATGGAACACATATCAGTTGGCAAAGTTGCTCTCTCTACCAACACTAAAGAGGTCAAATCTATACTACAGGAAGTTGGCCAATTATTAGACAAGTCATCAAGCTTCACTAATTTAATCAAAGATCTTGAAGATAAAAGATCTTAGAATCAAAGGGAAATCCAAGATCTAATAGGTTCTTTTGATCCTCTTACAAGCTCTATAGCGACCTTTAGTAGAAAGGTCAAATAGTTAACTCATGAAATCAAAAAGTTAAAAGAGCAAGAGGATAAACAAGCTCTTAATCTGTTAGAGCTATAGTACTACCTTGCACCAATCATTGATTTCATGCAAAGGAATGTCAAAGAAGAAGAATGCCTCATAAGTGCACCTGACTATAAGATAGTAGATGATATGGAGGATTTTGATATAGTTTTGCATGGACACTTCAACACCATGAAACAAGTGAAGCCTTCATGGGAATCCTCTTTGCAAGTTGCTAAGGAAAATTTCGAAGACATTTTTTCTTTACTTACATGAATTCTTTTGTATATTCTTTTCCATTTATGTAAAAAGGGGGACTTTGTATATAAATGAGGCATATAAGTAGGGGATCAGAACTGGCACATACATGACTATTTTGTAGTGTTTTCCACCAATGCCAAAGGGGGAGTTTGTTTGCATTATGATGAATTTTGTATGACTGGTGAAATGGTTATCATTGTTGGCAACATCAGCTTCTAAGTCTCTACAGTCCATCAGTAAAGGAGTAAAGGGTAACCAGTGAAGAACAAGAGTCCTTATTCCTATTGGTAGTGAGTAGAACAATATACAAGGGTTAACCGGTTAAGCAGTGAGTAGACCGATATATAGGGGTTAACCAACTAAGCAGTGAGTAGACTAGTATACAGAGGCTAAATGACCAAGTAGAAAGTAGACCAGTATGCAGGGGGCAACTGGTTAGGCAGAATTGGACTGACACATAGGCGACAACCGACAATATAGGAGTCTCAACCGATAGACTTAGAAACATCTAGTTGAATAAGCAGTCTTCTGTATTCAACTGATGAGATTTTTGGCATGAACTATTGTCTTGACCGATATTCTCAGAATGATTTTTGGAGAGCGATTTGAGGCATGATAACATAATTTTGAATTTGATTTTTGGAGGGAAAGTTAGCGCCTGAACCAAAGGATAATATATTCACATCTTTCATTATGATTATTATTGATTGGGAGTATGAGAAAAATATTTGTGTGAATGTTAAGAAGGTGAACAAAATAGAGTGCAGGAGATAGAGGTATGAATCGGTGAAGCTGACACCGATTACAAGAAAAAAGCATGCAAAGTGGATCTATGAGACAGAGGTAATGACATCAAAAAGATCAATCATATTTGTTTCATTCTAACAATTGCAACATTGTAAATCCCTTAACAAGGTGAACCTTAACTAGTTCTTTATGTAAAATCTTTTAACTGAGTCACTTCAGATATGAAGTTGTAAAATCCTCTAGCAAGGTGAACTTTAACAGTTTCTAAGGTATTCTTAACCGGATACTAGTCACTTCAAATAGGGTGATGTTCTCAGAAAGAACTGGTTGCAAGCTCTTAATAGGGAACTCTTTTTCACTGCACTAAAAGAGATTGTGGGTTATCCGCATTGTGGTTTTCTCCCTCTAACTGAGGGTTTCCATGAATAATTGCTAGTGTTATGTGATGCTTATTTGTGCATGCAAATCTCTTTTCTTTGATGTTCTGTGCTTTCATGATTAATTTAATGGTTAAGTTAATTTGGAAGGATAGTTGCAGACCGGTTAGTTTAAAAGTTTGAATTGTGAATAGACTATTTTGACTTATTCAACCCCCCTCTCAGTCACCTGTTAATACTAACAGATGGCTAGGATGGAAAGAAGGTGGAGGAAGATTGAGAGGATAAGGTGTGGGATCCAAGAGATATGTCATAAATGCATTTCTTGTCTCCACACCTCACAAGTACATGGGGAAGAGTTCCTCAAGTACATTGGGAAGAGAAATAGGAATATAAATTCCTTGGGAGAAGCAAGGAGGAATTAAAATTCCAAAATAGAAGATTGTGTGGGAAGAATAAAGGGATAAAGGAATTAAAAAGTCCTTCAGAAGAGTGGGCATGTGAATGTGCAAGGATTTGACATTCCTTGGAAGAGACAAAGTTGGTGCATTTAATGTTTGGAGGGAGAGAGAAGAAAGTCATTTATGGCAAGGAGTTGACCCATTCCTAATCAAGGTGATTAGGAATGTACAAGTGACTAGGAGGAGTGATTAGGTGGTTTGATGAAGGATTAGAATGCAAGTGGGCAGGTTAGGAGGATGTGACATGAGGAGAGATAATGAGTGGAGGAATATAAAATTGAGGAAAATGATAAGCATACTTAGAGGGTGATTAATTAGGCTAGATGATAAGATTAGAAAAGGTGATTTGTAGGAATCACATGGTTAGCTTAGTTAATTGTATTTAATTAACTAATAGAGATTTAGAAGAAATAATGATTGTGACGACATTAGTATAATAGGGAAATAATTAACTTTGCCAAATTAATTATAGGACTATAGTGATAAGATTAATTAAATTTAATTAATCTTAAGAGGTAGGGGATCAACACAATTAAATTAATTAAATATTAATTTAATTAATTTTTATGTCTACATTTTACCCCTTTTGCGCAATGACAAAATTCATCATGGCTAAAAGATGAAGAAAGATGCCTCGACGTGAAGACATTGCTGATGTATGCCCCCATCAAGAATTTAATCAAAAAAAATGAAATTTTTTCGAGAAAATTATCAAAAAGGAAGAAAATGGAAAGAGAAGGATGAGAAAGATGAGGAAAAGGAAAAGATCATGCAGAAAATGGAAGAGAAGGCGAGAAGGGCCTTTTTAAGCCACAAAGGGCCCATGGAGGGGTCATTTTCATACACTATTCATGGAGCCTATAACAACTAGAGAAAAGGACAACCATACCATGCATTTCACAACACGAGCACAATGCAAACAGGCTCTAGAGGTACCAGTGACCACCAAAGTACCACCCATCAGTATGTACCCTATCCTTAACTTGGTAAATTTGATAGAATAGCATTTATTATGGTAATAAATGAGGGCTAAAAGTGGATAGGGCAGAGCTGTTGATCGCCTGATCAATATCTACACCCGGGGATCATCACCTATGTAGACGATCCCTATCTATGCAGACAAACAAATGTTTATGCCAACGGGAAAGGGCAGGGGAAAAATACTATAAAAAAAAACCTCCACTCTATGGAATGGCATAGAGGGCACAAATTCAGCATCTCCATTTAAGGAAAGTCGTCTATACCCAGGAAGGGGGGATTAGGAAAAAGGAAGAAAAGAAAGGGGGCGAGGGGCTTCAATGCATGATAAATGTCATCGATTAGTATCTTTCCCATAGGGTTATGTGGCAATTTGGGGTCCAAGAGGACATAACTGGGGAGGAGTGAGGGAATCCTCAAATCACTCAAGAGGCAACCACCTATAGAAATTCTATCGAGGCATTTTACGTCTGACTAAGTTAGATAGGGATTTAGATAGTACCCAAGGATAAGCAGTAGGATGTTGTGGATCTAGGGTGCACATGAGCATATGCCACATGATGGGAGGCACACAGGACAATGCAACTACCTTTACCAGGGGTGTTGGAGGATGATGAGGTAGCACAGTCAGTGGATGAGGTAAATGGAGGAGAGGAAGATGAAACAGGGGAGAGAGGGGCAGCCAAAGGATCCAAGAGGATTTAGAGGGTACCCAGAAGAGGAGGGAGAGGATAAGGACATACACTAGCACAAGTGCTATTACAAGTACAGGACACAGTGGTAACCGTACTACCATTACAAGTGTCGGGATGATAGGATCAGGCAAGACAAGACCCACAGGAGTAGGGTGTGTGATGGGGAGGGATTCTCAAAGAGAGTCCCACCTTACTCAATAGGAATTTGAGTGATATGTTAGTGGGCTCCTTTCACTCTATACTGGTTTTTCAACAAACCAAAACTCTCAACTCTCTAGGAGTGCTCCCTATCAAATTGTGCTCAATAGTTGCTCAGGCATAGTTGAGATTCACAAGGGTAAATCCGACCTCAAGCTATGCAATATTCTAACATATACTTGTAGGGGTTTTAGTAGGTGTTCTTAAGGTATTTCCATGCCAATCAACTGGTTTTACAATTGGATTTCCTTCATTTTTTCATCGCTCCCTCTTTCTCCTATTTTCTAGGCCTAGTAGCCCTAGAACCTCAATTAGCCCTACCTAACCAGTTTTTGGGAAATTTCTCAAAAATCACTCAAAGAACCTAAACACCCTCTTGGATTAACTTTTAGATCCATCAGGTGAGAAAGTCAGGTTTGTTCGTATAGGTACAAAACCCAAAACTGGCATTTATGAAGAGTTTTGGGACTTTGTTGTCTTCTTCAAAGGGTTCATTGTCTTCTCTAGTTTTTCACACCTCCAACCTTCCACATAGGCTCTTCCACACCTTTCTTACTCATTCCAAACACTTGGCATCTACATAATTGATCATCCCTACAAGAATATGCAACTTTTCAATCATTTTCCTAACCAGGCTATGACTGAGCTCACCTAGGAAATGATGCCAAATAGCCTTTCAATGACTTCCAATCCAAACAAAAATTATTTAAATTATAAAAGGGTTCCATGGCTTGAGTCCCAAGCGTCATTGAGCAAAACTCAAGGGATTTCAAGCTGGACCCATAATTAGGCTCTTAAACCCTTGCTCAGACCGAGAGAAATGTAAAATCAAATACAAACTTCAAACCTACACTAGAAACTATTAAAAAATACCTTCTAAGCATTTAAATGGCATATACAAAGCAATCATGAAAGAATAGTAGTGAAATCAATCCATTAAGTATGGACTATTGCTCAAAATTTAAGAAGAATGCAAGGTAAAATCTAGAAAATCTCTTCATAATGTATTCAAACATGCTCAAGGCATTTGCAAACTTGTTTACATTCCTTCTCAGAGTATTTTATATGCCATTTGAATCTAACCAACTCTTCATCAGTTTCTTAATTGCCGATGTGCTCAAAGATGCAAAAGTTACAAAATGTTGTCGAGCAACAATGACAGCTTTTGCCAAAATGTGCATTTTTACATTCCATGCATTGCTACTCATCCTAAACCTCCTAGAATGACTTACAAGAACTAAAATGACATTTCTAAATTCCAAATAAGGTGTTACAAAACATTTTACACCAAAATGCAATTTTATGCCATTTTAGGCTTACAAGGGCTCAAAAGCCAAATTTGAGTAAATACATGATCTAGTTGACATTCATCCTTCAAATGCATATCCAACACATGTGGACCTATGAGTAGTCCATTATTCACAAACCTAAACCAAACTAAAGACTAACACACCAAAATCTAGAAAATGCACTCAAAACTAGGTGCTCTTGCACCATACTCCCCCAATGAAAAAGAAGTCAAGTGACTCCTTGAGGTAACAAAGAAAGGGGAACTCCAAACTCAGAAAAGTCTACCTCAGATATCCAAGTGTCCTTAGATGTTGGAAGGTTTTTTCATTTGATCAAGTGCTCCATATAGACGACATGTCTTGTTTTCTTGAGAACTCTAGAGTCTAACACCTTCTTGGCTTGTGGCATGGGTGCAAGTGGTAAGGGAAAGTTTAAAAGAGCTAGAGAGACCTCTGAGACTCTACTTCCTTCCTCTGGAAGTGTGCTTTTATACTGCACCAAATCTACAACATTGAAGATGGGAAAAATAAGCCATATCTCTAGGTAGGTCTAGTTTGTAAGCATTGTTGCCATACTTTGCTAAGATTTTACAAGGACCAATCCTCCTCATCTAAATTTTACTAGGGACACCTTTTTGAAGTCTTTCTTTGTTCAAATGGATCATGACCAAGTCCCCAACATAAAATTGTATATCCTTTCTTTTCTCATCTACTTTTTCTTTGATTCTTTGGGACGTGTATAGTAGGGCTGTCCTAACCTACTCATGAATCTCTTGCATGGATTGAGCCATTTCCGTAGAATGTTCACTCTACTATCCCATCTTTTCAACATCTCTGAGCTCCAAAACACCTTGTGGATGAAGGCCATACACAATCTCAAAGGGGCTCTTACCGGTTGATCTATTCACACTGTCATTATAGGCAAACTCAGCTTGATGGATGATCTGATCTGAATCTTGTCTATAGTCCTTTGTCAAACATATAAGAAGGTTTCCAAGTGTTCTATTGACCACTTCTATTTGGCCATCCATTTGGGGATGATAGGCTAAACTGAAAGACAAGTTAGTACCCAATCTCTGCCATAAAGTTTTCCAAAAATAACCAATAAACTTTGCATCTCTATCTGATACAATGTTGATAGGTAAACCATGAATCTTAATAACTTCTTTGAAAAACAAATGAGCAATATGACTAGCATCATTAGTGACCTTACATGGAATAAAATGGGCCACCTTTCTAAATCTATCTACCACCACATAGATGCTATCAAAACTTGATTTGGTTTTAGGCAAACCAACAACAAAATCCATACTTACACACTCCCATGGCCGGTTTGGGATAGGTAAAGGTTGATAAAGACCAACATTGGAAGAGGTACCTTTAGCTCTTTGACAAACCACACATTGTTACACATATTTCCTGATATCTCTTTGCATCTTAGGCCAATAGTAGAATCTTTGGACAAGTTCCAAAGTCTTGTTCAAGCCAAAATGTCCACTTAGGCATCCATTATGCTTCTCTTGCATAAAATTTTCTCTCATAGATCATTTGGGTACACAGAGCTATCCTCCCTTAAACAAAAGACCATCTTGTAAGGTGTAATCTGCATATTCACTATGAAAATGGTTTCTAAACTCTTGACAAACCTTGTAGGTAGCAACAAAGTCTTCATCATCTTGATATAAACCCTTGAAACTATCCACTCCAATACTCTTGACTTGCATTTCTTGCACTGTCAGCAACCTTCTACTTAATGCATCAGCTACTTTATTACATTGTCCCTTCTTGTGTTTAATGGTAAAGGTATATGATTGCAAATACTCTACCCATTTAATATGCCTTTGATTCAACTTTTCTTGTGAATTGAGAAAGCTAAGAGCTTGATTATCAGTATAAACCACAAATTCTTTAGGAAGAAAATAATGCCTTTGTTTCCTAAGAGATTGAACAAGTGCATACATCTCCTAATCATAAGAGGAATACCTTTTCTTGGCATCATTGAGATTCTCACTAAAAAATGCAACCGGTCTATTGTCTTGGCTTAAAACTGCTCCAACCACTATGTTGCTTGCATCACATTCAATGGTGAAGAGCTTGTCAAAGCTTGGAAGAATTAGTACCAGTTGAGTAGCCACCTTTTTCTTCAAGAAATCAAATCCTCTTTGGGCTTCTTTTGTCCATTGAAACTTGGTTTTCATACCTCCTTTGATCATATCAAGCATGGGTGCACATATCTCACTAAATCCTCTGATGAACCTTCTATAGAATTGTGCCAAGCCATGAAAAATTCTTACTTCACTTGTTGTCTTAGGTGTAGGCCAACTGATTATGGCTTCCACTTTAGAGGTATCCATCTTTAAATCACCTCTTGAGATTACAAACCCAAGATATATCAATTCCTATTTCATAAACTCACATTTCTACAAATTGATGGTTAGTTTCTCATCACATAGCTTCCTCAATACAATCTCTATATGCTTAAGATGTTCATCTTTAAACTTGATAAAAATCAAGATGTCATCTAAATAAACAACATATTTACCAATATAGTATTTAAGTACTTCATTCATGAGTCTCATGAATGTGCTGGGAGTATTTGTGAGTCCAAATGGCATAACAAGCCATTCATAAAGTCCTTATATGGTCTTGAAGGTTGTCTTCCATTCATCACCCTCCTTGATTTAGATTTGGTGGTAACCACTCTTGAGGTCTATCTTGGTGAAGTATTCAGCACCTCCTAAACAATCCATCAAATCTTCAATCCTTTGAATGGAAAATCTATACCTAATTGTAATTCAGTTTATGGCTCTAGAATCAGTGCAAAGTCTCCAAGTATCCCCCTTCTTTAGGGCCAAAATAGTGGGTACTGCACATGGGCTGATGCTCTTCCTTATCAGACCATTGTCTAAGAGTTCTTGTATTTTCCTAGCTACCTCATTGTTCCGATCCAATATCATTTTATAGGCTTCCTTATTGGGAAATGAAGTTCTAGGTATGAAGTTAATTTGGTGACTTATGGCACATTGAGGAGGCAAGGTTTCTGGTTTTCCATCACTGACAATGTCCTTAAACTGATTTAGGACCTGCTGCACTTCATTGGGAATGCATACTTTCTTCTCCTTGCTTTCTTCTTTTGGTTTTACAACAATTGCAAACCCCACTCCTTCTCCTTCTTTGAGTGTGTTAATGAACTCCTTCTCACCAACTAGCAGCACATTGGGACCCTTTGATCTGCCCTCTTCTTGGTCTCCTATGGACTGAATTTTATAGGTGATTCCATCCTTTTGAAAAGTATAGGCATTCTTCTCTCCACGGTGTATTTCTTTTCTGTCAAACTGTCATGGCCTACCTAGGAGTAGGTGGCAAGTGTAGACACCTAAAAATGTCTCATTGATCATGTACTAATTATTCCTCTAATTGATTAAATAATCTTTATTATTTAATTAATTTAATTAATCTTTTTCTTCTAATTTCATATTTCCTCGTCATCTTATTAATTATTCTATTTTCCTATTCTATCATCATTTAATCATTTTATTCATTTCCTAAATATTAGTTAAATATTTACTATTTAATTAATTATGATTAATTCCCCAATTTAAATAATCTTTATTATTTAAATAAATTACTAATTATTAAATTTCTATCTCTAATCATCTAATCATTCAACCCTCTTCTAAATATTAATTAAATATTTATTATTTAATTAATTGTGATTTAATCATTTAATTTAAATAATCTCTATTATTTAATTAAATTCCATTTCTAAATAATTAAATAGTTTCTTTAAATTATTTAATGAACTAATTAATTCTTCCATTTCCAAGTCCCCAAATTCTAATTTCATTTAATTTCATATTCTTCTAATTTCTTCCAAATTCAAATACATGTGCATGATTTCAAAAACCAAATTAAAAATCAAAGTCAAGTTCTAAATATATTCAAATACTAAATTGAATTAATAAATTCAATTATTTGAATTAAAATCTCATGCAAAGATTAAATTAAAAATCTAAATCTAAATGCAAGCACATGCTAAATTAATTAATTCAATCAATAAATTAATTAAATCATTTATCTCTCCAATCTCTAATTCTATCTTTCAGTTAGCTTTTTCTAATTTAAGCTTTCTTTGTCATCCTCTTTATTTCCTCCAATCATTCTTTTTCTTCCCTCAATTAGCTTTTTCTCAATCACTTAACTCAATTAATCTATTCAATCTATTGAGTTTCACTCCTACAATCAGCAGTTCAACTATCAATTTTCATTTGAGCTCACCTGAGTTCACACCTCTTGATCAATCTATTCCACCTTTCAATCAATCCTCTTTAATTTTCTATAAATTGAGCATCCAATCTCCATTTTCAATAATCACGAACTTTGAATCTTTGTGTCACTTGCAGGTTACCAGCGCAATATCTGAGAGCCATCATACCATGAAGAGGACAAGAGCAATGGAAGTTCTACGCAATCATGAAACAGGGAGTTTTTATTGATTTCATTTATAATTCCTATTTTGCTTGGTTGTATCATTTCATTGTTAGTTTGTTAAATTCTTTGATTAGAAGGGATTTGTGATTTCCCTTTTTTCTTCTAATTGATTACTTGTTTTGAATAAGATGAATTTTACATGTGCACATTTTGGTGAACCTGACGTGAACTAACAACAATTTAACTTTTTTTGTGTTCTGTGTGATTTTTGCAGATTGTGTGGATTTTTCCTTTTTTTTGCAGGTTGCACAAATTTTGAGAAAAGATATTTCCATCATGCAATCGAGCTTACATCGTCATGCAATCGAATAGATAGAATCACGCATTTGACCCTTCAGGGTCATGCATTCATTCTGACAGGGTCACACAATCGCCCTATCACGATCACGCAATCGCCCTTTCAGGATCACGCATTCGCAGGAAGCTTTGCTGTTTAATTTCTTCTTCTATTTGTTATCTGTTCTATTTAATTCTATCTTAAATTTAGTTAATCCGCGATCAAATTGCTTTTTATTTCATGATTTGATTAACAAAATTTATGGCAAGAAAAGTTCAGTTCAAGATTTTAGGTGCAAGAAGGACGAAACAACAAAGGAGAGAAGCCAAATGTTGTCAAAAGGTTCTCCAGGCAGAAAAATTGATACAGGATTTGGAAGAACAACTGTCCTTAGACAAATATAATAGCCTAGTTCTTTCTTATACAGTTAAATATGATCTAATCAATATTGAATGGATGATGAGGGATTTGGCTAGGGCTTCACAAGTGGTTTTGCAGGTTCCTGATCGGGTTTAGTTTCCTTTTTTTTTTAATAGTTTTTAACTTTTTTTGTTGTCTGCATTCTATCACGCAATCGACCAGATATAGTCACGCATTCGGTCTATCAGATTTATGCATTTGGTCTGTAAGTATCACACATTCGCTCAAGTAGTATTATGCAATCGCCTCTATCAATTTTTGAGTTTCTATTTTCTGTTGGTTTAATTTTACTACTAATCTTCTGTTTACAACCTGTGGCGGATTCACAGGGAGGATTAGATTAGTAATTTTGCATGCACATCTCACACTTCAATTTTTAGTGCTTAAAATCAACAACAATTAAAAAGGACATGCATGGATAATCTCACACTTCATTGTTGGTGTTTAAAATAAACATGGGCTAAAATGGACATGCATGGATAATCTCACACTTCTTTGTTGGTGTTTAAAATAAACATGGGCTAAAATGGACATGCATGGATAATCTCACACTTCTTTGTTGGTGTTTAAAATAAACATGGGCTGAAATGGACATGTGTGTATCACACACTTGGTTTTTGGTGCTTGAAAATCAACAAATGGTTAAAATGGACATGTATGCCTTCATACTTGGATTTGGTGTTTAAAATTGACATGCACATGCGTATCTAACACCTAAATTTGGGCTATAAAATGAACGTGAATCAAGCTGCATTAGATTAAATCAGTTTTTTCATTTTCTTAAGGAAAAGAACTTTTTATTGTGTCTGGGGTGGACCTACTATTGCACTAACTGACTTTCTACCCGCCATCGGGCTCTTGGGAGAAAGAAGGAAGGTGACAATGACATCCAAATTTTATTTTATTCTATGTAGTGAGGGGTATCTTTGACTAGGGATTTCATCACCCCACAGAGGTACTTCGAATTGGGATGCGTTGAGGATATCATCTCTCCCAACATACTCTCTAGCGGGTTTTTTGAGCCGCTATATAAATATACTGGTCAAACGGATAGAGTGTTGAGTGAATTCAACATATGTGGGGACCTTCCCTGCACTGATAAGCTCAACTAAAGTCTTAAGTGGCTTGCTCTGAGAATCCATCGTTAGATTGAGACCCCTCAAAACCTAATACTACGAACCAATTTAGTTGCCAAAAATCCTACATTCAGTGGTTCCGGGAGTGCGGATCGTACCCCATAGATACCCCTCATGTACCTTACATTATGAGACATAAATCCCTCAGTGATAAGATCTTCAGATCTTCAGGGTAAGAGAGACTGGCATGCCCGAGAAGTGTGTGCCATGGAGTGGAGCCAGTGCTGCCAGACTCTCTATCTATCCATCTTGTTTTGGTATTTTGCTACGGGGGCCTCACTAAATGGTGTCCACTATCTAGCCTAAGATTGTATTCCATGCTTTTTTATGTATCATTGTGATAGACCAGTATTGAGTCAATCCTTTGGGCTATTTCAGGCCCTATCCCACCTATCTCTGAATTTTCTGAGATTGTATAAAAATTGAGTCAGTCAACTATACATACCTACCAGCAATTGTTCTCAGATTTGGAAAACTACAAAACATTGTCCTACACACGAAGTTACCAAAAACAAAGTCTATTTTAAAACAAATTCTCAAAAGTCCTTACATACTTGTGACCATAGGTAGTCCCTTACATAGTCTTTTGCATAGTCCCAATTACATCCTCATTATAGTCCTATGTGTTTTGCATAGTCCCACTTACATCCTCATTATTGTCCTACGTCTTTTGCATAGTCCCACTTACATCCTCATTATCATCCTACATCTTTTAGTCACACTTGCATCCTCATTATCATCCTACGTCTTTTGCATGGTCCCACTTACGTCCTAATTATCGTCCTAAGTCTTTTTGCATTATCATCCATATTAGTTGCATAGTCCTACATTATCATATATGTCTTCATCTAGACCTCATATACGTCTAAGTCCATTGTCAGTTATAGGTTCATAGCATGTGCCTTCATTAGTCTCCCAGGTGATCGTTTGCTCCCCTTCGATCAACCTAATCTAGTTCCAAATAGCGGTCAATGAGAAATCATTGATGGTCTAGCTAACTTAGCTTGGGATTTGAGAAGAAGTGCACCTCAATATATAGGAGTCATACACGAGATAAACATTGAGTCTAGGATTTCCTGTATAATTGATAGAGAGATTAAGGTTGAACAACTTCGTCAACAAATGGAAAGACTTGCATTAGAGAAATCTAGAAATGCTAAAAAGGTCTCCAATCAAAATCCTCAATAGAGTCTAGTATAGTCTTGCATACCTCATATTTACATCTACAGTCTAGTGTTAGGCCATCATCTTGCATACAACCACCCTCATATAAGTAATTTTAGATGCTCATCACAAGGTCGCAGAAAGTGAAAGGAATAATGGACCCGAACGACACATAGTCTATAAACCCTACTTGGAACATGGACATATCAACAGGTCAAAACTCAGGTACATAGACAATGTCCACCATAAATGAATTACAACAGCATTTGACAAAGGAATAAATTGAGTCTGCACAGCAAGACCCACATGTCCTCATGATCCTAGATGCACTTATACATAGTGATAGAGACAAGTATCTTTTGCTGTTAATAAAAAATGGGGCAAAACTACCTAAGGATTTTGATGTCACAAAGATTTTACCACCAGTAAAAACTTTAGGTCAAGATAACAGTCAAACACCACCCTTGACACAAATACAAGCAATGACCTCCAGTTTTCCTCAAAACATACCTATCCAAACAAATGTCAACACAAATGCGAACTTTCAAACAAGTGTGTCATCCCCAATGATCAATGCTAGTATACCATCATAGAGCATACCGATAATATCAAGTATCTCACCACCTATTCAAACATAGGCAACAAGTGCAACCCAACCTCCAGTTTCCTATTCCATGGGATCCACATATAGTTATCAAAATGCAAATCTAGGTCTTGCCAATACAACAATTACAACTCAACCAAACATGGGTTCACAAATCACCTATTTCACAGCACCTAGTGGAACGCACAACATACAAGGTTATAATCTTGGTACCTTCCAACAACCTCCTAGTTATGCAACCACAAATCCTTTTGTGGGACATACACAAACACAAGGTATACCTTTGACACAAATAGATATTCTGACATAACAAATACAGAATTTGCAACAAAAAATGATGACCATGCAAACTGGTAACGATAAAAAGAGCTACATAATGCAGGACTTATGTCCTTATCCATTCGATCACACATTATACATGCCACCTTTCCCACAACATTTTGAAACACCCAAATTTGATAGATATTGAGGGAAAGGTGATCCTAGAGATCATATCAGAGAATTTTTTATGGCATGTATAGAGGTTGCCTCAGAAGATACTTATCTAATGAGACTATTTACTAAAAGTCTTGGAGGTCCAGCTTTAGAATGGTTTTCACATTTACCACCAACTATCACATCATGGAGAGAATTAGCTGAATAATTTATTGCAAACTTCTCGCACAACATTGACACCCTAGTTACTTTGATGGACTTATGTGCCACTAAACAATATGAGAATGAAACATTTGCATCCTTCATACAATGATGGAGGGCTCTCTATAGGAGGTGCAAGACAATTATCCCAGAAATAGAGCAAGTGGATATGTTTACAGAAAATTTGATTCCTAAGATTAAATATCTGATACAAATGCAATGTTTAACCACATTCAAACAAATCATAGAAAAAGCTCTCAAATGTGAGAAGGGATTAGTAGAACAAGGTCTTATTAAGTATGGCAGCACCAACAATAATGACAAATCTAAGTTTTGGTCAAAAAACAAAAATGTGACCAATGATGGTATTGTAGACGCCAGAATGATAATCAGAACTCAACCCGTTTTATCTTTGGGAACGACTCAGTCAACAAATCCACATATAGGGAAGAACACAACATCAGAAAATGTAAATGCTATGCAAAACACGAACACAAGATACCCCAGGGTAAACATTCCAAGAAGAAATTACACACCTTTAGGAGAACCTATTGAGTCAGAACTCAAAAAGTTAATACAGACAAACATGATCACTTTACCTAAAGTAAGAGTATATGAACCAGGTCCTTTCAAACCCACATGGTGGAACAACAATGATTTCTATGATTATCATATGACTAAAGGTCACAAAATGGCAATACAAATTGAAAAACTTGGTCCAAGATATGATAGACCAAGGGGACATCACAATTGATACCAATAAGACCTCAACAAACACAAATCATATGATTTTTAAGGATCCTTTTGTTAAGTATGACAAGGGAAAAGCTACCACATCAGGTACCCAAGACAATACAACTAACTACATAAAGGTCTCATACGACTACACTATTCATGCTATTAGCTCAGGAGATACAACAAACAATGATTCACAAGAAACACCTGATCAAGAGGACCAATATCAAGACACTCATAGAGATGATAACCAAATTTGCATGATATCTGAAGCACCAAAGTACGATGATGATACAAATCTTTGTCTCAGAGACTAGGGACATGATCAACCATCTGACTCAGGTTGGTTTGAAGATGAACTCATAGAACATATTATGGATGTCAAACATACACATAAAGACTATGAAGAGGGATTTAACATAAATCTTGATAAAACAGCCTATGATACAAATGATAGAATTGCTACAATCACAATTACTCCTAGAGACAAAGACTGTGTAGTGGTTACTCATACATCAAAGGTAACTTTACAAGGGATACCACAAAATCAACCACTAGTAGTAGGGACTTACAATGTAGTTGAGCAACTTAAGACAACTCCGGCACAAATATCATTATTCAAACTATTGTGTATTTCACCCAATCATAGAGCTATACTGGACAAAGCACTTCAAGATTCAGTAGTGGACAAAGATATAGATGAACATGCCTTTCAGTCTATGGTAGGAAATCTGACACAAGGCACATGCATTGCATTCATAGAACAAGATATTCCTAGTGATAAATTACTTCATAATGACCCACTACATCTGGAAGCTTACATTCATAAGAAAAGAATCACAAGAGTACTCATAGATGGGGGAGCTGGTCTCAACATTTGTAATTTAAAGCTGGTAAAAGCACTGGGATATTCAAAACTTCACATTGATTCTTCCAAAAGGATAAATATCAAGGTTGATGATGACGAAGAACGTCCATCTAAAGGCATTGTAACATTACCTGTACAAATAGGACCAATAATGATAGAGGTCACTTTTCAAGTCTTGGACAGAGAACTGGGATATAACATGTTATTGGGTCGCCCATGGATCCACACCATGCAAGCAGTACCATCCACATTTCATCAGTGTGTCAAATTCCCATACAATGGATTTGAAATCACCATAAAGGGTGATCCAAATCCATTCCAACATTGCAATTATCTGAAAGATAGTGTCGATAATCAAGTACCTATCAATCAGGCTGCACCTCTCACTATGCAGCTGGAAACATTAAAGATCACAGAAACAAAAAAATATATGCCTACAACATCCTCCTTACAAATAAAGGATATGGGTTGTGGAGAGTACTCTATTGCAAATACTTTAAGTGGGAAACAATTGTATCTTTCTCCAAAGTCCTTTGGGAAACCTCACACTATAGTGTAAAAGTGAGACAAAGGAAAAGAAATTGTCAGATACACAGATTCATGCTCTTTCATTAGATAGGGTGACTTATAGGAAGAATCCTTGAACAAAGATGTTAACCATTGGATATATAGAGAAGAAGATCATATGACAATACCCAGAATACACACAGATCAATATGGCAATGGATTCAAAATACTCCAAAGAAATGGATATGATGGTACCATAGGCCTTGGGTTACAAAAACAAGGAAGACTAGAACCTGTTGTTCCTAATGATAATCCAGGAAATCAAGGATTGGGATACAAGCATGTACAACATATCACTAAGGCAAGACAACGTACTCTTGATATACTAAGCAAACCATCATATTACACATCACTAAGGAATTTGTCCACATAGGTGCTTCCATCTTCATCTCAAACAAGTAATCAGGTACCTACATCACCACGCGCAGAATCAGATGGGGAAGACATGAGACAACTCTTGCAAGAAACTATCACTGAGTTACAAAATGATGCAGTTATTAACACAACAGTACAGGCTAATGTGGAAAAAGATGCAGGATTAACCCCACCACCTGAATCCCACCCATGGTTATTGTCACTACTTCTACCACAAGAAGCAACTCAGGCCCAACCTAATGAAACAGATGAAGAAAGATTGCAAAGGATTATACCAAGCTTAAGAAGGGTAACTAATGCCCAACGAAGACCAGATGATCTACAACAGAATTAGGCATAGGAACAAGAAGAAATAAGTGATTATAGCTCATATGATGAAACATATATTGAAAGTGAGACAGAGTCTCATGACTACAAATTCTTATCACTCCATGATTCTAGTCCATCAGAAAATGTAAATTTAAGGAATCAAATAAGGCTTATACAAGACGAAGATACTCAAAGTCAGTCAAACAATCAAGTCTTCATGTTATCAGAGTCTACTAAAGAAAGGAGTAATGATTTAACCCTAGTACATTCACACTTGATTGATTGGGGGCAAGAAGGAAGACCAATGCTGGATTGGTTTGAAAATGACAAAGGAATTTCAAAATTTCTAGGAGTCAGAGAGGGATTTCCGCAAGGTGATCATAAAGCATGGTTTGCTTTAGACCTAAATAGAACAGCATACTTTGGAGAAGAAAGTACTTCTCCAATAGAAGATAAGGATCAAACTACCCATAATGACAAAAGTGACTTGGGTAATCTTCCTATGGAAAGAGAAAGTTCAGCATTACTTACAAAGGAAACAAAAGAAGTAAACATAGCAGAAGGGGAGGTTGTACATAACATCCATTTGGAAAAATCACTGAGAAAAGAAGAAAAAGATAGATTCATTCCTTTTTTCAAGCAATGACATATCAAATTTGCTTGGTCCTATTCAGACATGCCAGGCTTAGACTCTGAATTAGTGTTGCATCACTTACCATTGATACCAAGAGTTAAACCTTACAAGCAAAAATTGAGAAAAATGCATCCAAGTATCGCATTACTAGTTAAAATAGAACTACAAAAGTTGTTGGATGTAGGTTTTATTAGACCTATTGACTATGTAGAATGGATATCCAACCTGGTACCTGTGACTAAGCCCATGGGAGGCATAATAATCTATACTAATTTTCGAGATCTAAATAAAGCTTGTCTTGAGGATGGCTTCCCGCTACCCAATATCGACATGATAGTTGACCTAACAACTACAAATTTGATGTTATCCTTAATGGAGGGTTTTTCAAGATACAACCAGATTAAAATTGCACCAGAAGATCAACATAAAATGACCTTTACATGCCTGTGGGGAACGTACTACTAGAATGTGATACCATTTGGTCTCAAAAATGCTGGAGCAACATATCAAAGAGCCATGACAACTTTGTTTCATGACATGATCCATAATATATGGAAGATTACATGGATAACATAGTGGCTAAATCAAAAACCATGAAAAGTCACCTTGCAGTTCTTACACAGATATTTGATCGGTTGGAACAGTATAATGCCAGATTAAACCCGAAGAAATGTGTGTTTGGCATAACAGTAGGTAAACTGTTAAGGTTTATAGTATCAAACAGAGGAATTGAAAGAGACCCTGCCAAGGTCAAGGCAATCATTGATATGCAACTTCCATCGACACTTAAACAACTCATAGGATTACAAGGAAGATTGCAATCCATAAGGAGATTCATAGCACAACTGGCAGATAAGTGTCACCCATTCCAACATTTACTCAGGAAAGGAGTTACTTTTAAATGGATAGAACAATGCCAGGAAGCTTTCCAAGCTCTAAAAGATTATCTTTTGAACACACAAGTGTTAATATCTCCTATTCCAAGACAACCTCTATTGTTATACATATCAGCAACGAACTCAGCTCTAGGAGCTCTATTGGCACAGAATGACAAAAATGAAAAAGAAAGAGCCATTTATTATATAAGTAGCACTCTGATCGGCTATGAACTTAATTATACCCCCATAGAGCGAGCATGCTTAGCAGTAATATTTGCATCCCAAAAGCTCAAACATTACATTTTGAGTCAGAAGGTGCAACTCACTACACGCTTTGACCCATTCAAGTACCTATTGAGCAGAGCAACATTGACTGGGTGATTGGCTAAGTGGGTTATGATCTTGAGCGAGTTTGATATAGAATACATAGATAGAAAAGCCATCAAAGGACAAACCATAGCTGATCAATTAGCAGAGGCTCCTATATAGGACAGTCATCCATTGCTGATAGACTTTCTAGATGAATCCGTGTTTACATTAACTACCTCAGTAATGTGGAAGTTATACTTTGATGGGTCATATACAAGTCACGGATCTGGAGCAGGAATTCTCTTCATTACTCCTCAAGGGGATGTTATACCTAAGTCATTTAGGATCAATTTTCCATGTACCAACAATATGGCTGAAAATGAAGCTCTCCTCATAGGGCTTCATATAGCTATACAATGGAAAATACAAGAGTTACAAGTCTATGGTGATTCACAGTTGATTGTAAAATAGGTCAATGATGATTCTAACATGAAGGATGAAAAAATCATGCCTTATAAAAATTTGGTCGAATATTACAAGGAACACTTCAGAAAAATTACCTTCGAACAAATACCAAGAATACAAAACAAGGTAGCAAATGCAATGGCAACCATAGGATCTCTTCTGAATATGCTTGCTAACGAAACTTAGTTTGAGTTCATCATAGAACAGTTGATGCTACCTGCATATGAGACTCCCCTATTAGAATATGTATGTGCAATTGTGGGTCCAGAATCACCTTGGTACAATGAAATATACACATATTTACATACTCAATACATGTCACCGGATCTGTCCAGAAATCAAAAGAAGACCTTTATTCGTCAAGCATCTAGATACACCATTATAGCTGATACTTTGTATAGAAAGAATTTCAATGGAACTCTTCTCTGATGTTTGGATGAGAATGAAGCACACCTTTCTTTAAAAGAAGTCCATGATAAGTCCATGATGGAATCTATGGGGCTCACCAAAGCGGTCCGCCATTATCAAAGAAATTGCTGAGAACATGGTATTATTGGCCAGCCATGAAAAAGGATGCTTACAAGTATGTACAGAAGTGTAAACAATGCCAAATGCATGGAGACCTTATTCATGCACCAGCACAAGATCTTCAACCCATCACATCACCATGGCCATTTTCACAATGGGGATTAGAGCTAGTGGGTAAAATCAACCCTGCTTATTCCAATGGGCACAAGTTTATCTTGACAGCCACTGAATACTTTACCAAATGGGTTGAGGAAATTCCTTTAACATACATTAGTGGAAAGAAAATAGAAAAATTCATGCTCAACTACATTATATGTAGATATGGAGTTCCAATGTGCTTTTTAACAGATAACGGGCATCCATTTAAAAACCAGGAAGTGAAAGAATTGTGTGACAAATTTCACATACAAAAGAGATTTGCCATGCCATATTATCCACAAAATAATGGACAAGAAGAGGCTACAAATAAAATGATATTGAAAATTCTTAAGAAAGTAGTCACTGGCACAGGATGGGACTGGCATTTCTAGTTAAATCCCACTCTCTGGGCTTATAGAATAGGAGTACACACACCTACAGGAGAAACACTATATTCCTTGGTCTATGGTATATAAGTGATACTCCCCATTGAAATAGAAATACTGCCTCTAAGAGTCTCCTTACAGAACATCATATTAGAGGAAGACTATAGGGTAGCAAGGTTACAAGAACTTGAAACCCTTGATGAAAAAAGACAAACAACGTTTAACCATCTACAAGGATATCAAAATAGATTGAGATGAAGTTATAATAAAAGAGTCCGCCCATGAACTTTTCAAGTAGGAGATCTAGTACTTAAAGAGAATCAAAGGAACCTAGCAGAATGAGAAAGGCCAGGGAAATTTGAACCTAACTAGCTAGGTCCTTTCATTATAACAAGGGTCATAGGCAATGGAGCATATAATTTGGCTACCATGGAGGTAGATCCACTCTCTGAACCTATGAACAACATGCACCTTAAGCAATATTATACCTAAGGGCTATGTAGTTTAGGTTTTACTTTCTGCATTGCATATCATATCATTTAAAACACTGCATCACCTATAGTTTCTTTTTAAATGCATCACATTCTTAAACTTTCCACATTTTCATATAGAAGCATCAATAAAACAAGGCAACTGTTCGAGTTTATCATTCATTTGCATCTAAGGAAAACAAGGGTCATTTCCTTTCTTAGATATTCAGACATGAAGTCTTTGAGGTTCTAAAGTCATTCATTCTCAACATTACCCTGTGACGACGCTTTACTAATGGTTGGGTAGTGATTTCACTATTTGAGACTTATTAACCCATAATCTATCAATTGCTATATCTCACACATTAAGAAGACCTCTAATTCATTCTAGACACCTAGTTGATCATATGGCTAAGTGAAAAATCTAAAATTAAACTTCAGCACCGATGTAATTGTCACACCCAAGTAGGTTTCATTACTTACAAGTCAAGGCAAGAAAATAAAAAAGAGAAAAAGAGATATGCCAAATATCCATCTAAAGGCAAATAGAGCAATGATATATAACTGAAATATCATATATACAAATGTGATAAAAAGCTTGACTATGGGAACATGCAAGTAACTCCATCAGGGCTATGGACACCTCCTGGCAATGGAGCAATATTTGAGAAATTACAATCTATAACCTCATCGGAGCTCTCAAGGCTTGCTGGCAGTGAGGCTCTATTCGGGATGCTTTTGAAGTTAGAAAAATCATGTAGCTAGTCATATAGGATGCTAAGGATCTTTAGTGAACACAAGAGCAGGAATTAACGCATTTGCACACACATGGGCAAAAGAAGATCAAAGTTTCAAGAACCAATGGGGAAGTTTTCCACGTCTCCATTTGTAAATCCTAGTCACTAAGTGTGTTGAGATGAATGTTCCGAAGAGCCTTAGAGATCGATTGATCGCTTATCTATGAGATGTTTTGCACCTCCATTTCTATTGGTGTATTACCAATGCAAAAACAAAGACAGTCAACCTTGTTCGAATAGGAAATGCATCTTCATCCTGCATATTGCATTAACATAAGTCATGTCCAAAATTCATTTGTCTCCATGCAGATCATCATCTCATATAGGTCTGCACACTGGGGGCATAATAGAAAAAATCCTAAAAATCAGATAAAGTCCTGAAAAAATCCAAAAAATCATATAAAGTCCTGAAAAAATCCAAAAAATAAGATAAAGTCCTGAAAAAATCCTAAAACTCGTATAAAGTCCTGAAAAAATCTTAAAAATCATATAACATCCTTCAAAAATATCCAAAAATAGTGAAAAACACAAAATCCAAAAAAATCGAAAACCACAAAATCCAAAAACATTGAAAAATCTAAAAATACCAAAAACATTCAAATACAATCCTGAAAAGATCAACCAAAAACATTCAAATACGATCCTGAAAAAATCAACCAAAAACATTCAAATCTCGATCGGTGTAATCCAAAAACATCACAAAATCTCTTTGAAAAGAACTAAAAATTGAAAATCAATCAATCAGAAAAACTTGCAATAAAATGTCTTGTGAGAAACAAATACCCTAGCAGATATCCAGCAAACACTTCGCACGAAGTTAACAAAGGATACGACCATCCAGTCAAACATCTGCAATCAACTGATCAAATTGTCTTATCAATCATATCATATCCATATCAACGTGATCATTATCTTGTCTTAAACAGAAGAGGATACACTCGAAATCAAACAGGTCAGTCTTAAACGGGGTCCGCAACTTTTTGAGATCGGACATCATCAACCATCACATCAAACAACTAAGAACGAAGGCACAATGTCAGTATAGCTGCTGAATTTTGTCTGGGTCAGTCTTTATCTTTTTATCATTTCACGACAGATATTGTTCTTATGCTACTCAAGGATGTCCACAAGTGACTAGAGGAGCTATGATGGGCATTATCTTTTTCTTTGTTTGTTGTTTGTGGTGTGAACCGATGAAATTCTAGGGAAATTGCTCTAGTGGATGTCTGTGATAAGAGCCTTCACATCAAGGTGAAATTGCCACACATACCTCGACCCCTAACACAATTCCCAGAATGGAGGGTTCACTCCTCGTCTGCTACGTTTTTGTTTCTTCAATGAGATATCTTTGCATCTTGGTTCCTTATACCTTGATGTGCTAAAGCTTCATTGTTCAATAATAAGGCTCAGTGATGAATATATATTGATGCAATAAAATATGTGACACAGGTTCGTGATTCATTCAATTTCATTCTCATTTTCATCTCACTTGCTTATTGATAGTTTTTTTATTTTTCATCTTCTGTCTAAATCGCATTCTTTTTAACATTATTTCTACCATCCATTTTTCTTTCTGTCATCTAACTAACATTTCTTCAAGGTGTATCTGAGTTAAAATTGGTTCAACCATTATCATACAAAAATCATTCATTATAGATTCCATTAGCATAACATTCATTATAGAGTCATTTCCATTCATTTTAAAATCCATTTACATCATTAATACATACATGTACTACCATTGCATTCATAATCATATAGAATCGAATAGATACACATCATAACACTCATAGCATCATATAAGCATACAGGAGAAGCAAAACATACATAGATCACTATCAAAACCTGCATGTCATATATATATATAACTCAAAAATGATAATGTGTGTGAATACAATAAATAAAGCCGGAAGGCTCAGATAACATGATCAACCAACACTGCCTTTGTCAGCAGGTGGATCCTGTCCACTAGATCCTACCCGAGGATGTCAAGGTGGTCCCATAACGCCACCACTGCTAGTCAATTGTGAAGTAGATCTACCCAATCTCCTCCCCATAAATGCACTGAAGCTAGGCTCTCTCTGACCTTTAGGGATGGCTCTCTCATATGCCTATCGATAATAAATAGACTCCGGCGCAGTAGTGAAGTACCTATCTACCTAGTCATGCACATCTTTACCTTCTCTAAAAGGCTAGTCAAAGGCATCCATGGTAATCTGACATCTCCACACTGCCTCATCTCTCTCCCTCTGGGGACAATCTCTCTCAACCTCAAGAGCACCATAATCTGCACAGTAGGTCTCTCGCTCGATATCTCATCTAGCGCCCTCATCCTCCAAACTTTGGACCCGCGCTCTAAGAGTCTCCAACTCATCATCAACATGTCCTCTCCCATCATCAGCACCAGGCACATCCTCCAGCTCTAGAATATCCTCATCCTCACCTACATCCTCGCTGCTCGATGACTTAGAAGAATCATCGGTGTCCTCACTGCTAATAGACTCAGTGTCCCCACCAATGTCTACATCCTCATCTCCCTCATCTCCCCCACCTCCTCCCTCATCTCCACCATCTCCTCCCCCAGCTCCACCCTCTCCTCCTCCATCGGCTCTCTCCACTATATCTATCCTCAACCACTATCTAGGATGGCGAATCTGCTGTGCTGTAATCAGAATAGTAGGATCGGTCAAGGGTACTGGCCCATGCCTAGAAAACCATGCATCATACTCCGTCGTCATCCTTGGATCCACTCCGCCTCTACCCCAACCCTAGAGTAATGGCTGCAGAGAATCAAACTCAGTAGAAGCAACATGTGGCTATATGCACACACCCCAATCAGATACCTCTCGCAATACACAAGAAAAATAGGCAATAACCATAGGTGTCACCTATACCTCACCAAAGTGTCTGTGAACCTGCCCTGGAAGATACATCTCGATAATCCACTAGGTCTTAAAGGTCCTCCCAATAAGATATCTCTGCTTTTGGCAGAAAGACAAGTGCACTACATCATCAAGCCAACCGGGGCAATCTAAGTAAGGTCTCTAAATAAAATGTTGCAATATGTCAAACTGATATCTCCAGTACAAGGTGTTCCCCAAACCCCTGTGTCTGATACCTGCTATATACCAGAAGGCATAAGGCTCACCAGGCTGCAATTCTACGTGAATAACATGCCTCAAAATAGAAATGTGCTCCCATGCCCATGTCTGAAGCAAAGTAACACCACAATTGATAGAACAGTATCCAAGATACACAATACCATGCATCTGATAATATAACATGGCAAGTAGACAAGGACCCCAAGCATACAGTTGATGATGCACAATCATATCATGGAGCACTCTGCCCCATCCAACTAGAAACCCATGACTTGGTCTATTAGGTATCAGTAAACCACCGACAATATCGCATAATACAATGGTCAGGTCATCATAGTCTAATCAGGCCCAATGGATCTCATAATGGCCACTGATCTGCAAGTCCTGAATCTCACACTCGAAAAGTGCACATAGTCTAGCAATGCCATCATCATGGTCATATACAACTCTCTCACCATGAATGGGAATGCACAGTAGACGCCATACATCCTCTAACATAATGGATGCCTCACCAATCGGAAGATGAAAAGAACAGGTCTTAGAATGCCACCGCTCTATCAAAGTTGTAATCATGGCCCTATTTGCTGTAACCTCTGGCAAATGTAAAACATGGTACAAACCAAGCTATTAGATATGCTCAATCTCCTCATTCGGTAGGTCAGCTCGAAGATCAAGTCCACTAGGTCTCCTCTATCAGCAGTATAACACTCCAATGTTCTCCTGCAACGAGAAAATGATCAAAATATCAGATATCGGATCCTGAAAAACTTAAATATTTTCAAACACATGACAAAAAATTGCATATACAATGAATGCGTAACACTTAGGATGCATGCATCACATTTGAAGCGTTTGTAGTACACTTAACACTAATGCTTGAAAATCGACAAGCGATTGCGTAACACAGAGCAAAAATTGATCATGGAATTTTTTTGAAAAAATAAGCATAAAACAGGCATAATCAGAAAAAAAAAATTTGGAAAAATACCATGTCACCGGTCCCAGGAGGTCTCTGATATGAACGTACTTGGTCAGATAGGTGCAATCAAGCTCTATAACCAGCCATGATGATCAAATACTCAGAAAAAAGCACACAAATTATAGAGAAAACCAAGGAATTACCAAAGTGCAAATGAGCAAATGAAAACCTAAAAACCTCTATTTATAGCTCAAAATTAGGGTTTTTTTGACACCTCGACGCTTGTGGTTCCCGCTAGGTTCAAACATTTCATAGCCTACTCAAACAATCTCAAAATCACATGAAATTTCACACGCTTGCTCATTACACTAATATCGAAAACATGGTCTCAATTTTGGAATTTCCCAACCACTTTTTTCGAGGGGGCATATTTACACTATACAACATTACCAAGGCATACTAGGGCAGAATTTTTCATTTTCTTTGAAATAATGTCATTCCGACTTTGTCTCAAAAAGGGGCAAATGTAGACACCTAAAAATGTCTCATTGATCATGTACTAATTATTCCTCCAATTGATTAAATAATCTTTATTATTTAATTAATTTAACTCATCTATTTCTTCTAATTTCATATTTCCTCATCATCTTATTAATTATTCTATTTTCCTATTCTATCATCATTTAATCATTTTAATCATTTCCTAAATATTAATTAAATATTTATTATTTAATTAATTGTGATTAATTACCAAATTTAAATTAACTTTATTATTTAAATAAATTACTAATTATTCAATTTCTATCTCTAATCATCTAATCATTCAACCCTCTTCTAAATATTAATTAAATATTTATTATTTAATTAATTGTGATTTAATCATTTAATTTAAATAATCTTTATTATTTAATTAAATTCCATTTCTAAATAATTAAATAGTTTCTTTAAATTATTTAATTAACTAATTAATTCTTCCATTTCCAAATCCCCAAATTCTAATTTCATTTAATTTCATATTCTTCTAATTTCTTCCAAATTCAAATACATGTGAATGATTTCAAAAACCAAATTGAAAATCCAAGTCAAGTTCTAAATATATTCAAATACTAAATTGAATTAATAAATTCAATTATTTGAATTAAAATCTCATGTAAAGATTAAATTAAAAATCTAAATCTAAATGCAAGCACATGCTAAATTAATTAATTCAATCAATTAATTAATTAAATCATTTATCTCTCCAATCTCTATTTCTATCTTTCAGTTAGCTTTTTCTAAATTAAGCTTTCTTTGTCATCCTCTTTATTTCCTTCAATCATTCTTTTTCTTCCCTCAATCAGCTTTTTCTCAATCAGTTAACTCAATTAATCTATTCAATCTATTGATTTTCACTCCTACAATCAATAGTTCAACTATCAATTTTCATTTGAGCTCACTTGAGTTCACACCTCTTGATCAATCTGTTCCACCTTTCAATCAACCCTCTTCAATTTTCTATAAATTGAGTATCCAATCTCCATTTTCAATAATCACAAACTTTGAATCTTTGTGTCACTTGCAGGTTACCAGCGCAATATCTGAGAGCCATCATACCATGAAGAGGAGAAGAGCAATGGAAGTTCTACGCAGTCACGAAATAGGGAGTTTTTATTAATTTCATTTATAATTCCTATTTTTCTTGGTTGTATCATTTCATTGTTAGTTTGTTAAATTCTTTGATTAGAAGGGATTCGTGATTTCCCTTTTTGCTTCTAATTGATTACTTGTTTTGAATAAGATAAATTTTACATGCGCACAGCAAGCATCCATTGGCTAGATGTCACACAAGATTCTATCCTCGTATCCTCCTATAGTGAACTCCACCCAAGTTTTTTCATTCACAAGAACATGTTGCCCCTTGATGAGCCAAGTAATCCTATAAGGATCACTATGTGGTATTGTTTGTAGATTGAGCTTACTCACTACTTCCTCTGACACTATGTTATCTGTGGACCCTAAATCCACCACCACTCTACATACCTTTCCCATAATCTTGCATTTTACCCTAAACAAGGATCTCCTTTGGCTAGGTTCTTCCTTAACTGGTTCTTTAATGAAGACTCTTCTTACCATAAGATTCTCTCCAACCTCTGAATCTAAATTTACTTTTGATGCCTTCACATTTGCTGCATCTTCTTGAGTATAATTTACTCTCCTCTCACCTCCTTGGGATGAGGAAAAATTCTCAGGACATCTATAGGTTAGGTGTCCAAGTTGATGGCAATTGTAGCACTTCATTGTGGTAAAATAGGACCCTCTTCCTGATCCACTAGACCTTCATCTACTAGAGTTTCTAGACCCCCTTCCTCTATAGATTCTCTTGCTATTGGAATCCCCACTTTGCTCTACCAACTTGGATCCCCTTGGGATCTTTGGTCTACACTTCTTCTACCAAAGCTACCTCTTTGACCTCTACCATCTTTTCCCCTACCTCTGCCTCTATTGCTTTGCACTTGTTTCTTTTTTCTCTTCTCTTCCACCTTGAGTGCCAATTGATAGCACTTATGAATGGTACTAGGACATAGCGAACTCAACTCTTCTTGAATATTCCGTCTCAAGCCATTCAAGTATTTGGCTACCTTGATTCTTTCATCTTCCACCACCTTGGATCTCAGACACAACTTCTGAAATTCCTCAGTGTAATTGCTCACATCTAAGTCTCTTTGTCTCAAGTTTTGTCTCCTCTTGTGCAATTGGATTTCATAATCTTTAGGGATATATGCTTATTTCACCTTGGCTAGCATTCCTTTCCAAGTGGCTATTGGGTTATTACCCTCCTTTTGCCTCTCCACTTGGATGAACTTCCACCAAGTCAAGGCTGCTCCTCTCAATCTAGATTTGGCTACCTTCACCTTTTGTGCCTCACTGATGCCATCACATTCAAAATGATTCTCCAATCCTTCAATCCATTCCATGACTACTTTTGGTTCCATTTTTCCTCAAAAAAGTGGCACTCCTTCTAAGGCTTTGATGGCTCTAAGGAAAGGTTCTTAAGGTAGAATAGGATCTGGTTTAGGTGTGCTATCCTCTTCTACTACTTCCTTACCCTTCCCTTCATTGTCACTTTCTCAGTCTTGTCTTCAACTACGTCTAGTTTGCTCTCCAACTGTTATAATCTTACCCTGAGGAGTCTATTCTCTTCCTCTTAATCTTCTACCTTCTTGGCTAACTCTGCATTAGTCACCATCCTTAGACTATTTTCTCCTACCAACTCAGTGTCTAACATGAACTGGATTCTTCTCAAATCTTAGTTGCTTTGATACCACTTTGATGGGGAGGGGCTCTCAAAGAGAGTCTCACCTTTCTCAATAGGAAGTTGAGTGATATGTTAGTGGGCTCCTTTCACTCTGCACTAGTTTTTCAACAAACCAAAACTCTCAACTCTGTAGGAGTGCTCTCTATCAAATTGTGCTCAATAGTTGCTCAGGCATGGTTGGGATTCACAAGGGTAAATCCAACCTCAAGCTATGCAATCTTCTAACATATACTTGAAGGGGTTATAGTAGGTGTTCTTAAGGTGTTTCCATGCCAATCAACTAGTTTTACAACTGGATTTCCTTCATTTCTTCATCGCTCCCCTCTTTCTCCTATTTTCTAGGCCTAGTAGCCCTAGAGCCCCAATTATCCCTACCTAACTGGTTTTTGGGGAATTGATCAAAAATCACTCAAAGACCCTGGAAAAATCTTTTATGATCTGAACACCCTTTTGGATTAACTTTTAGATCCATCAGGTGAGAAAGTCAGGTCTACCCGTACAAGTACGGAACCCAAAAATGGCATTTATGAAGGGTTTTGGGACTTTGTTGTCTTCTTCAAAGGGTTAATTGTCTTCTTTGGTCTGTCAAACCTCCAACCTTCCACATAGTCTCTACCACACCATGCTTAATCATTCCAAACACTTTGCATCTCCATAATTGATCATCCATGCAAGCATATGCAACTTTTCCATCATTTTCCTAATCGGGCTATGACTGAGCTCACCTAGGAAATTATGTCAAATAGCCTTTCAACAACTTCCAGGACAAAAAAAAACTTATTTACACTATACAAGGGTTCCATGGCCCAAGTCCCAAGGGTTATTGAACAAAACTCAAGGGATTTGAAGCTAGACCCATAATTGGGCTCTTAAACCCTTGCTCAGGCCGAGAGCAATGCAAAATCAAATACACACTTCAAACCTGCACTAGAAACTATTATAAATACCTTCTTGGAACTAAAATGGCATATACAAAGCAATCATGAAAGAACAGTAGTGAAATAAATCCATTAAGTAAGGACTGTTGCTCAAAATTTAAGAAGAATGCAAGGTAAAATCAGTAAAATCTCTTCACAATGTATTCAAATGTGCTCAAGGCTTTTGCCAACTTGTTTACATTCCTTCACAAAGAATTTTATATGCCATCTAAATCCTAACCAACTCTTCATCGGTTTCCTAACCACCGATGTGCTCAAAGATAGAAAAAGTTGCTCAAAAGTTGTAAAATGTTGTCGAGCAACAACGATAACTTTTGCCAAAATGTGCATTTTTACATTCCATGCATTGCTACTCATCCTAAACCTCCTAGAATGACTTACAAGCACTTAAATGACCTGTCTAAATGCCAAATAAGGTGTTACAAAATATTTTACACCAAAATGCAAGTTTATGCCATTTTAGGCTTACAAGGGATTAGAAGCAAAATTTGAGTAAATACATGATCTAGTTGACATTCATCCTTCAAATGCATATCCAACACACATGTGGACCTATGCATAGTCCATTATTCACAAACCTAAACTAAACTAAAGACTAACACACCAAAATCTAGAAAATGCACTCAAAACTAGGTGCTCCTGCACTAGTGTCATGGCACAACCATAGGTAGGATAGGTAGCACAAGTATAGGTGCCACCACAAGGACATGGAAATGTACCGCAGGCCATCCTAGAGCGAGACACAAAGAGATCTCAGTTAGGGATTCTAGAGGAACAACTAGCTCGAGAGAGCGGGGTAGATCAAGAGCAAGCTCGAGCTGACATCTTGTAAGGGGAGGCAGACAGGTTGAGATTTGAGGGAGATGCCTTGAGGTTGGACTTGGATGCATTAACGATGAAGAGGGATTCTCTCTAGATAGAGGTTGACACTACCTCAAATATGTTAGAGGTATCTCAAGGAGAGGAGATGCTATAGTGCATCAAGGACTTGCATATAGAGGTGGAGGGTTTGAGGGCTAGATTAAGTAGAGTAGAGACATATGTTATACGCCTCTAAGGAGAGAGGGACCTATCATGTTGAGCAATAGAGATAGGAAAAATGATGACACTTTTTACGAAGTCCATGGATGCATAGAGAGCCTTGGAGAGAGTCCCATGGGAGGCGCAATACTACCAAGGGCTATATTAGGATGTAGTCCCTATAGATCAGCGAGCACCTAGCTTTGCAGAGTGGAATCAAACTCGATAGAAATGATCACAGATCTCTGGCAATTTAGTAGGGATGAGGGCTCTTAGACCACCTCAAGGAGGTGAGTTGATCTAGGTGCAGGGGATAGAAAGAGAACCAACTAGATCTCATTTTTGTGTGACATTTTGACCCCTTGGGGTAGGATTTTCATTCTACTATGATCAGACACATTATATTTTTTGATATATATGAGATGGCTCATCATTTTTGGCAGAGATTTATTTGATGTACTTTATTGATGAACTTAATTATGGACTTTATTATGGGATTTGGATCTATGTGATGATGTTTTGGTTATGATGGATTCATTGTGCTTTTTATGATGATTATGATGATGATCTAACATATTTGTGTTGCAGGATGGATGCATGTTTATATGATGTATGCACATGTTTATGGTTTATCTTATGATTTTTATATGGTATGTTTCTAACATGTTGTGGATGGGGATGTATGTATTATGTGCATATGTGTGTGTTTTGGAGTTATGATTATGTTGAATATGTGATGATTATGTCTGACTCACGGTGTATGCAGGGTGTAATGTGTATGATATGCATTGTATTTGAGATAATGAGATGATCTATTTGCTTATGTATGTAATGACATGGTTACCATGATATGGGATGGATTTGAAATGAGATAAGTGGAATGTAATGCAATAGATGAATGACATGCTTAATATGATAATGAGACGGAATGTAAATGTATATAAACTATAATGATATTGAAAAATGAATATGATAGGAAAATGAAACTAATATGCAAACTAAAATGGATGATATGACTATGAACTAGAATGTTTCCTAGATGAGTTGTAATGAAGCTTAATGAATGAAAATGACACCTAAATAAGATGCAAATATATGTTATAAAAAATGCTCCTAATATGTAAAATGAATAAATTCTAATGAACACTAATGCAAAGAGCCTAATTTATCATGGAATATGCAATTATATGATAATGAATATCTAAGATAAATAAAAATAAAGCTAATGATAACGAATATTTTCTTATTGATATGAATGCAATGAAAAAGATTAATTTTAATATGATATGCAATATAATGATAATATGAATGCAACTACAACGGAATGGAGATGGGCAATTTTTGTAATGAGCCAATCATAATACAATGAAGAAGACTGAATAGAAGAATGGATGAGAAGAGGGAGGAAGGGGATTGAATAAATTGGAGTCTCCAAGATGGAAGAGTGAAATGAATGAATGGGTTGAAGTGGGTGGATAGGATTTCCTTGTTGTGTAGATGTAGAGAGAAAACCTAGTTTGATTTTGCCAGGGAACATCTACACCATTGATTAAAGGGATTATGATGTTGAGAATATCCAAAGCATGGACTAGAATCTTAGAAAATAGGTATCTCAATGCACACAAGTTCAAAAACACCATAATGATGTAAATTCGAGACTGCAAGATCATATAAGAGAAACCTTCAAACATGCCATACCATAAAAGATGCCCTAGTATACACCAACCCAAGAAATACCAAGCTATAGGATGATCAAGGCAACCCTAGATAGAAATATTCATAGGACACAAAATTTAAACCATGGTGAAAAGAAAAATCATGTAAATGATATACACATGGCCAAATAACATCTCTTGCCAAGAGTAGGACTAGGATTGTGATCTACTGCCAAACATGGGAAGGATGCATCTTGATGGGCAAAGGCAACTAATAGGACTAAATTAGGTAATAAAGCAGATGGAGGTGTATGTGAATGCAAGTATGGAACATCATCGCTAATATTTGGTTAGCACACTATGGATGAGTGCTTGGTTGATGTGCAAATAAAGAGGAAGCTCAATTTGATGGGAAAAGATCAGAATGTGGGGGAAGCTTGGTATCATGGGATAAAATCCTAGTGTACTAGGACGATCCTTATTCATAGTTCAGAATACACCTCATCATCTCAAGAGGAGGGAGAAAGGATGAATGAGAAAATACATGGATGTGGGTGAACAACCATAGTGGAGAGTACCTACATGGATAGGAAAGGGATATGAATATGTATGAATGAGGTATGGATGTAGAGAGAAACAATGTGGGCAGATATGAGGAGTGTTTGAATGGATGATGTGTCTGACTTATTTACCTTAACACCTACAAATAGGTTTTTACCAAGGTACTTTCCCATAGCACCACATAGTTGTTTTCATTTATGGACAAATTTATTTTTCTTTACCTTTTTGCTTTTTTGCTTTTTTCATTTTTTCATTTTTTATGATTTTTTGTTTTTTTGGATATTTTTTTCATTTTTGAAAACCGGTATTTTCTGAAGACTAGGCATAGAAATTCTTCAGATGCATGATGTTCATGGGTTCATACAAAGGATCTCCTTCAAGTGTAGCCAACCGATAAGCTCTTGAACAATATTTTGTAGTAATGAGATAAGGTCCAAGCTAGTTAGGCTGAAACTTGCCCTTCTTTTCACGGTCCTAAAGATTTCTCTGATTTTCCATAAGGACAAGGTCACCGATGTCAAATTATTGGGTCCTAAATTTCTTATTGTATCTCAATCTAAGACAATTCTCATATCCCCAAAGATGATTTAGGGCCTTGAGGCATCTTTCATCTAGCAATTCCAGCTCTTGTAGCCTATCCACTCTATATTATTTATTATAAAGGATGTTTTGCAGCAACACCCAAAGTGAGGGGATCTCGATCTCAAGGAGTAGGATGACATCAGAACCAAAGACTAAGAAGTATGGTATGGCTCCCGTTGGGGTGCGAATTCTTGTGTGATAGGCCCAAAGGGTGGGATGGAGTTGCAAGTGCCAATCACAGCCAGCTTCATTGACTATCTTCTTGAGGATCTTGATGAGAGTTTTATTTGAAGCCTTAGCTTGACCATTGCCTTGCAAGTAGTATGGGTGGAGAAGTGATGTTGGATGGTGAACTTCTGGCATAATTATTTGACGTCTTGATTCTTAAAAGGTCTATCATTGTTTGTAATGATGACTTTAGGTATTTCATAGTGGTAGATTAAGTAGTTCAAGATAAACTTAGAAATAAGTTTTCCAATGGTAAAGGTGAGTGGTGTGGCTTCCACCCACTTAGTGAAGTATTTAGTGGTGGTTATTATGAACTTGTGACCATTGGATGAGGTGGGTTAGATTTTTCCTATGAGATTGATCCTCCACTGAGAGAAGGGCCAGGGTGTAATAAAGGGCTACATATATTGAGAAGGTACATAAATCTTATCATCTTGCTTCTGATAAGGGGTGTATTTATTCACATAGTGGTAGGCATCCTATTTCATTATGGGCTAGTAGTATCTTGTGCACAAGATATTCTTAGCCAAAGTGAGGCCACTTGAGTGTGCCACACAGATACCTTTGTGTACCTCATGTAGTGCTCATTCAACCTCCTCTTTGTCTAAACACCTTAGGAGGGATCCATCAAAGTGCCTTCAAAATAAGGTATCACCAAGGATAGTATAGTGGGAAGATCGACGTATGAATGTCTATTGTTGGGTTTTGGTGAGATAAGGAGGAATGGTATTATCTAGAAGATAAGAAAAGTTTTCTTGATACCATGGGGAATCAGGACCAACAAGGGCACATACCATGTTTGATTTGGGGACATCATATGCTATTACTAAAAGATATTTGACCAAGAATTCAGACTTTTAACTATTTGCGGGCATTTGTAAGAGAGAATCAATGGTGGCCATTATGTCGATAGCTCTGTTGTTTGTCCTAGGAACTTGCTCAAACTGAATGGAAGTAAAGTGATGCTCAAAATATTCAACCATCATCCTTGGTTTTATACTCATCATTAACTTGTTTAATGACAAGTTGGGAATCTCCATATACTTGTAGTTATGTGATCTTCCGTTGGATAGCCAAATGGAGTCCATTAATGAGAGCTTCATACTCTGTTATGTTGTTTGTACATGAAAAGGCTATCTTGTAGGACTTTGGGATACAGTCACGTTGAGGGGTGATTAACAAAATACCTTCCCCCGATCCATGTTGTGTGCAAGAACCATCAATTACAACTGTCATTGTGTAGATTATGTGATGGTCATGATAGAATCATCAGAAAATTCTTCTATGAGGGGGTGATCTCCTTGAAGGGGAACGCCAACCAATTGATTAGCTATGATTTTTCTGTTTATTGCTTTCCTATTTACATACTCAATGTCAAGCTCACTCAGTAGCATGACCCATTTATTTGTGCATCTAGTAAGAGCACTCTTGGACAACAAGTACTTGAGGGGATCAATATTTCTATGACTTTGATCTTTTTGGTAAGCATGTAGTGGTGAAGCTTTTGAGTTCTTAAGACCACTGCTATGAATGCTCATTCTATGGGATTGTAGCTGAGCTCATATCCCACAATATTTTGGCTGATGTAATATATTGTGTGCTCCTTACCTTTGTTGTTAGTTGGTGCAAGTAATGCCCCTAGAGCCACTGTAGTTGCTGATATGTACAAAAGAAGTGGTTGTCATGAAATGGGGGGCATCAATACTAGAGTGGAGGCCAAATTTTATTTTAGTTTATCAAAAGCTTTCTCACACAGGCAATCCCACTTAAACTTGGTGTCGTTGTGTAGAACATGTGCAAAAGGATGGCACTTATCTATAAGTTGTGCTATAAACTAACCGATGGATTGAAGTTTACCCTGTAGATTGTGAACCTACCTGAATGTCTTTGGGGTAGGCATTTCCATGATTTCTTTGACTTTATCTAGATCAAATTCTATTTATGATGTCGAAGAATCCCAATAGTTTTCTAGATATGATGTTGAAGACACTTCTTAGGGCTAAGCTATAGCTTGTACTTTTCTACTCTCTCAAAGATTCTTCTCAAGATAAGGATGTTCTCTTCACGTGTCTTAGACTTTCCCAAAAGGTCATCCACATAGTCTTTCATGATGTCATGCAAAAAGTCATGGAAAATAGTTGTCATTGCTCTCTGATAAGTTGTGCCTGTGTTCTTTAACCCAAAGGGCATGAATTGATAATAGAATGTTCCCCAAAGGGTGGTAAATGTTATCTTGTGTTGGTCTTCTTCAATGATCTTGGTTTGATTATATCCAAATAAACCATCCATTAATGAAAGCATCTCATGGTGAGTTGTTATATGAACAATCATGTCTATGTTTGGTAAGGGGAAGTCATCTTTAGGACATGCTTTGTTTAAGTCCCCAAAGTCTTTACAATTCCTTATTCCCCCAATGGGCTTGCTGATAGGTACAACATTGGAGACCCACTTAGGATAATCAATGGGCCTAATGAATCTGACATCTAGCATCTTATGTAGTTCTTCTTTAACAAGTATGGTAATCTGTAGATGCATTTTGTGTAGCTTTTATTTTACTAATTTAGCATTTGGTTGGACAACAAGGTTGTGTACTACCATTTCTAAGTCAAGGCCTGGAATATCATCATAAGACCAAGAAAAGTTTATTTGTGTCACATTAAGGAAGCTTATGAAGTTTTGTTTCTCCTGATCTATAACAGACTTTACAATAAGAACATTCTTTGGATTTTTATTTGTAGCCATGTTGATAGTGTTAGTTTTTTCGATTAAAAATGATAATTTATTTTGATATGGAGGAACCATGGTAGGTAGGTCAATTCCATCATCTTCTAGCACTTGATCTAGGTTTTCACTAGAAGATACGTCCTTTATTTTTACTTTTTATGAGTCCAAAGGCGCATTAGAGAGGTTTTCACCAGAGAACTTTTGATTTTTCTTTTTATTCTCATTTTTGCAACTAAGGGAGTTGACTTGACTACCAAAGTATGCTTCCCTATTGATTTGGATTATGTTTATAGATGTGTGATTCTGAAGGTCTCACATGCTCAATAATGCCAATAGGGCATTATCATAAACACAAATGCCAGGAGCAGGTAGTCCTTTTTGGTCCCAACCAATAAGTTCTAGGTGAATGAGTTGAAGTTCTAATGGGTTGGAAGGGGTGATGGGAGTGATGTTGTTAATGTAAGCATCATCAAAGAGGCCATCGAGGTATTCAAAAGACACTTTGTAGGATTTATCTTCATCAGAGTCTTTGATTTCAGAAGGAGGTTTTGTTGGAGCACCAATGATAGCAACCTTAGGCATTGGTGAGTAACCCAAGCCCATATTGTACTTGTATCAAATTGGTGAGATGGGTGCTTTCCTTGTTATTGAGGTCCAAGACCATGTCCTTTATATCCCATCTTGTCTATAATATCAGATGCCTTAGGATACATTTTCTTTGGGATATTTGTTGCTGCTTCATCCTCTTCTCGATACAAACAAGAAGTGACATCAATTTCTAGATTCTCTTCAAGTTGGACCCACTACTCAAAGGTGGTCTTTTTGTATTTCATTGGGGGCTTCTTTTAGATCTGAATTTATTTAGGCCTTCCGTATGACTTAGAAGAGGGTGGGAGTTGTCCCCCATAGAGTCCATTTTGAAGTGTGTATTATGTATAGCCATTGTCAATTATCTTAACCTTGATCTTAGGTTGGGAGGCGGTGGATGCAACATTTAAAGGATTAGATGGAGGTGGAAAAATGGGTGTATTGAGTGGACAATGATAGGGGTGTTTTCCCTCAAGGATTTTACAAATACTGGAAGGGTTGCGGATCAGCCAGGGTTGTGATCTCTCTACCATTCTAAGGGAATTTAAGGCATTAATGGTAAGTGGATGGAACAACTTGAATGGAGTGGATCCATGGATGGCCAAGGAGGATATTATAGGGGAGATCAAGGTCTAAGACTTGACAAGTAGTTTCCACCATTGCAGGGCCCACTTGAAGAGGTACTATGATTGTGCCTTTGGAGACCCTTTCTTCATCATCATAGGCTTTTATTGTGATTTTTCCAGATTTGTCAACCAAGTCTTCAGAAATACCCAGTGGTTCGATGAATTTATATGTACATAGGTTTAGTCCAGATCCCTTGTCTATAAGGACTCTCTTGATTTTATGCTTATGTATGATGGCCTCAATGTGAAGGGTTTTGTTGTGGTATGGGTTCACAGATGGGGCATGCTTAGATGTGAAGATGAGATGGCGTTATGTAACAAGATTGCCAATTAAGGCTTGGAATTGGGTAGCATTGATTCTATATAGAACACAGGATTCTAGTAGGGTCTGTTCAAGGATCTCTTTGTGAATAAGTGAAGTCTTGATGAGTTCAAGCATGGAGATTTGTGTGTTGGGATTTTGATGATTATGTTGTGATTGTCATTGATGGACACACACTTGCTATGAGATCACTTTGAGAATGTATGAATTATGCTCAATTGGTAATTGTTCCAAACTGGTATCATGTTGTAGTCTTTAGACTACTATTGTTATGCAGAAAGTGTTTACCAATCTCAAGTGGTATAAAGACCTAAGCGGCATAGAGAGATCAAGCGGTTTAAGGATCTCAAGTGGAGTGGAGCAAAGGAGCCAGAAGCGGCAATTATCTTTTTCCCAATCTTCAATTTTTGTCAATCGATAATCCGTTAAACCGGTATTACTCTTCGTCACCAACCGATAACCGGAAAGTTGGACAAACTGGTAATACTCTGTGATGAGTTACCAACCGGTATATTTTTGTGATGAGTTACCATCCACCGACACTTTGATGGTGATTTTGTGTTGTGTTACCAAATGTGTCTAGATACAATGAACCTAGGAACTTGCAATGTAATCCTATTGGACCGACATGAAATAAGGTTCCTTTTAAGGACATCATGTCTAGGGTTTTAGTATGTGTGTAGCTGATAGGGTTTGTGGTGGTTGATGAGATCTTGAATGTGCGATCTTAATTGAGAAGATCAAGTCTATGAGTTGTAATAGCATAAGGAGTTACTAAAGACTAAAGTAATGCTGAAATGCATTAGCTATGAGCTACAATGGATCTAATCAAGCAGACTATGCCATTTACTAGATCATTCACTTGTTGATTACTCACATCTTTGACAAGTTAGAAACCCTTAACTAGGTAGGCCAAGAAAAGCCTCTGTAAATCCTCTAACAAGGTGGTTCACATCTGTGGATTTGAAATCCTCTCACAAGTTAGTCTTTCATCAGACTTATCTCCTAACAGAGATTGAGATTCCTAATAGGATCTATTCTGGTAAAGAACATTGTATGACCTTAACTGGTCTAACCTTAACCAGTTTGGTTACTATTTTGCAGATAGTTACTTGTGAGTTTCATCTCACCATGGTTTTTCCCATTTGGGTTTCCATGTCAAAATCTCTTGTGTTATGGTGATTGTGCTTCTGTGGGTGAATGCATTATTTGCTATTTAGTTTGCATGTGCGTTAACCAATTTGTTTGCTAAACTGTTTTACCAGTTTAATGCTAGACTATTAAAGTGTTTAAGTATAGTATTTTTGGTATACTAATTCAACCCCCCCTCTTAGTATTCATCAATTGGTATCAGAGCCAACCTTTCTATAAGTCTAACCACTTAGAAAGAGATATTGGGGAATACACTGTGAGGGAAATTACTCATCGGCTCACTCAGTTTGAGCAAGCCTATGATGAACTTATGGTCAAATACAAGGCCTCTCAGGCAAACAGAAGAGAGCATGCTAAAAAATGATGGAGGTAATTGAAAATAGTTCTTCTGATGAAGTGGACATGGAAGCTCAAATTGCGAAGCCCTAAATTTTGATCTACGAAGGTATTTTTCAAAATTCTCTGTTTATCATGGCTTCAACATCACTAGCTAGCTCTAGTGCACCCGTTGATTCTGTAGACTTCATTCAACGGAAGGCAAAATACAATGCCCTATCTCAAATACCCGCTGGTGTCATAGTGGAAGAAGGCATTTCAGATTTCATTGACTGGAAGATTGAAGACCTAGGATCTCTAATGATCCATTCCTAGTTGAGCTTGTTCTGCAGAAAGGATAAGAAGATTAAACCAGAATTCAGCATTCTGGAAAAGAAGAAACTTCACAATGCAACCTATTTTATTGAAGAATTTTTGAATGATCACCTTCGAATTATTCTGAGTAGAGTACACGGTGATAAGATGTACTTAGAGCGGATGCATGATATCACACCAGAAGTGATTCATGCCATCACCGATTTCTGCAATGTTGGTGAAGTGCCAGCCCTAAGGAAGATCAACAAGACAGAAATGACCAAGCTCACTAGTTCTATGAGCAATTCATGGGGAATGACTGTAAATTCCATCAAGGATGATCTGGTCAAATATGTGTGTATGGTGATAGGATATCGAACGTTCCATGCCAGCAGAATCAACTCTATCTCTGCTGCAGTGGTAAATGTCACCTATAGGATGATCAAGGAAGATGCATTGTTTGATCTAGGCACTGGTATGCAAAGACAACTTTTGTTGAACCTCAAGTCGATTAAACAGGACAATGCCCTGAAATTTAAGTTTAGACAACTATTGGTTGGGTTGTTCTTCTACTTCCAAGGCTATTTTCTAGGAGTAGGTGATATTCAGTGGTCTGCTGACCAACCGGTGACAAAGCAAATCAAGGAAAGCCTACAAGTGGTAGGAACCAGTTATCCGGAAGTGCTAAATAAATATTTTAATGAGTTTAGATGCAAAATGAACCAAAGAGTAAGAATATCCGGTGATATTGTCAAAAAGTATGAGGAGGACATCTGCTTCACCATCAAAGTTGATGAGTGCATAATGGAGGCGGTTGAGCCTAGATAGGAAGAAGTGGAACCAATGGGATATGAGGTAATGTATGACATGTTAGATGGGTATTCCTCTACCCTAATCACCTCGCCCCTTGATATAAAGGAAAAGAGAACTGACACCTATTTGGAAAGGGTTACACCGGTTCAATAACCCTCAGTAAAGAAGGGAAAGGTAGTGCCTTCATCATCCACATCGGTTACCACAACAAGTCCCAAAGTGACCAAGTGGTCACCAACAAAGAAGAAACCAGAAGCGACACCCGCCAAAGTCTTTGAGAGGAAGTGAAAGACAAAAAGCAATACACCAGACTCAGAGGACACTGTCTCCAAAGAACATCGTAAGAAGACTAGGCAAATGAGGAAAAAGACAAAGAGTGAACTGGCAACATCTGCACCGGTAAATATTGATATTTCCTCTTACAAACCTTTGACACATTATCAAAGAACAATTAAGAATATTAGAAGAAAAATACTTGGTGATTTGAAAGAGTGCTTTGAGAAAGAAAAGACAAAACAGGCAGAATAGGAAAAGAAGAAAGAGGATGAGAAGAAAAAGAAAGAGGAAGAAAAGAGAAAAGAAGAGGAGAATAAGAAACAAGAGGATGAGAAGAAGAAGAAAGAAGAAGAAAAGGAAGAGGAGAAGAGAAAGCAAGAGGAAAAGAGAAAGGAAGAGGAAAAGAGAAAGGAAGAGGAGAAGAAAAAGGAAGAGGAGAAGAGAAAGGAAGAGGAGAAGAAAAAGGAAGAGGAGAAGAGAAAGGAAGAGGAGAAGAAAAAAGATGAAGATGAAGAGAAGCAGAAAGAAGAGAAGAAAAAGAAGGCAGAAGAAGACAAGAAAAAAGCCAAAGAGAAAGAAGAAGCGGCACAGAGCACTCAGATGGAGACTCCAAAGGCAACTGGTAGTCAAGCCAAACTGGCTGACATTACCAGTCCTATTGACCTCCAGTCTGCAAATGAATCGAAGCTATTGCAGAGCATTAAGCTTACTCAAGAGTGATTGGATGCTCTAAGGAGGAAAAAGGAGGAAGATGTTATCAAAACTGCAGTGGAAACACTCACCAATTTGATACTCGGTACAAACCTCCATAGTACCGATTCCTCACTTACCCAATTAAAGCTTCTATCTATGGTTGTGGAAGACAGGTCCAAAGCCTGGAAGAAGTTACAGAAACAAATGCCAAAAAGGAGCATGAAAAGGCTTTGAACATTGCCTTGGTGAAGAAGTTAAATGAGCTTCGGTCAGAACTTCAGAAGGCACAAAAGGACATCAAAGATGCAATGGATGAGGGTAATCTAATACTCAACAAGATTTGTCAACCTCATTTATTCTGTGATTATGTGCTCACTCAGAAGGACAAACTACAATCTTATATGCAATCATTTATTAGCACCTTCAAGATACCATATGATTCCTTCTCCACATATGGACTTACTGCTCATCGGTTTCAACTTTAGTTTGCAAGAATAGAGGTAGAGATAAGAAACCAGACATGTAATCTGCAGGAATTTCAACTAGTCCTACTGCCAAGACTGCAAATTCTCCTGAAATGCTACCTCAATATAGATGCCCTAATGGTTACTCGAGAGATGAGTACCATGGATGCCATGGAAGAGTAGGTTTATCAGATGCAAATGAATAATGAGGTTGCTACCTCATTGCTTGAATCATGGTCTTTATCCATGAAGACATTTATGTAGGATTTTAAATCAGTTTTTGACAAGTTTCACTCTTTATTGTCATAAACTTTTTAAATCAGTTTTTAATGCTAATGGAACAGGGGTTTTTCAACTGTACTTTGTCATTGTTGGCAAAGGGGGAGTAGTATTTTGTATTTAAAATTTTGATGCATGCTTTCCATACTTTCATGTTTATCTCAGTAAGGAAGTAGTATACATTGTATTTTCTACAAAAGGGATAGTGAATATGCTTAGGGGGAGTAATTGTACTTATGGCATAAGTTTGTTGTAAAACACTTAGATGTCAAAAATTTTCCTAAGTGTTGCCATCAATGCCAAAGGGGGAGATTGTTGGCATTTTGATGATTATGTTGTGATTGGCATTGATGGACACACACTTTCTATGAGATCACTTTGAGAATGTATGAATTATTCTCAACCAGTAATTGTTCCAAACCAGTATCATGTTGTAGTCTTTAGACTAATATTGTTATGCAGAAAATGTTTATCGATCTCAAGCGGTATAAAGACCCAAGCAGCATAGAGAGATCAAGAAGTTTAAGGATCTCAAGTGGAGCGGAGTAAAGGAGCCAAAAGTGGCAGTTATCTTTTTCCCAGTCTTCAATTTTTGTCAACCGGTAATCCGTTAAACCGGTATTACTTTGAGTCATCAACCGGTAACCAGAAAGTTGGACAAACCGGTAATACTCTGTGATGAGTTACCAACCAGTATATTTTTGTGATGAGTTACCATCCACCAACACTTTGACGATGATTTTGTGCCATGTTATCTAATGTGTCTAGATACAATGAACCTAGGAACTTGCAATGTAATCCTATTGGACCAACATGAAATCAGATTCCTTTTAAGGACATCATGTCTAGGGTTTTAGTATGTGTGTAGCAGATAGGGTTTGTGGTGGTTGATGAGCTCTTGAATGTGTGATCTTAACTGATAAGATCAAGTCTATGAGTTGTAATAGCGCAAGGAGTTACTGAAGACTGAAGTAATGTTGAAATGCATTAGCTATGAGCTACAATGGATCTAATCAAGTAGACTATGCCATTTTCTAGATCATTCACTTGTTGATTACTCACATCTTTGACAAGTTAGAAACCCTTAACCGGGTAGGCCCAAAAAAGACTTTGTAAATCCTCTAACAAGGTGGTTCACATCTGTGGATCTGAAATCCTCTCACAAGGTAGTCTTTAATTAGACTTATCTCCTAACAAAGATTGAGATTCCTAATAGGATCTATTCTAGTAAAGAACATTGTATGACCTTAACCGGTCTGGTTACTATTCTGCAGATAGTTATGTGTGAGTTTCATCTCACCATGGTTTTTCCCATTTGGGTTTCCACGTCAAAATCTATTGTGTTATGGTGATTGTGCTTATGTGAGTGAATGCATTATTTTCTATTTGGTTTGCATGTGTGTTAACTGGTTTGTTTGCTAGACTGTTTTACCGGTTTACTGCTAGACTATTAAAGTGTTTAAGTACAGTATTTTTTGGTATACTAATTCACCCCCCCCTCTTAGTATTCATCATTGTGCAGGAATCTTACCAAGGTGATCAAGGATATTGTAATTATGGGTAGATGACATGGAAGATTGCGGAGGAGGAGGAGGATCTCCTTGAATGGTTACTCTCCCTCTATGAGTGGTGAGGTTGCAGTCATTTTGGGAATATGAGGTGGAAGGTGAGGCACCTTGAATGACTATCTTAGCTTGGGAGGGTCTGCTTGATGGTTTTAGGGAAGGGGCACCTTGAAAATATACTCTTGGTCTACAAGGATTGGATGAGGGATCAACTCCTTAGATTGTAATCATGTTAACATGGGTATTAGCGAGCTCTATGTGGCCTACCAAGGAGTCAAAACCAATAATGTGGTTGGTGTAATAATAATGAACCTCATGAGATTATGAGATTTTATCCTTACCATGCTTAAGGAAGGGGTCTTAATACATTTTAAGTTTTTCATTTGAATTACCAGGCTTAGTGACTACAACCTCAACATCACCTTTGTCGATCAGGTCTTGGATATAATTATTGAGTTTCATACACTTACATGTATCATCACCTTAGACACGCTAGTAGTCACAATATTTATTCTCATTATACCATCTAGGTTTTGGTTGATTTGCATTGAAAAGAAAAATCATTGGATAGACAACAATGCTAACCTTGACAAGCTTTTGGAAGATGACCTCTATAGGTTCGGTGATCAGGGTGTACTCACATTGGGATTGATTGTTGCAACAGGAAGGGTGACCTTGGATGGAGATGTTATTGCAAGGTTGGGATTGGTTGCAAGAAACAAATTAGTTTTTGAATTGGGTATCAGTGGTGGTGGGTTTGGTGGGAATGGTCATGGTTTGGGCACACTTGGCATCGGTGACTCCATCATTGATAACATTTTTATTTTTGGACCAAAACCTAGCCTTGTCATTAGATGCAGAGGGACCTTGAGAATTTTTTTGATAAGGTTTGAGAGTACCTTCTTCTAGGAGAACTCTTTCTAATGCTAGACCTTTGTTAGTGACCTACTCAAAGGAATCAAGGCACTAACAAGTCAAATGATGAGACATTTTTGGCACTAGGTTGCATTGGAACAACTCTATTTGGTAAGACTCTGGTATATCCCAAGGGAATTTCTTGATGAGATGTTGTCATTCTTGCAAGAAGTTAGTGAAAGTTTCTCCAAGCCTCTGCTTTGTGTTGGATAGGTCCATCATAGAGGCATTGTTTACAATGTTATATTTATAATGGGACATTAACTTTTCTACAAGGTCTAGGAATGATTTGATGGAGCCATGAGGCAAGGCCAAGAACCAAGCAAGAGCGGGTCCACTAATAATTTTAGGAAAAACTCAACGTAGGTAGACATCACTATAGGAGACCTTTTGATAGGCTATGTAGAATTCGTACACATGATCTCTAGGGTCCCCTTTGCCTTTTTATTTCTCAAACTTAGGCATTTCAAAATTGGGGGAGTATGGAGCCACTAAAATGGAGAGATCATATGGGCAAGGAAAAATTTCCTCGAATATGTATGGTTTCTTACGAATCCCACCATTAAGGATTTTGATAATATCCTTCATGTCTTGGATTTATTTCATGAGGTCAAGTTGTTGATTTTGGACATGAGGAATGTAGTGACCTGAATTGGAGTTTGGAATGTGTGTAGACACGGTTGGTATACCACCACCAATATATTAATAGGATAAAGTGGGAGGCTACAAAGTGATTAAGGGTTGTGAGATGATAATGGTGTTGATAGGATGAAAGATAGCATTGATGTAGTTAGTGTATGCGGGAAAAGCAGGTTGATAGAACTCAAAATGTGAAAAACGGAGCTCTAGGGAGCCTTGCTCACACACCCACAGGACGTCTTGGTGCAAGATATGGAGTCATGAAGTATGGCTCAACTTCCCAAGGATGATTCCATGGTTCTCTATCTTGCACGGTTCCTCAAACCAATGTTTTTGCTCTCAGATCACTGAGCAAAATGGTTTAGGGATGAGAAATGCAAGAACGAGGGATACTTTTGTTGATTTTAAGATGAGATGAATCCTAAGCTATGCATGATGATACAAATGCAATAAACTAGCTATAAGATGACAAGATTAGCAAACAAGACTATCCTAGCATGCTATATTAGTCTATGATTAAGCTAAATGATAAAGAAAATACTCTAAACATGCATATTTAGATTACTTCTTATTGAAAAGAGAGGCTAAATGATGAACATAAAATGAGATATGAAAGCTTGAATGGATTTTAGTATAAGTGTGATGCTAGAGACTTGGATGATCTGAAAATGGAGGAATGAGAGCCCTATTTATAGAAAAAATAGGGCAATGAATGGTTAGGATTGAAAGATTTAATCAAGGGTTGAGTTTGAAAGTTGGGAATCCATGTTTGTAATTGGCACCAATGAAATGGTGACAATTGTCAACATAAGGTTGGTTGAGAGGAGATGTAAGCAACATTAAATGCTTGAGAAGACCTCATGGTTACCCTAGGGGTTAAGGGTTAAGGTTAAGTTAGGGTTATCCATTGGATAAAGCTTTTACCCAAAGGATAAACTCTTGTGCAAAGGATTAAGGATAACCATGGTCAAATCAATAAATGCTTGATGAGACCCTTGGGTTAGATGGAGGTTGAGTTTATGGAAATTCCTTAACCATGTAAGAAGGTTGAGTTAACCATTAATGGTTATGAAGACTTTGGTGACAAATTTGTAAGAGTCCTTCCAAATTTGGGGGTATTCAATAAGTTAGCTTGTTGAATGGACAAAGGCTTTAATGCATTTTGAAGACTTTACTCCAAATTTGAGAAGTGACCTCCTCAAATTTAGGGAAAAGGGATAATGGATGGGTTTGAGTTAATTAATCAGGATTAGAAGAATCAAGAAGAGGTTAGAAAGAGGGTTAGGATGCAAGTGGGAGGTGTAGGATTTTGGAAGTGGGTGAGGGGAAAAATAGGTTTTAATTGAATTTAATTCAATTTGGTTGCAATTAAATAAATTAGATTTATTTAATTTAGGATAACTATTTTAATTAAATTTGAATTTAATTAAAAAGTGGACAGGGGCTTTAATTGAATAAAATGAATTTATCCTATTAAATGGTATAGTGAATTTAATTGAGTAATTTACTTAATTAAATAGAGGAATGCTGGTAATTTAATTAAATTGGATTTAATTAAACAGAGAAATGAACATAAAATATTCATTTAGGAATATGGTCATTTTTATACATCTACATTTTGCCCCTCTTTGAAGTGACGTGTGTGCACATGTTATTTAAAAGAAAATGATGTATCATTGTGATTTTATGATTAATGTCATTTTTATGGATTTTTATGTTGTGCCCCAAATTCGATAAACGATGGTGATAATGCCCCCTCGAGAGATGAATCAAAATTTTGAAAAAATTGATTTGATTTGATAATTGTGTTTGCGGTGCAAAATTTTTGGCTAGGTGAAATGTTTAAATTGATTCATCTCCTGATAATTGACGTGTTTTAGGGTATGAGGGAGACCGCGAGCAAATTACATGCTCATTTCCCTAACCCTAATTTCATTTTACCCTATAAAAGGGAAAAGGTGCATTGTTTTGTCTCATTTGTGTTTGTTGACTTTGGAGAAAGAGACTTTTGGAGAGAAGACAAAATGCCTATTCCCTATTCTACACATCAATTCGAGCACGTTCGGAGGCATCGGAGGCCTGCCACGTATGGACCACTAGTAAGTCAGCCCTTTTGACCCCTTTTTGATTTTGAATTTGATCATTTTTGGTCATTTTTTGATTTTTGAAATTCGGTTTTAATGTTTTAGCACATAAAAGTCTTAGTTTAGCACATACGATAAATTAGGTAGCGCATCGGGTAGCATTTTAGGGTAGCGTTCGAAAATGAATAGGTTAGCGCATGGCCTTAGGTTAGCGCATGATGAACATAGGGTAGCGCTTTGGGTTAAAAAGGTAGCGCATAGGTCAAACCTAGCGCATAGGGTCCACAGGGGGTCGCATGGGTAGGGGGATGTAGCGCGTAGGTTAGACCTAGTGCATAGGGTTAAATAGGTAGAACAATCATAAGATAGGTTAGCGCATGGGTTGGTTTTAGCGCTTAGGGTAGATTGGTTAGCGCATGGAGAAAAAAAGATAGTGTGTAGAGTTAGTCTAGCGCATAGGGTAGATAGAATAGCACGTGGAGAAAACAGGGTAGCGCATGGATATAGTTTAGCACACAACCAAGTTTAATTAGTGCATGGATCGGGTTTTTTAGTGATTTTTGAATGTGAAAAATTACATAGGAAAAGGTTAGTTTTGCCTAGGGAGGTGGATTTTTGCCATTTGCTCGGTCTTTTGTCATGTTTTTGATAATTTGTCCAATATGAGTATTGATATAACTTGGTTTAAATTGTGATTTGTTTAAGTTATGGATGTAGATATTGTTTTGATCGAACCATGATTTGATTTGCACTATTTCAAGTTCATATGTGTGGAGCCTGATTTGTGTTACAAGTTGATATGGGTTGGAAACTTGAGTTGTTTTACAAGCTGATATGGGTTGGAAACTTGAGTTGTTTTACAAGCTGATATGGGTGGGAAACTTGATTTGTTTTACAAGTTTATGTGATGTGGAGACTTGAGTTGTTTTACAAGTTTTGATATGGTTTTTGAAAACTTGAGTTGTGTTACAAGTTGATATGGAATGATATGATGTGGAACTTGATTAGTTTTTGCAAATTGTTTCATGTTTTTTATGTGATTTTGATTTTGATTTTGATAGCTTTGTTTTGATGTGGAAATTGATACTGGACTTTTTTTTCTTTTTGATAGGAGCGATTGGGAGTGGTTCAGTCACGGGAGCGGTTCCCTAGACCTTGGGCATTGATACCACGGTTGGCACAGGCTGACCTAGATGTTATTGAGAGATGCAGCTTATCATCTTTGTTGGATATGCCTCGGTTCACTATGAACCGAGGTCTACTTATAGTGCTCGCCGAGAGATGGCATAGTGATATATATGAACACTTTTCACTTTTCTACTAGTGAGATGATAGTCACTCCAGAGGACTGTTATAGGATTTTGCAGATTCTCGTAGCAGGTGCTTTATTATCGTACAAGCAGACTAAGGAGGGTGGGACTGAGGCACTGCAGCACATTTTTCATGATGAGACAGTGTGTGGTTATGAGATCCCATGGCAAGAGTTCCTGGATCTGGATTATGCGCCTCTCCCATCAGTACTAGCAGGTTTCATCGGTGGATTCCTTTGTCCTGATTGTAGGTCGAAGGGATTATTTGTGGGTTGGGGATTGGTACTTGAGGAGATGGTGACCCAGGGCCACAGGTTTGCTTGGGGATCGTCCATGTTAGCTCACTTGTACAGGGACCTACATGAGGTTGTGTATCTGGGTTACGACAGTTTGTCAGCTAGCGTGACACTTTTACAGGTATAGTGCTGGGAGCATATTCTAGCAGTGAGGCCACTGGTGGACAGAGATAGGCCTGCTGGGCAGACATATGCTTATGGTTATAGGGGTCTAGTTGTCCAGCATAAGCTGGGCAAACTGGAGCACTAGAGGAGGGTTCTGGATGATATAGATATGGTCATCTAGCGACCGTATACAGATTGTGAGGTCTAGGCAGAGGATGGGCTAGAGATGCCTTTTGTTTTTATGAGCTGGTTTTTGATAGGGCAGATGCCCTTTGTGATTGAGAGATTCTAGGTAGGCAGGGTTTTGAGACAGTATGGTCGACAGTAGGGTATACCACAAGGGACCTACTTGTATGCGTGCCAGAGATAGGACATACTAGATTGGGGTCCTACTATTGATAGCAGAGTAGTTGTAGAGGATTTTTCTAGCTTAGCGAGTTAGATATGGGACTATGCTCCCGAGATACTAGATGCAGGGATGACCCATGAGTTTGCTGGTTTGTTTGCAGCACATGCTATGGCAAGGATATCAGATCCTGAGGAGATGTGGCCTACCTTTGATGACAATGAGGAGGAGGTTGGGGGAGATGGTGATGATGGAGATGATGGAGGCAGAGGAGGATGATGAGGGAGAGGATATCGAGGGAGGAGAGGAGACAGGGGTAGAGATGGGGGAGGTCAGGTGGAGAGAGCAGTTTGACAAGCTATGATGGACAGAGGGAGAGGAGGGTTGGCGATCGGAGTAGGGGAGGAGGGGAGAGTGGGAGAGGTGATGGCAGCAGTGGGAGGGATGGATGAGTGGAGGCAGCCAGCACAGAGGAGGAGGACTGATGAGTTACCGCCACCAGCACCTAGGACAAGCAGAGGGATAGGGGGTACCCCTTCACAGGTGCCCCTACAAGTCTGAGTCCCAACACATGTGGAGGATGCTTAGATCATGACTTTGCAGCTGACAGTTCAGTAGCTATAGGCACAGCTATTGACGCAATAGTGTCAGATTACCCAGTTGACTCTAGAGCGAGATACAGAGATAGAGCGGTGCGGTCAAGCGGAGGAGTTGGTAGCTAGCATTCAGAGAGCGGCTGCAGGGGGTCTGATGAGGGACATCATGAGAGAGCTATCATCAAGAGTGAGGGAGGCAGAGTATTATCGATGCCATTATGAGGATGTCGTGCCTAGGGAGGGTAGAGTGCAGAGCTTCACACAAGTGAGATCAAGTCGATCTCGAGAGATTGGGTCACATTCAGAGAGCAGAGGCATGATGGGGCCCTCAAGATAGGATCCTCCTAGAGATCCAGAAGCTGGGACATTAGCTATGAGACCATCCCCCTCAAGAGATAGTCATACTTGAGAGATGATGTCTCTATTGTATTTTTAGATCATTGTTTTGTATTGGGCACAGACATGACATATTTTGTATATTTGGATCATTTTTGATATATATATAGATGACACCATTTTCTTTGATCATGTGATGTGTTATGGATGCATGTTCTATATGTTCTTTCTTTACTTTATGATGATGTAATGCTTAGATAGTTGCATGATGTAAATGTATGATGTATGCTTTGATATGCTGTGAGATGTATCTTGAAAATGAGATGTATGATAATGATAATGATGTGAGATGTATTTTGAAAATGAGATGTATGATAATGATAATGATGTGAGATGTATCTTGAAAATGAGATGTATGATAATGATAATGATGTGAGACTAAATGAAAGATTTAAAATGATATGCAACTATTTGTAAAATGATATGCAACTTATTTGTTTTTGGAGCATCCTCATTCTGCATTTGTCATCCCGATATAACCATATGTTATTTGCTTTTGATATAGGTATCATCATTGAGCATTTATTTGTTTGGGATATGTTGAAAATTTATACAAGCATAATGGTATAATTGAACCATAATGACCTGAGAAAAATTTACATGATGTTTGATTTTGCAAGATAGCACAAGCATCAAGGTATGATTGAACCAGGACGACCAGAGTGCGGATTGCGTATAAACAGACATGATTAAACCATTTGTATGCGTAAAGTGGAATCATGTCTTCAGTGATATTCAATGTATCACGTCTCGAGACAAGTATTTACACAATACAAGTGATCGCCTCATAGACAGAAGACTAAGAAAATATTGGAGTTTTCCCATGATCTCTAGCTTTGAAGCATTAGTGAGAAAATGTAGAGAATCCAATAATTTAAAAAGTTCCGATGCAAAAATAGTCAAGACTTTATGTGATAATGCAACATTTAGTACTTTAGAAAATCATCCATCTTAGTATTTTTGTGATTCTTGTTTTAGTGATCCAATGTTTTGCTCTGCGATGGAGTGAAGTTTTTGGTTGTTGGATGCGATGTTTCTGAGTTTTGCAAATAGTTTTGATGTCTTGAATGTGTTGCAAGTTTTTTCATGATTTATTGCCCCTAGCTGAGTGTGCCTCTTGATGTGGATGTGCATAGTGATTACCAAGCCATGGTAAAATGTGGTGAGAGGATATATGGATAAACCAGTATAGTGACTACACTAAGTATGTTCTGACTGGATATTTGCTAAGTGTCGAGTGATGGCCGATAGTGCTTTACTGTAGAGATAAGGATGTGGATATAGATAAAGGATCTGTCCTTTCACAATAGCGCTTGTTACCAGGTTTTCACCAGTTGCTTTTATTGTACCTTTTTATTTGCTTTTTCTTGATTTTTTATTTTTGGGGTTTTTTTTCTTTTTTCGTGCATTAGACTACTCAAGTGTAGTATTTCTTCAAATGAATGTTGTTAGTTGGTTCATCGAGCATATCTCCTTCTGAAGTTGTAAGCTGATAAGCACCTGATCCATAGACTGATATGACGACATAGGGACCTAACCAGTTAGGTTCAAATTTCCCTTTCTTTTCTCGATCTTGTTGATTTCTTGGATTTTCTTTAAGGATTAGGTCACCAACTTTGAAGTTGCGAGGGATGACCTTGTGATTGTAGCTTTTGCATATGCATTGCTAATATTCTTTGAGATGAGTGTAAGCATGCTGACGTCTCTCATCTAATAGTTCTAGTTCTTGCAGTCGGTTGACCCGATACTCTTCATCTGGAATTAAGCCTTTTAGAGAGATTCTGAGAGATGGAATTTCTACCTCCAGCAGTAAAATAGCTTCTGATCCATAGACCAATGAGAAAGGTGTTGCTCCTATAGGTGTACGGATGCTAGTTCTATATGCCCAAAGTGCTGGATTGAGTTGTATATGCCAATCTTTTCCTACATCATTTACTGTTTTCTTGAGGATTTTTAGTATTGTTTTGTTGGATGCATCTGCTTGACCATTCCCCTGGGGGTAGTAGGGTGTAGAGAACCGATGCTGTATTTTGAATTGCTCACATAGTTCTTGGACATCTTGGTTTTTGAATGGTCATCCATTATTGGTGATGATGGAACTTGGAATACCATATCTGCAGATCAGATAGTTTAGGATAAAAGACGCAATTTGTTTTCTTGTTACTATGGTCATGGGGACTGCTTCTATCCACTTGGTAAAGAATTTTGTTGCAGTTATAATGGACTTGTGTCCATTTGAAGATGAAGGATGAATTTTGCCGACCAAATCTAGTCCCCACTGACAAAAGGGCCAGGATGTTGTAAATGGTTGTAGTTCTTGTGCCGGTGCATGTATTAGATTGCCATGGATCTGGCACTTAGGACACTTCTTGGCAAAGTGGTAAGAATCTTTTTCCATTGTAGGCCAATAGTATCCCATCCTTAGAATCTTTTTAGCAAGAGTAGTCCCACTTGAATGTGTGCCGCAAATACCTTCGTGAAGCTCATGTAAAGCAGAATCAAATTCATTACAATCAAGGCAACAAAGAAGAGTACCATCTAGACCTCGACGATACAAAGTATCAGTAGTAAGGGTATACCGGGCAGCTTGGCAGATAAAATTATGTTTTTGGTTATGGGATTGGTCAAGGGGTAGGATGTTGTTCTTTAGATAATCATATATGGGTCCATATAAAGGGGAATCTGAACCACTTAAGGCATAGACAACATGCGATTCAGAGTGGTCATAGGCTGGGGAGAATAGATGCTCTACCAAGAACTCATAACGACTCTGTTGCTCTGGAATTTGTAGTAATGAAGCGATAGTAGCCATGGCATCGACTGCTTTGTTGTTTAACCTTGGTATTTTCTCGAAGGTGATGTGTACAAAATATTGTTTGAAGTCATCCACCATTCGCATGTAAGGTAGTAGCTTGTCATCCTTTGTCTGATAGTCGTTGTTGATTTGATTGACAACTAGTTGTGAATCTCCATAGACCATTAACTCTGTGATTTTCCATTCTACTGCCATTTTGATGCCTATAACCAATGCCTCATATTCAGCCACATTATTTGTGCATGGGAACATAAGCCGATATGATCTTGGTATAGTATGCCCTTCAGGAGTGATGAAGAGAATGCCAGTACCTGAACCATGTTGGGTGTAGGATCCGTCAAAGTATAGGGTCCATTGTGTGGTAGAAATAGCAAGAACATCCCTGTCTGGAAATTCAATCTCCATAGTTTGTTTTCCTGGTAGTGGTGCTTCAGCTAGTTGATCTGCAATTGCTTGTCCTTTGATAGCTCTTCGTTCTATGTAGTGGATATCAAATTCACTAAGAATCATGACCCATTTAGCCAACCGACTGGTGAGAGCTGCCTTGCTGAGTAGATATTTGAGAGGATCAATTTTTGCTACTAGCTTAATTGTTAGCATATAATGTCGAAACTTTTGAGATGCAAAGACTACTGTTAGACAAGCCTTCTCAATGAATGTATTGTTGAGCTCATAGCCATTCAATGTCCTACTGATGTAGTATATGGCTCGTTCCTTTCCTTGTTGATCTTCTTATGCTAATAGTGCCCCCAGTGATATATCTATTGTTGAAATGTATAGAATAAGGGGCTTTCCTGCGACTGGTGGTACTAGAACTGGTGGGTTCATCAGATACTATTTGATTTGATAAAAATATTCTACACACTTGGCTTCCCATCTGAAAGGTACATTCTTATGGAGCAAATGATTGAATCATAAACTTTTATCAGCTAGTTGGGCAATGAATCGCCTGATTGATTAGAGTCGTCCTTGTAGAGATCTGAGTTGACTGATATTCTTTGGTGGTGGCATCTCCATAATGGCTTGTACCTTTGTTGGATCCACTTCAATAGCTTTAGCTGAGATGATGTAGCCTAGTAATTTGCCTGATGTAACCCCAAAGACACACTTCTTAGGGTTAAGCCTGACTTGGAATTTCTCCAATCAGTCAAAGATCTTTGTCAAGATGTTGAGGTGTTCTGCTCTGGTGAAGGATTTAGCTAGTAAATCATCCACATAGTCTTCCATGAAGGTATGCATCATGTCATGAAAGATTGTTGTCATTGTTCATTGATAAGTAGCTCCTGCATTCTTTAAGCCAAAAGGCATAACATTCCAACAGTATGTTCCCCAAGGACAAGTGAACGCTATTTTATCTTGATCTTTTGGGGCTATTTTTATTTAATTATAGCCTGAAAAACCGTCCATTAGTGAGAGCATTGCATGGCCCGCTATGAGGTCTACAATTATGTTGATACTGGGTAGAGGAAAGTCATCCTTTGGACAAGCTTTGTTGACATCTTTGAAATCAGTGTAGATTCTGATACTGCCATTTGGTTTTGATACTGGCACTATGTTGGAGATCCATTCTGCATAGTCAATGGGTTGGATGAATCTGACATCTAATAGTTTCTTCAGTTCAACCTTGACCATGAGTGCTACTTGTGGATTCATCTTTCGTAGTTTTTGCTTGACTGGCTTAACTCTTGGAGAGATGGACAAGTGATACATGATTAGGTGTGGATCAATTCCAGGCATATCTGCATATGACCAAGCAAAGTTAATTTGCTTTTCTTTAAAAAAGATGAGAAAGGCCGATCCTTCCTCCTCCGTTAGAGATTCTGCTAGGTGTATGTTTTTTACTGCTTCTATGGTACCAATGTCGATTGATTGAGTGGTCTCAATCAATATGGGTGATCACTCATGAAAATGGTCAGGAAGAGTGTCAAGTCTCCCATCCTTAGGTGCCTTCAAAAGGTTTTCACCCTCAGATGCATCCTTTATTTTTAATTTTTTGTGATCTAGAGATGCCATTGACTGGTTTTCAGCATCAGATCTTTTATTTGGTTCATTTTTGTGACTGAGAGACTTGACACTCCCTAGTTTGCAGACATCATTACTTCGTTCACTGGTAGAGCCTATTTTTGTTTTAACGGTACACAGGTAGTGGATAATAGATTCATCATCTGGGAAAATTGGTATATCATGTATTTTGAGTTCATCCCAGTCAATGAGGTCAGGAAAGACAAGTGGCAAGGAATCATTCGGTGGATCAAGTTCTGCTACTGTAAGTGTCAAGACAAAGGTTTCATCGTGATTGGTCTTGGTTTCAAAGAAGTCAAGGATTTTGTCAAGGTCTTTGATGGTATTATCTTCCGTATAGACTTTTCCATAATGTTTTTGTTCTCTTTCCTTGGCATCATAGATATTTTGTGGTCCAAATTCAAGAGGTCTATCTTCTACATTATGCTCTTCCTAAGAAAGGGATATGGAGCCAGTGTTGTCAGTGATATCTCTAGTAGCGTTTGAGTAGCTACCCCATTCATATTCATTTGAATTAATCTCTGAGGCATCATCCTAGATTCTATCAGTGTTGTAAACAAGTATGTTGTAGGGTGAAAATAGATCTTTGATGATGGATACCAGTTTGATAGTCTTTTCTGATTCGGTATCAGATCCTGCTTCTACTTTCTATGTTTGTTCATAGACTGTGCCTCCTTGGGGAGGAATAATGGTATCAAGAGATGATTCTATTGGTTTTTGAGATTTTGGTGTTTGAATATGAGCTACTGCTACAGATATGGCCTTCTTGTGACTGAGAAGCTTTTCCTGATGTTGCTTCTATTCTTGACATTCACGTGCCTTGCGGATTGTTTCTGCTGACTCAAATAGTGCTTCTTGCTAGGATTCTTCTTTGTACTTCTTTTCTTTCCATTGAGGTTTTGGAGTTATGCGTGGTGTCCTTCTTAATAGGAAAGTGAGTTTACAACCCAATATTGTTTTGTCTCTACTAGGCTGTGAAGGAAGATCTATGGGTTCAGTGACTCCTTTGCATTTTCCAATAGGTCCTTTACCGTCATATCCCATTTGCTACATGATTAAGTAGCCCTTTCCATATAGGTGTGTTGGGAGAACTATATCTAGAGTAGCTGCTCTGTTATCTTCTTCCTCATCTTTGTATAACCAACTAAGAATGTCCTTATTTTCTGATTCATGAGCTAGAGTACCTAGTTGGATGAAGGTACCATCAAATTTGGTGATGGGCCGAGTTACCTGATGTTTTGATGGAGTGGGAAATCCATGAGATTTGGGTGATGTTGGTAATTTGGCCAAACACATGGGTTCCAAAGAGTATTCTCCCATACCTTGTTCTTTGATTTGCATTTTCTGCTTGAAATCTCTAGGTAATGATTTGAGCTTTGCCGTCTGTAGGTCTGATATTGAGGATCTCTATTTTTCTCTATTATGGGGAACCAAACTGTCCTGGGCTGCCCCCATTGCATTACAATATTGAAATGGATTGTGATAAGAAGATATAGAGACCTCTTGTCCGTTATAGGGAAATTTGACACACTGGTGATATGTAGAAGGCACTACTTGCATTTCATGTATCCAGAGTTGACCTAATAAAATATTGTAGGTGAGGTCTATGTCTAAGACCTGACACATAGTATCCTTTTGCACTGGTCCAACTTGAATGGGTAACATCATGGTTCCTTTAGATGACCTTTCTTCATCATCATATGCCTTTATGGTAATGTTTTTATGTGGATCAATAGACTCCTCTGAGAAGCCTAATGCACAGATAAGTTTTAAGTTACATATATTAAGTCTAGCTCCTCCATCTATCAATACTCTTTTTACTTGGTGTTTATAAATGATGACTTCAATATGGAGGGGAGTGTTATGCGGATGACTTAAGGAAGTATTATCATGCTCTGAGAAGGTGAGATTATGAGGCCCTGTCATATGGGCGACCATGGCTTGAAATCTGTCTGCATCTAGATCTTGAGGTACATTGGTTTCCAATAGCACTTGCTCCAATATGTTTTTGTGTTTTGGTGACAGTTTCAACAATTCTAGTATAGATATCTGAGCCGGAGTTTTGCATAGTTGGCTGACTAAATCATATTGGATTTTTGGTGTAGTGGTTGTCGGTGTGGTATGTTCCTTCAAGACATATTTCTGAGCTTTGGTTGTTACATTGATGGATTCATGATCATGCTGGTCTTGGATTGTGATAACATTTACATGATGGTCTTCAGCTGATATGTGATTGATGGTGTTATTGTAGATGTGGTTGATACGAGATCCATGTGTATCATTTGAGGTTGAAGCTCCATCTTTGTTGTAGTTTGGAAGAGGATTTTTAAAGGCTCCATGGTCACCATTTGTTTTGAGACCATCTACCGTTAAATCACCTCGATCAATCATGTCTTGAACAATATTTTTCAATCTCATGCAATTGTTCGTTCGATGACCTTTGTTACGATGAAAATCACAATAGTGTGAATCATTCCACCAAGGTGGTTTGATTTGGGGTTTGTAGTTGCTGATTGCAGGCAAAGAGAGAATCTTGTTTGCTAGGAGCTCTCTGAATGCTGATTCTAGTGATTGTCCCAATGGTGTGAAGACACGTTTTTGGAAATTGTTGGTGTTGTTGCATGAATTGTTATTAGGTCCTTGATTTGTGGTTTTGTTTTGAGTATCATTGGTGTTGTTTGCATTGGGTTGACCTTGATTGATATTCGGTGCGTATGTGTTAGCGTTTGGATTAGCACCTTTAGGAATTTTCATAGCTTGAGGATTTCTAGATAATGCGAGCACTGGTTGCTTAGATTTTGGATCATGTGATTCATTACCACCTTCATTTTTGTTTCGAGTCCAGAATCTAGACTTGTCTAAGATGCTATTGTTTTGGTTATTGTAGTTTGATGAATTTGTTCCTTCTTTGAAGAATTTGAGTGTTCCCTTTTTGACACATGCCTCTTCTACTTGAATGCCATTTTCAATCAATTTAGCAAAAGATGGTATGCATTGGAGTTTGAGCCTATAACTCATCTCACCATTCAAGTTGTTGATGAAGATTTCCATTTTCTCCTTTTCAGGAATGTCTCGAGGATATCGTGACACCATACATCACCAGCGTTGGAGGAATATCATGAATGTTTCATTATTCTTCTGTTTGGTGTTGCAGACGTCTAGCATGGTTAGAGCATGTTGAATGTTATAGGAATATTGTGTTATGAACTTGTTAACTAATTCATCAAATGATCTGACAGGTGGTGTAATTTTGGATAACCATTCCATTGTTTTCCCTCCCAAGCTTCTGGGGAATAACTTCATTAGATAGGTGTCATCATGAGCAAATTCAAGACTCATGGTATAGAATTCTCTAACATGATCACGGGGATCACTTTTTCCATTGTACTTGTCAAATTTAGGTACGTCTAAGTTTGGAGGAAAAGGGATCATGTGCAATCTTCTATCAAAGGGATAAGGACAAATTTTGTTTAAAGAGTACTGCATCGTCGTTCCTTGTTGCATGTCTTGCATGTCTTGCATTTGTCTTTGTAACATTTGCATTTGTTGAGTAAGGGAAACCAAAGGCATATCGTTTTGCTGAGGGAAGAGTTCTTACCTTGTATTGATTCTAGGTTGAAACGGTGTATGGAACGGTATGTTTTGCTTGGGTATGTTTTGTCTTGGTGTATGTTGCTCTGGTATGTTTTGTTTGGGGATATCTTGTTCAAGGTCGCATGCTTCCCCTTCTCGTTGTCGTTCTTGATATTCATAGTGTTGAGGTCTTGTTCTAAACACATCTGCATCAAAGTCTTCAGGGAGTTTGACTCCTTTTCTTGTGAGCATGAGCAAGTATTTTTCTTTGTCATTTTCCATGAGCCTTTCTACAAGTTTTTGGAATGAAGCACTTTCTTGGCATTCCTAAAGAAGTTCTTCAGAAATTTCAGTATCCTCTAGGTGTGGACCTTCAACAGAATTTGATAACCTTCGATTCATACTCGATTCTGCTTGTGCCTCACCTTGTTTGTTTTTTTGAGAGCGAGTAACATGCATTTTTAGTAGAAACTTTTTGTGACGAAGGGAACAAAATCCTCTTCAATATGTCATTCGGGGGTTGTTGGTTCAAGTTGGGGTGTGTTGCAAGTGATACACTTGTCGGGCAAGAATGCCAGATTGATCTTTCCTCCATGGTTTATGATTTGATTGAATGCAGATTTTTAACAATATGCCCTAGTCTTTAAAGGCTCTTTGTCAAATTCGTTGGATTTGTTTTGGATATAAAGTTTCACGTGATGAAGGAATATTCGATGAGATTTGAAGAGTTGACGATTGATGTATAAAAACTTGTTTCTTTTGATAAATTTGGAAAAACTTGGTTGTTATTTCTTCAACGTGGTGTTACAATAAATATTCTTTCTTCTCAGAATATGGGGATTAGTCATGCATAAGTGATCAATGGTTTCCTTTGATTTGTTTTGGATTCAGTTGATCTTGTTTTGAAAATTTAAGTTTTTACTTTATCAAAGTGAAGGTTTAGATGCCCCTTCACGACAAAGCGTGTCAAATGATATGGATAAAGTCTCCCGATATGGAAACTTGATTTGACAACCTGAGGTTTTAAACAAGTGTTTTCAAGATGAAATCCACGAGATGATAAAGGACCCCTTTGATACTTGTGATGATGTTTCTGGATTTTGATAGGATAGATATGTTTTACCATGTGATCAGTTTTAGATTTTTACAACATTTTGTTTGACACAAATTTTGCTTCAAGAAATAGTGTTTAAAGTTGTGTTTTCGCTACTCTGTTTTGATGAAAAATGATGCTGATGAAAAGAGGCTTCCAAAGATGTTTCCTAAATTTTCAAAATTCCTCACTGTTTTGCCCCCTATTTTTCTGGGTTTGGTCACGCGCTAAAACAGAGATAAGATGCACTACCAAATTTACTTCACGCGCTAAATAAAGGACCACACATGCTAAGCTGCCCCCTGTCGCGCGCTAAAGTTTTTCGACTGTTAAAATTTGTTTTCTACCTGACTCAAAAAGTTATGTGCTAGTATGGGTCTACCACGTGCTAACTGTTAAACCCTACGCGCTAAGGTTTGACTCCTACGTGCTAAGCTGTTTTCCAGATGCGCTAACTGTTTAACACTGTTTTGAATTTTGGATAAATGCTACTGTTTTAACTAGACGCGCTAACTTGATGTTTTGATGCGCTAATAAGAGTACCACACGTAATAAGAAGTTGCTCTCACGCGCTAAACTATTCTGATATTTTCCTTTGGTTGGTTTTCGGCAATTTTTTGGATTCTTGTTGTGAGTTTCTTTAGTTGTGATGGATGATTTTCTGAAGTAGTAAATGCAAGCACAACACAAAAAAGACAACCATTTTGCCTAATCTAACAAAAAGTGTATGTTCTGCGAGGATGTGTTCAAATCCCCAATGTTTTAACAGGTCTGGATACAAATAATACACTTCAAGAAGACTCTTTATTCAAAGGTCATAAATAACATCATAGCCCACTAGTCTCAATACTCCGTCAGCTCAAACAGCCATGTCACCCTCTAGAGGGTGCCCATTTTTTCGCCTTTTGCCAAAAATTAACTCAAAGTGAATCACTTCACAATTGAGTAGTTATCTTGGGAGATATATGGTGAGCGATCTTGGGGGCGGATTCTTCCCCACCCTTGCACTATGATGTTATAAATGTCTGGTTACTGACTCGGCTCAAGGTTTCTATTTCTATGGTTCGTAATTGGGCTTCCTGTTCGGTCGTCAGTGATAAAATCCCTCAGGAGGCTTCCCAACCTTTAGAACAAAGGCTTTACATATCTCAAGGATACTGGGGGAAGGCTAATCACTGTGCACAACCGTTGAAAAGGAATTTCGTCACTTTCCACTTTTGATTATAGTGGGTTGGAATACTTGGTGTCAAAGTCATTCCCCACTTAGGTCGTTCCCTTCACACCGGCCATAAATGGCTTTAAGAGTTGATTCCAACTCCTCGGGAAGGCAGGCCTGCTAAAGGTTGTATAATGCTTGAAGTATAGAAAGCTTAAGAGTGGTTTGGCTTTTTGATCACCCAGTTAAGGGGAGAGCATATACTTGCCACTTTCAAGACAAGGCAAACAATTTTTTCTTTTTAGCTTTCAAGACAAATGATTTGCTAACTTCTATTTGGAGATGTTTCTCCAAAAAGCATGGTGTTAATTTTATTTCCCCAAATCAGTGATTATTTAATCTAGGAAAATAATCGAGTCAACAAAGCAAAAGTTCGATTTTGGATAACAAAAGGAAACTGACAAAAAGGGGAATAACTTCCCTCTTTTGATTGTAACAAAAACTTCTTAAGTGTGGTTATTTCCTTTGCAAAAAATTTGAAATGAATCCTTTTATACACCAAAGGATGGTGAGGTTCTTTTTAAAAGCTATTTTTGCAAGAAAGGAAAGTTTGTATTGTCCTTTTTAAAGCCCAAAAATAAAGTTTTTCTCCTATGAAAGCAAGAAATTTTTCTGATTTGTGGTTCTTTTTATAGCCCAAAAAAAATGAGTTCAATTTTAAGAATAAAAGAAGTTCAGATTTTTAAACTAACTTAACTAAGTTAGTGAAAATTCTAATTATCTTATTAATCTTAAGACTAAGCTCCTATCTGCAACAAAATTGTTAGAATTTTGCAAAAGAACAAGTGAAAAACGTTAGATGACTGGTAGACTTCAACAAGTCTAAATTTTACCCTCGGTTACAGGTTTTAATTTTCTGAACTTTGTCTATCCATGATGCACTACAGAACAAACTGTATGCGCTACAAAATAATAGTGATGCACTAGAAGAAATCAGTGATGCGCTATACTATTTTCGGTATGTGCTACTCGGTGTTCCGAAAGTGCTGCTCTATTTTTCTCTCGCGCAGAGACCTACAGGAAAAGGTTAGTATTATGATGCGCTAATAAACAGACTTCACGCGCTAGATGATGGACCCAACGCGCTGAATAGTAAGCCGGATGCGCTAGGCTATTGACCAGATGCGCTAGGGAATGTTTCCCACATGTTAATTCTCATTTCCTGCGGACCTACAAAAGTGGTTAAATTTAAAAACCGATTTGATATATGGGTTAATGCCCCACGGTGGGCACCAGAAATGTATGCGGGAAAAGCAGGTCGATAGAACTCAAAATGTGAAAAACAAAGCTCTAGGGAGCCTTGCTCACACACCCACAGGACTTCTTGGTGCAAGCTATGGAGTCATGAAGTATGGCTCAGCTTCCCAAGGATGGTTCCATGGTTCTCTATCTTGCACAATCCCTCAAACCAATGTTTTTGCTCTCAGATCACTGAGCAAAATGGTTTAGGGATGACGAATGCAAGAATGAGGGATGATTTTGTTGATTTTAAGATGAGACGCATCCTAAGCTATGCATGATGCTACAAATGCAATAAACTAGCTATAAGATGACAAGATTAACAAATAAGACTATCCTAGCATGCTATATCAGTCTATGATTAAGCTAAATGATAAAGAAAATACTCTAAACATGCATATTTAGATTACTTCTTATTGAAAAGAGAGGCTAAATGAGGAACATAAAATGAGATATGAAAGCTTGAATGGATTTTAGTATAAGTGTGATGCTAAAGACTTGGATGATCTGAAAATGGAGGAATGAGGGCTCTATTTATAGCAAAAATAGGGCAATGAATGCTTAGGATTGAAAGATTTAATCAAGGGTTGAGTTTGAAAGTTGGGAATCCATGTTTGTAATTGGTACCAATGAAATGGTGACAATTGTCAACATAAGGTTGGTTGAGAGGAGATGTAAGAAGCATTAAATGCTTGAGAAGACCTCATGGTTACCCTAGGGGTTAAGGGTTAAGGTTAATTTATGGTTATCCTTTGGATAAAGCTTTTACCCAAAGGATAAACTCTTGTGCAAAGGATTAAGGATAACCATGGTCAAAGCAATAAATGCTTGATGAGACCCTTGGGTTAGATGGAGGTTGAGTTTATGGAAATTCCTTAACCATGTAAGAAGGTTGAGTTAACCATTAATGGTTATGAAGACTTTGGGGACAAATTTGTAAGAGTCCTTCCAAATTTGGGGGTATTCAATAAGTTAGCTTGTTGAATGGACAAAGGCTTTAATGCATTTTGAAGACTTTACTCCAAATTTGAGAAGTGACCTCCTCAAATTTAGGGAAAAGGGATAATGGATGGGTTTGAGTTAATTAATCAGGATTAGAAGAATCTAGAAGAGGTTAAAAGAGGGTTAGGATGCAAGTGGGAGGTGTAGGATTTTGCAAGTGGGTGAGGGAAAAAATAGGTTTTAATTGAATTTAATTCAATTTGGTTGCAATTAAATAAATTAGATTTATTTAATTTAGGATAATTATTTTAATTAAATTTGAATTTAATTAAAAAGTGGACAGGGGCTTTAATTGAATAAAATGAATTTATCCTATTAAATGGTATAGTGAATTTAATTGAGTAATTTACCTAATTAAATAGAGGAATGTTGGTAATTTAATTAAATTGTATTTAATTAAATAGAGAAATGAACATAAAATATTCATTTAGGAATATGGTCATTTTTATACATCTACAGTTAGCTTAATTATGAAGAGGTTTGGATGACCTAGGAGGTTGGGAGATGGGGGGATTAGAAGTACTAGGGGGCATATAAATTAGGGGAATAGGCAGGTCTAAAAGTTGCAAGTGATGGATGAAGAAAGGAATTGAGGATAGGGAGATTTACAAGGTCACCTTTTGCCAGAGTGTTGAGGAGTGATTGGTCAAAATCAAGGGGTAACTGCACCACTTCACTAATAAGTTGAGCTACAAGTCCATTGGGATCAACTTTGAAGAATTTTTCTACAAATTTTTGATTGTGAGGATCATCCATAAAGGTTTTCAAACGTGGGTTGTGCTCAAGTTAGTCAACTAATTGTTCTTCTTTTTTGAGATCATGATAGAAAATGAGACTAGATTCAGGCATCACACTTCCTTCAGCGACCATCTTCTCTTTTTGGGAGTGAGTCATGACCATACACATGTAACCTAAAGAATGACAAGGAAGAAAATGACAAGTCATCTTTAATAGATTTTGGACTTGGTGAGAAAAGCAACGAGGACTTAGAAAATTAGGATTTTGGTTTAATTCGGATTTGATTTGGTTTATTGGATTGGATTGTCCTTGGATTAGGATGAGATTGATTTGGATGATATATTATTCCTTGGATGAGGACACAGATCAGGTGTAGGGGTCAATGATGTGGGCCGCAAAGTGAGGTAACAACCAAGCTAGGCTTTTGATCAACCCAAATGATTAAAGATCAATTGAACAATATACTTGAGATATTATTTTTCAAGCATAAGGATAATTAAGGTTTTTCACAAATGATAAAAAGTCTATGTCAAACTTTGCAAAGTGTTGACCTTGGATTGGGAGGTTGATTGATTTATTGATTGAAATTGGATTAAGGTTGTTAATGGGATTGATGTTCTGAGTCCTCAAAGGTGAAAATGGTAATGATTATAGAAGAAGGTGGATTGAAGAAAAGAAATGGAATGAAGGCTACATTAGATGGGAAATGACTCAATAAATAATTTCTATTAGAGGCAAGTTGGACAATGAGATACGACAACCCCTATTAAGGGATTGGGATTATATCTTGATCTTTGATGAAAAGCATAGGATCTCAAAGGTTCTTCATCAAACTCATTTCCATATCCATGTAAATAATCATGAAAATAGTGTAGGAAGATATGATTTTTCAACAAGAGTTTGTGATTGATGTACAAGAATTTGTGATGTTTGAGGATTTGTTTGTATCTAGGTTTCTTCTTCTTGACCTGATAATAAATGGATTCCTTGGAATGTTTGAGTGACTTGGGTTTATGGTGCATGAATGGAAAGTGGATTTGGATTTTTTTTGTCTTGGAAAGAAATTTCAAACAATGAATACATGTTGGCTAAGGTAACACTTGAAGCAAGTGTGAAAGAGGGGGGCCTAGAATAGAAAAATGTGATAAAATTTACGAGTATAAAAAATGAAGACACACAAAAAAGATACTATTGGCAAATGACACTATTTCAGTGATGCTCTGGTGAGGATTGATGATGTTAGATACATAGAGATTACTTAGGGGTTGTCATTGATGGCAACTCAGCCTAGTAATCCTATCTGGAATATGGAGATTGGGATTATCGAAAGTCTTAAGTAAGTTTGGTTTTTCATGAACGATAAGTTTGGTCGGTTGAACTTAGTATATGGATCTAGTAAGCATTATTCATTTCCGGTGATGCAGTTTTGCTTGCGATGATTAGAATAGTTGATTGAGTGTATAAGACAATTTTTCATGCAAATCTATCCTTCGATGTTGATTCTAGTGCAAGTTTCTTGGTTTGGTATCCGGTAGTGAAGGAAGAACAGGGTTATTCTCTTGTTTGATGGTGTTGCATGTGGTCCGAATTCCTTGAGGTGATTCCTGTGGATGTTGGTGAGTTCAAGGTGATTGGGTCAACCTATGGGAAGTTTTTGATCATGTGTTTTAGGTCCGAAATAAGGATTTGTAGAAGGATTGAGCCAACATGAGCCTACAAATTTCAAATTTTAATGTTTTTTTTTGCTTGGTAAAAAGGCCTAAGCCATATTTTATTAATAAAAAGTATTACAATCTCCGCTCAGTACGGGCATCGGTAGGAAAGAGCGGAGAGGAGAAAATCTCCAGCCTTTCCCGAGACCAAAGGTCCAGTCAAACTAATAACATTTAATTTAAATATAAAATTTTACAGGTTCTGCATTCTAGCTTATCAAAATTCCCTTCATATGGAGCATCTATGATTTACGTTGGATAGTGTATTTTTGCCAAACTTTCCAAGTTCACTATTGCCATATTTGCCATCTTCTGCTTATCCTACAAAATAGATTTTCAAAACATTCTTTTGCAAAACCACTTTATTAACTGTTAGTGCCAAAGAGAAGAATAAGAGCCAATATTATTTCTGTATACTCACCCCTATTGTCATTATAGACTAAGTTTCTTTCATATTAAGTAAACATCAGAAATTGTTGGCTATACTATGAAAGATTACCCAGTCTACAATAATATTAGAAGTGTAAACACTGGTCAGCAAAGGATTGATGCTAACACAACCTATCTAACTTGTACTTTAGACTCTTACTGTGATATTCGAGATTATATGTGTTTAAGTATAAATGCTGAAGTAAACCAATATGCCAGAACTACTAAAGTACTCCCTATTACTGTATTTTAGTTTATGCCTGCTTCATAAAACATCCTCTTTCTAAACTTCACTTAATTAGTATAACTATATGTATTGAAATTGTCATCTAGTGGGTATCTTACCCTTCACTATGTATGCTATATCAAAAGAAATAAACAGCTCACTATGTACCATGTTCTAACTTCAAATCCTATATCTCTATGTATAATATTAGTTATAGTAGTAATAGTAAACAAAACTATGTAATTGAAGCTTAATCTTCCTCCTTGTCATCTGTGACTTCCATGCTAGAGTCCTATGATTCTATGGGATTATCAGCCTGGAATGGGATCCATCCCTCTTCTACCATATAACTCACCCACCATTCCCCTTTTGGTTCTTTTACCACTCCAAGCCACTGCTTAAGGAATGCAATGCTTCTTACAATATTTGTTTGTCTTTGACGCCACAGTTTCTGATCCTTGCTACTTAGAATAGGCCATTTGAACTCTACATTGAGAACCTCATCCTTATCTATAGCTTCCGCAACTTTGGAGTAGTCTTTCGGGTAAGGTATTTGAAGATTATCATCGACACATTTTATCACCATTTCTAGGTTGCCCAAATATTCTTTTTTGAAAATCAACCTGCATAATGTGACTGTGACTGCTTTTTCTTCTCCCATTGTGAGTAGTATTGCTGCAAACCCTGCTGGGATGTTGCTATTAACTCATTTCCTATGTTCTGATAGTATAATCTCATCACCCAGAATCCTTTTGGTTGCATGTATGACCAAATCATCTTCCAATTCCAGGATAACCGACCATCATTTGTTAGAGATCTCTTCGATGAAGGACATTTCACGCTTCTCAGGGCAGAGACAAATACCAGAATCCATTTTTAGGTAGAGCTAAGTGGTGAATGCTTATGTGAAGATATACTGTTTATGGCAACCAGTATTGTCGGTAATACAAATTGTGACCCCGGTTGTGCCAGGATAGTCTGATGGTTTTTTCCTATCTTCCTTTTAGTATGTAATATGATTTCTTGCTGATAACTCTGACATATTTCCCTTCCCAAAATGCCCTGCTGTAATGACTGCAGGAGCGATGATTACTTTTTTCATGAATATTGGTTCACCTTACTCCCTATCCTTATCAGTGCATGATTACTCAAGAAATCGAGCAGTATCTTCATGATGATTTCTAGCTTATGATGTTTAATCATTTTTATATACTACATTGATACATATCTATATATGTCTATATATATATATATATATTAGTTTATGTGCTTATATATATATTAGTTTTTGTGCTAATAACTATATCTCTTTGTAGGTATATATTTTCTCTATTAAATTTTTATCCATGTATGTATGTGCATATATGTATATGTTGGCATATGATGAAGCGGTGATAATGTATATTGTCATTGATGTCAATAAGTGTTGATGTCAATAACTGTTCAAGTAGGTGAACCGATATGCACTGGTATGAAGATTGGAAGCGATTATGGTCAACTGGGATGGAGTGGACCAGTGTTGGGGTTCAGTAAGTGTGACTACCGGTCGGTAGTCTCATTTCAGCTCTAAGGTTTTCGGTTTGGCTTGTGTGGTGCAACCAATGATGTTTTGTGATGAGTTAGTTAAGAACAAGGATAAGGATCAAGATTCCATGTCAGCTGTGTGCACATGAAGGTTTTTATTTGAGGATCTTGTGCATGAAGATCGAATGCATTGAATGTCTACCTTGGGAATGTGCATTTTCTTAACGCTATGTGAAAAATGCGTGATGGGTTACTATTTTCTAGATGCGGTGAAGATTGGATGATGCAGAATGACTTAAGATCTATTTTAGACCATTTCATTCTATGTAATGTATTTGACGGTCAGGATTGGACCGCTTGTAATTGTAAACCTAAAATGTTTAGGGTTTAGGGTTTATGCTACTGAAATAATTGTTGTCTATAAGGTCGATAAGTTTTGTTATTGGAGTTGTTGGAAAAATTTGTGTTTGTGTCTGCATGTTTTGATACTTGCCAAACCAGAGTGAGGAATATGCAAAGTGTGATTGCTGAAGAGAGGAATTGAAAAGGATCTGCCTTAGCAAGGAGTTTTGTTATCATATCAGAGTTTTACCTGTTATCCTCTAACCATTTCAATAGAAGATAAATCCCTTGACCGGGTAGCTTTAACAAGATTTTTTTCAAATCCTCTAACCAGGTGGCTCAAGTTCATTGAGTTATTTAAATCCTCTAGTGAGGTAACTCTTAACAAGGTTTCAACCTTTAATAGGGTATATAGCCATCCCTTAACTGGGTGATCCCTAATAGGATTGGTTCCTAACAGAACCTTTATTGTAAAGTCTTTAACCAGACTAGGTTCCTAATAGAGCGGAGTTCAAAAGAGTTCACAAACAAGCTTGTGGGTATTCATCCCCACCATGGTTTTTCCCATTTGGGTTTCCTCATGAAAAAAATCTGTGTGTTATGGGTTGTGAGTTTTTCATGTGATTATTGAGTGGTTTTTGATTAAGTTAGATATGCATGCATTGTCAAATGGTTGTAGTTTTTATTGGTACAACTCATGCATGATTAAACTAGTGAAGTAGCTATCAATATTTGAGATTTGTTGAATGTTGTCGGAAGTATTTATGTTTAACTAGTATTGCCATGGTTAAGTACAGTGGTGAAGACAACCGGTTATCTGTGTTTTGATTTGTCAAAGTATCAGAGCAAGTTTTTGTGTGTACTGATTTACCCCCCCCTCTTAGTATCGGTTAAGACCTTAGTAGTTTATCATTATTCATCAATTGGTATCAGAGTGCATCCAGATCCTTAGTGAAATAAGCTTAACTGCTTGAGGCAAAAGATCCTTCTTTAATGATGAAGAGGGAAGGTCCTAAGTTCAATAGGGATAACTTTAAAATATGGAAGGACAAAATGAAGATATATATCAAGATTTTGGGTGCACAACACTGGAACTATGTTGAGAATGCCTATGTAATCCCCTCTGGCATTCTAACAGATGATCAGAAAAGAGAGATACAAGAAAATGGGCAAGTAATGGAAGCCCTTATTAGCATCTTGTCGGATGTAGAGCTCATTGATGTACAAGAAAAGGAAAATCTCAAAGATGTGTGGGACAAACTAGAATCCATTTATGGCGGTAATGAACATGTCAAGTAGGCTAAGGAAGAAAGCCTTAGGGGAAAGTTTGAAGATATGAGGATGGTTGAAGGAGAGACCATTCAACAGTATGGCATAAGAATCAAGATAGTGGTTGGAGAGATCAAGAGCACTAGTGGAACAATTGATGATGCCACTATTGTCAGTAAAGTTCTGAGATCACTTTTACCGGTCTATGCAATCAGGGTTGCCCCTATTCAGGAGCTAAGGTCTATTGACAAAACCAAGGTATCTTTAGACTCTATTATTGCAAATTTGACTGCATATGAATTGAATGGCTATAATGGTAGTGTTTAGAAGACCGAGTCAACCTTTAGAGCGTCTGCATCCTCCACACCGACCAAGAAAGAAAAAGAGGTCAGTACCAATTATGAATCTAGGACAAGAAGAGATATGGATGATGAGGAGATTCTGATGGAGTTTGAAGCTCTTCTTGCCAAGAGACTTCTAAAAGGCACCAAAAAATAAAGAGGTAAGTTTCCTCTGAAGTGCTTTTCCTACAATAAGATAGGACATATAGTTGTTAATTGTCCTAACAATGACAATAAGGATAAACCAGAGAGGTTTAGGAAGTATAAAGGAGTAGGTAGGAGAAATTGTCTTGTTGCAGTTGATGAAGGTGTTACCGATAAGAAATTTGAGGATGAAGAGAATGAGGACATAGTGTTTGTGGTTGTTAAGGAAGAGTTGTTTGACCAGAAATCCCTTGTCTCACATATTGACAACTCCAATGAGTGGATCATTGATAGCGGGTGTTCTCACCACATGACCGGTGACTAGAGAAAGTTTATGTCTCTTGAAGAATATGATGGTGGTGTTGTTTGGTTTGGCAACGATGCACCTTGCTTGGTGAAAGGAAAAGGATCCATCCAACTAAATGGAAATAGAAATGTGGATGATGTCTACTTGGTGGAAGACCTTAAACATAATCTTTTGAGTGTTGCTCAACTGAACAACAAAGGAATCATACTGGAATTCAAAGGTGGAGTCTATAGAATAATTGGAAAGAGTGGAGAACTTATTGCCACCGGTAAGCAGACTAGAGGAAACCTATTTCAGTTGAATCTCAAGATTAGTTAGTGCCTGATAGCAAAATTTGATGACAGTTGGATATGGCATAGGAGACTTTGTCATATAAATTTTGACAATATTGTAAAGGCTAGTAAGATCAAGGCAGTAAGAGGATTGCCTTTGCTAAACAAACCAAAGAATACCTTGTGCAGAGAATGCAAACTTGGGAAGATGTCTTCCTCAACATTCAAAGGTAAGTCCTTTTCAACAGAGAACTTATTTGATCTAGTGCACACCAATCTATGTGGTCTGATAAAAACTAGAAGTATTCAGGGAGATCTCTACTTCATGATTCTTATCGATGATTGCTCAAGAATGATGTGGGTCACATTCTTGAAAGACAAGTCTGAGGCATTTGGAAAGTTCAAAGCCTTTAGAGCATTGGTGGAGAAGAAGAGTGGCAGAAAGATAAAATACTTAAGAACTAATTAGGGAGGTGAATTCACTTCTGATGAATTCAATAAGTACTACGAGGAGAACGGTATCAAAAGGCAATTGGTTTCCCCAAGGACACTACAACAAAATGACATAGTAGAAAGAAACAACATGACTATAGTTGAAGCGGCCAGAACTATGTTGATCCAAGGAAATCTAGCTCACACATTTTGGAGAGAAGTGGTAAGAACTGCAATCTATACCATGAACCGGGTACTCATTAAGAAAGGTAAAGACAAAACCCCTTTTGAGTACTAGAATTAGAGAACTCCCAATGTGAGTTATTTCAAAGTATTTGGGAGTAAATTCTATATCAGGAGAGGTGAGCACCTGAGTAAGTTTGATGCTAAGTGTGATGAAGGAATATTTCTGGGATATTCCACTAAAAGAAATGCTCTCAAGTGCTACAACAAGAGGACTCAAAATATTGTTGAGAGTATCAATGTCAGGGTTGGTGAATCCCATGAGAAGCCTGAGGAAACTGATAGCAAGCAAATGGAAAATGAACTGGGTTTAGCCTTCTAGGAACCAGTTAAGAAAGAAACAAGTGACAAACACTGCAAAGACCTCAGTGTTTATGTACTGGTAGAAGCTTCAATAGATGAAGAAGAAGATGAAGCAAAAAAAGAAGAGGAAAATAAAGTCGAACCAGCTACAGTCATTCCTAGATATGTAAGACTGCATCATGATCCAAAGTAAATTATAGGAGACAAAGATGCGGGAATACTTACAAGGAGAAAGGTGAAAGAAAATTCTTGCATGATTTCATAATTTGAGCCTAAGACCGCTAGAGAGGCACTTACCAATGAAGACTAGATAAAGGAAATGGAAGAGAAGTTGGACCAGATAGAGAAGAATGCAACATGGTCCTTGGTACCCAGACCGGAACACAAGAATGTCATAGGTACCAAATGGGTCTTCGGGAATAAGCTGAATGAAGAAGGTACAGTGGTAAGGAACAAGGCAAGACTTGTATGCAAGGGATATGCTCAAGAAGCAGGAGAAGACTATGGAGAAAACTTTTCCCCAATGGCTAGACTGGAAGGTGTCCAAATGCTACTGGCATTTGCAGAATTCAAGGGATTTAAGGTATACCAAATGGATGTGAAGTCTGCCTTCTTGAATGGAATCCTGGAGGAATAAGTGTATATTGAGAAAATAGATTAGTTTGCTTTGTCAGAAGATAGTGACATGGTGTGCAGATTACACAAGGTCCTGTATGGATTGAAATAGGCACCAAGGGCATGGTACAAAGGGTTACAATCTCTTCTTGTGAAGATAGGATTTTTTAGAACAAGTGAGGATAGCAACATCTACCTAAAATATGAAGGTGATCAAATTTTGATATGTGAAGTATTTGTAGATGATATAATCTTCGGTGGAGATGATGATATGAGTCATGCATTTGCAGATGTGATAAAAAAGGAGTTTGAGATGTCTCTGATTGGAGAGATAAAAATTTTCATTGGTCTAAAGATTCAACAGATGAAAGAGGGTATCTTCATTACCTAGTCCAAGTATATCAAAGAGGTATTGAAGACTTTTGGCATGGAGGAAAGCAAACTAGTTGGAATGCTGATGGTGATCGACTACAAATTAACAAAGGTGGATGATACACTATTGGTGGATGAGAAGGAGTACCGGTCAATGATCGATAAGTTGCACTATGTGGTGCACAATAGACCGGATATTGCTCATACAATGGGTATAGTGGCCCGTTTTTAGAAGAGTCCAAGAAAATCCCACTTGGTAGTGATAAAGAGGACTCTTAGATACCTAAAAGGGATAGTTGACTATGGATTGTGGTATCCATACAATGGCGACTTTGATCTCAAAGTGTTTACCAATGCACATTGGGTAGGTAATGTGGACGACCAGAAGAGCACAACTGGTGGAGCATTCTTCCTTAGTGGAAGACTAGTCTCGTGGACGAGCAAGAAGTAGAGCTATATTTCCTAGTCTACAGCTGAAGTGGAGTATGTGGTAGCATTTATGAACTGCACTCAGGAAATATAGATGAAGCATGTACTGAATGGATTCAAAGTGACTATATGTGAACCAGTGAGTATTTTCTGTGATAATACTAGTGCAATAAATATTTCCAAAAATCCAGTATTGCATGCTAGGACCAAGCATATTGAGCTCAAGTATCACTTCTTGAGAGAAAAGGTTCAGAAAAAGAGGTTGTATTAGAACATGTTTCCAGTAAGGAGCAGCTAGCAAACATATTCGCTAAACCCTTACCGAAGACTACATTTACCTATTTGAGAGGTGAATTAGGGGTTCTGCCCCTTCATGAAGTAAATTAAAGATGTGTGCTCCACATCAGTCAGGTACTACCATGTTAGATCTTATAGGATTGATGTGTTTAAGGATGCTACTCTATAGGGGGAGCAAGATAGTGGAGCTTGGAAGCTTGTGTCTCCACTTTGGCATTGTTGTCAAAGGGGGAGAAGATATCTGATGATGAAGATATATTGGGGAGAGGATATATGGCTGAGTGCACACTCACCAGTCTAGGTGGTGGTGGTGATATTTCAAGTTGATCCAGTATATGTCAATTGGTATATGTTATTGAGCATGGTGCATATACTAAGCAATGATACACTGAGTATTGCCATCAATGCCAAAGGGGGAGATTGTTGGCATATGATGAAGCGATGATAATGAATGTTGTCATTGATGTCAATAAGTGCTCAAGCAGGTGAACTGGTATGCACCAGTATGAATATTGGTTGCGGTTATGGTTAACTGGGATGGAGTGGACCGATGTCAGGGTTCACTAAGTGTGACTATCAGTCGGTAGTCTCAGTTCAGCTCTAGGGTTTTTGGTTTGGCTTGTGCAGTGCAACCAATGATGTTTTGTGATGAGTTAGTTAAGAAAAAGGATAAGGATCAAGATGCCACATCATTTGTGTGCACGTAAAGGTTTTTCTTTAAGGATCTTGTATGTGAAGATCGAATGCATTGAATGTCTACCTCGGGAATGTGAATTTTTCTTAACGGTATGTGAAAAGCGTGTGATGGGTTACTATTTTCTAGATGCAGTGAAGATTGAATGATGCAGAATGACTTGAGATATGTTTTAGATCATTTCATTCTATGTAATGTATTTCATGGTCAGGATTGGACCGCTTGTAATTGTAAACCTAAGATGTTTAGGGTTTAGGGTTTATGCTACCGACCTAATTGTTGTCTATAAGTACAATGAGTTTTGTTATTGGAGTTGTTGGCAAAAGTTGTGTTTGTGTCCGCATGTTTTGATACTTGCCAAACCAGAGTGAGGAATCTACAGAGTGTGATTACAGAAGAGAGGAACTGAAAAGGATCTGCCTTAGCAAGGAGTGTTGTTATCAAATCAAATTTTTACCTGTTGTCTTCTAACCATTTCAATAGAAGGTAAATCCCTTGACCGGGTAGCTTTAATAGGCTTTGTTGTAAATCCTCTAACCAAGTGGCTCAAGTTCATTGAGTTATTTAAATCCTCTAGCGAGGTAACTCTTAACAGGGTTTCAACCTTTAACAGGGTATATAGCCATCCCTTAACTGGGTGATCCCTAACAGGATCGGTTCCTAACAGAACCTTTATTGTAAAGTCTTTAACTGGACTAGGCTCCTAACAGAGCGGACTTCAAAAGAGTTCACAAACAAGCTTGTGGGTATTCATCCCCACCATGATTTTTCCCATTTAGGTTTCCACGTGAAAAAATATGTGTTATGGGTTGTGAGTTTTTCATGTGATGATTGAGTGGTTTTTGATACAGTTAGATATGCATGCATTTTCAAATGGTTGTGATTTTTATTGGTACAACTCATGCATGATTAAACTGGTGAAGTAGCTATCAAGATTTGAGATCTATTGAATGTTGTCTGAAGTATTGATGTTTAATCAGTATTGCTATGGTTAAGTACAATGGTGAAGACAACCGGTTATCTGTGTTTTGATTTGTCAAAGTGTCGGAGCAAGTTTTTGTATGTACTAATTCACACCCCCCTCTCAGTACCGGTTAAGACCTTAGTAGTTCATCATTATTCATTAGTATATGCCTTTATGCATTTATATTTATAAACATCTCTGTATACTTGCATGTATTTGTGTATATATGTAGATTTATGTATACATATATGCACTTATATGCATATATCTATATATATACATATATGCATATACCTATATATGCTTATATGCATATATATCTATATCCATACTTATATGTGTATATATACATATATTTTTATGTAAATATAGCTTTGAATATTTAATCATGTTGTATGTGTCCAAATGAGCATATGTGTTTCTGTCACATTTGCAAAAGTTCCATCCCTATTCTATCATGTCGTATCAATTGTGAGATTGTTGATCACTCTGTCATTTATTCTCTATTTGTCTTATATCCTAGTGTCTCCATCTTGCTAAGGGTTCAAGCCATGTCTAAATAATAAAGTCTTGTCATATGATTATGTCCATGTTTATCTATATATTATATAGATCTATCTATATATAGGTCTGCATATATGTCAATATGTATGTTTGCATATTTCGGCCTCTATGTATATATATAGACATATATAGGTATTTATGTATATCTCTATGTAAGTATGAAATATGTATCTGTCTGTGTATGTATTGTATGTCATTTTGTCATATACTTGTATGTATATAGCCCTATATGCATGCCACCATACTTTGTTTATACTCATTTGAATCTATAGAAGGGAGTAACCTCTGCTCTAAGAATACTATTGATAGGTATATATATGATTACATGCGCATATAACTATATATATGTCTTTATATACTTGTATATATAGTTATATATGTATATGTGCATCTATATATGTCTCTACTACCATATATATGCACCTGTACACATATAATTATATAAATACAATTGTATATGTACATATATATCTTTATCTGTGTATGTACATATGTATACCTTCCAATATATATGTGAATGTGCTATGAATATGTTGTTTCTAGGATTATGTCTAAATCTTTGCCTGCGTATGAGTATCCAGATTTGATTGCCTATGTGTTAATGATGTGTTTCTATTTGTTCCATCTTCCCCTAAATTGGCTAGCTTATCTATCAATGTGTTAGCTTCCCTATAGATGTGATTGATCGTGTAATCTGAGAAGCTTCTCATTAGAGAGAGGGCTCTATCCAATAAACTTCTAAGCTCCAAATTCGGCATTGTCCTGGTCCTTATTGCATTAACAATAATGGTTGAGTCCCCTTCTATTTCCAATTTGGATAGTTTTAATTGTTTGCATAGGTTTAAACCTTCTATTAGGCTCAACAGTTCTACCTTATTGTTAGTGCAATGCCCTAGATATCAAGATCTCGATCCAATACATATCACTTCATGTGAGTGGATTATACATCCTACCCCTGCATCTCCTAGATTGCCTCTGGATGCTCCATCAAAATTGAGTTTGCACCATCTAGTCTCCAAGGGCACCCATTTGCATGCTTTTCTACCCTCGGTCTTATCTCTATTCCCCTTCCCAAAGAAAGGAGGGATTTTGATCCCCTTCGACTATTTTCTGATATAGTTATCCCAATATGTAAATGTCTTATCATGTTGTGGAATGGTCATATTCCTATTATTGGAGGTTTCTATGATGGAGGCTTCTATTTTTGCTATCAAGTTTTCTACCTTCATTTCCATCTCCTGAAAGATTTTCATGTTCCTCTCCTTCCAAACCTCCTAGATTACTATTGTTGGATTGCATATCCATAGATTGTGGAAGATTCTATTCCTTTTGAAGATTGGCCAATTTCTAAGCCAATATTTTAGGTAAGGGATGATGGCACTTGACCAGCCTAATTGTGCCATCAGCCAATACCAACATTTTTGTGTGTAGTTATAGGTTGTGAATATGTGGTCATTTGTTTCCTCATATTTCTTGCATAAGACACAAATTGAGGGTCCTTCAAAACCTCTAAGTTTAAATTGCTTCGTAGTTAGGACCTTCCCCTGAAATGCCGCCAAGGTAGAGAAGCCAGCTTTTGGGAGACCGAATTTGTCCCAACAAATTATGTTAGGGGTATAGTCTTTGATATTGTTTGCCTCATCATAATGGTTCTGAAACCATCTTTGCAATTGTATTTTTCATCCTTTAACTTTGACCATATAAGCTCATCTGGCCCAGGTCTGAGTGTTATTACTTTTCCCTAAAGAATTTGCAGCAATTCTTGGTCTTTGTTGTCCACTAAGAATGGGAGCATGTTTTTCCATTTGCATCCCATTGTTGATTCTAGTGCCAATGTTGTATAATCCCTTACATAGTTCCCCCATAAATATTTCATTTGGTTTTTAATGCCAATTGTGTTCATTAGACTGTCTATTGAGGGGTAACCCCCCCAGGAATCTTCCTAGAACAAGGCGGTTCTACCATCATGAATTTCCTAGGATAGGTGGTTCACTATGAGCGATCGACTTTCTCTTATAAAGTTCCAGATTCTAGATTCCTTGGATGAGTTAGTTTCCCTAAATACTGCCTCTCTCTGATTTTGTGTTATGTATTTTCTCCTAAGGATTCTAGCCCATTTTGCTTCTGAGGATGTGTACATTCTCCATGCCAATTTTGCCCCTAAAGCCTTATTTTGCCATAGTAATTTTCTTATTCCCGTGCCTCCATCACTCTTTTCTCGACATATCATTTCCCATGATATTAGTTTCATTTTTTTTTTATCCTCTACACCATTCCAATACAAATTTCTCATTATTTGAGATATTTTTTTATAGGCCCCTTTTGGAAGTGGTATACGATATAGAAGATAGATAGGCATTGTTGCTAATACTGTTTTTATGAGGGTTAATCTTCCTACCCCTATCAGCCATAAGGCTTTCCAGGATGACAACTTCTTCCTCACTTTTTCAATCAGGGGATCCCAAAGTTTATTGGTTATGATACCTTTGTCTAGAGGCATCCCTAAATACGTTAATGGTAGATGCCCTATTTTGTACCCTAGATATGAAGCTATCTTGTATTCCTCTTGTGCTTCCATTTTAAAGAAGAATATTTTATTTTTCTCTTTGTTTACCATCTCTCCTGAGGCCAGCCCATAAGACTATAATATGTTCTTAATTTCCTTAGCTTCCTTTAAATGTACTTTCCCTAGAATTATTGTGTTGACAGTAAATTGTTGATGGGTGCATGGCTCTACCCCACCAGTGATCTAAATTCCTATCAGTCTGCTGGACCTCCATGATGCATCCAAACTTCTACCTAAGGCTTCAGACATAATTGTAAATAAGAATGGGGATAAAGGGTCCCCCTATCTGAGTCCTCTGGAAACTTCAAAGAAGCCTTCTGATTTCCCGTTTAGTAAGATAGAGAACCTAGGGTTTGATATGCAGAAGTAAACCCAATTGATCCATTGTTTGTTAAAGCCAAAGGCCTTCATGCAGTTGTAGAGGAAGTACCAATCCACTTTTTCATAAGCCTTTTTGATGTCTAATTTTAGTAGCATATTAGGTTGTCCTTGGAGCTGACAGGAGTGGATGGCTTCCTGGACAATAATAATTTCATCTAAAATTTATCTATTGAGTACAAAGCCTGTTTGTTCTTCTAATATTATGGCAGGCTGTAATTTTTTTAGTCTATTAGCCATGACTTTAGCTAGTAGTTTATAAGTCATGTTACATAGAGAAATGGGTCTGAACTCATCCCATTTTGAGGGGTTCTCCTTCTTTGGAATTAAAGCCAAAAAGGTGTTATTAATCTCTTTTAGGAATCTCCCTGCATTGCGGGTGGATTCCAAGGCATTAGTAACCTTGTCCCCTAAGATGTGCCAACATTTTTGAAAAAAGCTAGCAGGGAAGCCATCCGGTCCAGGGGCTTTGTCTCCCTTAAATTGTGCCAAAGACATTTTAACTTCTTCGTGAGTGATTTTAGAGTTTAACATTTTATTATCATCCTCTGTTATCAATTTGGGTATGTTATTTGATAAGATTCTATTGTTAGGGAGGTATGAGTGTTTCTAGTTGTTAAAGATATTTTCAAAATACTTAATTGCATCTTTTGCAATCAGATCTTCATCTGTTATGGTCTAATCATTGTCATTGGTGATTTGGGTAATTTTGTTTGCTGCCCTTTTAATTTTGACACTGTTGTGAAAAAAATTGGTGTTTCTATCACCATCTTCTAGCCATGTCTCTCAAAATTTCTGTTTCCAATATATCTCTTCTCTGGCCAGAATGCCTTCATATTCACATAAAAGCATTTTCTCAGCCTCATATGTTTTAGAGGTCATCCTATTTTGCATCACATCAGTGTCTATTGTCTCCAGCTCATTCTCAATTCTTGACTTTTCCTCAAAGATGTTTTTAAATTTCTCTTTGTTCCAATCTAATAGCTTGTGCTTGATCTCTTTCAACTTAGATACCAGACTAGTACATTTTTTATCCTACAAAGATACTATCCTTCCACCATTTTGTATGTTGGGGAGGAAGTCTTCATGTGTAAACCAGATTCTTTCAAACTTGAAGGGATACCCAGTTTGTTTTGTTTCCCCCACAAGTTCTAAGCGTACCGAGTAATGATCAGAGCCTGACCAAGGTAATACTTTAGTTTTTAGTTCTGTTTGGAGATCGGTTAGATCTCCTTTAAAGAAGAATCTATCAAGTGTTTCAGCAATGTTGGATAAATATTTTCTTCTATTATTCCATCTGTGAAAACCCATCTATGTTCTGATTTCAAGTAAGTTATTGTTATTTATCCATTTTACAAAGTCTCTTTGTGATTGTTTAATGGTTTTTATACCACCGCTTTTATTAGATGAGTATAAGATGGTGTTGAAGTCACCACCTATGATGATGTGTTTTTCATCCTGAGTATTTAAGTAGTGTTCTATTTCCTACCACACTAATCTCTTTTTGTCTGTTGGGATTGGGCCATAAACACTAATAATTATAAATTCAAGATTTAGACTAAGGGCTCTAACTTTGTCATCCATCCAATTTTGCATCTTGGTTTGACATGTGAATGCAACTACATTTTTTCTCCATATTATACCTAGTCCCCCCGATGCCCCTGTAGACTCCACAACTTCCATCTGCCATTGGGTGAATTTTCTGATAAAAAAATTTATACCAGTCTTGCCTAGTTTTGTTTATTGTATCATAGCTATATCCATAACATATTTTAGTATGCTTCTCTTAATCAATCTCTATTTGTTAGGGGCTCCCAAACCCCTAACATTCCATGTAAGTACATTTATACCTCTTCGAGGGGATGGGGAGATTTTCCTTGCCCTAACAGTGTTGTAATTTTGGCCCGCCCCTCCACATCCCCATCCATCTTCCTTTTGTCTAAAAGAGACTTCCTACCTCTTTTGTTGAATCAGGAGTTGATTTCTTAGCTCCCATCTGGAGGATACCTCTATTTTCTGGATTGGTAGAGCTATTGTCTAATGTTATGTTATTTTTCATTACCTGCATATTGATCAGTTCATTGATAATGAAATCTCTTTCCTCATTTGCATTCAACCCTTCCACAACAGGGGATTCCTCCAAAGTGGTATAGGTTGTGATTGTATCCTCTTGAGCCACCTCGGTCGGGTTGGTTAGTAGGGGTGTTTTGAGGGGGGATTGAACCTGTTCTATATAAGGGATGTTGACATTCTCTACCCTATTTGTCGGAGTATCAATGAGTATTTCCTCGATAAATTATTCAACTATTTTCCCCATTAAGTTTCCTATAACATTGTTCAGTTCTACTTGGATTTGTTGCTCATTATTATAAGCCTGAGTTTCTATGGCTCTGTCAGGACTGTTACCCAAGACCGGGATAGGAGGTGGCATTGGGGTAGTATCAATCTCTTGTTGACCAGTGTTTATAATAAAGCCACCCCTGCCATCATTAAATTATATGTTTATTTTCTCATTTGAAGCTCCATTTTTATCCATTACTATCACTTGCGGCTTCTGCAAATTAGGACTTGACCTCTTGCAGAAAGCTAAATCTTCTGCTACCGGTCCATTATACCATACCGGTTTTAGACAATATATGCCATATGTCATTTCTAAGATTATATTTTTTAGGACTTCCTTGCCCTTGTTTATTTCTATTAGTATTTTTATGTCTGAGTTATCCTACCAATTTTTTTCTATAGCTATGAATTTATCCAGTTTATCCCCAATTTCTATAAGGATTTTAGCATGCATTAATTCTATAGGAACATTATAGATTTCTATCCATTTTGATACCATTTTAAATTCATATCCATTCACATCAAATTTTGGTTGCCAATCAATGAAATTGAAATTCGTGCCTTTGTAAAAAATATAATCTTCATGCAATAGTTGGCCTTCAGAGATTTATCATGGCATTCAATGTATAGAAAGTTATTCGCTAGGGTTGTTATACTTACCTGGTCGTGAAACGTTGTTTTCGACCATTCCACAATTCCAGCGAGTGGTTGGTTGTTCCCTCTGTTGAACAATATATTTGAAAATCAAAAAAATCTTCCCAAAGGCGTGAGGGCTAAAGGATCATCGGCCAAAATATCATGTCGAGCATCTCAGAAAGAGTTTCACCGAAAAGATAGTTTCATTGAAATGAAGCATAAAGGTAAACCAATAAATTAAGATGCCTTCGACAGAATATCTCTTTCGATAAATGAAAGAAGCCGCTCATCGATATCCCAGTTTCATCAAAAAGTGAAAAGAAAAAAGAAAAAGGTGAAGTCGAGGAAATACAACTGCCGAAGAGACTTAAAAAACATTCATTGAAAAGCAAAATTCATCGATAACATTATATCGAATAAAAATAGAGGGGTTTCATCGATAAAAAGGACATCGAAGAAAAAAGGCTTTCGGAGGGCTTGCATGAACTTTCACCAAAGAACAGAACTCATCGAAATATGATTTTGATGAAACTCACGAATGACTCATCGAAAGAAAGTTCATCCAAGAAAAGATGATTTCAAGGAGACTAGAAAATGGTTTTTCAACATGGGCCATTCGCCGATAAGGTGATATCGAGGAAAGTGAACTTTCGATGAAAGATCAAAGTATTCAGCCGAAGACAAGGGTTTCATCGAAAACTCGATTCACGATCATTTCAGTTGAACAGTACTTCCCGCGAAGGAGTTAAAAGCCCAAGTGGAGGATGTCACATCTGCAATTAAGTTTAAACATTTGAATAGCCATTATAAACACAGAGACATTAACTGTGCACAAGTTGCACATACAATTACAGCTGAATTGATCAAATTTTCATAAGAACCAGATTAATGCCAACAGGCAGAAAATTGCAAGGAGTTTGCTGAAGTTCGTAAGCGACAATAAGAAGAGCTCGACAGTTCTCCAAGTAAGTGTGATTTATAGTATTAATTGAAATTATGGAACCTTCTTCTTCTTCTTAAAAGAGTAGAAAAAGGAAAGAATTAAACCCTGAAGAGAAGCCCAAATGACAAAAAAAGGAGGGTAGAGCTTTGACTCAGGATTTGCTAGACTAGTGTCCGACATCCAGTGTGAGGTCCAAAAAGATCAAGAGTGAAGAAGAAGGGTTGGAAGATAGATTTGAACATCTAGGAGACATATGGACTGAAATCAGAGGACATGAGTTGTTCCTATTTGGTTACAAGAGAAGGGATGCTCCTGAGCCCGTAAGTAATCTGTGGAAGAAAAACTTAGGGAAATTGGTAGTTCCGAATGTATTTGTGCATGTTGAATTAATGAAAGCTCTGGTAGATTGCTATGATCCAAAAACAAAAACCATATGCGACTAGCAAGGGAATCCCATGGTGGTGATTAACAAATAGACTATTGATATGGTATTTGATCTAGACTGGCAAGTAGAAGAGAAAATTGATATACAGAAACTGTCACGAGAATTCTTTAACTTGGAGGACATCTACAAGACATGGAGATTACCCATTCACCGGCCAAAAGTAGGAGGGTCCTTTGTTCCATTCAGTAAAGATGACAAGGTGCCATTTGATGTCAACCAATTCCATCCATATTTTAAGTATACATACTATGCTGCAGCCCAATTATTAGGCTTAGAGGCTCATCCTCTCATGGATATTGGGGTTATAGTTCTATGTGCTGATCTACAATCGAAAGACCCTAGGTCATTTGACTATGCCACTTATGTTGCAGAAGCCCTAAATCATGGGTTGGAAAAGTTGAAAGGAGACCTTGTAAATGTTCATTTCTTGTTGTATTCCTAATTAATGCACATCATTCTTTATTGTGGACAAGAAATCAATTTTTGGTCAGACGATTTCAGCATCAGAGCTTATGCTAAGAATGGTTTGAAGAAACCAGTTCAGTTGTGGGTTGCTGCATGGGATCAAAGATTCATAAATAACCAATATTGGCACTTTCAGGAATATTTTGTGAAACCTCTTAGTGCGGCCTTTGGACAACATAGAGATTATACTCTGTCTCCTGAAATTAAGAGATTCCTCAAGCCAAAAGACTTCTCTCCAGAGTCTCAGATTGATCACAACTGGGGTGATTGGTATTGCCACCTTAATCATACTGAAATTAGGGTATTTGGGTATGAAGGAAAGCCATACATGCTTCCGATTACAGTACCAAATAGGGTGGCTAGCCTAGAAATTGTGAGACAATTATCTACTGTCAGTGCCAAACATCTTACAAATTTTGGTAAACAATCCATTGTGCCAGGGTTATTGGTGTTTTCTGATTTTATTGTTAAAAGTTCCAAAAGTTATCATTTACTTCAAAATAAATTAGATTATTATGGCATGACTCTAGGTGATCCTAGGGAGAACTTTGATCCTGAGGGATATATAAGAGCTGCAAGGGCATCACAGAAACTAAAAGCCGGAATACATGTGGCTAAAATGCCAGACGATTTAATCAAGAACCTTGAAAGGGAAGAGGCCAGGGTTTTGAGAGAAAGAAGCGAGATGACTTGGGAAGCCTTCAAATGGAAAAGAGCAAGGGGGATGGTGGATGGAGACCTACTTGGAAACCTCCAAGATCCTTTGGAGATAGCCAAAAAACTACTTCAACATGAGGTAGAGATTATGCATAGAGTACCCCCACAGTTCCTTCATTTTATCAACACTGAAAAGGATAGTCAACCATTGGCTCACATGTCACCAAAATCAGCTGCTAGTACCATCCTTGCTGACTCCCCTAGAGAAGATTATCCCCCTAGTTTTGAAGCAGAGGTAGATGTGGACACTGGTGAATTTAATATTAGAGATGTAGTTGATATAAGGATGACAGAACATGAAGACTTTGTTGCTGATGACGGATTTGCTTCTTCAGGAGAATTCCTTTCATTCTTGTACCAATACAAAGGGGCTCATGTGAAATGAAGTATGGTTGGGAGACCAGAAGAAGAACAGATGAAAAGGCTATAGGATGAGATAGATACCCTCATGAAAGATATGACCCTTGAGAAAGGGAGGAAAATATTAAAGGAGGCTGGTGTTATCATCTTTTCTGGTTGGGACATAAATTCAGCACTTCTGTTTGATGGATTCTTGAAGAAGCAGGACCTAAATCAACAGGTGTTGCCTCAAGAGATAGATAAATTGATCCTAGGCTCCGGATATGATCTTGATCAGAAAGCTCTCCTACAATGGGCACTATATCCGAAAGGAAAAAGACCAATTATTGTGGATATTGAAGAAACCTTTGGACACCTCATGATTCATCAGGTTGGAAAGACTGACCCTAGGGTCACTGCAAAATTGAACCTGGATGTAGCCAAATTAAACTTGGATCAGACAGAGTTTTTGGTCAGGGAAAATATTACCTATAAGGGCTTATATGAAAGATCTAAAGAGGAGAATCAAAAGCTACAAGTGAAGATATTACAACTTGAGACAGGAACTCCTTTAAGTCAATATGCTTCATATCCCACAGGACAGAGCTTGGATGATGTTTCTGATGTTCTGTATTGGAAGTATCAAGCGGATAAAGCTACCAAACAGGTAAATAATATCCAGCAAAAGATGGATAAATTGGTTAATGATATCATTGAACACCGATTCAACACCATGCTTATACATGTCGAACATTATTGGAGGGTGTACACTGGAACCATAAAGGCATTAAGAGAGCATGAAAGGTTAAAAGCACGATTGCATGAAGCAATAAATAGTGTTGATGTGATGACGCTAGAGGAGAAAGCCCAAGGGACTTTGTATATGGAAGATCATGTTAAATTCAAAGATGTGCTAAAAGGAGATCTTAAAGAATTGGATGATGGGAGCCCTATTGGAATGCCCTTGATTTATAAAGAAGGAGAAGTAATATCTATGGAAGATTTGCGGAATGAACTTATAAGCATCAAGGATCGAGCTCTGTCAAGATTGGATCGAAGCAAAGACATGGCCCCTACTGTCAACCAGATGATATTCGAATACCTTTCACAGGGAGAAGAATTGAAGAAACAGAGTATTAAGATCAAGACTTTTAAAGAGGATGATTATATTCATCATTTAGGAACTCTTAATCTCTTTTTACTTAAGCTTGTTAGGAATGTTCAAATTAACAATTAGTATTTTGAAAAGACACGTCTTTTCATAAATAACTTTTTCTCTCATATATATATGAGAGAGGTTTTTGTAATATTTTAAAAAAGAAAGATATCATAAAAACAAGACAGCAATGTATGACAGCCTGTAAGATTTCTATTATACAAATTTTGATGGAATACATAATATGATCAGTCATTTTTTCTTTGCATATGTGCTGTGGATTATTTCATTTTGTTATTAGCAGTCGCTTGTGATATTATCTAAAGGAGATAAGGTTATTCATATTCTTTGAGTGAAATTTTTGTTGTATGTTATAAGGTTGAAATAAAAGTTCTGCTTGCGAATTGTAATTGTTCTTTGCAGTACTTACTTGGATGGTCCCTTAAAGGTAGGGTCAAATTCATTCAAGCAACTTATGATATAGGCATTCAATTGATCTCATAAGAAATAGTAACTGACAGATCCATAAAAGGGTGGGTTTAAAAGCTGTCTCACAAGTTCACATAGTAAGTCCTAAGAAAATATAAAGACTCTGTAGCCCAAACAGCAAAGAAGGCACTGGCTATTTATAAATTACACTTATCACCATATTCATCACATGTTATTTTAAAGCATAGAGTAGGTTGGTAGTAGTGTATACATAGATCGAATAGCTTCTACAACAACAATCTTGAACTCATCTACTATATCTTTGTCCTAGGAACTTATGCCATTCTGAGATAAGAGGAAACCAGATCAAGATACTTAATCTGCTATAAAAGGCACTAGTCATTAAAAACAACTGGTGAATAGGTATACCTGCCTAGGTCCTGCAGAGCCTAAAGTGAGAGATTCAGTAACCAAATAGGTTCACTCTATAAGTTGGCCAAGTCAATTGGAGGGTTTGATCATAGGAGTTGGCATTTCCTTAGAACCTATCCAATCTGTTGATTTGAGACCCAACAGATTGGCGACTCTGCTGGGGAAGAATTATTAAGACTCTGCTGTGGGAGAGAACTCAGAAGAAAGAAAAAACTTTCCTCTTAAGAAGAGAGGTGGCGACTCTGAATTTAAAGAAAAAAAGGGAGAGGAATATCTATGCACAGAACAAGGTCAGTCACAAAAGGACAACCTTTATTCTAGTTAGATTTCTCTCAATGAAAAAACAAAAACAAAGAAGAATCCATGAATGAATTCATGAGAGAAAGGTACAATCAGTATAAGCATGAAAACGACCAACATTCACCTTTAAGAGAACAGGATAAAGCAACTACTTCAAGCCAAGTAAACGAGGATTTGGTTGCAGCATATAAAGCCCAAAAGGGCCGATATCAGATTCCCCTTAGTTTTGAAAATCATGAAGCATGATCCAGACAAAACACACCGCCTTCATCGGGATCAGGTATGGCAGATCCTGTGGATAGATTTATAGATTTAACTAGACAAATGATGGAGGCAGCTACTGAAATGAGAGATTCAGGAAGAACTCAGGAATGTTTGGAGCTATGTGCTAAATTAGGCATAAATGTTGGTGAGGACGACTTTAATAAAGATGTAAACAATTACAGAAAAAAATGTGCTCAGGGAGTGAGTAAAATGAAGAGTAATAATTTTAAGGCTTATGAGAACCCCTTGTTTGGTAACAAAAGGGATGATCATGTGCAATCAAGTGCACCACCAGCCCAGCCAAATTTACATAAAAACTTTTCTGCTCATAACCAGTTTCCGCCTCCAGGTCAATTTTATAACCAACGTCCACCCCCTGATCAATTTCAATATCAGTACCAGAATCAATACCCATTTCCTTATCAAAATCAAATGCCCTTATATGGTAACATGAACCAAAACTTTGGGAATCCTCATGGGGGACATGGGCTAATGAATATGGAACAAATGAGGCAGTTTGATTTCTCAGGCATGATGGTATACCCATATCCTATCCCGAATGAAATCAGGACTGCAATACCAAGATTCACTGGAAGTAATGCAATTTCAGGGGAAGCTCATTGTAAGGCCTTTGATGCAGTAATAGAGGATTCTGGTTTACCACATGAAGATGTAAAGATCAGGTTATTTATGCAGTCATTAACAGAAGATGCAAGAGATTGGTTTAGAACGTTGCCTGATGCATCCATTAGAAGTCTTGCAGAATTCAAAAGCTTATTCCTTGAGCAGTATGGAGACCATAATAGCCTTGAATTTGCTTTACATGAGATCATTAGCATCAAAAAGGAGCAGAATGAATTAGTGGTAGATTTTAATAAAAGATTTAACAGGGTTCTAAACAAACTCCCCAATAGGATGAAACCAGTACCTGAGGTAAGCATTCTATATTACATCAATGCTTAGAACCAGAAATCCATTATGAGCTGAGAACCAGAAATCCTAGAGACCTCCAGGATGTTATGAAAGATGCCATTGTTATAGAAAATAACAGGAAGGCTACTGGTAAAGTGGGAAAAAGAGAAGATGCAAGGTTGTATAATCCTAAAGCACCCAAGGCTAACAAAGATGAGGATAAGCTTGACAAAGTTTTGAATGCTCTAAAAGATTTATCTGTGAGGGTAAACAAAATAGAGAAGCAGCAATATTATTGTCCTGAGAGGCCCAGATTGCATGAAATGACCTATAACACTACCTGGAAAGATGGAAAACTAGTAGACAGGAACCACAGAGATAACCAGCAAATTTCGGATCCCTTGAAAAGAACAGTGAACTATACTCAAGATGATGACATGTGGTGTTATGCTTGCAATATGCCACATGCTCCCTCTTTGTGCGCTATAGCAAAAGGATTACAAGAGGAAGAGAATGGTTATGAAGAGCATATGGGTGACCCAACTGTTAACATGATATCCTTTGCAGAAGGAGGATCAGATTCTGTGAACATTGATCAATGCTCTATGTTACCCGTAACCACCAACATAGGTGAAGGTGTTAAGCTCAGAATCCCCACTGAAGAAGAAAAGAGAAGAATTATAGCTTATGTCGTTGCACAAGCAAAAAGAACTTATGATTTGAGGAATAGAATGGTGAATCCAAAGCAAGGCAAACTTGCCAGTCTTTTTATAAAAGAAACTGATGAAACACCCAAGCAAACAAATAAAGTAGCTAAGACTGAGGAAGATGTACCAAAGAATAATACAAGGGGTCCTGATGTTCAAAAGGAAGAGATAGCAAAATTTCCTTTGGCACAACACTCCACTTCATTTGATATTTCAAATGCATTAACACAATTAAAAGTTTCTGTTCCCTTAATGGAAATAATGAAGTTTCCTAAATACAGAGAAAAAACTCTTGAGATAATTTCAGGTGTCCAAAAGGAAAAGGTGAACGAACAGAAACAAGAGGTTCCAAAAGGTAACAATAATGAACAAATGGCCCCAGTTATATATTTAGGGTCCACCATAACCAAAAACCCAACACAGGTAGACCCATTTTATCTCACTTTGGTGGTAAACAATAAGAAAGTAAAGAATTGTATGATCGATTCAGGAGCAGCCATAAATGTTATGCTTGTTGGAGTGATGAAAGAACGTGGATTGGAAGTTGATACTACCTTTGGGAAGTGTTATGCCATGGACAATAGGTCAGTCCTAGTGGTTGGCATCATGAAGGATGTAGAATTCAAATTGGCAGCTTGTCCAGAAGCATCGTACAAAATACATATTACAGTGGTGGATGTCCCTCCAAACTATGGGATGTTGCTATCTAGGCAGTGGTCGAACATGATTGGTGGGTATGTGCAGTTAGATTTATCATATGCTACGATTCCAATCAATGGGCAGGAGGTAAAAATTAATAGGGAACCCCGGTCCACATATATCATAGAAGACATGGAAGAGTCAGCAAATCAAATATGCTTTTTGCAAATTGATATGGACAATTTCCAAGTGCAGTTGATAAAACCTAAGGTTGACGAGTGGATCCCCATTGAATCAAGTCTAGCCGGAAAGGATGATCAAGTGTGGAAAATGTTCTTTGATGGATCTTGTAGCAAGGAAGGGAGTGGGGCTGGAATCCTATTTATTTCACCCACAGGGGAAACCTATAAATATTCTTTCAAATTGTTATTTGAGTGCACAAATAACATTGCGGAGTATGAAGCCTTACTCACTGGTCTTAATATAGCAGTTAAACATGGAATTAGATTACTCAGTGTGTTTGGTGACTCGGAGTTAATAGTCTCACAAGTAAAAGAGAAGTATTCTTCAAAGCACTTAAGATTGAAACAGTATAGAAATGCTGTCTGGGATACTATAGAACTTTTTGATGCTTTTCAAATAAATTGGATAGACAGGTCAAAGAACATTATGGCAGACTTTTTGGCTAGTATTGCATTGAAGGATAATGATATAACACTAACTGGGATATCTGAAGTAGAAATGAAAGTAAGACCATCTGTTCCTGACAACCTATATAATTGGCAAGTGTTTCAAAATGATGTGGACCTGCTGAAATTCTTACAGTGTGCTGATCACTATCAGACTCAGGCCATAAATTTCAATGACTTCGTGGAAGAGACTGAAGGTAAAGAAACTTTATTTGGACATGAAATCATACAACTAAAGTCAAATAAATTACCAAGAGGCCTAGTAGCATTGGAAAGGGATTTCAATGCTCAGGATGTGATTGAGACTAAAGGATCAACTGTTAAAGAAAGTGATGTGGAACAGGTCAATTTAGGAAGTGAAGAAACTCCTAGAAATGTTTTCATAGGGAAAAGGCTAACTCCTGCCATGAAGCAACAACTGATGACATTGCTAAGAAGATATAAACACGTGTTCGCATGGTCTTATGAAGATCTCAAAGCCTATAGGGAAGATCTTTTTCAGCATGAGATACCACTTAAGCTAGAAGCCAAACCATTCAGACAAAAGCAGAGGCCTATTAATCCAACACTGTTACCAAAAATGAGGGAAGAGATCATAAAAATGAAAGACGTAGGAATTATTGAACCCTGCAGATATTCCACATGGGTCTCTAACTTGGTACCGGTCAGAAAGAAGAATGGGGATATTAGATTGTGTGTGGACTTTAGAAACTTAAACATATCATCTCTAAAGGACAATTACCCATTGTCAAATATGGATAACATGCTACAAAAGGTGACAGGGTGTGAGTTATTGTCTATGATGGATGGGTTTTCAGGTTATAATCAGGTGAAAGTTAAAGAAACTGAAAAATATAAAACAACCTTTACAACTCCATGGGGCACTTATGTCTATGCACGAATGCCATTCGGATTGACTAATGTTGGTGCTACATTTCAGAGGGCAATGGATGTGGCTTTTGCAGAGCTAATTGATGTAATCATGGTAGTATACCAAGATGACTTAACTACATACTCAAAGAAAGCTGATGATCATTGTGAGCACCTTGAAAAGATATTCAAGAAAGCCTTAGAGTATGGGATTTCCTTGAATCCTAAAAAATGCCACTTTGGTGTCGAAGAAGGAAAGTTACTTGGACACATAGTATCCAAGGAAGGGGTAAGAATTGACCCTGAAAGGGTGGCAGCTATCAATGAGGTTCCCATTCCCCGAACTATCAAAGCCATTCAATCATTCTTGGGACAAATAAATTTTGTAAGAAGGTTTATTTTAAATTTTGCAGACATAATAAAACCTATAGTAAGGATGTTAAAAAAGGGAGTCCAAATAGATTGGACTGAGGAAGCAATTGATTCCTTTGTAGTGATCAAAAGAGCAATTTCTGAAGCACCAGTACTAATCTCTCTAGATTTTAGCAAGCCTTTTATAATATTTTCATTCGCCTCCTATCACACAATAGCGATAGTATTGCTGCAGAAGAATCCAGAAGGGTATGAGCAGCCCATTGCATATTTTAGCAAGTCTTTGAGCCCTTCAGAAATAAAATATGAGTTGAATGAAAAGAAAGCTTATGCCTTGGTCAAATCAGTAAAACAGTTTAGACCATACTTAGTGGGAGCTGAAGTTATAGCATATGTTCCTAATGCAGCAATGAAAGATATCTTCAGACAAACTGAGGTCATGGGAAAAAGATGTAAATGGATCAACCAAATACAAGAGTTCAACATTGAACTCAAAATTTCACAAGTTATCAAAGGACAAGGGTTGGCCAAACTCATGACAGGAACTGAGATTGAGGAGTCTTGTGTAAATCAAGTAGGGTTAGAAGAAGCCAACTTTAGCATTGAGAATACAGCATGGTAAACTGATGTCATATACTACCTTAAGCACTTGAAATGCCCAGATGGTATGACTGATAATCAGAGAAGAACTTTAAAGTTGAAATTTGTGAGATATGTGATTGTCAATGGGGACTTGTATTGGAAAAACAAAGATGGGATATTATTATTATGCCTAGATAACTACCAAGTAGAGAAAGTTCTCCAAGAGATGCATGATGGAGTTTGTGGTGGTCATTTTTTGGCTAAGACTACTGCACATAAGATATTGAGAGCTGGATACTTTTGGCCATGTGTTTTCAATGACTCTTACAGATATGTTAGAAAGTGTGAAGCTTGTCAAAAAATTTCAGGCAAAATGAAATATCAAGGGTCACTTCCATTAAGACCAATGCTAGCTAAGGAACCATTTCAACAATGGGGAATAGATTTCATAGGAGAGATATCAGAAAAATCCAGTGGAGGAGACAGATCGATATTGGTCTCTACAGACTATTTTACCAAGTGGGTAGAGGCAATACCCACTAGACAGGCTACTAGTAAAGTGGTAATAAAATTCATAATGGAAAACGTTATTACTAGATTCGGTGTTCCTGTGAAGATCATCTCAGACAATGGTATGTCCTTTAGGTCTGAGGAATTCAACACTTTTTGTGAAGAATATGGCATCAAAATATCTCATTCTTCTCCTTACCACCCTCAAGGAAATGGGCAAGCTGAATCAAGCAACAAGAACATCCTAAAGATCATTAAAAAGATGTTAGGACACAACAAGAAGGCATGGGATTCAAAGTTGAGTCTTGCATTATGGGCAGATAGAATAACAGTGAAGAAATCTACGGGAAAGTCTCCATTTGAGTTGGTTTATGGCAAAAGAGCCAGATTGGCTTTGGACAATCTCTTGCCTGTACATAGATTCATGACTCAAGAAGGGATAGATGTTGAAGACCCCTCACAAGAGAGGATGATGCAGTTAGTAGAGCTTGATGAAGTCAGAGCAGAGGCTCAGAAGCAGAATATCAAAATTCAAAATTAGATGAAGAGGTTATATGACAAGAGGACAACAGATAGGAAATTTTGTGTGGGTGATTGGGTTTTAATGTGGAATGCCAGGAGTCAAGAGAAAGGCAAGCATGACAAATTTGAGGCTTTATGGATCGGACCATATGTGATTATGGATAAAAAAGGAGAAGATTCCTACCTGCTCCAAAATATAGTAGGGGAAGTCCAAGAATTGCCAGTACATGGACAATTCTTGAAAAACTTCTTTTCTTAATATATTCTGTTATATGTACAGTAGATTAGGATCCACTTCCATTGTAAATACCATGACTTGTCAAAATGTATCCTCGCTAACCAGAGATTCTGAATTCTTGAAGACATACACAATATGCCTCCATCCTCAGTCAGGGCCACTGTTGAACAATATATTTGAAAATCAAAAAAATCTTCCCAAAGGCATGAGGGCTAAAGGATCATCAGCCAAAATATCATGTCGAGCATCTCAGAAAGAGTTTCACCGAAAAGATAGTTTCATCGAAATGAAGCATAAAGGTAAAACAATAAATTAAGATTCCTTCAGCAGAATATCTCTTTCGATAAATGAAAGAAGCCGCTCATCGATATCCCAGTTTCATCGAAAAGTGAAAAGAAAAAAGCAAAAGGTGAAGTCGAGGAAATACAACTGCCGAAGAGACTTAAAAAACATTCATCGAAAAGAAAATTTCATCGATAACATTATATCGAATAAAAACAGAGGGGTTTCATCGATAAAAAGGACATCGAAGAAAAAAGGCTTTCGGAGGGCTTGCATGAACTTTCACCAAAGAACTGAACTCATCGAAATATGATTTCGATGAAACTCATGAATGACTCATCGAAAGAAAGTTCATCGAAGAAAAGACGATTTCAAGGAGACTAGAAAATAGTTTTTTGACATGGGCCATTCGCCGATAAGGTGATATCGAGGAAAGTGAACTTTCAATGAAAGATCAAAGTATTCAGCCGAAGACAAGGGTTTCATCAAAAACTAGATTCATGATCATTTCAGTTGAGCAGTACTTCCCGCGAAGGAGTTAAAATCCCAAGTGGAGGATGTCACATCTGCAATTAAGTTTAAACATTTGAATAGCTGTTATAAACACAGAGACATTAACTATGCACAAGTTGCCCATACAATTACAGCTGAATTGATTGAATTTTCATAAGAACAAGATTAATGCCAAAAGGCAGAAAATTGCAAGGAGTTTGCTAAATTTCGTAAGCGACAATCAAAAGAGCTCGACAGTTCTCCAAGTAAGTGTGATTTCTCGTATTAATTGAAATTATGGAACCTTCTTCTTCTAAAAAGAGTAGAAAAGGGAAAGAATTAAACCCTGAAGAGAAGCCCAAATGATAGAAAAAGGAGGGTAGAGCTTTGACTCAGGATTTGCCAGACCAGTGTCCGACATCCAGTGTGAGGTCCAAAAAGATCAAGAGTGAAGAAGAAGGGTTGGAAGATAGATTTGAACATCTAGGAGACATATGGACTGAAATCAGAGGACATGAGTTGTTCCTATTTGGTTACAAGAGAAGGGATGCTCCTGAGCCCATAAGTAACCTGTGGAAGAAAAACTTAGGGAAATTGGTAGTTCCGAATGTATTTGTGCATGTTGAATTAATGAAAGCTCTGGTAGATTGCTATGATCCAAAAACCAAAACCATATGCGACTACTGAGGGAATCCCATGGTGGTGATTAACAAATAGACTATTGATATGGTATTTGATCTAGACTGGGAAGTAGAAGAGAAAATTGATATACAGAAACTGTCGCGAGAATTCTTTAACTTGGAGGACATCTACAGGACATGGAGATTACCCATTCACTGGCCAAAAGTAGGAGGGTCCTTTGTTCCATTCAGTAAAGATGACAAGGTGCCATTTGATGTCAACCAATTCCATCTGTATTTTAAGTATACATACTATGTTGCAGCCCAAGTATTAGGCTTAGAGGCTCATCCTCTCATGGATATTGGGGTTATGGTTCTATGTGCTGATCTACAATCGAAAGACCCTAGGTCATTTGACTATGCCACTTATGCTGCAGAAGCCCTAAATCATGGGTTGGAAAAGTTGAAAGGAGACCTTGTAAATGTTCATTTCTCATTGTATTCCTAATTAATGCACATCATTCTCTATTGTGGACAAGAAATCAATTTCTGGTCAGATGATTTCAGCATCAGAGCTTATGATAAGAATGGTTTGAAGAAACCAGTTCAGTTGTGGGTTTTTGCATGGGATCAAAGATTCATAAATAACCAATATTGGCACTTTTAGGAATATTTTGTGAAACCTCTTAGTGCGGCCTTTGGACAACATAGAGATTATACTCTGTCTCCTGAAATTAAGAGATTGCTCAAGCCAAAAGACTTCTCTCCAGAGTCTTAGATTGATCACAACTGGGGTGACTGGTATTGCCACCTTAATCATACAGAAATCAGGGTATTTGGGTATGAAGGAAAGCCATACATGCTTCCGATTACAGTACCAAACAGGGTGGCTAGCCTAGAAATTGTGAGACAATTATCTGTTGTCAGTGCCAAACATCTTACAGATTTTGGTAAACAATCCATTGTGCCAGGGTTGTTGGTGTTTTCTGATTTTATTGTTAGAAGTTCCAAAAGTTATCATTTACTTCAAAATAAATTAGATTATTATGGCATGACTCTGGGTGATCCTAGGGAGAACTTTGATCCTAAGGGATATATAAGAGCTGCAAGGGCATCACAGAAACTAAAAGTCGGAATACATGTGGCTAAAATGCCAGACGATTTAATCAAGAACCTTGAAAGGGAAGAGGCCAAGGTTTTGAGAGAAAGAAGCGAGATGACTTGGGAAGCCTTCAAATGGAAAAGAGCAAGGGGGATGGTGGATGGAGACCTACTTGGAAACCTCCAAGATCCTTTGGAGATAGCCAAAAAACTACTTCAACATGAGGTAGAGATTATGCATAGAGTACCCCCACAGTTCCTTCATTTTATCAACACTGAAAAGGATAGTCAACCATTGGCTCACATGTCACCAAAATCAGCTGCTAGTAGCATCCCTGCTGACTCCCCTAGAGAAGATTATCCCCCTGGTTTTGAAGCAGAGGTAGATGTGGACACTGGTGAATTTAATATTAGAGATGTAGTTGATATAAGGATGACAGAACATGAAGACTTTGTTGCTGATGACGGATTCGCTTGTTCAAGAGATTTCCTTTCATTCTTGTACCAATACAAAGGGGCTCATGTGAAACGAATTATGGCTGGGAGACCAGAAGAAGAACAGATGAAAAGGCTACAGGATGAGATAGATACCCTCATGAAAGATATGACCCCTAAGAAAGGGAGGAAAATATTAAAGGAGGCTGGTGTTATCATCTTTTCTGGTTGGGACATAAATTCAGCACTTCTATTTGATGGATTCTTGAAGAAGCAGGACCTAAATCAATAGGTGTTGCCTCAAGAGATAGATAAATTGATCCTAGGCTCCGGATATGATCTTGATCAAAAAGCTCTCCTACAATGGGCACTATATCCGAAAGGAAAAAGACCAATTATTGTGGATATTGAAGAAACCTTTGGACACCTCATGATTCATCAGGTTGGAAAGACTGACCGTAGGGTCACTGCAAAATTGAACCTGGATGTAGCCAAATTAAATTTGGATCAGACAGAGTTTTTGGTCAGGGAAAATATTACCTATAAGGGCTTATATGAAAGATCTAAAGAGGAGAATCAAAAGCTACAAGCGAAGATATTACAACTTGAGACAGGAACTCCTTTAAGTCAATATGCTTCATATCCCATAAGACAGAGCTTGGATGATGTTTCTGATGTTCTGTATTGGAAGTATCAAGCGGATAAGGCTACCAAACAGGTAAATAATATCCAGCAAAAGATGGATAAATTGGTTAATGATATCATTGAACACCGATTCAACACCATGCTTATACATGTCAAGCATTATTGGAGGGTGTAAACTGGAACCATAAAGGCATTAAGAGAGAATGAAAGGTTAAAAGAAGGATTGCATGAAGTGATAAATAGTGTTGATGTGATGACGCTAGAGGAGAAAGCCCAAGGGACTTTGTATATGGAAGATCATGTTAAATTCGGAGATGTGCTAAAAGGAGATCTTAAAGAATTGGATGATGGGAGCCCTATTGGAATGCCCTCGATTTATAAAGAAGGAGAAGTAATATCTATGGAAGATTTGCTGAATGAACTTATAAGCATCAAGGATCGAGCTCTGTCAAGATTGGATCAAAGCAAAGACATGGCCCCTACCGTCAACCAGATGATATTCGAATACCTTTCATAGGGAGAAGAATTGAAGAAACAGAGTATTAAGATCAAGACTTTTAAAGAGGATGATTATATTCATCATTTAGGAACTCTTAATCTCTTTTTACTTAAGTTTTTAAGGAATGCTCAAATTAACAATTAGTATTTCAAAAAGACACGTCTTTTCATAAATAACTTTTTCTCTCATATATATATGAGAGAGGTTTTTGTAATATTTTAAAAAAGAAAGATATCATAAAAACAAGACAGCAATGTATGATAGCCTATAAGATTTCTGTTATACAAATTTTGATGGAATACATAATATGATCAGTCATTTTTTCTTTGCATATGTGCTGTGGATTATTTCATTTTGTTATTGGCAGTCGCTTGTGATATTATCTAAAGGAGATAAGGTTATTCATATTCTTTGAGTGAAATTTTTGTTGTATGTTATAAGGTTGAAATAAAAGTTCTGCTTACGAATTGTAATTATTCTTTGCAGTACTTACTTGGATGGTCCCTTAAAGGTAGGGTCAAATTCATTGAAGCAACCTATGATATAGGCATTCAATTGATCTCATAAGAAATAGTAACTGACAGATCCATAAAAGGGTGGGTTTAAAAGCTATCTCACAAGTTTGCACAGTAAGTCCTAAGAAAATATAAAGACTCTGTAGCCCAAACAGCAAAGAAGGCACTGGCTATTTATAAATTACACTTATCACCATATTCATCACATGTTATTTTAAAGCATAGAGTAGGTTGGCAGTAGTGTATACATAGATCGAATAGCTTCTACAACAAAAATCCTTAACTCATCTGCTATATCTCTGTCCTCGAAACTTATGCCATTCTGAGATAAGAGGAAACCATATCAAGATACTTAATCTGCTATAAAAGGCACTAGTCATTAAAAACAACTAGTGAATAGGTATACCTGCCTAGGTCCTGCAGAGCCTAAAGTGAGAGAGTCAGTAACCAAATAGGTTCACTCTATAAGTTGGCCAAGTCAATTGGAGGGTTTGATCATAGGAGTTGGCATTTCCTTAGAACCTATCCAATTTGTTGATTTGAGACCCAACACCCTCCCCATTTCGCAAAGAGCCCATGCCCTCTGCAATAATTACTTAAATCCTTTGCTTCTCTAGGGTTCATGATTTTGATAGGCCTTAAGTCGGATTTTATCACTGCTAGGGCATCCTCTCTTCTTGCAACATGATGGATCGAGTTTCCCAGCTTCGAGACCAGAAATGGTTTTGCAAATTTGGGGCCATGAAATGGCAGTACCCTTCCTCCATCCTTAGTGAGTCTACCATAACCCTCCACTCTGTTGATATGTGGGCGAGTATTTTGTTGTGGCTTTTGGAGGGGTTGTGTAGGGCCTGAATAATTTGCTTGAAAACCCAATAGTATCTTGTTTTCTTTGGTGGTGCAGTCAGGGATTTGAGAAGTGATGGGGATCACCCACATTTTTTATTGTTTTGCCACCCTAGCTTCCTTCTTCTCTGCCCTAGCTTCTCTCTTGCCCACTACCACTTGACACGGGTAATTATGTGTAGAAGCTTCCCTTCTAGATGGAGGTTTTCCAGCCATGTCAAAGTTCCTACCTTGGTATGGGCGATGGTTGCAAGGATAGCGATATGTAGAGCTCCTTATTTCTTTCATTGTTTCCACAATTTCAAGTTATTTTATCTTCAAATTTTGTTGTTTTGAGAAATTGATTAGTTGGAGATCTATTTTGATGGTGCAGATATATAAGATCGACTTGGATGATCATTTTGAGAGAGTGTATGGATAGGAGATTGTGTTGGAAGTGATTGAGAATAGTTTCACGTGCACATCTTAAGTTTTAATGATCTGGTACATGTAGTAGAGCTGAGCTGAGCAGTTTTCCTGAGCAGTGACATTGGATCACTCCAGAGCCTAATTGGAACTGATTTCTAGTATTTGTAGATGCTATAATCCAATTCAGACATTGTATTTTCTTCTATATCTCATTTGTAGGACAATGAGTCCTCCAGGGTTGTAGCCATGTTTTGTATTTGAGTAGTGATCTCTAGGTAGTGTTCCTGAATGCAAGTGCATTCCACTTTTGTTATATTTTTTTGCTAATGGCCATAGTATAATAATATTGTGGGTACTCAATCCCATCGTGTTTTTTCCCTTTTTGGGTTTCCACATAAAAATTCTGGTGTTATGGTTATGTGGTTGTTTTCTTTGTGTTTGATAGTCCTAAAAATGACTGCACAAAAAAATTTCATGCCTTAGTCAAAATTTTGGTCATTTTGAATTAATCTTGCTCTTTGTCATAGGGTTTAGGGTTTATGTGTTTTAATTAAGTATTTTATTAAAACCCTTGAGCCTGTTATAATTCCTCATTACCTTTTTTCACTTAAGACCGAAGATTAGCTAATCATTGAGGGGGCCATGTTATTTTCCTAGCAATTAATTATTTTGTCGACCCCTTATATTTTCTGAAGTCTAGCACAAAATATTTTATTTTGGCCCCATGGATAGGTCCCCCTTTTATTCCCTAGGGTTATGTATTTTCATTATCATCTAGTGGGCCCCCTTTAATATTTTATTTCAGCGCATTAAACTTTCCTAAGTCTGCACTTTAATATTTCTACCGGTGCTTTTATGTTAACAATTGAGCAGATCCTATGGCCTGGGCTTCCTCGCGGTCGAAGGTGCAAGGAAAATAAGGACTATGACATCACAAGATGATTCCATGTGTCCTAAGTGGGCAGGGTGAGCCGACGATTTGACCTTTTAAACATTTGAGGTTATCGGTCACTTTTAGTTAAAGTTTGAGTTACTAAAGGCTCATAAATTTGCACGTGCTTGAATGGATGGAGATATTTTAATTTCTACAAAAAATTTGCTTGACTATTAAGGGGCTTAAGAAGGCAGTCACAGTGGTAGCGAGATAAAGCTCAAACATATCTAATGCCCTTCGTAACCCTGTGAAGGAAGATGCAAGTGGATTATCGACTATGACATCACGAGATGATGCCACATGTCCAAGGCGGGCTAGGGTAGTTGATGGTAGGGTCGCTGATGGTAGTGAGACAGTAGAAACATGGTGGTGAGTGAATCAATTGTCTATTAATTTCAACCCAAATATAACTTAATCAAACTTGATACTTAATACCGGTAAACCAAACTTAATGTTGGTAGACAGTTTAGCAGTTAGTATTAATACCGGTGAAACTCAATGCATATAACAGAAAGAGAAACAACATCCACAACACATAACACAAATATTTGTACATGGAAAGCCTATAAGGGGAAAAACCACGGTGGGAAAACCTTACCCATAATCAAATGATACTACTACAGACAGTATGTGTATACAAATGTGGTTCTGCATATGCCGAAAGGCCAACTACCTAGAGCTCATTGCTTAATCACAAAATAGGAGTCACACTGACTACAATTAGATGATTAAATCCAATGATAGTGTACTACTCAAAGTAGCATCTCCAATGCTAGATTCAGTACTGGTTAAGCTTTGATAATCACCTTCAAACCTTCCTTGAACCTTCTCTATGGTCTGCTCATATGATCTTCAGTATTCACACATACCATGTCACAATACCACACTTCCTTACATACCACATATGTCATCTCACAATTGAGATCTTACATATAAACCAAAACCTAAGACCAAATGTGTAGGTCGGCTAATAAACAATATTACAATTAAATCAATTATAGATAAGTCAAGATGTGATTCATCATATTGGCTCAATGCAATTACAACAATATCCAATTGATAAAATCATCTTCATAACGTGTCATGCTGATTTGGAATAGATAATGTATGTCGGTCCATAACCTAGACCAATTTGTCGGTAACAACAAATATGTCAACCCGATTAGACCAATAACCAAAAATACCAAAACCAAGTGTCCAAACCATGTCTTTGATATAACCAAGTGATCTCCAGATGATAAAAAGTCATCCTTAGTGTCAGTGACCAATATAACCTGCCAGTGAGTGGTATACCGATGATTGTGCATAAGTCATTGAACTTGTCGGTAACATAACCAAAGATCTCTAGAAGGATAAGTGTTGATAAGTATTGACATCAATGACAAAAATAATGCAACACATCCATAATACCAACACTGCGTCATACCTTTGACGGGTTCACTTGCCACGTTTGATGGTCAATGTTAGATTGACTAGTATAGATCGTGCGATGCACCAACATGGAGGAAGATCAATGATTGAGATTCAAAATTCATTTCAAAATGAATTGGTGTTGTTTTTTCACGCGCGCAAACATGTAATGGTGGATGGAGTGTGGTATGCTAATAGAAGAATAATGAAAGAGATAAATCTTCTTATTTCAAATTACCAAAGGCATTTTGAGCATGAGAAGAGACTATTTTGATAACCAATAGAGATTATTCAAGCTCTCTCAATAGTGCTAGGGTCTTTTGGTGCATGTAAAACGTTAAAGCATCCAGTAGGTAGTTTTGTATTCTTGTAGTGATTGTTTCCTCAAGGAGCGAACCCAGTATGTTGTGAGCCCATATTAGATTTTCATCAACACAACAATAAGGATGGTAAAGAGCATAAAGAATATTTGCAAGCAGTTGGGATATTTTGAAATGCAGTTAGAATGTTTTGTAACAAAATCAGGTGTGCCTGGTCATTTTTGAATGACAGGTGTCTCCTTTGGCCCGTATCTTGTTTGCTCCCTTGTTTCTATAAAAGGGATTTCAAGGCCATGAGACAGGGTTCCTTTCTGGTCCCTTTAGTGTTCCAAATTCTGGTTCCTTTAGGGTTCCTTTTTTGGTTCCAATAGTGAGTCTAGGTGAAATGAGCAAGTTGTAAAGTCATTTACAGAGAAATGAAAATAATTTAGTGTCAAGCTTTGTGCAAGTTCTTGAAGGAGTTATATGTAAATTGTTTTGTGATAGAAGATAGTTGATCAAGTCAATAAAATATAATTCAAATCCATTTCTCCAGTGTATAATTCTATCATATCTTGAATGAGTAGAATCAAGGGTTTTTTCATTTGTTGGACTATTGTGGTGTATGTATTTTGTGTTCATGCTTTGATCTAAGGGGTCAATTAAATTCTTGAGTGGAATTTCATAGTGGTAGGGATTACAAATGAGATATATTGGAAGGAAATATTATCTTAGATCATATGTTGTTAGATACAATTCTGTCCTATTTTCATTTTTACATCTTGTAAATTTAGGTACCCAATGGAGTAAGGCACTAATCACAGATTGTAACTATATTTAATGTTAGTTTTGTGTTCAAACTCACTGACAACTTGCTATAATTTGTTGAATATCAGAATATATTTTAATTTGTCTGTTATTGTGTGTTCTACCCATCTCATGCTCCAACTAGGTTGAGGATCAATGAAGGATTTGCCATCCTTGAGGATTCTCCCTATTGTTGATCCTACATATGAGATCATCTGCTTTGTTTTACTAAAATTTTAAGCATAGTGCAAAGATCATAAAATTCACTAAGGGATCACCCTCCTGGGTTTCACAGAGCCCAAAGTGTAGAAGGATTTGCAGAATCCTTGTCAGTTGGTCCAAGTTCTTGAGGATTTTAATAGTTGGAGTTGACTTCTCCCTAGATATTTGAAGAATAAACTTGGTTTTTGCCTCTTGCAGTGTAAACCCATTTGGGAACCAACAAAATGGTGACTTTGCTAGGGAGAAGTTAGTAAAAAAATTATCAAAGACCTCCAATAAAAGTTTATTGAGACATCAACCCAGAGATTCTTTTTCCTTATAGAGTCATGAGCTTGTTAAGTACACCCCTTATCAGTTGAGTCAATTCTCATAAATGTTGTTGGAGAATCTGTTGTAATTCATCTTTCAATGTAAGTTTTATCTAGATTTATCCATTTTTCATGATCATTTCAATACCTCACAAATTGTGAGTGGTGACTCTGAGATCTCTGCACCAGTGTGCATTATTTGAAGAAGAAGCAATAAGAACCAAAGAATTTGCAGTAGAGATGAAGCTGATTTGAGCTCTTATGATGAAGTACCATGACAAATTGAGGATGGAATCCATATGATACCATATGATGATAAAGAGGTGTTGCAATGTTGGTTTTGAAACAAATTTGACCTGTGAAGAAATTCTAGCTGTTCAAATTTTTGTCCTCTACAAAGAGGTGGCGACTCTACCAAAGAAACTAATGAAGATGTGGAGATAGCTCCATATCTACCAATACTTCCAACTAGAAAGTTGATTTACAGCCACTACAACATTTCCAGGTATTTTGACTTTCATGAGTCAAATGTATTTCCATGAAAGTCATTCGTAGAAAATGTTTCCCTACCCAGTGTTGCAGCACTAAGTAAAAGGGAAAGTGTTGGTTTTCAGATTTGCATACTTCTTAGTTTCATTTTTCAATTATATGCTTATATTAGGAGAAGTATGTTATCTTTATAATAGGTTCATTCAAAGAGATTAAGTCTTAAGTCCAATATTTCAATCTTATTTATGTATGGCTTTTACTTAAGACTTTGTTGAAAAAGAGAATCAAGAGATGTGTAATTGTGAAGTTTGAATGAGAAGCTTGTAAAGGCAAGCATCGATATATGGTTGTAATGCTATCTCTAGCATAATGAGGGATCAACAACTTGAGGAACATCAACCTAGAAGGGTTTTCATTCCTAAGTAATACAAACCTTTAAATTTTAGCAACATTGAAGGGTACCCATATCCCTTCCCCATTGAGTTTAAGGATCAAGTGTCTTTGTTTCATGCACAAGAATCTGAATCAGCACTCCACCATGTCAAGATATTCAGTGAGTTTGTTGAAGACTAGCAGCTTTGCAATGAAGATATAGTCATGAAGTTCTTTGTGAGATCATTGAAAGATAGTGCAAAGGATTGGTATGAATTTTTAGCAATACAAAGTGTGTCTTCATGGGATTGCTTGAGGAGGTTGTTTTTGGAGAGATAGAACTATGATATAGTTAGTCATGAGCAGCCTCCTAGTCCTCAAATTTTTCCAGCATGTGAGGATACAATGTGTGAACAAGAGCAACATGTGTAAAATGTTGAAAGTACATCTCAAAGCATGTGTATCCCTATTGTCTAAGCCTATACTTTCTAGTAGTATGAGCAAGTTCATTAGCCCCAAATAGAGAAAGAACAAAGCTTTTATGTGGAGGACCCAATGGTGTATGTCAGTGCTTAGTTGGACATAAAAACACAAGTGGGTGAGCACCCTTATGCATTTCTGTCTAGATTCTTGAAGGCATTACAAAGTATTCCTATGAGTTTTATGCTTCAAGATTCTGAGTGGGTAGAATTATTTTTGCAAGTCTATGAACCTGATGTTGTTCATTGGCCAAGGAGAACAAAACCGGCTAATATAGATTAGATGGTTACATGGATTGACATATTTGAAGATGTTAGGTCTAAGATGCAGCTCGATGGTGAAAGTTTGCATGTTGATAATGACGAGGTTGAGTGAGAGTGTGATGGCATTGCATGAGTTAATAATGATGCTCCCTATGTTGTTGAAAAGTAGTCACATGATCAACATGAAGAAGATAATGTGTGTGAACAATAGATGGTTGAAGAGCATGAACCTTAAAAATGAATGCCATGGTAGCCTAAATAAATATGGAAATATGCATCTACAAGGTCAATATTCTCTTCCCGGTGGTAACTATAATTTTGAGAAGGTTGTTGGAGATGCAATCTCACATAACATAACAAACACATGCTCTCATGAATCCAGTGGGTTTTCAATTGAGGAGGACAACAATATGGGACATGTTAGTGAGCAAGATGACACATGTTCTATCAATAGTGAAGGAATCTCATACTTGCTAGCAACATAGTACCTGAGATATGCACATGGAAAGAGTGATAGACATATGCACCCTGCTGATTTGGTCTTTGACAATGAGGTTATTTTTTATGATGCATTAAGTACTGCATCTATTGAAAATTTTCTTCCCATGTTTGGACCAGTTGATATGCAAGAGGAAAAAGAGATTGAATGCATGGGATTCTTTTATTTCAACTTTGACATGTGTATTGATAATGAGGATTTACATGTTGATAAAAACCCATTTTTTTCTTTTAGCGGCATGTGTATGGATGATAATGATGGAACTCTTTGTGAGAATGCTAGTGCACATGAGGGGGAAGTGGCTTTTGATTGTTATGATCAAAGTGGTGATGAGATGGGAGAGTGTGATGATGAATCCAATTTATCAAGTAGGTGCAAACCCCCAACCAAATGTGTTGAACCCTAGGATAATGAATTTTTATGTGAGTGGGAAGATAAAATGCATGCATATGAGGGATCATGGAGAAGTAAAAGTGATGATTCAACATGCATCCAAGCTGATGATATAAATGCCATCAAATGGGACTCAGAGCCAGAGACTAAAATCTTTTTTCATCTTGATGATTTACAGTTGCATGAGAGGATCAATTGTGATCCTTTTCCTTCTCTTGATGACAATTTGCTTATTGAAGATAGTGGGAAGGTGGATTCTTTTGAGAGTTCCTCTTTTGATGAGAAAATTAATGATTTGATTGAGGCCTATATTCCTAGCTATACATTAGAATGTGATCTTTTTCTTTTTCAGCAGGGAGATGTTTATCTTAAGTGTGATAATGATTTGAGCCATGATGCATGTTGTGTTCATCATGGAATTGTATTTTTCAGTGAGCATGACTTGTTTTGGTCACACAGTATTTTAAATTTTCACTCATTGCATAAGTTTTAGAGGTTCAACTATGAGTGCAATGATAATTTTAAGCAGGGTAGTTGGATAAAAAATGCCAGCATGTTTGAATCATGACATTTCAGCTATACTTTTAGATTGGTTTCAGTGCAATCAAAGGAAAACCATATTTATGATAGAGGAAAGCATTGCCTGACCTTTTCAGATGCCTTGGGCCAGCACATGTGGTTTGACCTTCAAGCCACAAGCAACTTGGGGTAGAGTAAATCTTTTGACTCTATGCCCAACGGAGTAGTAATTTTTTCTTCTCGAATTGCATGTTCATAGACAATTCTTGAACCTCTACTTTTCTTAAAGTAGCTATTTTCCATGAGCATTAGATTAGGTCTTGTACATAAGTAGTGTAGTTTCCTTTTTGTTTGAGTTGCCCTATCCAGGTAACTTCCTTTTGGTCTTCTCTACAGTGGTCTACTCCACCAAATATTATGGATTTCTCGCATCATTCCTAAGTGATGATCATCCCCAACTAGAGCCACTGATAGTCCTAAAAATGACTACACAAAAAAATTTCATGCCTTAGTCAAAATTTTGGTCATTTTGAATTAATCTTGCTCTTTGTCACAAGGTTTAGGGTTTATGAATTTTAATTAAGTCTTTTATTAAAACCCTTGAGCCTGTTATAATTCCTTATTACCTTTTTTCACTTAAGGCCGAGGATTATTTTATCGTCGAGGGGGCCATGTTATTTTCCTAGCAATTAATTCTTTTGTCGGCCCCTTCTATTTTCCTAAGTCTAGTGTGAAATATTTTATTTTGGCCTCGTGGGCGGTGTTGGTTCCCAAAATGGATGACGGGTTTACACTATTATAGGGCAGAGACCAAGTTGATTTCCTCCAAATATCTAGGCTAAGCCACCTCCAACTATCAATATCTGTCAGACTTGGACCAACAATAACAAGGACAGAAAGTCCTTCTACACTTTAGGCTCTACAAAACTAGGGAGGGTGATCCCTTTAGTAAGATATCCTACTCTCTGCAATGATATTCAGGAAATTTATTGAAAAGAAAGCAGATTTTCTCATGAAAAGATTCAATAGAAAGGGAGAATGCTCAAGGATGGAAAATCCTTCAGTGATCCTCAACCTTAAGCTGGAGTATAAGAAAGGGTGGGACGACTGTCAGAAAATACATAAAACTTAACAAATGATATTCTGATATCTATAAGATTCAGCCTAAGAAATCATAAAGAAGATAAACCAAGAAACTGAAAACCTAATGATATTTTCTAGCAAATACCAGTGCCTTATTCATTTGGGTTATAGAGTCTATGAAAAGTGTTACTAAAAATCTGATAAAAAATCATCTAATAGCTGGTCTAGCCTAAAACAATACTGTCTTACAATATTGTTCTGCTTACAATCCTTCACTTGAATGCTTATCAAATCCTATGGCAAGCCTTATTTTCTCTGTAATCTCATTCAAGCATTTTAATTAACCCCTTGGACTAAAGCATTTAATGGAAGAATACATACATCATAACAGTGCAACAAACAATCGAAACCCTTAATCCCATTTGCTTAAAAGAAGATAAAATCGCACACAGGAGAGTAAAGATTAGGAAAAATATATTTGCATTAACATCATAAGCTATCTTTTATCAGATGATAGCCAACAAATTCAAATATAGAATAACCCACTTGAAAAAGAGAACTTGCAACTGTTCTATTACTTTTATGCTCTGCAAAATAATAATATAGTCCTTGTTATTTCCTTTGACTCTCCAATACTACCTAGAACCTAACCCTACAGAAAAGATTTATTTTACAGAGATCCTTCTTAGAAAATTTGGAACCCTAACTAATGGCCTTGAATTCCCTTTTATAAAAAGTAAGGGAGCAACAAGCTTCAAGCGAAAAGACACTTGTAATCAAAACCAAGCCTTGGAGGCTGTACAAAATTTTGTTACAAAATATTCCTTATCCACATGCTGGTGCTCATGATGAGGTGGAACCAAAATCTTCAACCGATTATTGGTAGAAACAAAAACACTTGATCCATGCTGATATCACCCTAACACTTCTTAATGGACCCTTAGATGCTCAATCTATTCCATAGCATTTCTCTTCCTGAAAAGAAAAACAGATCCTAGCATGAAACAAAATTTTCCCACCAAAATGGAGGAAAGTCTCTAGCCTTTATGCACCGGATCAGAGAAAATGGAAAGAGGAACTCGGGGTAAACATGATTTGTTGAGAAGGCATTGCAGCTTCCATGTTTTTGCAGAGATGAATAGCTGCCAGTCCTCCCTCAAACAAATCCTTCTTTCAGTTCCCCATGAGCTCCCTCTTGGAACACTCTACCAATGAAATGCAGAGTAAGAGCGGGGAATATGCCCAAGGTGACTTTTCTTGAAAAGAAAAGGATTTCACACCCCCTCTGGCAATTCCCTGATCTTTCACAATCCCTTTGGCAATGAACAACATCATACCAGAGAAATATCATCCATCTAGTGTCACAAAATATGCAACGACTCCATTCATAATTTTGTTCGAACAACATCCTCTCATTGATGAAGAATTGCTCTCAAAAAATGAATAAGCTTGTATTTTTTTCTACCCATTTTATCATTTGCCTAGTGAATTTATAATCAAAATTCCTTTGAATGTGGTGGTACTAACCCATGTGAAGAATCATCATCCTGATACCTTCTGCTCACCTTGCCAGCTATGGATTTCAGAAATCATGCCTACAACTCAAGACACCACTATCTTCTAGGCCATCACTCCATTGCCACCTGCATGTGTTCACCTTACGTGAATGATTTTATTCTGATCTTATTCCTTTCTTAGTGTACAGTCTCCTTCTTCAGGATCTCTACCAATAGACAAATCTCTGAATTCATTAGAGAACTCATGATCCATCACACTTGAACTAGAAGCTTATCCAAATCCTTTCACATCTCCAGGCTATCATCTTTGACTGTCCAATCAATCCTAAATCGACAAGTCTGAATCCCTTTCATTCTATCTTTTCCTGTGAGCTACAACCGGTGTCTTCAAAATCCCTCCTAACTTCTCATTTGAAACTCAACTGCAGATCTCACCCATCTTTGAAAATCTAACGGTCATTATTTGTTGACTTAGCACTTTGACTTTCCATCTGTATCCATGGACCCACAAAATCCTGACTGAATAGTGCCATATCATCCTTTGAACAAACTCTGTTAGCAAACTCACCATAGGTCTTCCTAATCAGCCTGGGACACGTGGCATCATATCATGATGCCATAGTCTATAATCTCCCTACAAATTCCATCATGGGAATACGAGGGCCATCTGATCTATTCAATCTTTACCGCTTTGCATACTACCCGTTAACTCTTCTAGGATTTAAAAATCAAGCACCTCTTACCTTAGGATAAAACATCCCCATTCATTCTGAGCATGTGCAAATTGATGAGACTATTAGTAGCTCAACCTTTACCACCTATGAACCGGTAACACAATGCTTTCGACTTGTTACATTGCTAACCCTTCCAGTTTCCGCCGATAACACGCGACACAATCTCATGATGCCATTGTCATTAAAATACTTGCATCTTTGATCACAGGGAAGCGCTAACTATTGGATCCATCCTGTCTTTAGCAAATGGTCAAAGTACCTGGGAATGTTTGAACTTAAGAAAATACAAGCACAGGCATAAATATTTAAAAGGAGACCGGTAATAGGAATGTTATGTGCATGACCTAGGGAAATCATTATTTCACAAACCAGTTGATCATCACTTAATATTTAGGGAATAGGATGGCCCCACTAATGGAAAGGGTACCCTTGGCTTTAAGTGGGAAAAAGGAACAACAAACTATATCATTTGTAGGGTTTTCTTCACAAAATGTAAGAAATTTTGATAAACCCTAGACCTTGGATCGTTCACAGAGGATACAAGTAAAGCCTGAAAATCAATGTTTTGAACTCAAAATTTGAAAATTTCATGCAATCAATTTTTAGATCTATCACTCCGGTCCCCCTTTTATTCCATAGGGTTATGTCTTTTCATTATCATCTAGCAGGCCCCTTTTGATATTTTATTTCAGCACATTAAATTTTCCTAAGTTTTCACTTTAATATTTCTGTTGGTACTTTTATGTTAATGATTGAGTAGATCCTACGGCCCGAGCTTTTGTGCGGTTGAAGGTGCAAGGAAGATAAGGACCATGGCATCTCGAGATGATGCCACATGTCCTAAGTAGGGAGGGTGAGCCGATGGTTTGACCTCTCAAATGTTTGACATTACCGGTCACTTTTAGTTAAAGTCTGAGTTACTAAAGGCTCATAAATTTGCATGTGCTTGAATGGATTGAAATGTTTTAATTTCTACAAAAAATTTGCTTGACTATTAAGTGGCTTAAGAAGGTGGTCACGGTGGCAGCGAGATAAAGCTCAAATAGATCTAACAACCCTCATAACCCCATGAAGGAAGATGCAAGGGGATTATGGACCGCGACATCACGAGATGATGCCACATGTCCAAGGTGGGTCGAGGTAGCTGACGGTGGGGTTGCTGATGGTGGTGAGACAATAGTAAGGTGGTGGTGAGTTGGAGGTGTTGCATCATACCTTTGACGAGTTCACTTGCCACGTTTGATGGTCAATGTTAGATTGACCAGTATGGATTGTGTGATGCGCCAACATGGAGGAAGATCGACGACTGAGATTCAAAATTTATTTTAAAATGAATTGGCATCGTTTCTTTGCACACGCGAGAAGGTATTGGTGGATGGGGTCTAGTCTGCTAACATAAGAATTATGAAAGAGAGAAATCTTCTTATTTCAAATTACCAGAGGCATTTTGCGCATGATCAGAGACTGTTTTGAAAACCAATGGAGATTGTCCAAGCTCTCACAACAGTGCTAGGGTTTTCTGGTGCATGTGAAACATTAAAGTATCTGATAGGAATTTTTTGTATTCTTGTAGCAGTTTTTTTCTCGGAGAGAGAACCCAGTATGTTGTGATACCATATCATATTTTCATCAACACAACAATAAGGATGGTAAAGAGCATAAAGAATATTTGCAAGTAGTTGGGATATTTTGAAATGTAATTAGAATATTTTGTAATAGAATCAGATGTGTCTGGTCATTTTATAATGGCAGGTGTCTCCTCTTTCCCATATCTTGTTTGCTCCCTTGTTTCTATTAAAGAGATTTCAAGGCAATGAGACAGGGTTCATTTCTGGTCCCTTTAGTGTTCTGAATTTTGGTTCCTTTTCTGGTTCCAGTAGTGAGTCTAGGTGAAATGAGTAAGCTGTAAAGTCATTTACAGAGCAATGAAAAGCATTTAGTGTCTAGCTTTGTTCAAGTTATTGAAGGAGTTATATGTAAATTGTTTTGTGACAAAAGATAGCTGATCAAGTCAATAAAATATAATTCAAATCCATTTCTCCAGAGTATAATTCTATCATATTTTGAATGACTAGAATCAAGGGTTTTTTCATTCATTGCATTGTTGTGGTGTATGTATTTTATGTTCATGCTTTGATCTAAGGGGTTGAGTAAACGCTTGAGTGGAATTGCAGAGTGGTAGGGCTTATGCAGGGATTTTGATAAGTAGTTTGGGTTGGTATTGCAGATGAGATATATTGTAAGGAAATATTATCTTAGATCCTATGCTATTAGATAAAATTCTGTCCTATTTTTATTTTACATCTTGTAAATTTAGGTACCTAATGAAGTAAGGCACTGATCACAACTTGTAATTGTCTTTAACATTAGTTTTGTGTTCCAAATCACCAACAACTTGCTATAATTTGTAGAATATTAGAATATATTTTAGTTTCTATTGTTATTATGTGTTCTACCCATCTCATGCTCCAATTAGGTTGAGGATCACTAAAGGATTTTCCATCCTTGAGCATTCTCCCTGTTGTTGAGACGGCATATGAGATCATCTTCTTTGTTTTTGTGAACTTTTGAGTATGGTGCAAAGATCATAAAATTCACTAAGGGATCACCCTCCCGGGTTTTGCAGAGCCTAAATTGTAGAAGGATTTGTAGAATCCTTGTCAGTTGGTCAAAGTTCTTGATTTTAATAGTTGGAGTTGAATTCTCCCTATATATTTGAAGGTAAAGAATCTTTGCATCTGATGGTAAAGAATCAGTTTAATAAATTAGTAAGTAGCAGGACACTTATTCACCCCCCCCCCCCCTTTTAGTGTTTATTGATCCAATAATTGGTTTCAAAGGTTTGTACCTCAAAAGAAGCCTAATGGCTTGAGGAAGATCTAGGAGATTGAATCAATGCTGGAGTGTGGTTTGCAGAGATAGCTTAGTGTGGTACTTGAAGATCTTGCAGCTATGAAGGAAGAGAGGAGCCTTAAAAGAAATTTGTATGTAGCTAAAGACTTCATTAAGACATTAAAAGATCAATTGAACACATCTAGAGAAAAGAGAAAGGAGCTAATGGATAAGTTGCAGGAGAAAGAAGAACAAAGTGTTTAGAATCAAATCCTACAAGATAAGACCAATGAATGTAAGAAGTTGGCCAAGGAGAATGCAGTCTTGAAGAGTGAGATGCAATCTATTGTCATGAAGTTGACTAAGGAGATTGAAGACCAGAAGAAGAATGAAGAAACTCTAACTCAGTCATTGAAGGACAGATCTGATGAATGTTGCAAATTGACATATAAGAATGACCAGTTGATGCTTGAATTGGTGCAAACGAAGAATGATGGACAAGAACTTGAAAGGTAGATCATAATTCTAAGAGATGAGTTGACTACTGCTAATGAGTACAAAGAAAAGTTCAAAGCAAGTTCAGCCTAGTTGGATGAAATGCTGGAAACTCAGAGACATGGAAAAGACATACGAGGAATTAGATTTGAAAAAGGAGAATCCTCCAGTTTTGGTCAGAACAATCATCAGCAAAAGAACAAGAAACCTCTGGTAAGACAGCTTAATGCCTATAGATTCAATGGTAAATATTTTTTTTGTGGTAAATTTGGTCATATGACAAATCAATGCAGAAGTAGGATGAATAATGGGATGATGAATAATATGAACAATGGTGCTACCTTTACCGATCAGTGTTTCATATGCAACAAATTTGGTCATAAATCAAATATGTGTAGAATGATGAACAATTTTTAAAATAAGAGATGTTTTGCATGTGGGATGTTTGCACATATATCCAACCAATGCACGATGAGACCAAATTAAATATTGTCTACCATGCATGGAACAAACTAGGTCATATTGTAAAACATTGCAGGAGCAAGATTACACTGGTGAACAAGAACAATCAAGATCAAAAAGGTAACGGAAAGATAGATGAAACCAGAGATCAACATAAGAGGATGTGGGTAAAAAAGGAAGATTTAAATGTACAAAATCACTCCACACCTGAATCTAGTGATGGAACCTCATCTAGTAACTAGGGCACTTTTGCCTTAGGGGGCAGATTATCATGCAGATTTTTAGAACCCCCTTGCAGAGATATGTAATTGGTCAAGGAAGGTTGCAAATGTTGGAGATCAGTTATATAGTTGATAACCAAAAGATTTATGGCAATCTAATAATTTGGTGAAAGAAATTATGAAAAATAGTGTAATTGGAAGCCTTTAAGGTTGAGCATTTATTACAACTCAAAATTATGTTAAAAAGGGCATTTCAATCATTCATCTTTCACACTATGAATGAAGAGTAAGAGTTAAAGAGAAAGGTGATCAAGTTTGATTTGTGACAATCGAGCTAGAAGAGATCATTTAGAGATTTCTTGTGTCCAGTTGAGATCGAAAGAGGTATTTATCTGTTTGCAAGCAATGTTTTTGTACCCTAAATTCATCATGGCATCTACATCTCATGTTGTGACTCCTTTGATGGTAGAAATTTTTGAGAGAGCCAGACCTGTATTTAAGAGGCATCCATTTAAATCCATTGAAGATGATTCAGAAGGAGCATTTTCTTCAATCTCGTACGGTGTGCTTCATAACGAGGAAATTAGGGCTTATATCCACTATAACATTAAAGAATTGGGCAATACTGATATGATATCACTCTATAACAAGCATCTATCAAACAGTTTGGGAAATCTGAAGCCCGAATTCAAGGTACTTTAGGATAAGGGTTTTGCGCAATTTATTCATTTTATGGTAATCGATGAAGCAAAATGGGTTCGGTATATTCTGATCAGAGTTCACGATGAATTCATGTGGTTGGATTGACCTTACAAGATAACCAAGAAATCCATTGAAGCAGTCACATGTTAAAAGGAAACTGGCGAAGTCTATAGATTAAGAAAAATACAAAATACAATGCTGACAAAGATTACCGGATCTCAGTTTGATAGCCAGTTAATGACTATCAATGATATTATTGAGCATGATGTTAGGTTTGCCTCAATGGTGATCAGATAGAAGGTATATCAATTAAGCAGGTTGAATTCTATCTTTGGTATGACCATATAAGGAAGAAAAAAGTTATGATCTTTGTACAGTGCTTCTCATTGAGTTAATGAGCAACTTGAAGAAGATAAAGCAAGATAAGAAACATGTCTTCAAGTTTGGATCCCTAATTGTCTATTTAGCACTTTATTTCATGAATGAGATCCTCAAAATTGAAAATGTCCAATGGGCTTACGATAGGCCGATAGCCATGCAAATCAAGGAAGGATTGATGGGTTTGGGTGATAATGTAATGCAAAAATCAGTATTATGGGGCTATTTCAAAACTTTTCAAGCCACTATGAAAAGTAGAGAGAGAACTCCTAAAGACATAGTGGAGAAGTATGAGAAAATTATTTGCTTCATGGTTGACAAGGATCAACACCATATGGAGGCAGTTGAGCCAAGAAGAGTCTAGATCATGCCCATGGGGTATGAGGTGGATGTAGTCATGCTTGATGCATACGATCAACACCTGTTGAGTCAACTGATGGACTAGAAAGAGGAGAGATTTGGCACTTTCGAGGAGAGGGATTTGGACCTGCAAAAGCAAATCACTGGACCCAAAAGAAAAAGAAAAGTTAGAAAGGAAGTTGAAGAACTAGCTAAACAAATGGGCATAACCCAAGAAGCAGTGCAGAGAGCTAGAGAGAAAAATATACTGAAGGAGGAGGATATGGTGAAGCCACAAGCTAAACAAGTTCCTAGTCCCTCCAAGAAAGCTAAGGAAAAGAAAAGAACATCTACACCTACATCATGTGTGCAAAGGTCAGTACCTCCACCTAAGTCTCAATCAACATCAATCGGTGGAGTAGAAAAGAGAAAGAAAGAGAAATTTGTAAGGAAGTACGTAATAGCAGAGGAGAAAACTGAATCAGATGAAGAGGTCAAAGAGGTAAAGAAAACTACCACATTTGCTAGAGTAGTCATAAAACCTTTATCCGATGATACTCCACCTACAAAGAAATCCAAAACTCAAGGTGAGCAATCTGGCAAAACCAGGGCAGGCAAGAAGAAATATGAGATAGATGAAGCCCTCAAATCTGGTAAGCTTGAAGGTCATTACACTATTGTGCCTCTATTGTAGAAGATTGTGGATACATAGTTAATGAAGGTAACTTGACAAATCTTTTTGCGTATTATAAGCATTCTTCTAAAAAAAGTCTGAAGAGCTATTGAAGAAGCAATCGTACACTATATGAACTCTTTTAGCAAAGCATTGATTGAGGTATCACCTATGATCCCAAAAGAATTATATGATATCTTGGATGCTCGGAGACACACAACTAGTCTTGAATATGAGAGGTTAAAAGAACTTACCTTAGTAAAGTTGTGTCTAGAAATAACAAGAGAGGAAATACCAAGAATTTTGGGACTTGCAAAGGAAAATTTCTGGAGCAAGCATAGAGTAAAAAAAAAAAAATGTTCGGAAGAGCAGAGGAAGTATTAAAAGATATAGAAGGTATTTTGAGGAAAATTTTGAAATAAAACAATTATCAGGTTAATCTGGAGAAGGATGACTCCCAACCAGAAGGACAATCAAGAAAGGATACTTCTCCTCTGGTGGTTCATGTACAAACATAAGCTCCTTAGGATCATCCATTTGTACAGATTGATCTGGTTGAACAGGAAGCTACAGATGATACCACTGATAATCAAGCAATTGACAACTTCAGTGAAGCTATGCAAGATCCTCTAGAGATAGAAATCATTATTGAGATGATAGCTGATGAGTTAGGTGAAGCAGGGAAAGGTGAAGGTGATGGTGAGAAAGGAGAAGAGGATGTGAAAGAAGAATAAGTTAAGGAGGAGAAGGGTGATGAGAAAACTGATAAGACTCTAGTAACCATGACAAAAGCCACTCTTCTTGACAAAGGAAAGCAAATTACAATTGGTGAGGATGTTTTTTCTCATGGTTTGGTATATTTGAGTACCATGTCCCCTCTTCAAGCACTGAAGTTAGCCACCCTCATGCAGATCAAGGCAAGTGAGGACTTACTTAAGTCTGCATCTGAAGAGAAAGAGGTTATATATTTGGTGACTGTAGTTTTGGAGAAAATTTTGCCTAACCTTAAGCAGATTTCCAATGACACACCCTCCGGTAAGCTTAAGGGTATGTTGAATAAAGTTGAATCAAATTTTGTATCATTAGAGAAAGCAACAGATATAAAGGTTTTGAGCAAGTTTAATGAAATGACACTCCAAACATTTTTGAAAACAATTGAGGTTGATAGGGTAGTTTTGAAATATGTGGTGAAAAGTGTTGAGGATGCTTTGGATGAAGGTGATAAAATCTTCAAGTCATGTGTCTTTTTGCCTAAGTTTTCTATAGACACTAACAAGAAGATTAGAGATCTTGAAGGGCAATTAGCCGGTATAGCACAATCATTTTCCCTGCATTCATCCTTTTTGAGTACTCTTTAGGCCCAAATCATGGATCTCACTGATAAAATAAAGGGCCTAAATAAGGAAAAGGAATAGATGATAACCAGAATGAGAAAATTGAGAAGTTTAATCACTCCCCAGATGGATACTTTGGTTGGTGCTTAGCAGGATGAAGTGACTTATTTGGGGAAAGATGTCCCGATAGATATTAAAGGTGTAGAAGTTCATGCATATATGTTTAGTGCCCTAGTTAATGTTTTTGATTGTTTCCTGAGAGGATGGAATGAGTATCTGAAATCCTTGAAGGTAACTTATGCAGATATTTTCAAATTCCTATAAATTATTGCATACATTCTTTTGTACATAAGTATTGGCGGATTCCTACCTTTGCCATTGATGCCAAAGGGGGAGAGATGGAAGTGAAAAATGGTGCACATTCTTAGGGGGAGTCAATTGATATTGTTAGTTAAGTGTACAGACTTTCAGATTTTTTGGATTGATTGCATTTTTGGAGTGTTGGACACTTGTCATTTTTCATAGTGTTGCCATCAATGCCAAAGGGGGAGATTGTTGGCAAAAGACATTGTTCTGGTGATGCTCCAGTGAGGATTGATGATGTTAAATGTATAGAGATTACTTAGGGGTTGTCATTGATGGCAACTTAGCCTAGTAATCCTATCCAGTATATGGAGATTGGGATTACCGGAGGTGTTAAGTAAGTTTGGTTTTTCATGAAGGATAAGTCTGGTCAATGGAACTTAGTATATAGATCCGGTAAGCATTATTCATTTCCGGTGATGCATTTTTGGTTATGCTAATTGGAATAGTTGATTAGGTGTATGTGATAGCTATTCATGCAATTCTAGCCTCTGGTGTTGATTCTAGTGCAAGTTTCTTGGTCCAGTATCCAGTGGTGAAGGAAGAATAGGGTTATTCTCTTATTTGATGGTGTTGCATGTGGTCCCAATTCCCTGAGGTAATTTTGGTAGATGTTGGTGAGTTCGAGGTGATTGGGTCGGCCTATGGTAAGTTTGTGATCATGTGTTTTAGGTCTAGAATAAGGATTTATAGAAGGATTGAGCTGACATGAGCCTACACATTTCACATTTTGTTGTTTTGAGAAGCCGACTACATGGAGATCTATTTTGATGGTGCGTATATATAAGATCGACTTGGATGATCATTTTGAGAAAGTGTATGGATGGGAGATTGTGTTTGAAGCGATTGAGCTCGGTTTCATGTGCACATCTTAATTTTTCATGATCTGGTACATGTAGCAGAGCAGTTTACCTGAGCAGTGACAATGGATGATTCTTGAGCCTAACTAGAACTGATTTCTACCATTTGTAGATGCTATACTCTAGTTCAAACATTGTATTTTCTTCTATATCTCATTTGTTGGACAGTGAGTCCTCTGGGGTTGCAGCCCTATTTTGTATTTGAGGAATGAGCTCTAGGCAGTGTGCCTGAATTCAAGTGCATTCCACTTTTGTAATATTGTTTTACTATTGGCCATAGTATAATAATATTGTGGGTACTTAATCCTACCATGGTTTTTCCCTTTTCGGGTTTCCACATAAAAATTCAGGTTTTATGGTTTTGTGGTTGTTTTCTTTGTGATTCTGCATTACAATTTTTGTTCTTTGCATCTGGTGGTTAAAGAATCAATTTAATAAATTAGTAATTAGCAAAAAACTGATTCAGCCCCCTCTCTCAGTGCTCATTGATTCTAACAGATACAACCTAGGCTGGAAAGTAGGTTCTACTTGTTGGATCCCCACTTGGATTTATCCAAATACCTAGACAAAGAAAATAGATAGAGATTTGGTAGCATTGGCTCCCCTCCACGATACTCACTTCTCAAGAATACCATAATCTCTTACCCTGAAGATCCAGAGATCTTATGAATAAGGGGACATCTATCTCTAGTTTGAATAGTACAAATTGGGGCAACTTCAAAGGTCCAATCTCCTACACCAACAAGCAAATGGGATTTTGGTAACTAAAACAAGGTTGCTAGTAATGTTCTAACGGATCCTATTCCAACGATGGATTATCGAAGCAAGCCACTCAAGGCTTTAATTGAGCTTATCGATGCAGAGAAGGCCTCCACATAGCTAGATTTACTCAACACTCTAGCCACCTGACCAACGTATTTATATAGTGGCTCAAAAAACACCACTTGAGATCCCACTAGGAGAGAATATATCCCTGATGTACCTCAATTTTGAAACACTCCCTTGGGGTGATGAGGCCCCAAAGGGGTGCTTCTCTATTCAAAAGAAAATTTGGCTGATGTTAATCATTTTTCTCTTACACCCAAGATCCTCAAAGGTGAGGGGAGAGGATACTCAATATAATGATAGTCCACCCTACACAATGTGCAAGTGCTCCAAACACGAAAGACACTTGTTCTTTTTAACCCCCAAAATATATTTTCTAAGCTAATGCATGGAAAAGAAAATCTAATTTAGTGGAAAAATAGGATTTTATTTGGCAAAACATTCTGCAACAACAATTAGTAGTATGATTTTTTTGTCTTGGACCAATGAAAAAGCTGCAAAGATAGAGAAACATTAGTAAAATCTACAAATTAAACACTTACAGTGCAAACGTCAAAGTGTAGGCATAGACGTCGAATCGTCTATGTAGATGTTGAATCATCTGCACAGATGTTGATTTAGCCCCTACACAGAAATGATAGCCTAAAAAATTTGAAATTTGAAATTTGAAATCAAGCAAGAAATTATACTTGAGTGGAGATTATGAAACAGGTATGTGGAGGCATCGATTCAACTTTTATAGGGAAACAATTAGCTCTAAAATTAAAAAATTTAAATGCAGAAATAGGGCAGGAACTCAGAAAGGTGGAGACACCAATATATAGGTGTAGACACTGAAACATCTGCACAGACATCGAATTGTCTATGCAAGAATCGATGCACAGATCACCAAGAAAATTTATTGAAAAATGCCCTAAAAAAATAGTACTATTTTTTTTACTTTCCTCACTAATCTTTCCTTTCACTATATCCACCTATCATTAGCCTAGAAGTTTCACTGTCCTTTGAGGTCTGATGCACTATTATGAGACCTTATTTTCAATTATATTGAGTCTTGAATTATTGAGTGATGGCCAACTTGTTTACATATGCATCATAGGCGTAGTTTTTTTAGTCATATATTGTTGTTTTTTTAGTCAATTTTTAGTAGTTTTTGTGATCATAACAATTTACCACTCTCAACTCTCTAAAAAATTGTCATCTCCAAGATTTTTTTCCTCTACATGCAATAATATTAACTACATGCAATGATGTTACATGATCTTCGCGTGTATTTCTGGCTCTTCTTGTTGATCACTGGGACTTAAAGACTATACTACTATTTTGTAGTGCTCTATTATGATCTTCTACAAGTCCTCCCTGATTTATATGGCTATTTCTTCATTGTTGAATGAATTAGTGACTGCTATTAATTCTTCAACCATTCTTTATATGATGCGACAAGAACCTTAATGACTATCTTTTGATCATTGTGATTGCTTGTGTACTTTCCTATCACTATAAAAGTAGTGATAAAGTCTTTGAGACCTTGCTAGTTATATACCCTATATTCCTTAAGGAGTATTTTACCCTCTGATTTATTAGTATTTTATCTACTCTCTCACCATGAGTTGTTGAAGTACTCCTTATGATTGAGATTTTTATTTCATTGTATGCTTAGTCGGTGACTGTGAAAAAAACCCTTATATCTTCTTCATTTTCTGTACTTTGGTGTCTTCATGAAGTATATTAATCACTGTTCATAGGTTGTTTTGGGATTGCTTCATCCATTTATTTTTTGCAACTAGGACTCTGTGGTTTTGAATGAGCCTATTTAGTAAATTGTTAGGACCCTTATGTGTTAGTATCATGACTGCAATCTCACTATAATGTTTCACCATCTCTTGGATTGTCTTTCTTGTCCTTTGTGAGACTACCTATCTCAGTCTTAGACACTTTCTTTTCCTCCTGGATGATTCTTTGTTGCAAACTCCATGCCTTTGTCTTATGGGTTGTGAATGTTACAACCTTAAGACTATCTTTTGTTTTAATGGCCAACTTCTCAACACATTCACCAAAACATCCCTTTAGTGAGCTGTTATTGAAACTTTTCCTACAATGTTTTATCCCTCGTTATGCATCTTGACTAAAAGATTTCCTTTATCTCCTATTTCTTCTAAAAACTAAACACATGGATCTTTTCCACCAAATTTGAAGCTCCCATTGATAGGAATGTTGCTCATACTATTGTTCTCATTACATTTATGCTTTTAAGCTTAGTGTTTTCTCCTATATTGTCTGATACCTGAGTGGAATTTCTCTCTTGGTGGGCATTGAGAACAAAATGAAAAGTAGGTCTTCAATGATCATCTTTCCTCTTCATTCATGGGTTAGGAAAACATTGAAACTTTTGATAATAGAACCTGAATTCTCTCTTTTAATTCTAAAAATACACATAAATCCCTCATCAAAGCCAAAACTTATGGAAAGCCTTTGTCACAAATTAAAAGGAGAAAGCACATTTTTGCATCTTTAAGAAAACTCCAAAATTTAATGGAATAAACAACATTTACCTATTTAGACCACAGACTTGAAAACAAATCCCACAATTAAAAATTTGCCATAAAGATGCAAGCTATTCAAGATATAAAATCTCAAAATGACTCTAAAAATGCAATTAAGGCATGGGGCCTAAATTGGAAAATAGAAGGACTATATTAAAGTCATTCCAAAAAACTTTCATATGTTAAAAGGAAAGTCTCAAATATTCAACATAGTCCTAGGTCATATACACTATGCTATCGAAGAGAAATAGGGTGCAAGACATCAAGAAGGATCTTCAAAGGGGTTGCATGCCAAAGATATAGTCACATTGCAAGTACAATGGCCCAAAGGTTTTGAAGACAAATTGAGCCATCAAACACCAAGAAGAAGAAAGGATCTAGATAACATAGCCTAAAAGTGCAGTCCCAAGCATGGGAATAGTGGAAGATAACATAGAGCATTCAATGAGCAGAAAATCAGTCAACATTGTCACTATCTACAAAAAGGTCTTATATTTCATGATAAGAACAAATGTAGATTCAAGGTCCTCTATCACACCTCATGATCGATAGTCATGATGAATCAAGAAAACTTCATTACGCATTGTGATAAAAGAGGCTTATATCACTATCACAAAATGGTTAGAAGGAAAAAAATACATTCAAAATAGATTTGACAGTGAGATTATCTATAATAGGAAACAGTCAAAAGGAGCTTTTGACAGTCGTAGTCATTGAGCATACACAAATATCTATGTATCCTTAAGCACCAAAAGTGTAACACTATAGTCACAGATATGAAGGAGGACAAAGGAAATGATAGTAAATGAATATTAAAGGGCATAGATAGGGACCATGACAACATCTTCAGGGGGCTCTATAAACCCAAGGATAGTCACAATGACACACAAAGCAATGGGATCTTTGTGAGGGTCCAAGTATCTTATTTTTGACAAGTGGAGAAAGTGCAGCCCAAACACATTGCATCCATACCTACTAGTAGATCCTAAATGTCAAAACATCATAGTCATAGGACATTATAGCAGTCAAGTGATCACAAAGAAAACCATTAGGACAGTGGTAGCTCTAAGGTCATAGAGAATAGGTCCATGATAAAACATGACAGTGATAAGAGTATAAGGGACAACAAATAAAGTATTTTTACCAACCTCTGAGATCTAAAGGAAACAATCTACACTTAGGAATTAAGACAACCATATGATATAGTTGAAAAAACTAAGGTCAAATCAATGAGGCATTCCATCAGCTGATGCATTTGTAATCGGGGAAACATAATGATAATCCAAGTAGAGAAAAAGTATAAGCATAACATTGAAGACATGCTGAATAGACCCAAGTCAAAGGGGTTGAGAAGGTAGTCAACACAGTGAGAAATCACAACATATGTAGACAAGTTCACCATCACTCAATAATTCAAGACTCGGTATGATTGAAAAGAAGGTCTCATAATAGTGCATCAGACCTAAAAGGATAATGAGACTTCTAGGCTAATGATAGGTGGATATAGTGAAAGGAAAGATCAGTGAGGAAAGTCAGAAAAAAATACATAGTGAATCACAATGAAAACAAGCTTTTGCAATAGAGATCACTGGTAATGAACAAAACAATTGACTTCTTCATGAAGACAATCACATTCAAAGACTACAATGAGCAGAGGTTTAGAACTTATTTAAAGAGACATTTTTAAGTGATGAAGATTCAATAGCATTATAAGAGTCATTCATTAGTCAAAAGAATGAATGATAGAGCATGTAACAGTGGTATGAAAATACTGCTATCAGAGGTTAGAAACTATCATAAGCTCCCTCAAAGTGAAAAGACAGTCATTAATAAATGAGATAGTAGTCTTTGCAAACAAGAAGATATAAATATTGGTGATATTCACAAGATTCCAAAATAATACATTGTTAGGAATTTATACCTTGATCAGTCTCAAGCCAATACACAAGACTTAGAGAAACATGATCAGTTTAGTTAGGGTAGCTTGGAGAGGTCATGAATAATATCATAGACTATGATAAATAAAAGAAAATCATAATGAAGACAATCACATACAAGCTATCTCAAGTCTGAAAAAGTTTTATAGCAGTCCATTTGTGTCACAAAAGTTGGAAAGAGCAGTGAACCATGAATGTCCATAAGAGACAAACATAGTGAAAGGAAGCATTAAGAGGGATAATGTTAGTCAAAATAACCTATTGTATACCTAGAAGGAGAAACAAATAGATTTGGAGTAGTCCTATATCTGATTAGGGGAACCTATTACAATCATATTCCTCGAAGGCAAAGAGATTTGAGGGTTTGCAATCATCCTTCAATGAGTTGATGGAAGGTTCATCAATTATCCTCAAAGACAGTCCTAACAAATCAAGGGACAATCTATGAGTTTGAAATGGTTATGAGAATACAAGAAAAATTAAACAACAATAAAGAGGTATGTGGAAAAAAAGTAATAGTGTATGAAGTGGTAAAGAATCTGTTAGGACCCAGAGGCAACTGAGAGGGGGGGGGTGGAGTGAATCAATTGTCAATTAATTTCAACCCAAATATAACTTAATCCAACTTGATACTTAATACCGATAAACCAAAATTAATGTTGGTTGACAGATTAGTAGTTAATATTAATACCGGTGAAACTCAATGCATAAAACAGAAAGAGAAACAACATCCACAATGCATAACACAAATATTTGTACGTGGAAACCCTATAAGGGGAAAAACCACGGTGAGAAATCTTGCCCACAATCAAATGATACTACTACAGATAGTATGTGTATACAAATGGGGTATGCACATGCAGAAAGGCCAACCACCTAGAGCTCACTGCTCAATCACAAAATAGGAGTCACATAGACTACAATTGGATGGTTAAATCCAATGATAATGTATTGCTTAAAGTAGCATCTCCAATGTTGGATTCAATATTGGTTAAGCTCTGATAATCACCTTCAAACCTTCCTTGAACCTTCTCTATGGTCTACTCATATGATCTTCAATATTCGCACATACCATGTTACAAAACCATATACCATATACCATTATCTTCCTTCTCCCTATTACATCATCTCACAAATGAGATCTTACATATATACCAAAACCTAATACCAAATGTGTAGGTTGGCTTACCAAGAAGATTACAATTAAACCAATTACAAATAAGTCAAGATGTGATGCATCATGTCGACTCAATACATTTACAATAATATCCAATTAATTAAATCATCTCCATAACATGTCGTGCTGATCTAGAATAGATAATGCATGTCGATCCATAACCTAGACCAATTTGCCGGTAACATCAAATATGTCAACCCGATTAGACCAATAACCAAAATACCAAAACCAAGTGTCCAAACCATGTCTTTGACATAACCAAGTGATCTCTAGATGATAACAAGTCATCCTTAGTATTGGTGAACAATATAATATGTCGGTGAATGATATACCGGTGACTATGCATAAGTCACTGAACTTGTTGGTGAACATGATGTGTCGGTTCAACATAACCAAAGATCTCCAGAAGGATAAGTGTTGACATTATTGACAAAACCAATGCAACACATCCATAATACCAACAATCTCCCCCTTTGGTATTGATGGAAACACAAGATGGAAAAACATCTAAGTGCCAAAATAGAATGCCAAAAACTAAAAACCAACAATCTCCAGAATAGATCAAAAATAAATGCAGAGTATATATCTCTCCCCCAATGAATAATCTCTCTCCATAGGATAATGTTTTTCATAGATATCTCTCCCCCTTTGACATCAAATGTAAAAGCAATACAAATACCAGAACATACAACCAACTCATAGAACCAATTGCAATAACCAATTGTTATAACTAGCTACTCCCCCTGAGAAGTAGCTCTCCTCCATCAAAGCCAGAAAAAAGTTTCTTTGTTAATTCTGTCGGTTTGATGCCAATCATGAACTCTCTAAGTCTTTATTGGTGAGGGTATTACCCCAAGATGCTCTCTGAGATATTCAAAATTTTCCTTAGGCAAAGGCTTAGTAAAGATATCTGCAATCTGCTCTTTAGTATTCACATAAACCAATCTCACTTCTTTTGCTTCAACATTCTCTTTTAGAAAATTGTATTTGATAGAAACATGTTTAGTTTTAGACTGAAATACTGGATTCTTAGATATATCAATTGTTGTTGAATTATCACAATAAATGATTATAGGTTCTTTGCAATTTACCTTTATGTCCTTCAACATTTGCTTAATCCATAATACCTGAGTACTATTAGTTGTTTTTGCAACATATTCTGATTCTGTTGTTGATAATGATGTACAACTCTATTTCTTGCTCAACCATGAAATCAATCTGCAATTAAGAAAGAATGCCCTACCCAATTTGCATTGGTGTATGCACATAAATCAAACATTTCATCTTTAGGATACCATAAACCAGGATTTGTTGTGCCTTGTAGATACCAGAAAATTCTTTTCACTGTTGATTCATGATTTTCCTTAGGATTACTCTGAAATCTTGAAACAATACATACTGCATTCAATATATCAGGTCTTGTATGTGTCAAATATAGTAAACCTCCATTCATAGATTTGTATCTTGTTGAATTAATAGGAGTTGAATCAACCTTCAATGTCAATTTATCAGTTGTAGTCATAGGAGTACTTACGGGTTTGGAATTTTCCATACCAAATTTCTTCAGTAGTTCCTTCAGGTACTTTGTTTGACATATGAATATACCTTTATTAGTCTGTGAAATCTGCAATCCTAAAAAGAAATTTATCTCCCCAATCATACACATTTCAAATTCTTCCTGGATCTTATTAGGAAAGTCTTTAAATAATCCATTTGCTCCTCCAAAAATGATATTATCAACAAAAAATTCAATAACCTGTTAGTTAGATGAGAGGGGGGGTGAATCGAATAAACTCACAATACATTGATCTATCCAGATTCAACCTCGGTAGAACTTACTTGATATGCAACTATGACTATAAATCATTCAAACTCATAAACTGATAAACTTGAAACAACAAAACACATATAACACCAGATTTAACATGGAAACCCAAATAGGGAAAAACCACTATGGGATTTCGGACCCACTAAGAAAATATACTCTTCTAGAGTATGCTCGGTTAAAAGCCAATCCTGTTAAAGATTACATAAACACATTGCTAGATGTGACCCGGTCAAGGGATTTCCCTCGGATCTATCAAAATCTTGCACTTTGTTAGAAGTGACCTTGTCAAAGGATTTCAAACACTCATGTAGAATGTTACCTTGCTAGAGGATTTACAAATAAGACTGTTAGGTCCACTCGGTTAAGAGATTTCCTGTCACTTACAAAAATAAATAATAGTAATAAAATATATCTGCAACTTTACATCTAAAATGTTAAAGCAGACTCTATGTGCTCAAAATAATCTTGTCAAAAGACTTATCTTCCTCCTTGTTGGGCTTCTCAATCTATTCTTCAATCAGATCTTCAATCTTCTATACTCGGTAATCACCTTTACAGTATCACTGTTCTTCTATTTGTCTGCATTCTGTGTTCATCAACTTTTCCTTATTTATAAGAAATTCCAAACCGCTTAATCTCCTTAATCACATTTCCCATGATTAATCTTAGCCATCAAATCTTCAAACTTGACTAGGTTCATTGAATCCTTCAAACTAAAAAACATTGTATCTTGCCTTGAAACTTGTATACCTTCCTTGGTACTTGTGCTTGGTTATGACCATTCAATCTGCACTATAGATCTAACTCTTGAATTTTCATTACCATTGATCCTTAACAAACTTCTTGCACGATATTCCAATCTTCTATAAATTTCTAGCCCATTAGCATCCTTCATTTAGTAATGCATTTATTCATCCAATGCATTATGTTACTGCTCGGTTGATACTCAGTAAATACAAAACTTTACTCGGTAACTTCTTCCTTCTTTAGCCGACACTGATAGCCTTGGTGTTTATCGACTAGCTCCTTACTCGGTAAAATAGAACAGTATCAAACCTTTACTCATTCTGATGCATGAAATCTTTTCTCCTTCATATTCAGTCTTCGAATACACATATATAGGATATCAAAACAATCAAAATAGCATAATCTCATCACTGTCTAACTCGGTAATAGTTGCCCATTGAATAACTTATTACTCCCCTTCATTTTCACATTCTTTCTGTGTCACTTACCGACATCTTTATACTCATCAAAACATACTTTTTAAGATATGGCAACCTCATACTGAATCAGAAAATCAATTGCTTGACATCAATGACAAAATAATATTATTAAGACAGTAATCATCCTTTATCAATTATATCAACAATCTCCAACAACCTTCTCAATATCAAAAATCTTAATGTAATGCCAACAATCTCCCCCTTTAGCATTGATGGCAATACCAACTTGATTTATTCCAATTGATTCGGACTGTTGTTATTCTTCTCCTGTAATCTTCTATAATCTTCTCCCCCTGTCATTAGTCTTCTCCCCCTTTGACAACAATGCCAAAAGTAATACTAATTCATGATTACTTCCCTTGTGAAGTAATTTCCTTACTATTTAAAACATATACAAATGTATCATCATAGTCTCAGTTAGGGCATCTTGTCTTAAATCATTGTTTCCTGCACAACTTTAGACGACCTTCTAAAGTGTGTAAATCAGCATCAACTCGCAAATAGTATTTTGTAGAGTCATAGAATTGATGCTTTCACCAAACTCTATCAATGAGTACTAGATAGGGGTAGGACCCCTAACTTACTTCTGAGATACTCAAAAGTGTCCCTTGGCAATGGCTTTGTCAAGATGTCTGCTAATTGTTCCTTTGTGCTAACATATTCCAGCACAACTTTTTTTTCTTGAACTTCTTCTCTAAGATAATGATACTTTATAGAGATATGCTTTGTCTTAGAGTGCATTACCGGATTCTTTGAAATGTTAATAGCACTTGTATTATCACAAAATATAGTTACTGGCTTGGTAACTGTCTCATTCATACCTTCCAACAATTGTTTGATCCATGTTATATTGGTACAATTCAATGTTGCAACGACATATTCAGCTTCAGCTGTTGACTATGAAATGCATCCTGGTTTCTTGCTAAGCCAACTCACTAGTCTTTCTCCCAAAAAGAAAGCTCCACCGCTTGTGCTTTTCCTGTCAACAATATTTCCTGCCCAATCAGCATCAGTATAGACTTTTAAGTCAAAATCATTCCTCTTTTTATATAGTAAATCATAATCTTCAGTGCCTCTCAAGTATCTGAAAATTCTCTTGATTGCTGTCATATGGGTTTCTTTGGGATGTGTAGAAAATCTTGCAACTATACCTACTGCATGTGCTATATCAGGTCTGATGTGAAATACATATTGCAACTTTCCAATCATAGATCGGTAAAGTGTCTCATCAATAGATGCAGACTCATCATTCTTTGATAGTTTACAATTAGTAGTCATAGGAGTACTTACAGGTTTAGAATCCTCAATTCCAAATTTTTTCAAGATTTCCTTTATATACTTGGATTGAGTAATGAAAATCCCATTTTTCATTTGTAGTATCTGTAAACCTATAAAATACTTTATTTCACCAATTAATGACATCTCAAATTCTTTGCACATTTCATTTCCAAAGTTCTTGCATAAAGAATCATTTCCACAAAAAATAATATCATCAACAAATATGGCTGAAATCAGTATTCCATTATCCTCATCATTCTTCATATACATGTTGTTGTTTTCACTAGTCCTCATAAATCAAATCTTGATTAAGTAGGAGTGCAACCTTTCATACCATGCTCTAGGTGCTTGCTTTAGGCCATATAAAGCTTTGTTCAACTTACATACCTTATCTTTATTCTTCTCTTCAATAAATCCTTTAGGCTTTTCAATGAAAACTTGTTCTTCTAGTATACCATTCAAAAATGCAGATTTAACATCCATTTGATATACCTTGAAATTTTTGTAAGCAGCATATGCCAACAATGTTTTCACTCCTTCAAGTCTTGCCATAGGTACAAAAGTCTCACCATAGTCTATTCCTTCTTCTTGAGCATAACCTTTGCAAACTAGCCTTGCTTTATTTCGAATGACCTCACCTTTTTCATTTAGCTTATTTTTAAAAATCCACTTTGTACCAATTACATTTTTCTCTTTTGGTCTTGGGACCAGTGTCCATGTTTCATTTTTCTTGATATGCTCAATCTCTTCTATCATAGCATTCACTCAATCTTCATTGCTTAATGCCTCTTTTACTATCCTCGGTTCAAACTCGAATATCAGACATGTGTTCTATCTCAGTTTGTTCCTTGTCATCACTGGAGCATCCTTATCTCTTATAATCTGACTTGACTCATGATTTCTTCTGACATATTTTGCTAATATAGGCTCAGTAGGCTCTGTATGATCTTCTTCATCACTCGGTAATTGAGTATTTTCTTCATTGGCTTTCTCGGTTAGACTTGTCGATTGTACATATACAAACTCTTCATAATCTTTTGGTTCTTTGGAGTTTCCTTCATCATTCCTTTCTGCAAATTCATCAATTTTCACATTTGCACTTTCCACTATTTTGTTAGATGATTTGATCAGACATTTAAATGCTTTACTCTAAGAGGAATAACCAAGAAATGTTCCTTCCTCGCTTTTTTGATCAAATTTTCCATTTTTGTCATCTTTGTGAACATAACATCTACTTCCAAATATTTTAAAATAACTTACATTTGGTTTCTTGTCATACCAGATTTCATAGGGTATCTTCATAGTTCCTTTCTTCAGTTGTACTCGGTTCAGGGTGTAAACTGCAGTGCTTATTGCTTCTCTCCAAAATATTTGAGGTACACTCTTTTCTATCATCAAGGTTCTGGCACAATCTACAATTGACCTATTTCTTCTTTCAGCTATCCCATTTTGTTGTGGTTTTCTCGGTGCAGATACTTGTCTCTTTATACCATGATCATTGCAGAATGAGTTAAATTCATCTGAAATGAACTCTCCTCCTCTATCAGATCTAAGACATTTCAACTCTTGCCTTATACCATTTGAACATTTGAAAGGCTTCTGATTTCTCTTTTAAAAACATAACTGACATCATCCTTGAGTAATCATCCACAAATAATATGAAGTATTTATCACCATAATAACTTTGAACTTTCATAGGACCACAAAGATCAGTGTGTACAAGATCTAAAATTCCTTTAGAAGTGTAAGACTTACTTGTAAAGCTTGATTTTGTCATCTTACCCATCTGGCATCCTTGGCATATTGCATTCTTAGGTTTTTCCAAGCTCAGTAGACCTCTTACTTGGTGCTTCTTACTTATTTTGATTAGGTTATCAAAATTTACATGACAAAACCTTTTATGCCATAACCAGGTATCTTCTATTTTTGCATACAGACAATTGTTCCAAGTTGAGTCAAGGTGAAATGTATTACCTCTTGTTTGAGTCCTGGTAGCAGCCAACTTTCCATGTTTGTCATGAACTTTGACAATTCCTTTCTAAAATTCTATTCGGTATCCTATATTGTTTAGCTATGCTACACTCAACAAATTGTATTTCAGACCTTCAACCCAATATACATCATCACATTTAGCATTGTCAAGAAGTGTGATAGATCCTTTACCTTTCATAGGACATGGTGCATCATTAAAAAATCTTACATAACCTCCATCATAATCTTCTAATTTAACAAACTTGTGTTTATCACCTGTCATGTGATGTGAGCAACCACTATCTATGATCCAAGAATCATTGTTATTTATGTGTGATATTAAGGATTTTTCTTCATGCCTTTCTTCATCTAATCCATCTTTAATAGCCACATATACAACTTCCTCTGTCTCAGTCCCATCAAATTTATCATCATTGGATTCCTCATCAGCTACTAGGCATGTCTTGCTATCTCTCCTTCTGAAGTCTCTGTGCCCTCTATATTGGTTGTCTTTCTGTCTATCATCTCGGTATTCTCTCTTTTCACTAGATTCTTTGGCAGGACAGTTTGAAGCCATATGTCTAATTTTATCACAGTTAAAACATTTTAAAGGTAACTTTCCTTTATAAGTACCTTTGCCTCTCGATAACGTTCTTGCCAATAATGCTTCAAACTCTTCTTGGGTGAATCAGATAAACTCACAATACATTGATCTATCCAGATTCAACCTCGGTAGAACTTACTTGATATGCAACTATGACTGTAAATCATTCAAACTCATAAACTGATAAACTTGAAACAAAAAAACACATGTAACACCAAATTTAACGTGGAAACCCAAATAGGGAAAAACCACTGTGAGATTTCAGACCCACTAAGAAAATATACTCTTCTAGAGTATGCTTGGTTAAAAGCCAATCCTGTTCAAGATTACATAAACACATTGCTAGATGTGACCTGGTCAAGGGATTTCCCTCGGATCTATCAAAATCTTGCACTTTGTTAGAAGTGACCTTGTCAAAGGATTTCAAACACTCATTCAGAATGTTACCTTGCTAGAGGATTTACAAATAAGACTATTAGGTCCACTCGGTTAAGAGATTTCCTATCACTTACAAAAATAAATAACAGTAATAAAATATATCTGCAACTTCACATTCGAAATGTTAAAGTAGACTCTATGTGCTCAAAATAATCTTGTCAAAAGACTTATCTTCCTCTTTGCTAGGATTCTCAATCTGTTCTTCAATCAGATCTTCAATCTTCTATACTCGGTAATCACCTCTGCAGTATCACTGTTCTTCTATTGCCCGCATTCTATGTTAATTAACTTTTCCTTATTTATAAGCAATTCCAAACCGCTTAATCTCCTTAATCACATTTCCCATTATTAATCTTAGCCATTAGATCTTCAAACTTGACTAGGTTCATTGAATCCTTCGAACTGAAAAATGTTTTATCTTGACGTGAAACTTGTATACCTTCCTTGGTACTTGTGCTCGGTTATGATCATTCAATCTGCGCTGTAGATCTAACTCTTGAATTTTTATTGATGTTGATCCTTAACAAACTTCTTGCATGACATTCCAATCTTCTATAAATCTCTAGCTCATTGGCATCCTTCATTTAATAATATATTTATTCATCCAATGCATTCTGTTACTGCTCGATTGATACTTGGTAAATACAAAACTTTACTTGGTAACTTCTTCCTTCTTTAACCGACACTGATAACCTTGGTTTTTACCGACTAGCTCCTTACTCGGTAAAATAGAACAGTATCAAACCTTTACTTATTCTGATGCATGAAATCTTTTCTCCTTCATATTCAGTCTTTGAATACACATATATAGGATATCAAAACAATCAAAATAACATAATCTCATCATTGTCTAACTCGGTAATAGTTGCCCATTGAATAACTTATTACTCCCCTTCATTTTCACATTCTTTCTGTGTCACTTACGGACATCTTTATACTCATGAAAACATACTCTTTAGGATATGGCAACATCATATTGAATCAAAAAATCAATTGCTTGACACAATGACAAAATAATATTATTAAGACAGTAATCATCCTTTATCAATTATATCAACAATCTCCAACAACCTTCTCAATATCAACAATCTTAATGTAATGCCAACATAACCAAGATGTCTTCATTAGTCACTTTGAAATATAAGTTGTTGTCAGCATTACCTTTAGTGTAGCCAAGCTTCAAGAGATATTTGTCTAATCTAGCATACCAAGCTCTAGGAGCTTGCTTCAATCCATACAAAGCTTTCCTTAATCTGCAAACCATATCTTTATCATTTGTCAATGAAAATCCATCGGGTTGTTCAATGAAAACTTCCTCTTCAAGATCACCATTCAAAAATTCACATTTTACATCCATTTGATATACTTTATAGTTCTTGTGGGCTGCAAATGCAAGAAATAATCTGACTGCTTCAATTCTAGCTACCGGTGCAAAGGTTTCATTGTAATCAATTCCCTCTTTCTATGGATATCCTTTACTCGTTGATCTTTCTTTCTTTTTGATTACCTTACCATCTTCACTAAGTTTATTTTTGAATACCCATTTAGTTCCAATTACATTTTTGTCTTTAGGCTGGGGAACCAATATCCATGTATTGTTCTTTTCAATTTGTTCTAATTCATCTTCTATAGCTTTAATCCAATGTTTATCTTCACATGCCTCAATAATAGATGTTGGTTCAATTTGAGAAATTAAACATACCTCTTCATTTTCTAGTCTTCCTCTTGTCATAACATCTTAATACTTATTCCAAATTATCTGACTTTCAGAGTGATTCAGTCTTACATACCTAGGTGTGTTGACTTCCTGCTATTCTTCAGTCACTGTGGAATTGTCTGATGATGTCGGTGTGACTGGTTCCACATTCTGTACCAATGCACTCTGTATATATGTTCATTTATAATCATCTCAACTTTCGGTTCAGAATCCATACACCTTGAATTCCCTCTAAATTGTTCATCTATCTTCACATTTGCACTCTCAATGATTTTCTGCAATCTTTTATTAAAATATCTATATGCCTTGCTCTTAGATGAATAACCAAGAAATATTCCTTCATCACTTCTAGGATCAAATTTACAATATACTCATCTCTCCTAATATATCATTTGCTTCCAAATATTTTGAAATTTTTAAGAGTAGGAGTATTACCAAACCATAGTTCATAAGGGGTCTTACCATTTTCACCTTTGATGTGAACTTTGTTAAAAGTGTAAACCATTGTATTCACTGCTTCTCTCCAGTACACATGAGGTAGATTTGCTTTTAATATCATGCTTCTAGCTACATCCAGAATAGTTTTGTTCTTCCTTTCCACAACTCCATTTTGCTGAGGTGTCCGGGGTGCTGATAGTTGTCTTCTGATTCCATTCACTTCACAAAATGTATTAAACTCCTTAGATGTAAATTCACTTCCTTGATCTAATCTTAAACATTTGATTTTATTGTCGGTTTCATTTTCTACCATTGCCTTGAATAATTTGAATTTCCCAAAAGCTTCTGATTTCTCCCTGAGAAAGGTAACCCAACACGTTCTAGAATAATCATCAATGATTATCATAAAGTATCTATCTCCTTGTAGACTTCTTGTTCTTGCCGGATCACACAAGTCAGTATGGATTAAATCAAGAACATTATTGGATTTCTCAGAAATACTCTTAAAAGTTGCTCTAACTTGTTTTCCCATTTGACATTCCTTACATACCAGATTATGAGGTTTTACAATCTTAGGTAAATCCCTTACTGCCTTAGATGAACTGATCTTTATAATGCAATCAAAATTCACATGATAAAGTCTTTTATGCCATAACCAACTTTCATCAATATGTGCAATCAAGCATGGCTTTTCATTGTTATTCAAATGAAAGATATTACCTCTAGTCTGATTACCGGTTGCAATCTCCAAACCAGTTCTATTCATGATTTTGCATTTACCATTCGTGAACTGTAACTAAAATCCCTTTTCAATTAATTGACCAGCACTCAAAAGATTATGCTTCAAACCTTCAACATAATAAATGTTGTCACTATTGTGCTTACCATCAAAAGATATAGTGCCTTTTCCTTTGATCAAACAAGCTTTATCATCCCCAAATCTTACTAGACCTCCATTGTATTCCTGAAAAGAAAAGAATTTACTTTTATCACCAGTCATATGATGTGAACATCCGGAATCTATAATCCATTCATCCTTTTCTTCAGTTTTAGCTGCCAAGGCCTGCTCTACAGGTGGAATAGTAGGTGTCGATTGATCTTATTTTATTGCAAAAAAATCCTATCCATTATCTACTGGTTCTTTATCAGAATCATCAGTAACTCCTTTATCAACATAGTAACATGATTTGTCTCTATTCTTCTTAAATATGTATCTATGATATTCAGGGTTAGGTTTATATGTCCTTTTAGCTTCTTCTCTCAATCTTACATGTCTATCAAGACATCTAGATGCCATATGACCAACTTTATTGTAGTTAAAACATTTAAATGGTGCTTTACCCTCATACTTACTTCCAATAGGACCTTTAGGCATTTTCTTTGCAAATAGTGCTTCAAGTTCTTCATTTTCCTTTCTGATATCTTCAAGTTCTCTTGCATAAAGTGTTTTCCAATCATATTTGTCAGATGATGATGATGATGTTGTAGATGATGATGCTTTGAAGGCTAAATCTGTTTTAATTGTAGCAACAGGACCGAATTCCTCAAGCTCAAATGTTGAAAGCTTTCCAACCAAGGTATCTCTAGATACTGATGTATTAGGCATTGTTCTCAACTCATTAATAGCAGTTACTTTCATTTTGTATGTCAGTGGAAATTCCCTTAAAAATTTAGAAACAATTTCATCTTCACTCAAGGATCCTCCACAACATTGTATTCCCAAAACAATTTCATTAAACCTTTCCATAAAAGAAAAACTTATTTCATCTTCTTCCATTTTAAGATTTTCATACCCGACCCAAAAGCATTCCGGTTTTGCAATTTTGATAGTGGTATCTCCTTCATTCAATGTCTCCAATTTATCCCAAATAGATTTAGCAGTAGATCGGTCTGATAATCCCATGATTTTCTGATCTGACAAGGTGCTCAAAAGTGCTTCTCTTGCTTTGCAATCATTCTCTTGATCCTTACCCAATGTTGGTGGACTAGGTTGATTCGGTGTAGGACCAACATAGTCATTCTTTGTAACATCCCATATGTCTCTTCCAATGCAATTCAGATGTGTCTCCATTCTGAATCTTCCAGATACCATAGTTAGTTCCATCAAGTTTTAGACTGTCCTTCCTGAATAAGTTTGTTCCCATAGAATCTCCTCAAGCTATTAAACTTCTGCAAAAAGAGGACTTGGCTCTGATACCAATTGTTAGGACCTGGAGGCAACTGAGAGGGGGTGGGGGCCAAATCAATTGTCAATTAATTTCAACCCAAATATAACTTAATCCAACTTGATACTTAATACCAGTAAACCAAACTTAATGTTGGTTGATAGATTAGCAGTTAATATTAATACTGGTGAAACTCAATGCATAAAACAGAAAGAGAAACAACATCCACAACACATAACACAAAGATTTGTACGTGGAAACCCTACAAGGGGAAAAACCACGGTGGAAAACATTACCCACAATCAGATGATACTGTAGACACCTAAAAATGTCTCATTGATCATGTAGTAATTATTCCTCTAATTGATTAAATAATCTTTATTATTTAATTAAGTTAATTAAACTTATTAATCTAATTCTTCTAATTTCATATTTCCTCATCATCTTACTAATTATTCTATTTTCTATTTCTATCATCATTTAATCATTTTAACCATTTTTCTAAATATTAATTAAATATTTATTATTTAATTAATTCTGATTAATTCCCTAATTTAAATAATCTTTATTATTTAAATAAGTTACTAATTATTCAATTTCTATCTCTAATCACCTAATCATTCAACCCTTTTGTAAATATTAATTAAATAGTTATTATTTAATTAATTGTGATTTAATTCCTTTAAATTAAATAATCTTTATTATTTAATTAAATTCCATTTCTAAAATAATTAAATAGTTTCTTTAAATTATTTAATTAACTAATTAATTCTTCCAATTCCAAATCCCCAAATTCTAATTTCATTTAATTTCATATTCCTCTAATTTCTTCCTAATTCAATTACATGTGCATGATTTCAAAAACCAAATTGAAAATCAAAGTCAAGTTCTAAATATATTCGAATACTAAATTGAATTAATAAATTCAATTATTTGAATAATATCTCATACAAAGATTAAATTAATAATCTAAATCTAAATGCAAGAACATGCTAAATTAATTAATTAAATCAATTAATTAATTAAATCATTTATCTCTTCAGCTTCTATTTTCATCTTTCAATTAGCTTTTTCTAAATTAAGCTCTTTGTGTCATCCTCTTTATTTCCTCCAATCATTCTTTTTCTTCCCTCATTCATCTTTTGCTCAATCAGTTGACTCAATTAATCTATTCAATCTATTGAGTTTCACTCCTACAATCAACAATTCAACTATCAACTTGCATTTGAGCTCACCTGAGTTCACACCTCTTGATCATTTTGTTTCACCTTTCAATCAATCTTCTCCAATTTTCTATAAATTGAGCATCCAATCTCCATTTTCAACAATCACAAACTTTGAATCTTTGTGTCACTTGCAGGTTACCAGCGCAATATCTGAGAGCCATCATACCATGAAGAGGAGAAGAGCAATGGAAGCAATACGCAGTCACAGAATAGGGAGTTTTTATAGATTGAAATTATAATTCCTATTTTGCTTGATTGTATCATTTCATTGTCTGGTTTGTTAGATTTGTTGATTAGATAGGGATTTGTGATTTCCCTTGTGCTTCTAATTGATAACTTTGTTTATTTGAAGATGAATTCTAGCATGCGTTACATTTTGGTGAACCCGACATGAACTAACAACAATTTAACCTTTTTTTGTGTTCTGTGTGATTTTTGTAGATTGTACGGATTGTTCATTTTTTTTGCAGGTTGCACAAATTTTGAGAAAAGATTTTCTGTCATGCAATCGAGCTTACATCGTCATGCAATTGCATAGATAGAATTACGCATTTGACCCTTCGGGGTCATGCATTCGTTCTGACGGGGTCACGCAATCGCCCTGTCTAGATCACGCAATTGCCCTTCTTAGGTCACGCATCCATAGGGTTAATTGTTGTTTTATTTTTCTTGTCTTTTATTGCTTCTGTATAATTCTGTCTTAAATTTGGTTAATCCGAGATCAAAATTACTTTCTTATTTCAGGATTTGATTAACATAGTTTATGGTAAGAAAAGTTCAGTTCAAGATTTCAGGTGCAAGAAGGACGAAACAACAAAGGAGAGAAGCCAAACGATATCAAAAAGTTCTCCAGACAGAAAAATTGATACAGGATTCAGAAGAACAACTAGCCTTAGATAGATATAATAGCCTAGTTCTTTCTTATATAGTTAAATATGATCTAATCAATATTGAATGGATGATGAGGGATTTGGCTAGGGCTTCACAATTGGTTTCGCAGGTTCCTGATCGGGTTTAGTTTTCTTGGTTTTTCTAATTTTTTGTTGTTGTCTGCATTCTATCACGCAATTGACCTGTTAGTATTACATAATTGAGCAGATAATGTCATGCATTGGCTCTGTTAGATTCACACATTCGCTCTATCAGATTCACGCATTCGCTCAGTAAGTATCACACAATCGCTCAGGTAGTATTACGCAATCACCTCTGTCGAGTTCTCAGTTTTTGTTTTCTGTTAATTTATTTTTCTACTAATCTTCTGTTTACAGCCTGTGGTGGATTCACAGAGAGGATTAGATTAGTAATTTTGCATGCACATCTCACAACAGTTAAAATGGACATGCATGGATAATCTCACACTTCAATTTTTAGTGCTTAAAATCAACAACAATTAAAATTGACATGCATGGATAATCTCACACTTCGTTGTTGGTGCTTAAAATGAACATGGGCTAAAATTGACATGCATGGATAATCTCACACTTTGTTGTTGGTGCTTAAAATGAACATGGGCTAAAATTGACATGCATGAATCTTACACTTGCTTTTTGGTGAATAAAAATCAACAAATGGTTAAAATTGACATGTATGCCTTCATTCTTGGATTTGGTGTTTAAAATTGACATGCACATGCGGATCTAATGCCTAAATTTGGGCTATAAAACAAACGTGAATCAGGCTGCATTAGATTAAATCATTTTTTTATTTTCTTAAGGGAAAGAAACTTTTCATTGTGTCTGGGGTGGACCTCCAGTTGCACTAGCTGACTTTCTACCCACCATCGAGCTTTTGGGAGAAAGAAGGAAGGTGACAATGACATCCAAATTTTCTTTTATTCTACGTAGTGAGGGGTATCTTTGACTAGGTATTTCATCACCCCACAGAGGTACTTCAAATTGGGATGCGTTGGGGATATCATCTCCTAGTGTACTCTCGAGCGGGTTTTTCAAGCCGCTATATAAATATACTGGTCAGGCGGCTAGAGTGTTGAGTGAATTTGATGTATGTGGGGGCCTTCCCTGCACCGATAAGCTCAACTAAAGCCTTAAGTGGCTTGCTCTAAGAATCCATCGTTGGATCGGGATCCCTTGAAACCTAATACTAAGAACCAAATTAGTTGCCAAAAATCCTATGTTCAGTGGTTCCAGGAGTGCAAATCGTACCCCATAGATACCCCTCATGTACCTTACATTATGAGATAGAAATCCCTTGGTGATAAGATCTTCGGATCTTCGGGGTAAGAGAGACTGGCATGCCCGAGAAGTGTGTGCCATGGAGTGGAGCCAGTGCTACCAGACTCTCTATCTATCCATCTTGTTTCGGTATTTTGTTGCAAGGGCCTCACTTAATGGTGTCCAATATCTAGCCTAAGATTGTATTCCGTGCTTTTTTATGTATCGTTGTGATAGACCAGTATTGATTCAGTCCCTTGGGCTATTTCAGGCCCTATCCCACGTATCTCCAAATTTTTCGAGATTGTATGAAATTTGAGTTAGTCAGCTATACATACCTACCAACCATTGTTCTCAAACTTGGAAAATTGCAAAACATTGTCCTGCACACGAAGTTACCAAAAACAAAGTCCATTTTGAAACTGATTCTCAAAACGTCCTTACATACTTGTGACTATAGGAAGTCCCATTTACGTCCTTATTATCATCCATAGTCTTTTGCATAGTCCCATTTACGTCCTCATTATCGTCCATAGTCTTTTGCATAGTCCCATTTATGTCCTCATTATTGTCCATAGTCTTTTGCATAGTCCCATTTACGTCCTCATTATTGTCCATAGTCTTTTGCATAGTCCCACTTACGTCCTCATTATCGTCCATAGTCTTTTGCATTATCCCACTTATGTCCTCATTATCTTCCATATTAGTTGCATAGTCCACCATTTATCATATATGTCTTCACCTAGACCTCATATACATCTAAGTCTATTATCAGTTATAGGTTCATAGCATGTGCCTTCATGGGTCTCCCAGGTGATGGTTTGCTCCCCTTCGAGCAACCTAATCTAGTTCCAAACAGTGGTCAATGAGAAATCATTGATGGTCTAGCTAACTTAGCTTGGGATTTAAGAAGAAGCGCACCCCAATATATGGGAGTTATATATGAGATAGATATTGAGTCTAGGATTGCCTGTACGATTGATAGAGAGATTGAGGCCGAACAACTTCATCAACAAATGGAAATACTTGCATTAGAGAAAGATAGAAAGGCTAAAAAGGTCTCACATCAAAATCCTCAATAGAGAGTCTAGTATAGTATTGCATACCTCATATTTATGTCTACTGTCTAGTGTTAGTTCATTGTCTTGCATAGAACCATCATCATATAGGCAATTTTAGATGTCCGTCACAAGGTCCCAGAAAGAAAAAGGAATAATGGACCTGAAGAACACACAGTCTATAAACCCTACTTGGAACATGGACATGTCAACAAGTCAACACTCAGGTACACAGACAATGTCCACCATAAATGAATTACAACAACATCTGACAAAGGAAGAAATTAAGTCTGCACAGCAAGACCCGCATGTCCTCATGATTCTAGATGCACTTATACATAGCGATAGGGACAAGTATCTTTCGTTGTTAATATAAAATGGGGCAAAATTACCTAAGGATTTTGATGTCACAAAGATTTTACCAGCAGAAAAAACTTTAGGTCAAGATAATAGTCAAACACCACCCTTGATGCAAATACAAGAAATGACCTCTAGTCTTCCTCAAAACGTACCTCGCAATCAACGAGTGTAACCCAACCTCCAGTTTCCTATTCTATGGGATCCACATATGGTTATCAAAATGTAAATCTAGGTATTACCAATACAATAGGAACAACTCAACCAAACATGGGTTCACATATCACCTATTTCACAGTACCTACTAGAACACACAACACACCAGGTTATAATCTTGGTACCTTTCAACAACCTCCTAGTTATGCAACCATGAATCCTTTTGTGGGACATACACACACACAAGGTATACCTCTGACATCAACAGATATTCTGACATAGCAAGTACAAATTTTGCAACAACAAATGACGACCATGCAAACTGGTAATGATAAAAAGAGCTACACAATGCAAGACTTACTTCCTTATCCATTTGATCACACATTATACATGCCACCCTTCCCACAACATTTTGAAACACCCAAATTTGATAGATATCGAGGGAAGGGTGATCCTAGAGATCATATCAAATATTTTTTTACGGCATGTATATAAGTTGCCTCGGAAGATACTTACCTAATGAGACTATTCCCTAAAAGTTTGGGAGGTCTGGCTTTAGAGTGGTTTTCACATCTACCACCAACCATCACGTCATGGGGGAATTAGCTGAACAATTTATTGCCAACTTCTCGCACAACATTGACACCCCGGTTACTTTGATGGATTTATGTGCCGCTAAGCAATATGAGAATGAAACATTTGCATCCTTCATACAATGATGGAGGGCTCTCTATAGGAGATGCAAGACAGTTATCCCAGAAACAGAGCAAGTGGATATATTTACAGAAAATTTGATTCCTAAGATAAAATATCCGATACAAATGCAGTGTCTTACCATATTCAAACAAATCACAAAAAAGGCTCTCAAATGTGAGAAGGGCTTGGTAGAGCAAGGTCTTATTAAGTATGGCAATACCAACAACAATGACAAATCTAAGTTTTGGTCAAAAAATAAAAATGTGACCAATGATGGTATTGTAGACTCCAGAACAATAAACAGAACTCAACCCGTTTTATCACTGGGAATGAGTCAGTCAACAAATCCACATACCGGGAATAACACAACCTCAACCAATGTAAATGCTGCACAAAATACAAACACAAGATACCCCGGGGTAAATGCTCCAAGAAGAAATTACACACCTTTAGGAGAACCTATTGAGTCAGCGCTCAAAAAGTTAATACAAACAAACATGATAACTCTACCTGAAGTAAGAGTATATGAACCAGGTCCTTTCAAACCTACATGGTGGAATGACAATGATTTTTGCAATTATCATAGGACTAAAGGTCACAAAACAGAAAGTTTCTACAGATTGAAATACTTGGTCCAAGATATGATAGATGAAGTGGACATCACAATTGATACGGATAAGGCCTCAACAAACATGAATCATACAATTTTTAAAGATCCTTTTGTTAAGCATGACAAGGGAAAATCTACCACATCAGGTACCCAAGACAATACGGCTAACTACACGAAGGTCTCATACGACTACACTATTCATGCCATTAGCTCAGGAGATACAACAAATAATGATTCACAAGAAACACCTAATCAAGGGGACCAATATCAAGACACTCATAAAGATGACAACCAAATTTGCATGATATCTGAAGGACCAAAGTATGATGATGACACGAATCTTTGTCTCCAAGACTAGGGGCAAGATCAACCATCTCACTTAGATTGGTTTGAAGATGAACTCATTGAACATATTATGAATGTCAAACATACACATTGGGACTATGAAGAAGGATTTAATATAAATCTAGATAAGACAACTTATGATACAAATGATACAATTGCTACAATCACAATTACTCCCAGAGATAGAGACAGTGCAGTGGTTACTCACAGGTCAAAGGTAACCTTGCAAGGGACACCACAAAATAAACCACCAGCAATAGGGACTTACAATGTAGTTGAGAAACTTAAGAAAACTCTAGCACAAAAATCCTTATTCAAACTACTGAGTTTTTCACCCAATCATAGAGCTATATTGGACAAAGCACTTCAAGATTCAGTAGTGGACAAAGATATAGATGAACGTGCCTTCCAATCTATGGAAGGAAATCTGACACAAGGTACACATATTGTATTTACAGAACAAGATATTCCTAGTGATAAATTGCTTCATAATAACCCACTACATCTAGAAGCTTATATTCACAAGAAAAGAATCAGAAGAGTACTTATAGATGGGGGAGTTGGTCTGAACATTTGTACCTTAAAGCTGGTCAAAGCACTGGGATATTCCGAACTTCACATTGATTCTTCCAAAAGGATAAACATCAAGGCTTACAATGATGAAGAACATCCATCTAAAGGCATTGTAACATTACCTGTACAAGTAGGATCAATAACGATAGAGGTCACTTTTCAAATCTTGGAGAGAGAGCTAGGATATAACATGTTATTTGGCCACCCATGGATCCACACCATGCAAGCAGTACCATCTACATTTCATCAATGTGTCAAATTCCCATACAATGGTATTGAAATCACCATAAAGGGTGATCCAAATCCGTTTCAACATTGTAATTATCTAAAAGACAGTATCGATAATCAGGTACCTATCAATCAGGCTGCACCTCTCACTACACAATTGGAAACATTAAAGATTACAGAAATACAACAAAATATTCCTACGACATCCTCCTTACAAATAAAGGATATGGGTTGTGGAGAGTACTCTATTGCAAATACTTTAAATGGGAAACAATTGCCTTTTTCTCCTAAGTCCTTTGGGAAACCTCACACTACAGTACAAAAGAAAGACAAAGGAAAAGAAATTGTCAGATACTCAGACTCATGCTCTTTCATTAGATGGGGAGACTTAGAGGAAGAATCCTTGAACAAAGATGTTAACCATTGGATATATAGAGAAGAAGATCATATGACAACACCTAGAATACACACAGATCACTATGGAAATGGATTCAAAATACTCCAAATATGATGGTACCACAAGCTTGGGGTTACAAAAGCAAGGAAGACTAGAACCTGTTGTTCCTAATGATAATATAGGAAATCAAGGATTGGGATACAAGCATGTACAACATATCACACAAGCCAGACAGTGTACCCTTGATATACTAAATCAACCAAGCAAACCATTAGATTACATATCACAAAGGAATTGGTCCACACAGGCTCTTCCATCTTCATCTCAAACAAGCAATCAGGTACCTACATCACTAAGCGCAAAATCAGATGGGGAAGACATGAGACAACTCTTGCAAGAACCCACCACGAAGTTACAAAATGATCTAGTTATTGACACAACAGTACAGGCTAATGTGGCAATAGATGCAGGATTACCACCACCACCTAAATCCCACCCATGGTTATTGTCACTACTTCTACCACGAGAAGCAACTCGGGCACAACCTAACAAAACCGACGAAGAAAGATTGCAAAGGCTTATACCTGGCTTAAGAAGGGTCACTAATGCACAAAGAAGACTAGTCAATCTACAACAAAATCAAGGACAGGAACAAGAAGAAATAAGTGATGATAGCCCATATGACAAAACATATATTGACAGTGAGACAAATTCACATGACTACAAATTCTTATCACTCCATGATTCTAGCCCACCAGAAAGTGTAATATTAAGGAATCAAATAAGGCTTATACAAGATGAAGATACACAGAGCCAGTCAAACAATCAAGTCTTCATGTTATTAGAGTCTACTAAAGAAGGGAGTAATGATTTACCCCTAGTACATTCACACTTGATTGATTGGGAACAAGAAGGAAAACCAACACTGGATTGGTTTGAAAATGAAGAAGCGATTTCAGAATTTCTAGGAGTCAGAGAAGGATTTCTGCAAGGTGATCATAAAGCAGGGTTTGCTATAGACCTAAATAGAACAACATACTTTGGAGAAGAAAGTACTTCTCAAACAGAAGATAAGGATCAAACTACCCATAATGACAAAAGTGATTTGGGTAATCTTCCTATGAAAAGAGAAAGTTCAACATTACTTACAGAGGAAATAGAAGAAGTAAACATAGCAGAAGGGGAAATTGTACATAACATCCATCTGGCAAAATCACTGAGCAAAGAAGAAAAAAATAGATTCATTCATTTCTTCAAACAATGACCTATCAACTTTTCTTGGTCCTATTTAGACATGTCGAGCTTAGATTCTGAATTAGTGTTGCATCATTTACCATTGATACTAGGAGTTAAACCTTACAAGCAAAAATTGAGAAAAATGAATCCAAGTATCACATTACTGGTTAAAATAGAGTTACAAAAGTTGCTGGATGTAGGTTTTATCAGACCTATTGACTATGAGGAATGGATATCAAACCTGGTACCTATGACTAAGCCCATGGGAGGCATCAGAATCTGTACCAATTTTTGAGATCTAAATAAAGCTTGCCCTAAGGATGGCTTCCCGCTACCCAATATCGACATGATAGTTGACCTCAGAACTGGAAATGAGATGCTATCCTTAATGGATGGTTTTTTAGGATACAACCAGATTAAAATTGCACCAGAAGATCAACATACCATTTGGATGGAATGTACTGCTGGAATGTGATGCCATTTGGTCTTAAAAATGTCGGGGCAACATACCAGAGAGCCATAACAACATTATTTCATGACGTGATCCATAACATAATGGAAGATTATGTGGATGACATATTGGCTAAATCACAAACCAGAGAAAGTCACCTTACAGTTCTTACACAGATATTTGATCAGTTGGAACAATATAATGTCAGATTAAATCTGAAGAAATGTGTGTTTGGCGTAACAATAGGTAAACTATTAGGGTTTATAGTATCAAACAGAGGAATTGAAATAGACCTTTCCAAGGTCAAGGCAATCATTGTTATGCAACCTCCATCAAAACTTAAACAGCTCAGAGGGTTACAAGGAAGATTGCAATCCATAAGGAGATTCATAGCACAGTTGGCAGATAAGTGTCACCCATTCCAGCATTTACTTAGGAAAGGAGTTACTGTTAATATCTCCTGTAGACACCCAAAATTGTCATGTTTAATTAAATAAATATTTTATTTATTTAATTATCTAAGCCTATTTCTTCTATTAATTAAATAAATTTTTATTTATTTAATTAATTCATTTATCCTCTTCTAGCCTTATTTCTTATTTAAATAAATACATTTATTTATTTAAATTACCCCTTTCCTAAATTAAATAAATATTTTTATTTATTTAATTGTCTTATTCTTCTATTAATTAAATAAATCTTTATTTATTTAATTAATTCATTATCTTTTTCTACACATGACACATGTCATTCATCTCTTAATTCCTACACTACCTACCTCTTTCATTATTTTGGTATTTCTTCTACCTACCCTCTAATCCTAGCCGACCTCTCTTTTTACACCTCTCAATCTTAACCCTCCATTTCTTATTGTGTCTTCTATTTAAGGAGATGCTTCCTTCATTGTCAAACCCTAATGACTAATGCCTAATGACTAATGACTGATTTTGGAGTACTTGGCTACACTATGATCCTACTTGCAACCACATTTCGTTCTTTGTTGAGCTCTTGTGCATATAAAAATCTGAGAGCAAATATATCAAGCAAGATCAATGGAGATAGGAAGAATGGAGATCAAAACCCTATTGGACATGTGATGGTATAATCTTTGTGATTTCATGTGATTTGCATTGTCTTAGGTAATCTTCATATGTTATGGTGGATCTTTGTTCATTGTTAGGCTAGGGTTTAGTGGTTGAATCCATTTAGTCTTTCAATATTTGTTATTATTGTATCCATTTTCACCATAAACATTTTGGCATGCCCGGTGGGACTCTTGTCCCTTTGCATTTAACATTTTTGTTGCAGATTTTGCATTTTTGAAGTTGCTGATTGGACAATTTTCGATGACATTTTAGGTTTTTCCGCGTCTGCGAGCGTTCGGATCGCATTTTTGTGTTTCAGAAGCATCTGCAATATCGTGAATCGCGTTTGTGTTTTTGTCAGAATTTATTTTGCTGGTTTTTGGAGCCGCGTCTATGAATTGAAAACGCGTCTGTGTCGAATCTGCCCGCGTTTGTGTTAAAAAAAAACGTCTGCATTCTGTGAGCGCGTCTGTGCATCATAGAACCGCGTCTGTGTCATACAGACACATTTGTGTTTGGTATAACTATGTCTATGCTTTCTGTTTTGCAATTTTCAAATTTTTCTTTGATTCGGGTTTTCGGATTTTATACTTAGGGTTTCAGATCTGGTTTATTTTTGGCTAACCCTTGCAGATCTAGATAACTAAGTTTGTGCAGCTTGCTTTGGAGGCAAAAACATTTTTGTTGAAGGCCCTTTTTCACAAAGTCTTTTGGGTTTTCTAAAATTTACCTAACTTGTGTTCTTGCAGGAAGGGGTTATCATTTGAAACAACCCAAACTACTAACAATTTTGTTGCAGGGCCTTTGCTAGGGTTTTGTAATTTTTTTGTGTGCCTTGTTTTCATAGATTAGCAAACACTTCCATTGGTGCACTAAAATTGAATCATTGTCTTTTGTGTCTTGAGCAATAGGCTCTTTTTGTTTAATCTTTAGAGGGTCTGTCTTCCTGTGTGGTCATTAGGACTACTAGTGAGAAGAGAACGACCCAAGTGGTAGCGAGGAAAACCCACCTCATCCAAACCACTATAATCAAATGTATTCATGGTGAAAACTATGAATAACGTGTGCTGATTAGTTCATACCGACACTATGTCTCCCCATAAACCCGTTTGATCAAATTTATTTGATCATTTGTAGGGCGTAACCCCTACTGGCTGGGAGCCTTCTGTATTTACAGAGCTAAAAGTGCCGCATGTATGGCCACATGAGCAGATGCCCTTACTAGCACCTTTTTGTTTTAGAAGCCCAAATCCTTCTAGTTGTTGAGGCAGGAGGTCGGACCTCTGGTAGCGGCCCACACACATACGGTTCTTAGTAGAGATACAAAGTTCGCCATGGGGAGTTTTCATGGGGACTGATGCTTGGCTGACCCGAGAAGTGAGTGCTGAGGGTGGAGCCAGTGAGGTCAAGCATCTAAGTATCCGCTCTGAATAGCGTAGCCTCGGGGGTAAAACCCTATGTGGGATCAACAACTATTGTCTTGGCCAACCCTAAGATTTGTGCTTGTCTTATGCTAAACACTCAAACATTCAAGACTAAACAACAAAACATTGTGTCTTTTGTGTCTTCAAGTGTATGCAAAACTTTTTACATCAAACAACACACTTTTGGAGTCTAGACAGTTTGCAAACATTGAGTCATCAACATTATGTCCTCTTGTCACGAAAAACAGTCAAACAGTCGGATTTGGTCACAACAAAACAACTTCACAGATTGGAAAAATTGCACGAAGTTTACAGAAACGCATCTGTGTCTGTTTTAACCACGTCTGCGTAATCTAAGCGCGTCTGTGAAGGGCAGAATAGTGTCTGTGTTTTTATCAGCGTCTGTGTCCAACAGAGAAGCGTCTGTGTCTGGGAATCGCGTCTGTGAAGCATACAGAGGCGTCTGTGTCAGGAATTGAAAACTTTAACAGTCCAGCAAACACAAGAAATCAGTTTCAGAATACTTGAGCTTCCTAGGTTGTTTCTTCAGGTTTCATCTAGCATTCAACCTATCTTTGGGTCTCACATAGTCCATCATTGCTTCACATCTCATTTTACATTCACAATTGTCTAAACTTGAGTCAAAAGGTCACTTGCTTGTCCTCATCATACTTTGTCAACACACTACATACAACAACACTTTGCTAAGTGGTCCCTCATCAAGGTTTCTTACCTTTGGGTCTCATTTGGTCTTACTTAGAGTCAAGGTCAGCTTACCTCATCAAGAGAAATGATCCTCTCTTTGGAAGTCACACCTACTCTACTACTTACATACTTGGTCTTACACTTTGGACATTGCAAGTACACCTCAAGATTCATTTACATTCCATACAACTCTTGGTCTTCCATACTCTTTTCACTTTTCATCTAGTCTCTCACATCTTGGTCAAACACCTAGTTCATGGTTGAAACCCGCCTTCAAAAATCTAGGAGAATAGCTAAAGAAGCTCAAGAGTCCGCAAACATGAGTTCTTATGAGTATGACAATGATTTATTTTACAATCCTGAGCACACTACATTACCAGACATGAATGTTTATAGAAACAATCCAAATGTGGAAAGCGCAAATACTATAAACAACAATGCTACACACAATGACAATGTTGACAACTCTTCAATACTATCAGCAGACATAGAAGAATCCATAATGAATCCTCATTTCAATAGATTGGTTGAAGAGATAATGAGGAGAGATCGTCAGTACTTTTTACACATGATGGCACAAAGTGGAGCTAAAATACCACATGATTTTGACTTATCTCAACTTATGGAAAGTCGACCCTCACAACAAACTCAACCCAACATGGATCAAAGGAGACCAAATAGTGGAGGAAATAGAGGACCGAATAATATGATGCCTGAGTCACCATCAGTTTTGCTTCAAAAACCAGCAATCCCACATACACAAGCTCAAACGTATGATACTTACACTCAAAGACCATCATGGAGGCCTTATGCAGACAAATATGCACAATTACATGCTCAAGGTATGGATCAATCAAAACAAGTGGATACTCAAAGACATCCTCAAAATTTTGACACAAGGAGACCTCATGTCAAAATTGGGGGCAACACAATGGAAAATGAAATGCCTATTGAGTATGGTATATATGCACAAAACGGATATGGGGTCCCTCAACATGAAGTTATGCCAAGTGCTCCATATATGCCACAACAATATAGACCTCCATATGGACATGTCTACGATCAATATCATCCATACATGCAACAAGCTCCTCCTCAAATGGGTGTTTCAAACATGGGGTATGCTACAAGAAATCAATCTCCTCCCAATAATAATTTGGAACAACAAATTAGAGATCTACAAAAGAAGATGGAGGACATGAGTACATCAAAACCAACATACACTATGAGAGATATATGTCCTTATCCCTTTGATAAGACCATTTCAATGCCCCCATTTCCTGCACACTTTGTGACGCCAAAATTTGACAAATATAGAGGGAGAGGAGACCCCAAGGCACACATAAGACAATTCTTCACAGCTTGCATTGAGGTAGCGACAGAAGAAACATACTTGATGAGGTTGTTTCCACAAAGCTTAGGCGATCAAGCTATGGAATGGTTTTCTCAATTACCTCCCGGTATTAAGTCATGGGGTGACTTGGCAGAGGCATTCATTCAGCATTTCTCCTACAACATAGAAATAGATGTCTCAGTTACTACCTTGTGCAATACTAAACAAAAGGAAGGAGAATCTTTTGCAACATTTTTACCAAGATGGAGAAACTTAGCTAGCAGATGCTCTTGTGAAATCCCGCAGAAACAAATGGTGGAAATGTTCACACAAAATGTTAACAAGGCTATTGGCTATGATCTCAGAAAAGCTTGTTTGTCTACATTCAAGGATGTTATTGAAAAAGGCCTAGCAACAGAAAAGGTCTTAATTGAACAAGGAGTTATCAAGATATTTAAAGAAAACAAAGATGACTTTAAAGGAAAGGACAAACCAAAATTTTGGAACAAGAACAAGAATACAGTTAATGATGGTGTGGTTGATGCCAATACAGTGAGACCAAAGTTTATCTTTTCTGGATCAAGTTCTACAAACAATCAAGTGAACAATCAAACGACTTCTAAACCACGAAGGAAGTACACCCCATTGGGAGAACCACTTGAATCAGTATTCAAAAAGCTTGTGGCGAACAAAGTGATAACAGTTCCAGATTTTCCTCCATATGAGCCAAAGGTCAAACCTAATTGGTGGAATGATGATGAGTTTTGTGAATTTCATAAGAGCAAGGGTCATAAGACAAGTAATTGCCATCGATTGAAGAACATTGTGCAAGATCTCATTGATAGAGGCAACATTGAGATTGAGGGACATTCATCTAATCAAGAGCATGAGATGTTTAAGGAACCGTTCCCAAAACACGACAAAGGAAAAGGCAAAGTCACAGATGATCAAGCCAATTACACTAGAGCACCTTACAATTATGATTCTACTATCAATCACATCTCGATGGACAATCATATTTCTACTATTACTATCAAGAACAAAAATCCTGAGAATCCTTCTCAGAGACCCAAGATTGTCCTAAAGGGTGTGGGATCTTCCTCCGAGTCTACTTCTGAATGTCATGTTACAACTCGTCGAGGTAAGATTACGTTGTCAGGTGCCTCAACTAAGAATACCAATTCTTCATCAATCAAGCCTGAGTATGACCTTGTAGAACAGTTAGGGAAGACACCCGTGCTCATCTCCATTCTTGAGCTTCTACGCATATCCCCTACTCATAAAGCTATCCTTGAAAAAATCTTGAGAGACACTGCCGTCCCTACTGATCTGAATGTGGACCAGTTCCAAGCCATGGTGGGATACCTATCTATTCCACACTCCCTCACATTCATAGAAGCTGATGACACCTCCATAAGTCAGCCACATAATGCACCTTTACACGTTGAAGCCTTTATACATAAACATTGAATAAAGCGAGTCCTAATAGATGGAGGAGCAGGTCTAAACATTTGTACTTTGAGCACCATTAGACAATTGGGATATTCTGACAAAGCTGTGAATTCTACAAACCAAATCACCATCAAAGCATACGATGATGAAGAACGCTCATCCAAGGGCACAGTCACCTTACCTTTAAGAATTGGGCCAGTTACAAAGGATGTGGTTTGTCAGGTCCTGGATTTAGATCTCACTTATAATATATTGCTAGGACGTCCTTGGATTCATGAAATGAGGGCAGTCCCATTGACATATCACCAGTGCATTAAGTTTCCTCATAATGGAGTCGAGGTAACAGTCAACGGTGATCCAAATCCATTCATATATTGCAATAACTTGAGATCACATACTGAGACTATCATTCCCAATAATCGTGAAGCTGTTCCTTCTTCGGCATACATCGACCCTGAGTCATTAAAACCTTCGACATCAAAATAGGCGAACTTAAAGGCAGATTTCAGGACAAAGGCATGGGAGAATACACTTTAAATCAGACCATGTATTTACGACAAGTCATGAGCTCTCCAAAAGAATTTGGAAGGCCACATCCTAACAAGCAAACATTCATCATGATGCTCAAATGGGATCCTACTACCTTTCAAAGATGGGGCAAACTGGAAGAGGAAGATTTATACAAAATGCTCTATAAAGACATTGAAGATGACACACATGATCAGATCAATATACCTTGTGAGAATTATGGCAAAGGCTTCAAGATTCTACAAAGATTCGGGTATGATGGAAAAAGCCCTCTTGGGTTATGCAAAGAAGGTGTCATGGAACCCTTACGACCTAAATTGACTGTAAGAAGGGAACGCTCAAAGGGACTTGGTTTTCTAACTTCCAAAATACACACTAAAAGGATAGAAGAGGCATCGCAAAGCAAAGTTGCCAAAGTTCAACAAGAAGATTACTATTCCACAGATTCCAATGAATGGGAATGGGGTTCAGACAAATCCTCCAGTGACTATGAGCTCACCGAGACATTCAGAGAGCCAGATGAACCCACAGAAGAAGAGGAGTTTTATAACAAATTCAGAGTTGGTCAAGAAACAACCCATGAGGAGTCTACACAGTCCTTGTCTCGAGGTTCTAGGTTGAAATCACATAGGATGAGAACACCTGTTCCGGAATGCGCTACTAGTAATGATAATTTGGATTCGCTTGTGATCGAAACTGATGAGGAAAGTGCCATCAATGACCTCGACGATTGCCTCGATATACCCGAATATAACCACATCTTCACTCTTAGCCCTCCAAACTCTGAAAACATTAAAGGCCTTCCCCTTGTTCATCCCCAACTCATTGACTGGGATTATGAAGGATCAGCACAATTTGACACATTTCAAAATGATGAAGCTATTATTGACTATCTTGGCATACGCGATGATCTTCCCCCTGGGGACCACAAAGCAGGATACACCATAGAACTCAACAACATGGCATATTTTGGTGAGGGTGTCGAACCTTCCAGTCGCAAAAATGTGAAAATAAGAACAAAACAAGGGTCTTATGGCGAAAACCACACTGTGGCGCTATTTGACCCCAAAAAAGTAAAAAGAAAGGACGTATCTGAGGGCGAAAACCTCTCTGAGGCACCCAAAGATGGAAGGCTCGACATTCTCCCATCATCATATGAGAAAAAGTCATCCATGTTGGTAGAGGAGACTATCAAAACAAACATTGGTACAGAAGAGATTCCACACAACATATTCCTGGCTCAATCCTTGACAGAGTCTGAAAGGGGAAAATTCATAAGCTTCTTCAAAGAATGACAAGTCAACTTTGCATGGTCATACGCTGATATGCCTGGACTAGATCCAGATTTGGTAATGCATCATCTGACAGTCAAACCAGCGGCAAAGCTAGTGAAACAGAAATTAAGGAAAATGCATCCACAAGTGGCATTACTAGTCAAAGCAGAGCTAGAGAAATTACTCGATGTCGGATTCATACGCCCAATTAATTATCCCGAATGGATCTCCAATTTAGTACCTGTCAGTAAACCAGATCGCAGCATCAGAATATGTACAGATTTCAGAGACATCAACAAAGCTTGTCCGAAAGATGACTTCCCATTACCAAATATCGACTTGATTGTTGATCTCACAGCAGGTCATGAAATGCTATCATTAATGGATGGATTCTCTAGCTATAATCAGATAAGAATTGCACCTGAGGATCAACATAAAACATCATTCACTTGTCCGTGGGGAACTTTCTGTTGGAATGTCATGCCCTTTGGGCTAAAAAATGCAGGTGCTACATATCAAAGAGCAATGACCACTATCTTTCATGATCTCATGCACATAACCGTGGAAGATTATGTTGACGATCTCTTGGTCAAATCAATAGACAGAAATACACATTTGGACATACTTTCAGTTGCCTTTGATCGATTGGAAAAGTACAAGGTAAGATTAAACCCCAAGAAATGTGTCTTTGGAGTAACCTCCGGGAAGCTCCTAGGATTCATTGTGTCTAAAAGAGGAATCGAGGCTGATCCAACAAAAGTCAAGGCTATCTTGGACATGCCGCCACCAAGAAATATTAGTCAACTTCGATCCTTACAAGGGAGACTCCAGTCTATATGAAGATTCATAGCACAACTTGCGGATAAGTGTAATCCTTTTCAACACCTGCTACATAAAAACATCAAGTTCAAATGGGACGAAAACTATCAACAAGCCTTTCAGATGCTCAAAGACTATCTTTTGAATCCGCCAGTTTTGATGCCACCAATTCCAGATCAACCTTTGTTATTATACATATCAGCTACTCCAACAGCACTGGGGGCACTCCTAGCGCAACAAATTGCGGACGGCAAGGAAAAAGTAGTATACTATGTCAGTCGCACATTGGTGGGATGCGAGCTAAACTACACACCAATAGAGCGTGCATGTCTCGTTGTGGTCTTTGCTTCACAGAAATTACGACATTATATGCTCACTCATAAGACTAAGTTGATTGCAAGAATTGATCCATTAAAGTACCTTCTCAACAAAGCTACACTTACTGGGCGACTGGCCAAATGGGTAATGATATTGAGTGAGTTCGACATCGAGTATGTGGACAGAAAAGCAATAAAAGGACAAACAATCACGGATCAATTAGCAGATGCTCCCATGATAGATGATGCTCCTCTAAATTCAGAATTTCCAGATGAATCCATTTTAACAATATCACATGCAAAGCTATGGCAACTATACTTTGACGGTTCATACACACAACATGGGGCAGGAGCTGGTATTCTCTTTATAACTCCTCAAGGCGACTCTATACCAAAATCATACCCCTTATCATTTCCTTGCACTAACAATATAGCGGAATATGAGGCATTAACAACAGGATTACGAATTGCAGTTCAATGGAAGATCCAGGAACTTCGTGTTTTTGGGGATTCCCAACTTGTTATCCGTCAAGCAACTGATGATTACCAAACAAAAGATGTAAAATTACTGCCTTATAAACAAATGGTGGATGATCTGAAATAACACTTTACAAAGATAGATTTTGAGTAGATACCAAGAGAGCAGAATCATGTTGCAGATGCCATGGCTACGATTGCTTCGCTCATTGATCTACCACAAAATGAGACTTGCTATGAGTTCCTAGTAGGTAATCTGTTGATTCCTTCATACGAGATCACTCCTACTGAAATGATATGTGTTGTTGGTCCTGAATCCCAGTTATATGGTTCCATATTCACATACCTTCGTGACAATATCTTACCTCCCGATCTATCAAACAACCAACGCCGCACCTTCATTCGTCAATCCTCTCGATATGTCATTCTAGCTGATATCCTATACCGACGAGGTCTAGATGGCACTCTTCTTAGATGTTTAGAAAGTGACGAAGCTCAGATTGCGTTACGTGAAGTGCATGAAGGGATATGTGGTCTGCATACTAGTGGTCCTACCTTGGCCAAGAAACTCATCAGGACTGGATATTACTGGCCTACTATGGAAAAAGACTCATATCAGTTTGTCAAGAAGTGTAGGCAGTGTCAAATTCATGGAGACCTCATACATGCACCAGCACAAGAACTACAACCACTCGCATCTCCTTGGCCCTTTTGTCAGTGGGGACTCGATCTCATAGGCAAGATTCACCCTCCTTCTTCCAATGGTCATAAATTTATTATCACAGCCACAGAGTATTTCACAAAGTGGATTGAAGCCATGCCTCTCACACAAGTTACAGGGAAACAAATTGCTACCTTCATCCTGAACTACATCATTTGTCAATACGGGATTCCTACTTCCATTATTACTGATAACGGGCGTCCCTTCAAAAATCAGGATGTTCGTGAACTCTGTGACCGCTTCCATATCTCTCATCATTTCTCCACACCATATTACCCCCAAGGTAATGGCCAAGCTGAGGTGTCTAACAAAATAATTCTCAAAATCCTTTAAAAGACAGTCGACGACGCTGGCCATAACTGGCATATCCAACTCAATCCTGCACTTTGGGCCTATCGTACAAGTGTCCGCACACCTACAGGAGCTACACCTTACTCATTTGTCTATGGCGCTGAAGCCATCTTGCCTATTGAGGTTGAGTTACCTTCTTTACAGGTCTCTTTGAGAAACATAATCAACGATGAAGATTACAGGGTCTCTTGCTTACAAGAACTAGAACTGCTGGAGGAACAAAGACATACTGCTTTTAATCATCTCAAGGCTTACCAACAACGAATGAGTCGCAGCTACAATCACAAGGTCAAGCCTTGCACATTTGAGGTAGGTGACTTAGTCCTCAGAGAAAACCCCAAGAATCAGCAAGACAGAGATAAGAAGGGCAAGTTCGAACCAAACTGGCTTGGTCCTTACATCATCACAGTGGTATATGGATCTGGAGCATATCAGCTCTCAACTATAGAAGGTGAACCCTTGGAGGATCCTATCAACAGCATGCACCTTCGCAGGTTCTACACATAAGCTCTTTGGAACATCCTAATTCAAAAATACAAAAAAATCAAAAATTTTCAAAAATACAAAAAAAAATTATAAAACAAAAAAATCGTTACTTGGTGAAAACCTGGCAAACAGGTGCCTTGTGGCACAAAAAAACATTGAAAATTTGAAAAAATTAAAGAGAAATAATTTCGTCCAATGGTGAAAACCACTTCGGTGGCGCCCTGGGCAAGTACCATGGTGAAGACTGGGTCACCAGCGCCATGCGTAGAGACTTTGCTCCTCTCTCCTTCAGTATTCTCTTTCATCTTTCACTTTGCACACACTCACAACCTATTCATTCACAATAAACTTACCCATTCCCATCATGGCTTGTTATTGATCTACCTAAGATTGGTTAGCCATCCATAACCCTCCCTTTTCACTCCCTTTCCATCCATAATAAATCAGATCCTATCTGTGACTACGACAAATCCTACGTCTAGTGATGGGTGTGGAACTAAGAACATCACATGTTTCGAGGAGTACAGTTTCTTCCAGCTTCCTTCAAGTCTATCCGCGCACAATCCGCAATAAAGCAACATCTGCATCGCCAGTCCACAATAAAGTTCCATCTTCTCCACAATAAAGTATCAGTTTCATGGATTCAGTCAGTTTCAAATGAGACACAGCAGCAACAATGAGCTTCAACAAAATCAAATCTTTCAACAGACTCAGACAACATATGGTTCAGTGCTATCTATCCTTTTTGTGAAAGTGAACATTGTGACCACAATCGAATAAGACTTATACAAGTGATAAGAGACACTAAACTTGAGGACTACAGTGGATGTTGGTGTCGAGTCTTGGTTTTCTTTTGATTTCATCTTTTTTGGTGACATGTCTTTTAGCTTTTCCAGGATGTCTTTGACTAGAGATTCTATCTCCAGGATGTCTTTGACTAGAAAGGCGAGGATGGGGTATCGTCACCTATTTGTATTTGCTGTCTGTGGATTGTCTCTTAGTAATGCTATGACTTGTCCAAGGATATGAGGACACTGTGAGTCTAGTGTGAGCTGGGGCATTCCTTGTTTGTGACTGTCTTATCTCCATGCAAACAAGTACAATGACTTTCTAGGTCGAACATATGCCTCTATTGTCATAACCTATTTTGCCATAATAAAGCTCAATGATGATAACACACAAGAAGCTCTTTCACGTTCATATCTTCTGTCTTCCATCCCCCTTTCTTGATTGACTTCCATCGTCCTTCTCGAGTCTGCGTAGCCTGCTATCACATGACTGAGTATAATGACACACCAAAAACATTTGCATTTCATATAGTTACACCTGCATCACCACATATAAGCATTTCAGATATCACAATTGCATCACATCCTGCATACAACATATGTTAGCACATCTTACATTTTCATCAGGTAAATAATCATTTGCATTATCATATTCATTTGCATTACATACATTCACATTTGCATCATGCATCACATCTAAAACATAAAAGAACAAAAATATTGCATTGCATCTATCACATAAAACATACATCATCGAAGCATACATCACAAAAGATGCACATGCATATAGCTGCCGCAAAAATGGTGAATCATCTCATATATAATCAAATGTGTCATGATACAATGATGTCAAAAGAATCATATGGCTACAAAATCACCCGCAGGTGTCTACAATACAAAAATGGTACATATACTGATACAAAGGGGAGCCCTCTATGGCTATGATGAACTCCCTCCCTCGGAGCCGCTGGCCTCGACGGATGCTGAGCTGTAGATGGACCCGCTCCAGGATCCCCCTGCCTGTCTGGTGGTGGTGGAGGACCCATAACCCCACCACTAGATGCCTGCCTCCTCCGACTCCCTCCCGTAGCCGTCGTTGTCCACGATGGTCTATGGAAGCTCCTCGCCTACTGATCCGCTGGCACTGCACCATAGTATAGGTCTCTCCAGTAGCCAATCTCCTCACTGGCTCGCAGCACATATGTGTAGCCTGCCCCTGCGTCCTCTACCGCCTGCCTCCCTGCCCTCAGAGCTATCTCAGCCTTAGTATATCGCTGAATGGCCTGATCCCTCTCTCGCTCTGTATCTCAGAGCCTGATCCTGAGGCAATCCCTCTCTCGCTCCAACTCCTGGATCTCGTCTGCCTGGCCCTGGCAGATCTCTCTCAGCTCTAACAGCTCATCTTCCTTAGGATCTCCACCCTCAGCCTCTGCCTGTGGCTCTCCCTCTACAGGTGCCTGTATCTGTGCCTGCTCCTGTACCTGTCTAGGTGCCTGAACTGGTGCCTGTCTCTGTACATGTCTGGGTGCCTGCACCTGTCTCTGTACCTATGCCTGTACTGGCACCTGTCTCTGCACCTATCCCTGCCTCTGTCCCTATGCTACTAGTACCTGCAGGGGCAATCCACCTCGCCCCCTCACTACCTGGGCTGGTCCCTCCTGTCCTCCCTCCCTCCGAGGTGCCACTCTCCTCTCTCCCACTACTCCCCTCCGCCTCCGTCGGCCCCTACCTCCATCCCCTCCACCATCATCATCATCATCCCCTCCAACCTCCCCCTCCAACAACTCTCCCAAATCTGTCAACCACGGATACAGATGCTCTGCCCAATATGCAGCGTACTCTGCATCCATACCTACATCCTCAACCTCTGGCCACATATCCTAGGGTAATGGCATCATCTCTGTCATCTGTGTCACGACCTGATCATACGATAATAATGGCCCGAACTGTGCCTAATCCCTGACCGTACGGGCATACATGCCCGAGCCTCGCGGCATCCTCTGGATCTGGCCGAACTGTCTGCCTACCCTGTTAACCAGCTATCTCTCCAAAATGTAGGGCGTCTGCCCAATCAGATATCTGCTCCTGAATGTATATGGTAGCTCCAAGGCGTCATCCTCCCACTCCTCGCACCCCAGGTATGGCCTCCAGATGACTGTGTCAATATCATCTATAACACACCTCCAGTGCTCCAGCCGGCCAATCCGAGGCTGTGACGTAATCATATCATAGAGGTGTACAAAGCTCCGTCCATGCCCTCTACCTCTGAAGTGAATTGGTCATGTGATAGGAAGGTGCTCATATGCCCACACCTGTAGGAGTGTCACTTCACAGCCCAGTCCCACTGATCCGTGATAAATGAACTGATGCAGCTCATAGTATAAATGTGCCAAGACACATGGCCCCCATGCATATCTGGTGTGCTCAATCACCAGTATCTCCAGTGCTCCTCCCCAACCCACTACCAACCCCCGTGTAGCTCTGTCAGGACACAAGAACCCACTGATAACTCCTCCAATCACAGCTGGTAACGCTAAACCTGTCGCGGTCATGGTATCCCATGCCACGTGCCCTGCTCTCATCTCCAGTCTGGGATCCTGAAATACCCATCTCAATGCCTCCCTATCTCCATCTCGATCATATGGAATTAGCTCTCCATTGATCGGTATGTGCAAAATCCTATAGACATCCTCGAGGGTCACTGTCATCTCCCCCATCGGTAAGTGAAACGTGCAAGTCTCGGAGTGCCATCTCTCCACCAACACAGTCAGCAAACCCATGTTTGCCCGAAACTCAGGCACATACAGTACATGTGCATATAAAAATCTGAGAGCAAATATATCAAGCAAGATCAATGGAGATAGGAAGAATGGAGATCAAAACCCTATTGGACATGTGATGGTATAATCTTTGTGATTTTGAGTTATTTGCATTGTCTTAGGTAATCTTCATATGTTATGGTGGATCTTTGTTCATTGTTAGGCTAGGGTTTAGTGGTTGAATCCATTTAGTCTTTCAATATTTGTTATTATTGTATCCATTTTCACCATAAACATCTCCTACTCCAGGACAACCTCTATTGTTATACATATCAGCAATGAACTCAGCTCTGGGAGCTCTATTGGCACAACATGACAAAAATAGAAAAGAAAGAGCCATTTATTATATAAGTAGGACTCTGATCAACTATGAGCTTAATTACACCCCCATAGAGAGAGCATGCTTAGCAGTAATCTTTGCATCCCAAAATCTTAGACACTACATGTTGAGTCATAAGGTACAACTCATTGCATGGTTTGACCCACTCAAATACCTATTGAGCAGAGCGACATTGACCGGGTGATTGGCCAAGTGGGTTATGATCTTGAGCGAGTTTGATATAGAATACATAGACAGAAAAGCTATCAAAGGACAAATCATAGTAGATCAATTAACAGAGACTCCTATATAGGATAGTCACCCATTGCTGATAGACTTTCCAGATGAATCCGTGTTTACACTAAATGACTCAGTAATGTGGAAGTTATACTTTGATGGATCATATACAAATCATGGATCTGGAGTAGGTATTCTCTTCATTACTCCTCAAGGGGATGTTATACCTAAGTAATTTAGGATCAATTTCCCATGCACCAATAATATGGCAGAATATGAAGTTCTCCTCATAGGGCTTTGTACAACTGTGCAATGGAAAATACAAGAGTTACAGGTCTATGGTGATTCACAGTTAATTGTAAACTGGGTCAATGAAGGATGACAAACTCATGCCTTATAAGAAGTTGGTCAAAGATTACAAGGCACACTTTATCAAAATTACCTTCGAACAAATCCCCAGAATACAAAACAAGGCAGCAGATGCAATGGCAACCATAGGATCTCTTCTAAATATGCCTGCTAATGAAACTCAGTTTGAGTTCATCATAGAACAGTTAATGCTACCTACATATGAGACCCCCCTATCAGACTATGTATGTGCAATCATGGGTCCAGAATCACCTTGGTACAATGAAATATATACATATTTGCATACCCAATACATGTCACCAGATCTATCCAGAAATCAAAAGAAGACCTTTATTTGTCAGGCATCTAGATACACCATTATAGCTGATACTCTGTATAGAAAGGGTTTTGATGGAACTCTTCTCCGATGTCTAGATGAGAATGAAGCACACCTTTCTTTAAAAGAAGTCCATGATGGAATCTGTGGGGCTCACCAAAGTGGTCCGCCATTATCAAAGAAACTACTAAGAACTAGGTATTACTGGCCAACCATGTAAAAAGACGCTTATAAGTATGTACAGAAGTGTAAACAATGCCAAATGCATGGAGACCTTATTCATGCACTAGCACAAGATCTTCAACCCATCACATCACCATGGCCATTTTCACAATGGGGATTAGATCTAGTAGGTAAAATCAACCCTACTTCATCCAACAGGCACAAGTTTATCTTGACAGCCATCGAATACTTTACAAAATGGGTTGAGGCGATTCCTTTAACATACACTACTGGAAAGCAGATATCAAAATTTATGCTCAACTACATTATATGTAGGTACGGAGTTCCAATGTGCTTTGTTATAAATAACGGGTGTCCATTTAAAAACCAAGAAGTGAAAGAGTTGTGTGACAAGTTCCACATACAACAGAGATTTTCCATGCCATATTATCCACAAAGTAATGGACAAGAAGAGGCTACGAATAAAACAATATTGAAAATTCTTAAGAAAGTAGTCACTGACACAGGATAGGACTAGCATCTCCAATTGAATCCCGCTCTCTAGACTAACAGAACAGGAGTGCGCACACCTATAGGAGCAACACCATATTCCTTGGTATATGGTACAAAAGCAATACTCCCCATTGAAATAGAAATACCATCTCTAAGGGTATCCTTACAGAACATTATATCAGATGAAGACTACAGGGTAGCAAGGTTGCAAGAAATAGAGACCCTTGATGAAAAATGACAAACAACATTCAATCATTTGCAAGGATATCAAAACAGATTGAGATGAAGTTATAATAAAAGGGTTCACCCACGAACCTTTCAAGTGGGAGATCTAGTACTTAAAGAGAATCAAAGGAACTTAGCAGAACGAGAAAGGCTAGGGAAATTCAAACCTAATTGGCTAGGTCCTTTCATTATAACAAGGGTCATAGGAAATGGTGCCTATCATTTGGCTACCATGGAGGGAGATCCAATCTCTGACCCTATGAACAACATGCACCTTAAGCAATATTATACCTAAGGGCTGTGTAGTTTAGCTTTTACTTTCTGCATTGCATATCATGTCATTTAAAACACTGCATAACATGTAGTTTCCTTTTTAGATGGATTGCATTCTTTAAGTTTTGCAGTTTTATATAGAAGCATCAAATAAAATAAGGCAACTGTTTGAGTTTATCATTTGTTTGTATCTAAATAAAACAAGGGTCATCACCTTTCTTAGATATTCAGACATGAAGTCTTTGGGGTTCTAAAGTCATTCATTCTCAACATTACCCTGTGACGATGCTTTACATATGGTTGGGTAGTGATTTCACTATTTGAGACTTGTTAACCCACAATCTATCAATTGCTATATCTCAAACACATTAACAAAATCTCTAATTCATTCTAGACACCTAGTTGATCATATGACAAGTGAAAAATCTAAAATTCTACTTTAGCGCCGCTGTAATTGTCACACCCAAGTAGGTTTAATTACTTACAAGTCAAGGCAAATAAAAATTAAAAAGAGAAAAAGAGCTATGCCAAATATTCATCTCAAGGCAAAAGAGCAATGATATATAACTAAAATATCATGTATACAAATGCGATAAAAGGCTTGACTATGGGAACATACAAGTAACTCCATCAGGGCTATGAACACCTACTGGCAATGGAGCAATATTTGAGAAATTACAGTCTATAACCTCGTTAGAGCTCTCAAGGCTTGTTGGCAACGAGGCTCTATTCGAGATGCTTTTGAAGTTAGAATAATCCATGTAGCTAGTCATATAGGATGCTAAGAATCTTTAGTGAACACAAGAGCGGGAATTAACTCATCTGCACACACATGGGCAAAAGAAGATCAAATTTTCAAGAACCAATGGGGAAGTTTTCCGCGTCTCCATTTGTAAATCCTAGTCACTAAGTGTGTTGAGATGAATGTGCTGAAGGGCCTTAGAGATCGATTGACCACTTATCTATCAAATGTTTTGCACCTTCATTTTCACTTGGTGTATTCAAATGCAAAAACAAAGACAGTCAACCTTGCTCAAATAAGAAGTGTATCTTCATCCTGCATATTGCATTCACATAGGTCATGTCAAAAATTATTTGCCTCCACACGCATTTTGTAGATCATCATGTCATACAGCTCTGCACACTGGGGGCATAACTGAAAAAATCCATAAAATCAGATAAAGTTATGAAAAAATCCAAAAAATCAGATAAAGTCCTGAAAAAATCCAAAAAAAATCAGATAAGTCCTGAAAAAATTCAAAAACATTGAAAAACTCAAAATTCAAAAACATTGAAAAATTCAAAATCCAAAAACATTAAAAAACTTAAAATCCAAAAACATCCATATAATGTCTTGAAAAAATCAACCAAAAACATCCATATATGATCCTGGAAAAATCAAACAAAAACATTTAAAAATCTACCTACATAATCCAAAAACATCGAAAAAGCTCTTGGAAAAGAACTAAAAATCGAAAATCAGTCAATCAGAAAAACTTGCAATAAAATGTCTTGTGAGAAACAAATACCCTAGCAGATATCCAGCAAACACTTCGCACAAAGTTAACAAAGGATACGACTATCCAGTCAAATATCTGTAATCAATTGATCGAACTGTCTTATCAATCGTATCATATCCATATCAACGTGATCATTATCTTGTCTTAAACAAAAGAGGATACACTCGAAATCAGACAGGTCAGTCTTAAATAGAGTCCACAACTTTATGAGATCAGACATTATCAACCATCACATCAAACAACTGAGAACAAAGGCACAAGGTCAGTATAGCTGCTGAATTTTGTCTAGGTCAGTCTTTATCTTTTTATCATTTGGCGACAGATATTGTTTCTATGCTACTCAAGGATGTCCACAAGTGACTAGGGGAGCTATAATGAGCACTATCTTTTTCTTTGTTTGCTATTTGTGGTGTAAACCGATGAAATTCTAGGGAAATTGTTGTAGTGGGTTTCTGTGATAAGAGCCTTCACATCAAGGTGAAATCGCCACACATACCTCGACCCCTAACACAATTCCCAGAATGGAGGGTTCACTCCTTGTCTGCTACGTGTTTGTTTCTACAATGAGATATCTTTACATCTTGGTTCCTTATACCCTGATGTGCTAAAAGTTTCATTGCTCAATAATAAGGCTCAGTGATGAATATATATTGACACAATAAAATATGTGACACAGGTTCATGATTCATTCAATTTCATTTTCATTTTCATCTCATTTGCTTATTGATAGTTTTTTGGTTTCTCATCTTCTATCTAGTCACATTCTTTCTACCATTCTTTCTAACATCATTTTTTTTCTCTCTACCATCTGACTAACATTTCTTCAAGGAGTATCTGAGTTAAAATTGATTCAACCATTATCATACAAAAATACATTCATTATAGATTCATCTGCATTCATTATAGATTCATTTGCATATCATTATAGAGTTCATTTGCATTCATTATAGAGTTCATTTGCATTTCATTATAGAGTTTATTTGCATTCATTTAGATTTCATTTAAATCATACATGTATTACCATTGCATTTAGAATCATATAGAATTCAAGTAGATATGCATCATACAACTCATAACATCATATAAAGCATACATGGAAAATAATATACATAGGTCATTTCCAAAAAACCTGCATGCCATATATATAGCTCAAAATTGACAATGTGTGCGAATACAATAAATAAGCCCGAAGGCTCAGATAACACGATCAACCAACACTGCCTCTGTCAGCAGGTGGATCCTGTCCACTAGATCCTACCCCAGGATGTCGAGGTGGTCCCATAACACCACCACTGCTAGTCCATCGTGAAGTAGATCTACTCGATCTCCTCCCCATGTATGCATTAAAGCTAGGCTCTCTCTGACCCTTAGGGACAACTCACTCATATGCCTGTCGATAATAAATGGATTCCTGCATAGCAGTGAAATACCTATCTACCTAGTCGCGTGCATCTATACCTGCTCTAAAAAGCTGATCGAAGGCATCCATAGTAATCTGACATCTCCGCACTGCCTCATCTCTCTCCCTCTGGAGATGATCTCGCTCGATATCTCGTCTAGAGACCTCATCCTCCAAACTCTGGATCTGTGCTCTAAGAGTCTCTAGCTCATCATCAACCTATCCTCTCCCATCCTCAACACTAGGCACATCCTCCAACTCTGGCATATCATCATCATCCCCACCCTCACTACTCAATGACTCCAAAGAATTATCACTGTCCTCACTACTAATAGACTCAGTGTCTCCACTAATGTCTATATCCTCATCTCCCTCTCCTCTACCACCATCTCCCCCATCTCCACCACCTCCTCCCCCATCTCCACCATCTCCTCCGGCTCTCTCCCCTGCATCTATCCTCAACCGCTGTCTAGGATGGCAAATCTGTTGTGCTATAATCGAAACAGCGGGATCAGTCAAAGGCACTGACCCGTGCCTAGCAAACCACGCATCATACTCCACTGTTGTCCCCAAATCCGCTCCACCTCTACCCCAACCCCAAAGTAATGATTGCAAAGAATCAAACTCAACAGAAGCAACATGTGGCTGAATACACACACCCCAATCAGATACCTCTCGCGATATATGAGCAAAATATGCAGTAACCATAGGTGTCACCTGTACCTCACCAAATTGTCTGAGAACCTGCCTAGGAAGATACATCTCTATGATCTGCTGAGTCTCAAAGGTCCTCCCGATAAGATATCTCTGCTGTCGGCAAAAAGACAAGTGCACTACATCATCAGGCCAACTGGGGCAATCTAAGTAAGGTCTCCAAATGAAATGTTGCAATATATCCAACTGATGTCTCCAGTACAAGGTGTTCCCCAAACCCCTATGTCTGATACGTGTTGTATACCTGAAGGCATAAGGCTCACCAGGCTGCAAATCTACATGAACAATAGGCCTAGAAATAGAAATGTGCTCCCATGCCCATGTCTGCAGCAAAGTAACACCACAACTAATAGAATGGTATCCTAGATACACAATACCATGCATCTGATAGTACAACATGGCAAGTAGACAAGGACCCCAAGCATACAGTCGATGATACACAATCATATCATGAAGCACTCTACCCCATCCAACTGGAAACCCATGACCTCGTCGATCAGGTATCAGTAAACCACCGACAATACCACATAATATAATGGTCAAGTCATCATAGTCTAATCGGGCCCAAGGGATATCATAACAGCCATTGATCTGCAAATCCTGAATCTCACACTCAAAAAGTGCACATAATCCAGAAATACCATCATCATGGTCATATATAACTCTCTCACCATGAATGGGAATACGCAATATACGCCATACATCCTCTAAGGTAATTGATGCCTCACTAGTTGGAAGATGAAACGAACATGTCTCTGAGTGCCACCACTCTATCAAAGCTGTAATCATGTCCCTGTTGGCCGTAACCTCTGGCAAATGCAATACATGGTAAATACCAAGCTGATGAATATGCTCAATCTCATCATCCAGTAGGTTAGCTCGAAGATCAAGTCCACTAGGTCTGCTCTGTCGATAGTATAACACTCCAATGTTCTCCTGCAATGAGAAAATGATCAAAATATCAGACGTCGGATCCAAATAAACTCAAAATATTTTCAAACGCATGACAACAAATAACATATACAATGAATGCATAGCAGTTATGACTTATGTGGTACAAATAAGACTCTTGCGTGATGATTAAAGCTAATGCGTGACAAAATGGGTGCATGCGTGATAAAAAACACTTATGTGTAATGATACACATGAATGCGGCATGATAAATCTAATGTGTGAGACTTACAATGCATGCATAACATTTAAAGTGTTTGTGGTACACTAAACACTAATGCGTGAAAATCGACAAGTGATTGTGTAACACAGAGCAAAAAATGATCAAGGACAATTTTTGAAAAATGAGCATAAAAACAGGCAAAAATCAGGGAAAAACAATGAAAAATACCATGCCGCCAGTCCCAGGAGGTCTCTAAAATGAATGTACTTGGTCCGACAAGTGTAATCAAGCTCTATAACTAGCCATGATGATCAAAATACTCAGAAACAGGCACAGAAATAGAAAAGAAACCAAGGAACTACCAAATCGTAAATGAGCAAATGAAAACCTAGAATTCTCTATTTATAGCTCAAAAAATTAGGGTTTTACAACACCCTGATGCTCGTGGTCCCTGCTAGCTTCAAACAACTTGTAGCCTACTCAAACAATCTCAAAACGACATGAAATTTCACACGCTTTCTCTTTAAACTGGTATCAAAAACATGGTCTCAATTTTTGAATTTTCCGACCACCTTTTCTGAGGGGGCATATTTACACTATACACGCAATACCAAGGCATACTGGGGCAGAATTTTTTGTTTTCTTTGAAACAATGTCATTCCAACTTTGTCTCAAAGAGGGGCAAATGTAGACACCTAAAAATGTCTCATTTATCATGTACTAATTATTCCTCTAATTGATTAAATAATCTTTATTATTTAATTAAGTCAATTAAACTTATTAATCTAATTCTTCTAATTTCATATTTCCTCATCATCTTACTAATTATTCTATTTTCTATTTCTATCATCATTTAATCATTTTAACCATTTTTCTAAATATTAATTAAATATTTATTATTTAATTAATTCTGATTAATTCCCTAATTTAAATAATCTTTATTATTTAAATAAATTACTAATTATTCAATTTCTATCTCTAATCATCTAATCATTCAACCCTTTTGTAAATATTAATTAAATATTTATTATTTAATTAATTGTGATTTAATTCCTTTAAATTAAATAATCTTTATTATTTAATTAAATTTCATTTCTAAAATAATTAAATAGTTTCTTTAAATTATTTAATTAACTAATTGATTCTTCCAATTCCAAATCCCCAAATTCTAATTTCATTTAATTTCATATTCTTCTAATTTCTTCCTAATTCAATTACATGTGCATGATTTCAAAAACCAAATTGAAAATCAAAGTCAAGTTCTAAATATATTCAAATACTAAATTGAATTAATAAATTCAATTATTTGAATAATATCTCATACAAAGATTAAATTAATAATCTAAATCTAAATGCAAGCACATGCTAAATTAATTAATTAAATCATTTATCTCTTCAACTTCTATTTTCATCTTTCAGTTAGCTTTTTCTAAATTAAGCTCTATATGTCATCCTCTTTATTTCCTCCAATCACTCTTTTTCTTCCCTCAGTCAGCTTTTGCTCAATCAGTTGACTCAATTAATCTATTCAATCTATTAAGTTTCACTCCTACAATCAGTAGTTCAACTATCAACTTACATTTGAGCTCACTTGAGTTCACACCTCTTGATCATTCTGTTCCACCTTTCAATCAATCTTCTCCAATTTTCTATAAATTGAGCATCCAATCTCCATTTTCAACAATCACGAACTTTGACTCTTTGTGTCACTTGCAGGTTACCAGCGCAATATCTGAGAGCCATCATGCCACGAAGAGGAGAAGAGCAATGGAAGCAATACGTAGACACGGAATAGGGAGTTTTTATAGATTGAAATTATAATTCCTATTTTGCTTGATTGTATCATTTCATTGTCTAGTTTGTTAGATTTGTTGATTAGATAGGGATTCATGATTTCCCTTGTGCTTCTAATTGATAACTTTGTTTATTTCAAGATGAATTCTAGCATGCGTTACAGATACTATTGTAGGTAGTATGTGTATACAAATGCAGTCTGCACATGCAAAAAGGCCAACCACCTAGAGCTCACTGCTCAATCACAAAATAGGAGGCACACTGACTACAATTGGATGATTAAATCCAATGATAATGTACTATTCAAAGTAGCATCTCCAATGTTGGATTCAGTACCGGTTAAGCTCTGATAATCACCTTCAAACCTTCCTTGAACCTTCTCTATGGTCTTCTCATATGATCTTCAATATTTGCACATACCATGTTACAAAACCATATACCATATACTGTTATCTTCCTTCTCCCTATTACATCATCTCACAAATGAGATCTTACATATATACCAAAACCTAAGACCAAATGTGTAGGTCGACTTACCAAGAATATTACAATTACACCAATTACAAATAAGTCAAGATGTGATGCATCATGTCGACTCAATACATTTACAACAATATCCAATTAATTAAATCTTCTTCATAATGTGTCGTGCTGATCTAGAATAGATAATGCATGCCTGTCCATAACCTAGACCAATTTGCCGGTAACAACAAATATGTCAACCCGATTAGACCAATAACCAAAATACCAAAACCAAGTGTCCAAACCATGTCTTCGACATAACCAAGTCATCTCTAGATGATAACAAGTCATCCTCAATGTCGATGAACAATATAATCTGTCGGTGAATGATATATCGATGACTGTGCATAAGTCACTGAACTTGCCGGTGAACATAATCTACCGGTTCATTATAACCAATGATATCCAGAAGGATAAGTGTTGACATCAATGACAAAACCAATGCAACACATCCATAATACCATTAGAATCTGAGCCACACTCCAAGAAATCACAACACATCGTAATATACAAAGATAAATGTGAAGCAATCTTTTGTCTCGAATATAAGACTCAATGAAAGATTTGTAGCATATGACTTCAAGGATATAAAAGGAGCAATCACAAAATCAGCTTTGATAGTCATAATAAGGAAAACAAGTCCAAATCCAAGCTTCATTCAAGCCAATGACAGTGACAAGAATAAAGAATACAACTAATGGAGAATAATAGTAATAGCTTCCAACAAACACTTTAGAAGCAAACACATAAAAGAGACTAATAAAATAGTCATATAATATTAGACAATGGCATTAAAACAAGGATGACTATTTTATACTAAGACAGAACATAAGGTAGATTTGAAGAAGAAAGCAATTTCCTTAGTGGAGGGACTAGTCCACAGTAACCATGGAACCATCAAACTTTCTAGTATTGTTTCAAGAGCAATATTGAAAAATAGAAGTGGGCTTGAATACTTCAAGAAGTAAAGAAAAATGAGAAAGATAGAGAAATGAAAGTCATAAGGTCGTAGTCATAAGGATCATGTTCATTAATAGCAATCAATTCAAGGCACATACCTAGTCACCATGACACAGACAAAGATTTCCCCAGTCACCATGATAGAGATTTGAGTTTGTCTTAGCCAAAGAAGACTATGTCAAAGCTTACAAGAAGAGTACTATTCTTGTGTGAATTCTAGAGAACAAGAATAGTCAAGAACAAAAGACAGATTAAAGAGCCTTCAAATGATACCTTATGAAGCCCATAATGAATGAACAAACACAAAGGCCTACAACAATATAAGTTTGACAAACAATTTATAATATCTTTGTAAGATCAATACATATGCAATTTTTTTGTTGATAGAGATTTTGTTGTCAAAAAATAGAGACAAAGGGTAGGGCCAGTTAATTGTCTCAAAAGGATGGTGATCAGTTATAGAATACATCACAATCACAACCTAATAAAAGACCATGAACATGATAGAAGAAATAAGGGTGTAAAAGCATAGCAGTCAAACAATAACAGTGACCGTTCAAAGATAATGCCATAAATATCTTAGTCCTTAAGGTTTTGGATCACAATGATAGTGAAATAACAGAGAAAAGATGACACATGAAATGCAGTCATAAAATTCTTCCGTGAAATATGAATACCATAAGCCTAGCACAATGAAATATAGGATAGTGAGAAAGAACAAAGGCAACCATATTTTCAAAACATAATGAGCAATCTTAGCATTAGGTTGTTTATGGTCACATTTCATAGTGAGAAGACAATCCTCTTCAAAGAATGAAGACATTTAAGAATCAAAGCCACAGTCAACCATGACTACTAAAGATGCAATCAAAGAGAGTTTTTTAAAATCCAAACATGTATCCCAAATTTTGAAGGCAGATTCAAGATGGTTTTGATAGGCTTTAAGTGCATCTCCATAAGATATAGAAAAATTGTGAATGCCAAAGATGTCTAGACATTTGATCTAAGCCTATAGCAGCAACATGAGTTTATAGGGCAGAGATAGTCTATTTAAATCAGATAACTGTCATTAAGGCTTATGCATAGTGTAGTACCCTTACTCGTTTGAACTGATATTTTGTTCTTGTTATTCTCAGTGGATACATTATCATTTGTTATTCAGAATTATATAACATTGTTCCATGTTTTATCTGATTATGAGATATATGATTTATTTGCAGTATTTATGTACTTATGTTTTATGGCATTATATGGTTCATTGCTATGTACTGACACTTTACTTCATCTATGCACTATGTGTTGTGTATCTGCGAGTGTATGGGATGCATGGGGATGATTTTCCTTCACTCGCTTCGGTGAGACAGGGAACGTTGCGATTCTCCTTCATCGGTGTGCATGTCATGTTTTTCTATATTGTATATACGCATGTGTGGTTCGGTGATGCAGGATATTGCAGGTACAAGTACCGAGTAGGTACGGGGTGTTGTCTCCACCTAGTTTCACAGGTCTGAGCGTGCCTTATATTTTTCGATGGAAGTGGAGGAGATAGTAGTTGACCCTATTTTGTTCAGTTACACTCGAGTGAGTGTCGTAAGTTAGTCATCCTGTCAGTTGTTGACCTTCGTATTTTGTTGTTTGATCTTTTATGAGTAATTGCTTGATGTTTTCTCAGTTTGTGTGTTTAGTGATTTTAACTACTTCATGTTATGTTTTATTTGTCTATGAAGGGTGAAAAATTGTTCATAATGTGAATTAAATAGTGACACAAGGATTTAACATCCTTCATGTAGAGGTAGGTGAATTATCGAAAGGATATTCAATGTTTGGTTTTCAAATTATACTAAAAGTTATTATACGTATTTTATATGTTGATTCGGACACGGACATATATATATATATATGCGTATAGGTAATTAGGAGTCATGCTCAATTATCGTGAAATATGATTACTCCATGAATTTTGTATATATCTACGTAATCATTTCAGGTTAAAATAAAAGGTTTATGTTTATATATATACGTATTATATAAGAATATGGTTTGACAATATATTTGTATAAATTAACCATATACAAGTAATACGCATATGTAATTATAGAAAGTCACATATTGTATAAAAGTGGCAGGTTTTATTAGATAGGCAGCTAAAATTGACAAGTCATTATTTATATATAAATAAATTTAAAATTTTAAAATAATAATAGCAAATATGATTAAGTTGCGTGTTAAAGGTATATATTCAAAAGGTGGTGGGTTTTTAGTTATCATATATTATAAGATATTGATACTATAGAATACCAAATTAGAATTTAATTCTTTGATTAAAATATTAATTTTAATATAAATATATTATCGGTTATGTTAAACTTAACGTTAATGCTACTAAGGGTGATGGTTCCTCTTAGATAACGACTATTAGAAGAGTTGATAGTCAAGCCACTGTAGCTGGTCAACTTGGCATATATTCCTCACAAACCACGGTGTAATGGCAGGGAAACTGGTTTATTTAGTCGACCCTCCTGCCTTTCGATAAAGCATGCTCCACATAGCAAGTAGAAAACAAGGGCTATTCCACGTAACAACCACTTCTCCACGTCCAAACTCTTCCACAAGCTGCAGTTCATTGCATCTAATTGCAGATTGGCCGATTGAGGAGGGGAATAGACTGGCACGTAAGGTGAAGATTGAAACATAAACCTTAGTTGACTCAAGACCTGGCAGATTAAACACATAATTCACTGAGTGCAAACGCATAAGTGTTTGATGTAATGTACCGATCTCTCCACCTAGCCGATAATTGCTATAACCACGATCAAGGAGCGCAAAGAACTATAGTTAACTAGAGATGGACTCCTTACGTGGAGGAACAAGAAGAGTTGGAGGTAAAAGACTTTTAGTTAATAACTATTACTAAGCCCTAGATTTAGTAGAAGTGATGGGTGATTTGTAGTATAAATAGGGGTGGGAGTAGAGAGGAAGGGGGGACAAGTCATTTTTGGCATCCAAGGAAGGACGGTGGATTGTAGAAAGAAGAATAGAGATAGAGAGGATATTGTTTTGATAGTATCAAGAGAGTTGTTAGTTAGAAAGGATATTGTTTTGATAGTATCAAGAGAGTTGTTTGTTTTTTTGATAGAGTTGGAAAGTATTGGTAAAAAGGATCGCAAGCAAGGCGCATTTATTGGCGAAAGGGCATTAAGGTCTTGCATATTGATCAACATTTCAAATAGGTCAGGAATTTCTTAGTTTACGATCATTAATATTTACAATCTCTGTTATATGTCATGTTTATTGTCTTGCTTATGAAATAGTTATGGTTATGTTTTATTTATCGTTAGGGATTGTTAAATAAAATCATATAATAGAAGTTGTGATTACGTTATGACTATAGAAGTGGAATAGTGTTTAAGTTCAAATTGCACACTTGTTATTATATGGAAGAAGTGTATGGTTGCGTTCAAAACCTAGTTATTAAGATTTATTAGACATAGCTCTAGGAGAGTCTGGGAAGTAAGAGTTTACTATTGATACGTTACAGAGATGGTACGAGTCAAACAGACAGCTCGCAAATCCGTAGCAGGTTATGCTCACTACTTGAAAGTCAAGAAAGATTCTTTGACACCTGTCAAGCCTGTTGTGGAGGACAACCCAGTTCCTGAAGACAACCTAGCTCCTGAAGAGAGAAAAGAGATAGGAAAAGCTCCTACTCAGAGTCCAACTAAGGAAGTTACTGTTGGAAAAGGGAAAGAACCCAAGCTAGAGTGCTCGCCAGAAAAGCCGATAGTTATAAGTTCTGACTTGTCGGAGGGGTATACCCCCTTAAGTGATAATGAGTCTGTGGGGTACTTTCCCCTGAGTGAAAGCAAATCTGAAGGATATACTCCTTTAGATCATGTAGAGTCTGACGAGTGCACTTCTCTATTTTTTCCGGAAGAATGATGTAACACTCTAGTGTAAAAAAATAAAAATAAAAATAAAGACATTATTCTATGGAGAAATGTATTATGTTTTCTTGTAAGACTCCCTTAATGAAATAAATATATCTATTTTAATATTCGTCTATGGTATAAATGGAAATTATTAAGGTGGCGTACCTATAGTAGTTAACAAGAGTAATTGAACTCTTAAACATGTTAATAAGTGTAAAATTCTGTGTTATACCGACCATATTATTCTTCGTGTCTTGACAACGTATATTCGTATTGCAAGTTAATTTTGTGATATGTGTTGGTACGTAAGATTACCTTGTTTATATGGTGGTTTCAACTAAGTGCATTAAGTCATGTTGTCAGTATGTCTTGTGTACTGTGTTTTTGCCAGTAATTTAGATGTATAACCTTAAGGAAATGAGCCACTGTGAGTTGTTCGTAATGGTCAACCTTATGTTAGTAATTATGTATCTTTCATCCGAGGTAGGTCAACATTGGGTATGGTTGTCTATGTCGCCATAGAGTTCTATAGATAGAACTAACCCGTAGTGTCCTAAGAGAGAGAGTGGCTTTTGAGCGGGGGTCGTGCCTGAAGTGGTGACAAGATAACCTGTTGGAAGTTGGTTAAGAAAGTGAAAATCTAATAAATGACTAGGGAAGGGTAGAATAAAAGTTAAATAAAACAATGTGCCTCGCACATAGGTGAGTGCTAGTACAGGACTCATAATGTAGCGAGAAGGCCTGGAATGGCAAACTTACAACCTTGTCTTCGTGAGAGGATTGGTAAGGTCCGCATGAGTCTTAGTTGGAATCGGAGGTTTGGGAGAGGTTACCAGGATAACCCAAGATGGGGGCCGGGACCTATGGAGGCTGTACCATGGTATCCACCGTAAGACATGCGATGACACTTTCTCCTTAAAGTCACTAGTGTTTTGTGAGTTGGGTCACATGATTGTAAGTGGAGTCTTGTAGTCCTTTCGTTCTTGTTTCATTTTGCTTGCTTGAGGGTTATCTACTATCTCCAGCATGGTGGGGTGGTTCCCTTTCGGAATCACATGGTCGGGTGGTAGTGTCACTTCCCATTGGATGTTCTAGTACGTATCTTCAGGCAAGGAAGGACTTCATTGATGTTCTTGGTTCGTGATTCATGTACCAGCTCTTGTTCCTAACCATTATTCAGTTGAAAACTAGAGGTTTTGAAAAGAAACTTTATGTAACTTTCATTTTGTAACATTTTAGCTCATGATATAATTTTCTTTTTTGAAAACATGTATTTTCAAATATTGAAAGCAAAGAAACATTGTAATGTATGCTATTTCAATTTCTTAATTCTTTTGTATATAATATATGATTTCTTGAAGTATTTTGAATTCTTTCATTGTGGAAATTTTATCTTAAATATTTAATTTACGAAGTAATATTCGTTGGTAACCCTTAGGAAATTCAGGTGTTAGACTTCCGCTATGTTATTAGATGTTCTAAGGTTTAATTCATACACTTAATTAAAAAATATATATATTATTTCACCCTTAGTTGCATAGATTATGATGTTTTCCTTTAGGGTTCCTGACGGGGCATTACATTTGGTATCAGAGCCCAAGTTTCAACACAGGGTACTCTGGGTTTGTAGTGTGCCTATTCAACTTGATTTTTTATTTAGGTCTTAACATTTGTGTTTTTTTCCTTGTTTATCCTTGTCATAAATCTGAATCTTTTCTCTTTTGTAGTACTCGGTCATGGCTAGGAGAGCTAGGGGAGGTGGCCGTATGGGTGGTCGCAATAGAGGCAGAGGTAGAGGAAGAGGTGGAGGATGAAGCCATGGTTCTGATCATCATAGTCCTTCACCACCACCTACTCATGTTAGTGCTGAGCTAGAACAGTCTGTTCATTAGGACTTACCTCGTGCAGAAGAACAGGTTCCCGAAAGGGAAGAGCTGAGACAAATGTTTCAGGAGGTTCTTGCTAGGTTAGGCCCTAGGCCTGAGGTTGTTCAGCCAATGCCAGAAGAGAGAGAGAGGGAAAGATCACCCAGAAGGAGAGGGATTGCAAGCAATGAAGATCTAGTTTCTTTGGGTCACATAAAGGACTTGATGAGGTCCAACCCTCCTTTCTTTAATGGTATGGGTACTGGTCTAGAGGTAGAGACTTGGCTTATTGGTCTGGATAGGTGTTTTTCTATGTTCCCATATAGTAGCAACACCAAGGCAAGATGTGCTATTATGCGTCTTGAAAAATTCGCATCAATCTGGTGGAGACTGGAGGAGGAAATGATCGGTGTGTGCATTAACACTATGACATGGGAGCTGTTTCTGGAGAGATTCAGGGCACGGTTTCTCTTGCCCCAGTGGAAACAGACTCGGGCAGATGAGTTCCATGCACTGCGACAGTATGGTATGACGGTAGACCAGTATGAGCACAGATTCTATGAGCTCAAGCAGTATGCTGGAATTGGTAATAATGAGGCTATGCTTGTACAACATTTCTTGAGGGGCTTAAATGATCACATTAGTGGAGGTGTTAGGGTGTTTGAGCCAACTTCAGTGGAGACAGCTATGGCAAAGGCCCGATTGGTAGAGCTAAACCTTAGCCGTGCTCTTGGTGGGCAAACAGGTGTGCAAATAGGGAGTGCTCCTTCCAGTGGGAATAGAGCTCATTGTAATCACTTTCAGTCAGCTGCACCATTTAGGACTCCTCTGGCACCTGCTAAGGGTGGACCACAGCAGTAGCAACCATCAAAACCAAAACAGTTCTAGAGCCAGAAGGGTGGCAATGCTCAATTTAAGAAAAACAGAAATTGGCAGAGAGGTAGACAGGGCCCTACAGGGGAATCTTCACAAAGTGCATCTCATGCTCCTGGCCAGGGAAATTATCAGCAATCCAGTGGTCCGACAAGTAATAGAGGAGCTTGCTTCTCTTGTGGGCAGTATGGTCATAGAGCTGCACAGTGTCCTCAGCGTTTCCACAACACAGGTAGTCAACAGCCGGCAGCATCAAAGCCTACAGTGGGAGATGCAGGCAGATCTCACAGAGTGTTCGCAGCGGTGGATAACCGCCAAGCTGATCATCAGGGTACAGTTATAGAAGCAGCAAGTATGTTGCGTGGAATCCCTATCTCTATACTTTTTGATTCTGGTGCTTCAGATTCTTTCATTTCTTCATCTATTATGGAGCAGTGTGGACTCACGTCTGCTAAGGAGATGAATAGGTGGCAAGTAGAGTTGGCTACAGGTGTCCATGTTTCTGTAGATGCCTTTATTCCCAATTGTGAGTTGAATCTAGGAACCATAGTTACTTCAGTTGACCTTCGAGTCATTCCTTTGGGTTCTTATGGAGTTGTGTTGGGAATGGATTGGCTATCTTCTCATAATGCTCACGTAGATTGTCGCAAGAAGACAGTGGAGTGTTTAGATGACCTTGGCAAGGAAGTGGAAATTGTTGGAGTTCAGAGACCAATATCCTTATGTATGATCTCTGCTATGCAACTTAAGCGGTGCATGCATAGAGGGTGTCAGCTTTTTGCAGTTACTCTTGAGGACATGGATGAGTTAAAGAGTCGAGAAATCGCTCTTGATAGTCACCCTATTCTTCAAGAGTATGCTGATGTATTCCCATTAGATATTCCTGGTATTCCTCCAAAGAGAGACATAGACTTTCACATTGATTTGGTTCCTGGTGCAGAACCTATTTCGAGAGCTCCATATCGGATGACCACTCAGGAGTTGAGTGAATTGAAGTTACAACTAGAAGAATTGTTAGCCAAGGGATTTATTCGTTCTAGTGTTTCTCCTTGGGGTGCGCCTGTTATCTTTGTTAAGAAGAAGGATGGTTCTCTTCGGTTATGCATTGATTACCGATAGCTAAATAAGGTAACCATCCGGAATCGATATCCTTTGCCTTGTATTGATGATCTTTTTGATCAGGTAAAGGGAGCCAAGATATTCTCTAAGATTGACCTGAAATCTGGAGATCACTAGTTGCATATCCAGGATGCAAATATTCATAAGACAACATTTCGCACTCGTTATGGTCACTATGAGTTCACAGTAGTACCATTTGGGTTGACGAATGCGCCTTCAATTTTCATGAGCCTCATGAATGGGGTTTTTCGCACCTACCTTGATCATTTTGTCCTTGTTTTCTTAGATGACATATTAATTTATTCTAGAACTATGGAAGAACATGAAGGTCACTTACGACAGGTAATGCAGTGCTTGAGGGAAAACCAACTTTATGCTAATTTGGCAAAGTGTGATTTTTTTCAATCAGAGGTAAACTATCTTGGTCATATAGTTTCAGAGGAAGGTGTATCCATGGATCCTTCAAAGATCCAAGCCATTGTTGATTGGCCAGTGCCAACCAGCGTTTCTGAAGTTCAGAGTTTTATGGGTTTGGCCGGATACTATCATCGATTTGTTCAAGGCTTTTCCTGGATAGGTCACCCGATCACTTCTCTACAGTGGAAAGGGAAGAAGTTTGTTTGGTCAGAACAATGTGAGTCAGCTTTTCGTACCTTGAAGGAACTCCTTGTTAGTGCTCCGATTTTGACAGTTCCTGATCCATCTAGAGATTTTATAGTATGCACAGATGCCTCTTTGGAAGGTATAGGTGCAGTGCTTATGCAAGATGGACGAGTGGTTGCTTATGAGTCTCGCAAACTCAAGAACCATGAGTTGAACTATCCAGTTCATGATTTGGAGTTGGCAGCTGTAGTTCATGCTTTGGTTAGATGGCGTCATTTTCTGTTAGGGCGTCATTTTGAACTGCATAGTGATCACCGTAGTCTATAGTATATTTTCACACAACCAAATTTTAATGCTCGACAACGGAGATGGATGGAATTTCTCTGCGAGTATGATTTTGATGTTCGATACATTTAGGGGAAAGAGAACGTGGTGGCAGATGCTTTGAGTCGTAGGCGGCATGAAGTTTCGGTATTGTCCCTTGGAGTTCACTTGAGAGAGGATTCTCAGAGTTCTCCCTCAGGATACTTGGTATCAAGATGTTAGAACCATGATAGAGTCCGGAAGGCCTTTAGAGGGAAGATATTCTGGATATAATCTTGAGGCAGATGGACTTCTTTGTCACCATGGGCAGATCTATGTACCTTCTTTAGAGGGTCTTCGTGTCTTGATCATGACTAAGGCCCATCATGCACCTTATTCGGCACATCCAGGTGTCAAGAAGATGCATGCAGATCTTAGACAAATTTATCATTGGGAAGGCATGAAATGTGACATTGCTGATTTCATGTCAAAGTGTTTAGAATGTCAGCGGGTGAAGGCAGAGCATCAGCACCCGGCAAGGCTTCTTCAACCTAATTTGATACTGGATTGGAAATGGGATATCATTTCCATGGATTTCATTGTTGGGTTGCCTATCTCTTCATGTCAGCATGATGCCATTATGGTCATAGTTGATAGGTTGACTAAGATTGCTCATTTTGTTCCTATTCGAGCTTCCTATACAACAGCAGTGGTGGCACGAGTCTTCTTGGAAGAAGTAGTGAAACTGCATGGGGTTCCAAGGTGGATCATCTCTGATAGAGATCCTGTCTTTACTTCAGCTTTGTGGACCTCACTTCAGCATGCTTTGGGAACTCAGTTGAACTTTAGTTCAGCCTATCACCTAGAGATGGATGGTCAGACAGAGAGAGTGAATCAGGTTTTGGAGGACATGCTTTGCATGTATGTTATGGACCAGCAGTCATGTTGGGAGGACTATATCTACCTTGTAGAGTTTGTGTATAACAATGGATATCATAGCTCCATAGGTATGTCCCCCTTTCAGGCATTATATGGTCATCCTTGCCGTACTCCTTTGAGTTGGGATCAGTTAGAGGATAGGGTGCTTATAGGTCTAGATATTCTTCGGGAGATGGAACAACAGGTTGGGCGAATTCGAGAGCATTTGGTAGCTGCACAGGATAGGCAGAAGAAGTATGCAGATGCTCATAGGATAGATCATCAATTTTCTATTGGCGATCATGTGTTTCTGAGAGTGCATCCATGGAATAGTCTGATCCGTTATGGGAAGGGTTCTAAGTTGGCGCCTCGGTTTGTAGGCCCTTTTGAGATTCTTGAGAGGATAGGTCCTGTTGCTTACCGCCTTGCCTTGCCACCAAGTCTATCCTGCATCCACGATGTCTTTCATGTTTCAGTTCTTCAACCTTATCACCCTGATGTGACAAATGTTCTTGATTGGAAATCTTTGCAGGTTGAGGACGGGCATCTTTCCATGGAAACCGTACGCATTCTTCAGCGTCGGGATTTGATCCTCAGGGGTCGCACCATCGACTAGGTAAGAGTCCTATGGGACCCAAATGATGAGACCTCGGCAACTTGGGAGGATGCAATGAAGATGAGAGAGTTATATTCATATTTGTTTTAGGCTTCCAGGAGTAAGCCTAGTCTTGGGGGGGAGAATGTAGTACCCTTACTCGTTTGAACTGATATTTTGTTCTTGTTATTCTCAGTGGATACATTATCATTTGTTATTCAGAATTATATAACATTGTTCCATGTTTTATCTGATTATGAGATATATGATTTATTTGCAGTATTTATGTACTTATGTTTTATGGCATTATATGGTTCATTGCTATGTAATGACACTTTACTTCATCTATGCACTGTGTGTTGTGTATCTGCGAGTCTATGGGATGCATGGGGACAATTTTCCTTCACTCGTTTCGGTGAGACAGGGAACGTCACGATTCTCCTTCATCGGTGTGCATGTCATGTTTTTCTATATTGTATATACGCATGTGTGGTTTGGTGATGCAGGATATTGTAGGTACAAGTACCGGGTAGGTACGGGGTATCATCTCCACCTAGCTTCATAGGTCTGAGTGTGCCTTATATTTTCCAATGGAAGTGGAGGAGATAGTAGTTGACCCTATTTTGTTCAGTTACACTCAGGTGAGTGTCGTAAGTTAGTCGTCCTGTCAGTTGTTGACCTTCGTATTTTGTTGTTTGATCTTTTATGAGTAATTGCTTGATGTTTTCTCAGTTTGTGTGTTTAGTGATTTTAACTACTTCATGTTATGTTTTATTTGTCTATGAAGGGTGAAAAATTGTTCATAATGTGAATTAAATAGTGACGCAAGGATTTAACGTCCTTCATGTAGAGGTAGGTGAATTATCGAAAGGATATTCAATGTTTGGTTTTCAAATTATACTAAAAGTTATACGTATTTTATATGTTGATTCGAACTCGGACATATATATATATATATATATATGCGTATAGGTAATTAGGAGTCATGCTCAATTATCGTGAAATATGATTACTCCATGAATTTTGTATATATCTACGTAATCATTTCAGGTTAAAATAAAAGGTTTATGTTTATATATATACGTATTATATAAGAATATGGTTCGACAATATATTTGTATAAATTAACCATATACAAGTAATACGCATATGTAATTATAGAAAGTCACATATTGTATAAAAGTGGTAGGTTTTATTAGATAAGCGGCTAAAATTGACAAGTCATTATTTATATATAAATAAATTTTAAATTTTAAAATAATAATAGCAAATATGATTAAGTCGCGTGTTAAAGGTATATATTCAAAAGGTGGTGGGTTTTTAGTTATCATATATTATAAGATATTGATACTATAGAATACTAAATTAGAATTTAATTCTTTGATTAAAATATAAAAGTTTAATATAAATATATTATCGGTTATGCTAAACTTAACGTTAATGCTACTAAGGGTGACGGTTCCTCTTAGATAACGACTGTTAGAAGAGTTGATAGTCAAGCCGATAGTCGAGCCACTATAGCTAGTCGACTTGGCATATATTCCTCACAAACCACGGTGTAATGGCAGGGAAACTGGTTTATTTAGTCGACCCTCTTGCCTTTCGATAAAGCATGCTCCACATAGCAAGTAGAAAATGAGGGCTATTCCACATAAAAACCACTTCTCCATGTCCAAACTCTTCCACGAGCTGCAGTTCATTGCATCTAACTACAAATTGGCCGATTGAGGAGGGGAATAGACTGGCATGTAAGGTGAAGACTGAAACATAAACCTTAGTTGACTCAAGACCTAGCAGATTAAACACACAATTCACTGAGTGCAAACACATAAGTGTTTGATGTAATGTACCGATCTCTCCACCCAGCCGATAATTGCTATAACCACGATCAAGGAGCACAAAGAACTATAGTTAACTGGAGATGGACTCCTTATGTGGAGGAACAAGAAGAGTTGGAGGTAAAAGACTTTTAGTTAATAACTATTACTAAGCCCCAGATTTAGGAGAAGCGATGGGTGATTTTTAGTATAAATAGGGGTGGGAGTAGAGAGGAAGGGGGGACAAGTCATTTTTGGCATCCAAGGAAGGACGGTGGATTGTAGAAAGAAGAATAGAGATAGAGAGGATATTGTTTTGATAGTATCAAGAGAGTTGTTAGTTAGAAAGGATATTGTTTTGATAGTATCAAGAGAGTTGTTTATTTTTTTGATAGAGTTGGAAAGTATTGGTAAAAAGGATCATAAGCAAGGCGCATTTATCGGCGAAAGGGCGTTAAGGTCTTGCATATTGATCAACATTTCAAATAGGTCAGGAATTTCTTAGTTTACGATCATTAATATTTACAATCTCTGTTATATGTCATGTTTATTGTCTTGCTTATGAAATAGTTATGGTTATGTTTTATTTATCGTTAGGGATTGTTAAATAAAATCATATAATAGAAGGTGTGATTACGTTATGACTATAGAAGTGGAATAGTGTTTAAGTTCAAATTGCACACTTGTTATTATATGCAAGAAGTGTATGGTTGCGTTCAAAAGCTAGTTATTAAGATTTATTAGACGTAGCTTTAGGAGAGTCTGGGAAGTAATAGTTTACTATTGATACGTTACAGAGATGGTACGAGTCAAACAGATAGCTCGCAAATCTGTAGCAGGTTATGCTCACTACTTGAAAGTCAAGAAAGATTCTTTGACACCTATCAAGCCTGTTGTGGAGGACAACCCAGCTCCTGAAGAGAGAAAAGAGATAGAAAAAGGTCCTACTCAGAGTCCAACTAAAGAAGTTACTGTTGGAAAAGGGAAAGAACCCAAGCTAGAGTGCTCGCCAGAAAAGCTGATAGTTATAAGTTCTGACTCGTCGGAGGGGTATACCCCCTTAAGTGATAATGAGTTTGTGGGGTACTTTCCCCTGAGTGAAAGCAAATCTGAAGCATATACTCCTTTAGATCATGTAGAGTCTGATGAGTGCAATTCTTCATTTTTTCCGGAAGAATGATGTAACACTCTAGTGTAAAAAAATAAAAATAAAAATAAAGACATTATTCTATGGAGAAATGTATTATGTCTTCTTGTAAGACTCCCTTAATGAAATAAATATATCTATTTTAATCTTCGCCTATGGTATAAATGGAAATTATTAAGGTGGCGTACCTATAGTAGTTAACAAGAGTAATTGAACTCTTAAACATGTTAATAAGTGTAAAATTCTGTGTTATACCGACCATATTGTTCTTCGTGTCTTGACAATGTATATTCGTATTGCAAGTTAATTTTTTGATAGGTGTTGGTACGTAAGATTACCTTGTTTGTATGGTGGTCGCAACCAAGTACATTAAGTCATGTTGTCAGTATGTCTTGTGTACTGTGTTTTTGCCAGTAATTTAGATGTATAACCTTAAGGAAATGAGCCACTGTGAGTTGTTCGTAATGGTCAACCTTAGGTTAGTAATTATGTATCTTTCATCCGAGGTAGGTCAACATTGGGTATGGCTGTCTATGTCGCCATAGTGTTCTGTAGATAGAACTAACCCATAGTGTCCTAAGAGAGAGAGTGGCTTTCGAGCGGGGGCTGTGCCCGAAGTGGTGACAGGATAACCCGTTGGAAGTTGGTTTAGAAAGTGAAAATCTAATAAATGACTAGGGAAGGGTAGAATAAAAGTTAAATAAAACAATGTGCCTCGCACATAGGTGAGTGCTAGTACAGGACTCATAATGTAGCGAGAAGGCCTGGAATGGCAAACTTACCACCTTGTCTTCGTGAGAGGATTGGTAAGGTCCGCATGAGTCTTAGTTGGAATCGGAGGTTTGGGAGAGGTTACCAGGATGACCCAGGATGGGGGCCGGGACCTATGGAGGTTGTACCATGGTATCTACCGTAAGACATGCGATGACACTTTCTCCTTAGAGTCACTAGTGTTTTGTGAGTTGGGTCACATGATTGTAAGTGGAGTCTTGTGGTCCTTTCATTCTTGTTTCATTTTGCTTGCTTGAGGGTTATCTACTATCTCCAGCACGGTGGGGTGGTTCCCTTTTGGAATCACATGGTCGGGTGGTAGTGTCACTTCCCATTGGATGTTCTGGTACGTATCTTCAGGCGAGGAAGGACTTTGCTGATGTTCTTGGTTCATGATTCATGTACCAGCTCTTGTTCCTAACCATTATTTAGTTGAAAACTAGAGTTTTTGAAAAGAAACTTTATGTAACTTTCATTTTGTAACATTTTAGCTCATGATGTAATTTTCTTTTTTGAAAACATGTATTTTCGAATATTGAAAGAAAAGAAACATTGTAATTTATGCTATTTCAATTTCTTAATTCTTTTGTATATAATATATGATTTCTTGAAGTATTTTGAATTCTTTCATTGTGGAAATTTTATCTTAAATATTTAATTTACGAAGTAATATTCGTTGGTAACCCTAAGGAAATTCAGGTGTTAGACTTCCGCTATGTTATTAGATGTTCTAAGGTTTAATTCATACACTTAATTAAAAAAAAAAAAATTATTTCACCCTTAGTTGCATAGATTATGATGTTTTCCTTTAGGGTTCCTGACGGGGCATTACACATAGTAATGTCATAAAGAGCAACAACTAGTGTAAGAACAAAAACAATACACAACCCTACATAAAGAGCTAAGTCAGACATGAATTGAGATTTGAGAATACAGTCTAGAAAAGGTCGTCATAGTCATGAAGAAAAAGAAAAATAGTCATGTGAATGTATGTTAGGTGTCTTATCAATTCTTACATCATACACAAACAATTTATTCATAATAAATTCAAAGGCCCTCAAAGAAAGAGTTTCAAAAGTAATCAATCAGTTAAAAAACAATTCAAGGAGTAGTTTGAAGGCAAGAGGTCAAGTCACAAGCTCATGCAATCAGTTCAACTCAACAAGAGGTAGAGGAGGATAGAGTTTTAAGTTGAAGATAGTCAACAATGAAAACAGTAAAAATCAGAGAAGATAGTCACCACAAAAGGTAGAGGAACCTCACAAATGTTGAGACATAGCTCTATCGAGAAGGATACCATAGCTATAGTCATGAAGTAGAGTGAAAATGCAATCATAGCTTGAGTAACAGTGGAGTGTGATCATGATAGAACAATGGATGGAGTCATCACACACAAAGCCATCAACAATAATATTCCTGAAAGAAAATTTGCAGTCATTAGATGAGCAGTGATTGGGCACAACACCAAAGTTCATGAAGATCAAATCACTGTCATGAAAATTTTCAAGATTTTTAGTGCACATTATATAAGACCACCATAAGATGCAACTCATAAATGTTACAAGGCCTATATGTATAGGATAGTGAAGATTGTTTGACAATTATTTTTACACAAGTTATATTTTTAGCAGTAAATACTAGCAAGTGATAGGCTTTCAAATATTTGCAAACCTAGAATACAAAGGTAAAATAAAGGAAAGTAACAAAAGAAAAGGACCAATCACAATTACAGTCACTGTCCCATCAACACGCACAACAATAATAGTTCCTTCAAAGAACAAGATGATAGTGGAAAATCACAATTAAAGGTCAGAACAATGAAAGTCTTCAAACATCAAGGCAGCTTGAGAGTTTTGCAGAAAGCAAGATGCTACACAATCATAAAAGAAGTGCCAAGGGAAAATAGTGAATAAGGATACCATTGCAACTCAAGGAAACAAATATGGTTCTCTATAAGAGAAACATAACTTCTTGCTCCTAAGATCATTTTTTATTTCTTCATCCATTAAAGTTCAAGAAATCATTATGTTTATGCAGGATTGGATGTTTATGATGATATTGATAGTACATCAATGTCTTTGGGATGAAATGTGTAATGTTACTGCTAACTCATTACATCTATACAAAATATATTGGAGTGACTTGTGATCAATGATAAAATTGGGAAGTTCCTAAAACATCAGAATCACAAATTAGTAAAATATTTAAAATTTAATAACTTACATAAAATGATAAAAAATAGAAAAGTAATACAATTTGCGTGATTTAAAGAAAGCATATAATTTTTCATTACTTATTGGTAGTTTTGAAATTAATCACAATTTCTTTCCTAAAAATTGGTTCAAGTATTGAACTGTGAGTTTGACAATTAAATGTCTATGCTAGTAAAACAACTATTGCTTCCTACCTAATTTAATAAAAATAATACAATTGCTTCCTAACAACTATTGCTTGCTAGTAAAATTTAATAACTTACATAAAATGATAAAAAATCGAAAAGTAATACAATTTACGTGATTTAAAGCAAGCATAGCGAAGTGTATAATTTTTCATTACTTATTGGTAGTTTTGAAATTAATCACAATTTCTTTCCTAAAAATTGGTTCAAGTATTGAACCGTGAGTTTGACAATTAAATGTCTGTGCTAGTAAAACAACTATTGCTTCCTACCTAATTTTTGTCAAATGCACCAAGCCACAATTACCTTCATAGTTCATACTACTAGGACATCCTTGCTACATTGTTAATATTTAATCTAGATTGATTGTGAGTGTTTTATATGGAGTTTTTGACATACATGAATTTGCACAATCATGATCTCTAACAAATTTGGCAACACAAAAATGTCATAAAGTTGGTTTTCTTAGTAGGCGCTAGAGCTTATAAGAGTAATATTGCTGATGGGATGGGTGTGCATCCATATGTCCACTTAAATGACTTGCATTGAAAAGAAACTCTTTTAAAAAAAAAAAAATGGACTAGAACAGGTATACTACATCTCCTACATCAAAAGCATATCAGTAAACAAAATTATTTAATTGAATTATTTTAATTAAAACAATGAGACTAGGATGTTGATGTAGAATCTGAATGCCACATTGGTAAAAAAAATTTAAAATAGAAGTGATAATGGAATACCAAATTCTGAAACAACTTGTGACATACTTAAGCTTCAAATATGAGAAAGTTAGGGAACCTGTCATAAAAAACCTTGATGCAATCCAGACACATTGCTAAATTAGAATGGCAACAACAAGTATGGCACTTTGCAGAATTTGCATTTGCTCCAATTTTCTTGCACCTTTTGAAAAATATTAGAAAATACATTAATTATCAGTAAAATAAATGCATCTTCTTCAAAAAAAAAAAAAAAATTTCCTAACAATGTCAATATCGTATGCTTATCTAACAACATCAATAGTTTATGCTTATCTATTTATGAATGTCATCCATTATGGAACATGTGCAGTGTTTTCATGTTTAGCTTGCCTACAAGCAACAAAAGTAAAAGCCAATCTAAACCTTGGAGGAAGTCATCTTCAACATTCTAGAAACTCGCATTGAAAAAATGAAGGCAAAAAATATTGCACGTATGTGATATTCTAATCAGCTAAAGGGAAAACACTAAGATTGGTTGAAAAAGGAAAAAGAAAAATTAAGCTCTTGCTTGGTCCATACATAATTTTTATGTTTAGCTTGTCTAGAGGCAGCAAAATTAAAAGCTGATCTAAACCTTGGAGGAGGTCACCTTCAACATGCTAGAAACTCAAGTGGCAAAAAAAATTGCATGAATGTGATACTCTAATCAGCTAAAAGAAAACACTAAAATTTCTTGAAAAAAATAAAATTGAGTTCTTATCCTATATGATGAGGACATTCAGTTATACTTGGAATAAATCTTGGGGTTTAGGTTATTGAGAAACTTTAATATATAACTACTATCCTTTCTCCCAAACAAATTGGCAAAGCTACTATTTACCAAAGACCTTCAAAAGGTTTGCGAAGTTCAAACAAAGGAGCAACATAAGAGGAGAAATCAATAGGTTTAAAACTATTTATGGATTGCTTCCTTCATGATATTAATGCCCAACTAAGGAGCAGAATAAGAAGACACACCAACTGGACTAAAACTATATAAGAAATAGATTGTTCACTTTGCAATACTAACATCCACAAGTGGGTTCTCCCTTTTGATAGTTAGAGCTCCCTACTCTCTATGCAGGATTGAAAAGTAGAGGTCTATTGCTGGATCTATTCTAAGGTCTGCCCATAGGAAATAAGGAGCACATACCCATCCTTAGCTCATCAAATAACAACACAATATGTATGTCATGTCAAAGATGGCATTCAAGACAAATATGAAGTTACAAAATTCATAATGTCATACAACACTCAATGGTTGCAATGTTGTTTGAGCATATACTTCATCTGTCTCCACATCTACCTAGCATCCATGGAAGCATTACTCCCAACCCTAATTAAAAAATATAAACTTTACAAGTATAGATTGTATTTCTCAAAAATCAGGTGCAAGCAAATAATAGTGAAAAAATAAGTATATGGGCATTACTCCCAACCTCAATTCAATTTAGTAAAATGATATTTCCTTACCAGAATAACCAAAATTAAAAGAGAATAAAAAAATTTCCTTTTGAAATCCTCATGCCTTGTGAGGCAAACTGTTTTTCGATGTTGCCTCCAATAAAGAAGCATATAAAGGAAAATATTTGAAGATCCCAAATACTTAATGAATGGAAAAAACCAAAAGTGTAATGGGTGTCCATTTTCATTATCAGATTAGTGTGAAACAAGAAGTAGAAAATAGTTCCTTGGGCATGACAAACAGATTAATGCTTGGTCCCGACACACGCAAATTTGTAGAGAAAAATCCGTCATGATCAAATTCACTAGGACATTCACAATAAAAATAATTGCTCAAAACCCTCCTACAATCTTCAATGGGGTGAGAAAGTTAAAAGCTACTGATTGTGAAAACCTTCAAAAGTTAAGAGTGGCCTGCACAAATTGCGTGCTATTGTTAATGATGTCGATTAGAAAAAATAGACATACTCTACACAAAAAACTTATCAAATGGGAGGTGACTCATCTCAAGATTCTATGCATAGGCTTTGTCAATGATGTTGAGAAAAAATGTGCAGATGTTTGCAATAACCCTATCATAGTAGGTTTTTTTTATGAGAAACCAAAATGAATCTCCCTGCAGATGTTGCTTCAATCTATTTACTCTAAACAAAGTTTTAGAGCCATTAAAATCTGATTAGATTGATAGAATCTACATAAATTAATAGATTGAAGTCGACGATATTTTTCCTTATTCATCCTACAACTACCACATCACTGTAAACAACCATCCAATATTTTCTAGAGTGGGTTTGGATGAAACCCAAATATGCATATGCATGAGATCAAGAAAAAAAAAGTTTTATTTTAGGAAAAGTGTTTTTTATATTGTCTTAATTTCAGAGAATAAAAAATTTAATTAAAAGTATAATTAATATAAAACATGTGTTTAAGATAAAATTAATATTATCTTAAATGAAAGTCTTAAACACTTCTATTGTGTAGTAGTGTATTGAGAAGACAAAGTGTGGGATCCAAGAGATATATCATATAGGCATTTCTTGTATTCACACCTCACAAATACATGGGGAAGAGTTCCCTAAGTACATTGGGAAGAGAAATAGGAATATAAAATTCCTTGGGAAAAGGGAGGAGCAATTAAAAATTCCTAAACAAAAGATTGTGTGGGAAAAATAAAGGGATAAAGGAATTAAAAATTATTTGGAAAGAGGGGGCATGACAATGTTCAAGGATTTGACATTCCTTGGAAGAGACAAAGTTGGTGAATTTAAGGTTTGGAGGGTGAGAGAAGAAAGCCATTTATGGCAAGGAGTTGACCCATTCCTAATCCAGGTAATTAATAATGTGCAAGTGATTAGGAGGAGTGATTAGCTAGGTAATTAAGAATGTGCAAGTGATTAGGAGGAGTGATTAGCTAGGTTGATGAATTGTTAGAATGCAAGTGGGAAGGTTAGGATGATGTGACAGAGAGAGAGATAATGAGTGGAGGAATATAAAATTGAGGAAAAAGATAAGCATTCTTGGAGGGTGATTGATTAGGCTAGATGATAAGATTAGAAAAGGTGATTGTAGGAATCACATGGTTAGATTAGTTAATTATAATTAATTAACTAATAAAGATTTAGAAAAAATAATGATTGGAATGAATTGGAAGAATAGGGAAATAATTAATTTTGACAAATTAATTATAAGACTATAGTGATTAGATTAATTAACTTTAATTAATCTTAAGAGGAAGGGGATCAACACAATTTAATTAATTAATTATGTGAAAAAGATTAAATTAATTAAATATTAATTTAATTAATTTTAGATGTCTACAAATACCTCAATGAAAATACAAAATATCACTAACAAGCATAGGGTTGGAAATAAAATATAATCAAATAGTCATACAAGGCACATATGCTTGAGGCATTACATAGTGGATTTGGTTCTTTTAAAAAAAAAAAGGATTGAGAAGTAAAGTAGAAGGCTTGGAGTGGCCTTTCTATTTGAACTCTATTGGATGGAAAGATGGATTCATTAAGCAAATAAGACCATGTTTAAATGAAACATCACTACCAAACTCCTTTGGATCTTATCTAGTATTTAATGTTAATGTTGTAAGAATGCAAATTATTAACTACAACATTTTTACCAAACATTATTTAATTTATCTAGTTTTTGCTATTAATGTTTTATGAGAAGTAATTTTTTTCAATCTCATGCTTTAGATAGCTAAGGTGGATCATGTTCTTTGTCTTATTCTACTCTCTTCTTTCTTATAAAAATTAGATCTTGTGTTTGTTCAATTTTTTATTGAGAAAGACATGCTTGATTATGTTCTTACACATTGCCAATTCTTGTGTGTATAATTTAATTTGTTTTATTTGAAATCCATGTGCTCATCTTTGTAGTCAATTGTGCTAGATCTTTGGGATCCATGTGGCAAGAAGTTAGACTCTCCATTGTTTATTTACTGGAGAAAAATATTAAAATTGGGTACATTGTTTATTTTATTTGCTCAAAGAAGATAAATCATGTTAAATTTTGAAAAAAATTAACTTATCTTTTTGGGGAATTACGCCCCATTGTACTTAAATTTTTTATCTAATGAGTTATAAGGAAAGTTCATAAAATGCCCCTATCAATTTTAAACCTTAATTGCAAGTTTAAAGCCAATCTTGTGAAATAGAAGCTTGGGAAAAAATGCAAGCATGCATAGGTCCTATGAATTATGTATTTATTTCTTATCATATAATGCTCAATTTCGACTTGTATTAATTTGGAAGGTTGACCAATCATATTAGAAACTCTTGGGTAAAATTTTAATTTTTGGAAATTATGGTTTTCTCTATTTTTTGGGATTTTGCAAATTATATTAGCCACAAAAGCAACTAGTTTTGTAAAAGCATCTACCCTATCATTGATGTCTCCTAGGCTTAGAGTTTTCAACCAAAATTTTCTAGTTTATTCTCTATAAAAAACTATCTTATTTTGTTGTAATTACTTTCCAAAATATTTTTTTAGTGTTTCTATTTTAGCAAAATGTAGTGTTTAACTTTAATGTGTGATTACCAGCTTGAAAACATGTGACCTTTTTCTCCTCGTTGTAAGAAACCTATAATGATGCTTTAACTATGATATAGGTATTGTAAAGTTTTTGAGAATCTTTTATTGATGTTTGAAATGATTATTTGTATTATCTTTTATTTACTTTATAAATGCATGTGTTATAATTAAAGACTTAATTGAATTAATTAATGATTTGACCAAAAGTTTTATTTTGTACTATGATGATGTTTATTGTACATATATCTTCATTTATGCTTAAGCTAAGTAATGGGTTAATGAACTAAACTATAAACTATTCCTTATTAATTTAGCTTTATTACTTTGCATGTCTAAGTGATGGGTACAAGTACATGAACACTGGTATACAATATGACCCTATATATCCCATATTAAACCTCATGATGAGTTGTTCCACAATGGATTAGTGTCTTGTTCTTGAGCATTATTGTCAAGATGTGTGACATCATTAGAGTGTGTGTGTATTGTGACATGGTTATATTGCAATTATTAATGTGATAATTTTTTTAGCCTTGCTTTTACCAATTAATGTTCTTAATGATTTTTAAGCATAATATAAATTTGACTTGTTAATGAATATTGTTTATATATAGTTGTACTTATAGTTTCATATTATGAGATATGTTTGTTTAAATAAAGTAATTTTATTCACATTTTGAAGTATATTACATACCCATGGCTACATCCTTTGTAATGTTGGAGCCAATCCTTGACCTACAACTAAATAAGAAAGGGGGTTCCTAAAGACTATATGTAGCATTGACCTTAATTTGATAGTTTATTGATGAAGTATATGGGTGTAGAGGGGGAAACATAAACCTCTTCGACAAGTGGATAACAATCTCTCGGAGATTCACTAACCAACCTCTCCACTCAAAATGTAGTATGTCTCTATACATCCTCTGATAGCTCTTTGTACAATGACACACACATGGATTATGGACAACAACGTGACATGCTAGCGTCCTATATGAACAGAGTGTAGAGTTTGCACAAAAGGGCGCAATGTAATAGATATGTGTTCTAGATTAATTTAAATGCAATAAATGTATATAAAAGAAGGTAAAACAATTATATAAATGGAATGAAAGTCACAAAGGAAAGGAAGAATATAATCTCACAACTGGTCCACAATATGAAGCCTCCAGCCAAATAAATCTTCTCTAACACAACCTGAACACAAGCCAGAAAGGAAAAATGTTTGGGGCTGCTTGGGGACTCGCCTAAGTCAAATCCCTGTCTTGATGTTTCCACCTCCACAAACAACCAGATAGATTGATAGAATAAAAGATAAATGCAAGATAAGATAAATAATAAACGATAAATGATAAATGATAGAAGAGGGATGTGATAAATCTCAAGATGCTCAAAGATAGGATAATTAGATAGATATTACCATAGAGGCTTGAGAAAGACAAGAGAGGTACAAAATAATATTATGAGAGCTTGAGAGTGTTGTAGAAAAATAGAGACTACTGTAGCAAGCGAGAGAGAGTCCAAAGAATAAGAGAGGTTGTGTCCTGAATCTAGAGAGATTGAATGAAGAGAGGGGATAGATTTAAAAGAGAAAAGAGGAGGGAAAGGATGGTTGGCAAGTTGTTTGAATGGTTCAGAGCTGATTACACTGATATATTCAGGTGACAAGTGGAAAGGCACGCTCAGAACCGACATTTGAACGTTAAGATGTCGGAAGATGAATGCGCAGTGTGCGGACCTCCGCATGATGCACTAGTGTCCAAATGAATCACGCTCAAAAATAGTAAGAGGCAAGGGAGACACATGGCTAACAAGACTGATGCCATGAGAGAGTTGTTGAAAAGGGGGTCTTGAGCATCCTGAGAGGAAAAGGCTGATGCAAGGGCTGAAGTGAGCCTACTCAAGTGCTAGGGGAATGGACACCAAAGTGGTTACAAAAGATGTAGGTAAAATTGCAAAGGGGTATGCAATTTTTGACACTACAATGGAAAGTTTGTGGGAAGAATCATTTGTGCAATGATAAATATCTCACATAGAGCTCTAATCCCTAGGGTTTAGCTTATGTGTGTACACTTGGATATGTTGGTGCACCTTCCCCTAGTGTCTTGTAGATAATCATTTCCTTCTTAAAATCCTATTTTATAAGCATTTTTGTTGTTTATAGTTACTAGAGGTGGGTTAAGGTTAGGATGGTGTGAAAGAAGAAATAGAATTTGAATCTTGATGACACTATAATAAGTAATCTTGTGTCCCATTTAGGGGGGTAATAACACATTGGCATGGTAGATGGACAAATGATCAAGAACATGGTGCATTGAAATGAAGTGATTTTGATTCAATTTAGGGAAAGACATGAATTAAAGAATAAATCGGTTCTTCAAATGATTAAAAATCTCATAAGTCTTATTTATAAAGAGGGTACCAAAATGAAAATAAAAAATATGAAGTATACACTTTTCGTCTTTCAAAAAACTATTTATATCTACATTTAAGTGGCTATTCTCCACATAAAATAGCATGCAAGTATAGTTTCCATACATCGCCATACATACGTGGTTGTACATGTTGGCAGGTTTTGTGAGGCAACGAGAAAAGTTGGAGCTGAGTTGGATGTTAGATCACCATCGTGAGGGGTAATGAAGGCCTCCGTGAAATGTTACCGTCGGGGAAGATGGGAAGCGGGAAACTATACCATCTATCAGGAAAAGGAGGCACGACGAGAAAGAAAGTTGCTAACAACTGTGGCCAAATGTAGTGTGTGAAATACATGGTGGAAAACGCTAGGGATTTCAATGCACATGGATTGCATTTTGTAAAAGGAAAAAAAATACAGAAGGTTTGGACAGTTGGAAACAGTGAAAAGGAAAGGAAATATGGTTTTGCAGGTGAGATTCTAGAAAGACCACAAGGGGTTTGGAGTAGTGTGAACAGTGAAAAGAAAATAGGGGTTTTCAATTTTTTAAAATTCTCACAAAATTTGGAGTGGTCGAGCAGTGAAGGAGAGAAGAGGTGTTTCTGTGATCATGCAGAGGAGAAAAACAGTCATTTTTGCAACCGTGGGAAGGAGAAAATAGGGGGTTTTGGTGGGTTGTTTGATTGAAGGTGAAAAACAAGGGTTTTATCACCATGTGAAAGACAAACAAATTGTTAGGAAAGCATTCCAACTATCAAATATCATGAGTTAAAACCCCTTTGTTATATTCAAATTTGGCAATTTTTATTCTTTTTTTTTTTGGTTTTTGGCTATGAAATGGGCAATTACAATTTATCTATGGCAAAACATCTATTTTTCTGAACATTCACAAACGCATATAAAAAACTACAGAAAAAATGCAAGGGTTTTGTATAGATTGCTTTATGTCTGTTGTGTTAGCAAAATGTGTATTGGAACATGCACAAACATAGAGTGTTTGAACACGCACAAAGAAAGTTGAATTTTCATACCATGTTTTGTCTATCTTTTGTATGTTATAAGATATCATAGGATTTTCATAAAATTCTCAGATTGTGTATGCGGTCATTGATGGTCAATAGTTAGATTGGCTTCTTGTTAAGAAGGATATGAATTAAATGTTGTAGACAAGAAATTGCACCGTGTTTTGTAAAACAGGAAAGGAAGAATTGTTTCCACCATTTACATATCTAGGAACAACCTCGCACTTACAAAATTGTGTTGAATATAGAGTAGTTCTCATGTTCTTCTCAAATCAGCTTAATCTCTAGTTTCCCAAATATTTTTTCTATTACATATAGATGAAAAACTTGTTAGACAATTCAAATAACTGGAAGACAATTGAGAGGGGGGGTGAATCAACTGTCACTAGATTATCGGAACCTTAAGAAATTAAAACTTTATTATTAGTACACAAAAGATAAATACCAAAATAGAAGATATACCAATTAAGCATAAACAACAATCATAGAATAAATACCATCCACATGACACCAAGATTTGTAGGTGGAAAACCCAGTAAAGGGAAAAACCACGGTGGGAAGCCTACCCACAGTCAAATAAAACTTCTGTAGTAAGTATGTTATTACAATTAAGGGGCCTGCACTTGCAGGAAGGCCAACAGCCTAGAGCACATTGCTTATCACAAAAAGGAGTCTCACTAACTACATAGAAATACAGACTAGAATCCAGAGGAAAGAATGAACTGCAAAGATAACATCTCCTATGCCTGAATACAGTTCTGGTTAAGCTCAATATTAGAGGAATAAATCCTCTTACATAAACCCAACTCAATCACTAATTATTGACCAAATCCTCTGTCTGAATGATTATTACATTATTCGCTCCTATTAAATTCCATGATCCATTCCATGATGATCTACAATGAGATCTTACATCATATATATACAAACCATCGACCACAAACAATAAGGTCAGCCACCAGACAATAAAACAATTACATAATTACAAAACATGTTGCCCTAAGACCAAACAAATAATATCCAACCCATAAGACATCTCAAAAACACATCTAGAAGTCCAATCCACACATTACATTAAGCCGGTCCATAAGATAGATAATACTAGGACCCAATATAGGTCCACATATGTTAAAACAATGATCCCAACCAACTAACTCTCAAACATGATCACCACCAGCATCCTGAATCTCCACCAGAAGCCGCACCAACACCACTTATGCATATCATCAAAGATCTTCAACAATGCTCTGTCGGTGAAATCTTCACCGAAACAACAAACCAACCTTACCAGTATACAAGATAGCATCCGATCACCAGATCAAAATCAACTAACTGAACATGAATCTGAGTAGCATGAATAAGCCAATTCCATAACCCAAACATACCAAAGCATACCAGATCATCATGATCTAATCCAACTAGAAACCAAACATCTTACCGAGACCAAAAGGATACTGGTAAAGCAACCAAAATAGCTAGTGTTGATATGAATGACAAAACATCAATGCAACACATAAGCAATTCCTCCAAATGGCCAACAATCTCCTCCTTTGGTATTGATGGCAACACTAGATGTGAAAAACATCCAAGTGCCAAGAAATGCCAAACAAGTCTCCCCTAATGGAATACAACCAACAATCTCCCACACAAAGATATAGAAATGAAGTTCTGAAACAAAGACCAAACTCCCCCTATGAATGATATCTCTGTAAAGCTCTTTTTTTCACATATATCTCTCCCCCTTTGACATCAATGCCAGATATCTGACAAAAATATCAAAGCAAAAACAAAAACCACTGACTCACAAGGTTAACTACTCCCCCTAAGAAGTAGCATCCCCACATTAATCCAGAATGAATAATATCTCTGATAATGCATACTAGGCTGATGCCAAATAAAATCAATCAGTTCTCTGTCGGAGGGGCGGAAACCCCTAATCTGTCTTTGAGGTACTCAAATGATTCTTTAGGAAAAGGTTTAGTGAAAATATCTGCAATCTGCTCTTTAGTGTTCACATAAAATATTCTAACCTCATTTTCTTACACCTTCTCCTTCAAAAAGTTATACTTGATAGATATGTGCTTTGTCTTAGAGTGAAATACCAGAATCTTTGATATGTCTATAGAAGTAGAGTTATCACAATGTATAACTACCGGTCCAATGCAATGCACTTTAATGTCCTTCAACATTTGCTTCATCCATAGAACTTGTGTACAGTTAGTAGTAGCAACAACATACTCAGCTTCAATAGTAGATAAAGAAGTATATGATTGTTTCTTGTTGATCCATGAAACCAACTTCTTCCCAAGAAATAAAGCTCCACTGGAAGTACTTTCTCGTTCATCAACATCACCTGCTGAATCTGCATCTGTATATGCACATAAAGTAAAGTCATCATCCTTAGGGTACCATAAACCATATTCAGATGTACCTTGAAAGTATCTAAAAATTCTTTTCATTGTACTCTCATGATTTTCTCTAGGATCACTTTGATATCTAGATGCAATACAAACAACATTGATTATGTCAGGCCTATTCTGAGTCAAATATAGTAGACATCTAATCATAGACTTGTATCTTGTAGGATTCATCGGTGCAGATTCATCTTTCCTTGTCAATTTCTCACTTGTAACCATAGGAGTACTTACCAGTTTAGGGTCTACCATACCAAATTTCTTCAAAAAATCCTTAGCATACTTAGTTTGACAGATGAAAATACTTTTGTCAGTCTGAGCAATCTGCAAACCTAAGAAACATTTCACTTCCCAAATCATACACATTTCAAATTATTTCTCCAGATTTTTAGAAAATTCCATGCACAACTTATGTTCACCTCCAAAAATAATGTCATCAACAAAAAATTCAATAATTAGTATATCATCATCAGTGAATTTATAATATAGATTACTGTCAGTATTACCTTTAGTGAAACCAAGCTTCAAAAGATATTTATCTAATCTTGCATACCAAGCTCTAGGTGCCTGTTTCAATCCATATAAAGCTTTCTTTAATCTGCAAACCATGTTTGTATCATCTGAAAGTGAAAAACCATTAGGTTTCTCAATATAAACTTCCTCTTAAAGATCCCCATTCAAAAAGGCACACTTAACATCCATCTGATAAACCTTGTAGTTTTTATGTGCATCATAAGCAAGAAATAATCTTACAGCTTCAATCCTAGCTAAAGGTGCAAAAGTTTCACCATAATCAATTCCTTCCTTCTGAGAATATTATTTACAAGCCAGTCTAGATTTATTCCTTACAACTTGTCCATCTTCATTTAATTTATTCCTAAATACCTATTTAATTCCAACAACATTCTTATTTTTAGGCTGAGGAACTAAAGTCCATGTGTTATTCTTCTCAATCTGATCTAATTCTTCTTCCATAGCTTTCATCCAATATTCAACTTTACATGCTTCAATTACCGATACCGGTTCAACTTGAGAAATTAAATATACCTCATTAGCTACCAATCTCCTTCTTGTCATCACTCCATTGTTCTTGTCCCCAATGATCTGATCTTTTGAATGATTCATCTTTACATACCTAGGAGTCTTCTGATTCTCTATTCCTCTTCTTGGTTCTTCAGTTACTATTGAATTTTTTGATACTGTCGGAGTAACGGGTTCAACATTATGTTCTGGTAAAGATGTTACCAGTTCAGTTATGATCATTTCCACTGTCGGTTCTTGCTCATAAACTCTGATTTGACTTCTATTCAACTCATCCACCTTGACATTAGTGCTCTCCATAATTCTTTGCAATCTCTTGTTATAACATCTATATGCCTTTCTTTCATTAGAATAACCAGGAAATATTCCTTCATCACATCTAGGATCAAATTTTCCAATGATATCATCTCTCCTGATATAAAATTTACTACCAAAGATTCTAAAATACTTAACTATAAGTCTATTGCCAAACCATAATTCATAAGGCGTCTTACCGGTTTCTCCTTTGATATGTACTTTGTTGTGCTCACTGCTTCTCTCTTGTAGATATGAGGTAGATTATCTTCCATCATGATTGTTCTAGCAACATCCAAGATAGTTTTGTTCTTCCTTTCCACAACTCCATTCTACTGAGGTGTCTAGGGAGCAAAAAATTATCTCCTTATGCCATGCTTCTCACAAAAGTTGTTAAACTCACTGGATGTTAATTCTCCAGCATGATGTGACCTTAAACATTTAATCTTCAATCCTATCTAAGTCTCAACTTTAGCTTTAAAGATTTTAAACTTTTCAAAAGCCTTAGATTTCTCCCCTAGAAAAGTAACCCACATCATTCTAGAATAATCATCAATGATTAGCATAAAATATCTATCACCTTGAAATTTTTTAACTCTAGCAGGGCCATACAAATCAGTATGAATAAGATCAAGAACATCATTATATTTGTCTTGTATACTCTTAAAAGAGGTTCTGACATATTTTCCCATTTGACATTCTTTACATACCAGATTATAGGGCTTCACAATCTTAGGTATATCTCTAACTACCTTAGCTGAACTGATCTTTACAATGCAATCAAAATTCACATAACATATCCTTTTATGCCATAGCCAACTCTCAACAATTTGTGTAATCAAACATGTCTTCTCACTGGAATTCAAATGAAATATATTACCTTTTATCTATGTACCAGTTGCAATCTCCAAACCAGATCTATTAATGATTTTGCATTTTCCATCCTTGAATTGTAATTGAAATCCCTTATCCACCAATTGTCCTACACTCAGAAGATTATGCCTTAAACCTTCAACATAATAAACATTATCAGTATTGTGCTTACCATCCAATGATATAGTTCCTTTTCCCTTGATCATACATGCTTTATCATCTCCAAATCTAACCAGACTACCATCAAATTCTTGCAAAGATAGAAACTTCATTTTATCTCCAGTCATATGATGTGAACATCCACTATCAATAACCCATTCATCCTTATCTTCAATTTTAGCAGCAAGTGCCTTCTCTTTAGGTACATTCTCTTTCAGTGCTGGAACATCTTCCTTGATAGCTAGGAACACCCATTCCTTTCCATTACCGAGACCACTAGTAGAGTCTTGTGTCGGCTCATCATCAGAGTCAGTCACACCTTCCTCATCCGCTATGTAGCATGGCTTTGTTGGCAATTTGGCATTAAGTTGTCATTGATGTCAACCGGTTTGGCTAGGTCACCAGTAAGTAAAAAATGGTGATAGGTATAAGAAGAGCAAGACAAAAGGAAGGTTACCGGTAAATGTGATTTGCGTCATCTACTGGTCAAGAAGGCTTACTAATAAGGCATAAACTGGGATGAAGGTTGTTTGTTTGTTATAAAGGCACAACAACCAGTGAACAAAATAGAGAGGATGTTTGATGGTCATACCGATAACATAAACTAAACCATTGGTCAACCTTGGTTGACAAAGTATGTCAAACTGACATAGGAATCCAAGAAAAGGTGGATGTCGACAAGCATGACAACTAGATGCTAGGTGGAGGTATTGTAGAGGTCGGTGGAGTGTGCATCAATGTAACAAATCTGCAAGCAGGTCAGCTTTTATGAGGAACCCGCAAGTCATGGAGGATGCTAGAGGATTGTGGCTAGAGGAAGGCAAGCTGGAAAAGCAACTGCACTAATCCTACAAGAAGATTTGATCTTCGTACCTATTTGGCGAAGGAAACAACAAAGCCATTAATGGCGAATGACAGAGAAAAGCAGAAAAGCATGGTGCAAGCCTCTAGATTTAGAAAATGCACATTGAATGCAAAGATTTGCTGGTGATTGATCAATGTCATGAAGATCTTATCCCTAGAAAAGAAGATCAAATAAAATCATATTCGGATCGAGTTAGAAAATGAAAACCTAACACGACAGTGTTTGAATGCATTCTTGGCGGGACTCCATGATTATAAATAAATGAGCTTGAAACAGAAATGTTTGATGCTTGAGGAGAAGAATAAGAGTGAAGAGAGCTTGAGTGTAGAGAAGAATCATCTCCCTTAGAATTTATTCTAATAAATTTCCAAAGTGAGTCAACAAGCAAACCAGTGAGAGGGTTTAACCGACAGTGATTGAGTATCGGTATAACTATAGCAGGTCCAACAGTTGAGAGAGTCGGTGAGGTGTGGTTGAGAAAGGCGGCATCCAAATGTGACACAGTGATTTGTGAGACTATGAGAGAGAGAAAGAAGAGAGGCCAAGAATTAGATAGAGTAATCTCATAACCGATAGTGTGAGATCCAATAAAGAAGAGAAGATTGTCAACTAGCAGTAACCTATTTGATCAAGAGTTGTAGAACTCATTTGCAACAAGAAGCTATAACTATATCAAAATTTGATTTCAATATACTTCACCAAGTTGGATTTTGGTGCAGGGGTTGGTGCCCTAAATCTTTGTAATTCAGTGTTTCACTTGTGAGGCTGGATTGGAGTAGTAGTCTCTAGCAACATTTCTCATCTAGGTTTTTCCCATATTGGGTTTTGCTCCTACATCTGGTGTTGTGGGTTGCATTTGTGTGATTGACTTCTTTGGTCTCCTCATTTTATTTAAAAGTTTGATTGTTTAGTGCTTAAGATAACAACCAGTATTTTGAAGTTGTCTTATAAGAGAAAAGTGTTTAGGAACCACTGATTCACCCCCCTCTCAGTGGTACTCTGCGTTCAACAATTGGTATCAGAGCCTAGGTTCCTAGTTATTTTTTAAAATTGGGTAGATTCTGGACTTAAAACACAATACCAAGAAATGAGTCTTCTTCCTCAAAATCCCCCATGTTTTATGGATCCAACTATGCCTTCTCGAGTAGAAGAATGGAGACCTATATTTCCTTCCTTGGTTTTGATGTGTGGATGTCTGTCAATAATGGGTATGTTGTTCCTAGTGTTCCTCCCACTGATATGGATGCCAAGAAGGAATATGAGAATAATGCAAAGACCAAACATGCTATCTTGAGTGGGTTGTCTGATAATGAGTTTGTCAAAGTCATGCAGTGTGCATTAGCCAAGGAGACTTGGGATAAATTGTAGAGGTTATTTGAAGGAGATGCAAAAGTCAAATAGGCCAAGCTACAAGCACTAAGGGCCCAACTTGAAGGCATCAAGATAAAGGATGATGAAAATATTGTAGACTACCTTCACAAATTTGATGAAACTATGAACACCATCAAAGGACTTGGAGAAGAAATTGCAGATGAGATCCTTGTCAAGAAGGTACTTAGGTCTCTTACACCTAAGTATGATACAAAGGTGACTGCCATAGAAGAAGCCAAGGATCTAGAGATCTTTTCAATGGATGAGATATTTGGCTCACTAACAACCTATGAAATGAGAATAAATGGTGATGCTTCCTTAAGGAAAGAGGCAACATTCAACACCACCCAGAAGGGCAAATAAGTAATATCTCATAAAGGATCAAGTGAAGAATCTGATGCAGAGGTAGAAAACTTTGTCAGAAAAGCTCAAAAGAGGATCTGGCAAGTATAAAGGAAAGCTAGTACTAAAATATTTTAACTGTGGTAAAGTTGGACACTTTGCTGCAAAATTTCCTTATAATAAAACCGGTGGAGATGAGTCAAGAGGTCTTAGCAGATCTGCTAGTAAAGATAAAGAAAGAAATGTCTACCAATAAGGAAGGAGAGGCTACCAGAAGCAAAAAAACCTATATACTATTGAGGATGATAAAAAAGATGAAGAAAGTGCATCGGAAGATTACTACCATGAGAATGATAGAAAAGTTAATCTCTTTATGGCACTTGATGAACTGATTGGTGAAGATGAGGAAGAAGAGGATATTGAGGCTAAAGTGGATTTAGAAGGAGAGCCTATAAGTTCTCTTGAGGAACTAAGTAAAACAAGAAGAGAACTCAATAAGGTCAAGCTTGTGACAGTAGATGAACAAGGTCTCTTGAAGAAATCCCTAGATGAGTCCAATCAAGTTATATTTGACTTGAAACTGCAGTTAGAAGAAGCCAAGAGGCAATGTGAAGTTACATCCTCTAATCTAATGAAGAAGGAAAAGGATCATCAAGATCTGGAAGTAGAAATAGTGAAGCTTAGAAAGGAACTTGAAGAAAGTAAGGAAGAAATAAAAGTAAGAAGAAAATATGAAGGTAGCACTGAAGCCTTAGATAAGATGTTGAGAAAAAAAAGCAATCCAAAGACATTGGTGGCCTAGGATTTGAAGAAGGTCAAAGCTCAAACATCAAAGATACATCCGGTAAGGAAATAAAGTTCACCTCTTCAAATGAAGCTGAAGAAAATAAGACATTCACTATAAGCAAGGATAGCAGTAAAAAGACATATGCAGATGTTATTGGATATCGCCACACAAAACGGTATACACAAGCAATGAACCAGAGGCCACACTCATTGTATCGACATGCAGATTCAAGGAGAAATGCAAGAGTTGACCATAAAGGATTCACCAAAGTCAACAACATGAAGAGAAGACCCCCAGTGAGGCATTCCTTTGTAGGACCAAGGCAACCTAACCAGTATGTTTCAAACTTTCAAGGTTACTGTTATCGGTGTAACAAATTTGGGCATAGAATAGTTGACTGTAGATTAACCAATAAGACCTCTATGAGTTATGAAAGTATAAATCCTTTTAATGCACTCTGGGATATGAATGTTGTCTATTATTAGTGCAATGGATATGGTCATAGGATTTTTGAATGTAGGAAGAATAAACTGGTGCCCTACAATAATTTTAAGGATTTATCTTTAAATGAAAATGTGAAATGCTATAACTGTCAAGAGTATGGACATATAGAAAAGTTTTATAAAAAATAGGAAGATCAAGTAGAAGACAAATACTGATCAAGGACCAGTAGTTGAACTAGAGTACAAAATAGTAGCTGATGAGAAGAAGGAAACCAAACCGGTATGGGTTGAGAAAGAAAAAGAAAAGATACAATCAAGTCTAATAGTGAAAACTGTCTTACATGCTGAAAGGAAAAATCTATGGGTGGTAGATAGTGGTTTTTCCAACCACATGACTGGTGATAAATTTTTTTTTATCAAACTTGAAGACTGGAATGGTGGTTCAGTAAGATTAAGAGATAACTCATCCATCAAGATAAAGGGAAAAGATACTCTAAGTATTGATGGAAAATTGAAGGCAGGTGATCTATATTATGTGGAAGGCCTAAAGCACAACCTATTGAGTGTGAGTTAGATGTGTGACAAAGGTTATAAATTCACCTTTGACTCAACTAGTTGCCAAATAAAGAAAGACAATATCAGTCAAGTTGTGGCAGAAGGAAATAGAATAGATGACAATGTTTATAATCTGAAGGAATGCTATGAGTCCCAATGCATGATAGGAGAGGTTGATGAAAGTTGGCTATGGCATTGAAGATTAGGCCACATAAAATTTGATAACTTAGTTGCAGTAAGAAGAAAGGGTTATGTGAGGAATATTCCACCATTATCAAACGGGTATATTTTGTGATGAATGTGTGAAAGGAAAGTAGACTAAGGTGAGCTTCAGGACAAAAGAGCACAACACCTCAAGACCACTTGAAAGTGTGCATACAAATTTGTGTGGTCCAACTAGGACAAGAGATCTTGTCGGTGAAAGATATTTTATGCTCTTTATTGATGATTACTCAAGAATAACATGGGTCACCTTCCTGCAAGATAAGTCACAAGGATTTGACAGATTCAAGATCTTTAGGAAGATGGTGGAGAAAGAAAGTGGGTGTGAGTTAAAATGTCTAAGATCAGATCAGGGTAGAGAGTTTACATCAAATGAATTTGAAGATTATTGTGAAAAATATGGAATTAGAAGGCAATACTCAGCCCCTAGGACACCACAGAAAAATGGTGTGGTAGAAAGAAAGAACAAGACAATTAAGGAGATGGCCATAACCATGTTAAATGAGGCTAGTCTGCCAGACACATATTGGAAGGAAGTTGTTCATACTGCTACATATACCTTGAACTGGGTTCAATTAAGAACAACTAATAGAATGATGCCTTATGAGTTGTGGTATGACTGAAATCCATCAGTCAAATACTCCAAAGTATTTGGAAGTAAGTGTTTTATCAAAAGAGATATGAATGGTCTAGGTAGTTTTGACTCCAGGAGTGATGAAGGAATTTTCCTTGGTTACTCATCTAGTAGCAAGACCTACAAATGCTACACCAAAAGACTAAGAAGAGTCATTGAGAGTGTGTATGTAAAATTGGATGAGAATATGCACAAAGGAAGTCAACCATAGGTTAACTGGTATGATGGTTCATGGTGATGAAGGTGAGGAAGCTCAGTTAGACAATAAACCAAAAGAAGCATCCAAGAAGGCTCCCAATTGGTATGTGCAGTTGAATCACCTGAAAGAGTAAATTCTAGAAAATAAGAGTGATGGTGTGCAGACTAGAAGAAGACTTTCTTAGAATGATGAACAAGTCAACTTCTGCCTCATGACTACAGTAGAACCTAAAACATTAAATGAGGCCAACAAAAGACAAGAATGGATGGATTCCATGGAAGAAGAGTTGCAACAGATTGAGAAGAACAAGACTTGGGAATTAGTGCCTAGACTGGAAGAAAAGAACATCATTGGCACTAAATGCGTCTATCAGAATAAGATGAATGAAGAAGGTAAAATTGTTAGGCATAAAGCTAGACTAGTGTGCAAAGGATAGTCTCAGGTAGAGGGAATTGACTTTGAAGAAACATTTACACCGGTAGCTAGAATAAAAGAAATTAGAATGTTTCTATCCTTCTCTACCTACAAGGGTTATAAAGTTTATCAGATGGATGTAAAATCTGCCTTCCCAAATGGAAATTTGGAAGAAGAAGTGTACATGGAGCAACCAAAAGGGTTTCTACTACATGATGATGAAACGTTTGTGTGCAGGTTGAAGAAGGCCCTGTATGGCTTAAAGAAAGCTCCAAGAGCATGGCATTCACGATTAGATCAATACCTGAAGGAGAAAGGATTCAAAAAGAGGAGTGTTGACAACAATTTATACATAAAGAAATATGGAAACCACATAATTATTATGGTTGTATATGTAGATGACATTATTTTTGGAGACAATAAGGACACCCTTTGCAAAGAATTTGTTGATCAAATGTAGTTAGAATTTGATATGTCAATGCTTGGTGAATTGACATACTTCCTTGGTTTGTAGATATTATAGCAAGATAAGGGAATCTTTATCTCACAAATCAAGTATGCAAGGGAAATGCTGAAGAAATTTCAACTGGAGGATTGTAAACCGGTAAGTACCCCCATGGTGACCGGAAGTAAATTAAGAAAGAATGATGAATCACCGGTGGTGGATCAGACTTTGTATAGATCCATGATAGGCAGTCTATTGTATTTAACTGCTTCTAGACCAGATATAGTATAGGCAATGTGCATGGTGGACAGATTCCAAGCTGCACGTAAGCAGTCACATATGAATGTTGCAAGCAGAATCTTTAGCTACCTACAAGGAACACTCAGTTATGGATTGAGGTACACTAAATGAGGGGAATTCATCTTGGAAGCATATACTAATGTTGATTGGGTAGGTTGCAATGATTACCAGAAGAGCACAAGTGGTGGTGCATTCTTCCTACATGACTGGTTGGTCTCATGGCATAGCAAGAACCAGGACTCCGTCTCTCTATCAACTATTGAAGTAGAATACATTGTTGTTGCTACATGTTGCTCACGGGTGCTTTGGATGAAAAAGAGCCTCAAATACATACAGGTGGACATCACTGATCCTATTCTCATCCGGTGTGATAATTTGAGTGAAATCAACATAGCAAAGAATCTAGTGATGCTTTCCAAGACAAAGCATATAGCCATCAAGTATCATTTTCTTAGACAGAAGGTTGAAGGACAGGAAGTAAGGATGTATTATGTCCCTACCAAAGAACAAGTAGAAAACATTTTCACCAAACCATTACTGGTAAGCACCTTTGATTACCTATGACACAAGTTGGGAGTTGTGTCATCTTCCTTATGCACTTGAGAAAGGAAGGATTATATGGTTCAAGGGGAGTTCATAGCAGTCTAAGGGGGAGCTTGATATGGATCAAAGGGGGAGTGTACAGTACCCTTTGTCATTTTGTCAAAGGGGGAGAAATATACTGGTATGAAGTGTCTTGCAGTAAGTTGAAATCAATGCCAAAGGGGGAGATTGTTGGCGATTTGGCAACAAGTTGTCATTGATGTCAATCGGTTTGACTAGGTCACTGATAAGTAAGAAATGGTGACATGTATAAGAAGAGAAAGATAGAAGGAAGGTTACCAATAAATGTGACTTGTGTCATCTACCGGTAAAGAAGGCTTACTGGTAAGGCATAAACTAGGATGAAGGTTGTTTGTTTGTTATAAAGGCACAACAACCGGTGAATAGAACAAAGAGGATGTTTGATGGTCATACCGGTACATAAAATAAACCAGTAGTCAACCTTGGTCGACAAAGTATGTCAAACTAGCATAGGAATCCAAGCAAAGGTGGATGTTGACAAGCATGACAGCTGGATGTCAGGTGGAGGTATTGCATAGGTTGGTGGAGTTTACATTGATGTAATAAATCTGCAAACAGGTCAGCTTTTATGAAGAGCCCCCAAGTCATGAAGGATGCCAGAGGATTGCGACTCAAGTAAGGAAAGCTGGAAAAGCAACTACACTGATCCTGCAAGAATATTTGATCTTTGTACCTATTTGGAAAAGGAAACAACAAAGCCATTAATGGTGAATGATAGAGAAAAGTAGAAACGCAAATCTCCAGATTTAGAAAATGCACATTGGAATGCAAAGCTTTTCTAGTGATTGATCAATGTCATGAAGATCTTATCCGTGAAAAAGAAGATCAAATCAAATCATATTTAGATCGAGTTGGAAAAGGAAAACCTAGCACGACAGTGTTTGAATGCATTTTTGGCGAGAATCCACGATTATAAATACATGAGATCAAAATAGAAAAGTGTGATCCTTGAGGAGAAGAAGAAGAGTGAAGAGAGCTTGAGTGCAGAGAAGAATCATCTCCCTTAGAATTTATTCTAAGAAAGTTGTAGAGTGACTCAACGATAAAACCAGTGAGAGGGTTTAACTAACAATGATTGAGTATCGGTATAACTGTAGCAGGTCCAACAGTTGAGAAAACCGGTGAGGTGTGGTTGAGAAAGGCAACATCCAAGTGTGACATAGTGATTTATGAGACTCTGTGTGTGTGTGTGTGTGTGTGTGTGAGAGAGAGAGAGAGAGAGAGAGAGAGAGAGAGAGAGAGAGAGAGAAGAGAGGCCAAGAATCAGAGAGATTGATCTCATAACCGGTAGTGTGAGATCCAGTAAAGAAGAGAAGAATGTCAACCGACAGTAACCTATTTGATCAAGAGTTGTAGAACTCATTTGCAACAAGAAGCTATAACTGTATCAAAATTGTATTTAAATATACTTCACCAAGTTGGATCTTGGTGTAGGGGTTGGTGCTCCTTGGGTTGGTTCCCTAAATCTTTGTAATTCATTGTTTCACTTATGAGGCTGGATTGGAGTAGTAGTCTCCAACAGAATTTCTCATCGAGGTTTTTCCCATATTAGGTTTTCCTCATACATTTGGTATTGTGGGTTGCATTTGTGTGATTGTCTTCTTTGGTCTCCTCATTTGCTTTACTAGTTTGATTTTTTAGTGCTTAAGGTAACAGTCAGTATTCTGAAGTTGCCTTAAAATAGAAAAGAGTTTAGGAACAACTGATTCACCCCCTCTTAGTGGTACTCCGTGTTCAACAGATTTATCATTATTTTTCCTATACTTATACTTGTTCTGATATCCATGGAAAGGCTTACAAGATCTTCTAGCTCTTTCTTAAAATCTTGAATTCCTTTCAGGACATCTAGATGCAAAATGACCTATCTTATTACATGCAAATTATTTAAAAGGTGCTTTTCCTTCATACTTACTTCCTATCGGTCCTTTAGGTACTCTTCTAGAAAATAGGGCTACAAGTTGCTAAAATTATTGATCTTCTCTCTTCATATCATCCAATTCCCTTGCATACAAAGCTTTCCAATCTTTCTTGCCGGTTGATGATGTAGATGCATGAAAAGCAGGTTCAGTCTTCATAGCTCTAGAAGGTCCAAATTCTTCAAGCTCAAAAGAAAATAATTTCCTAGCCAAGGTATCTCTATTGATATAAGTATTAGCCATTGTTCTCAATGCATTAATTGTAGTAGCCTTCATCTTGTAAGACAATGGCAAAGCTCTCAGAACTTTAGAAGCTATCTCATCTTCATGCAAAGTTCCACCACAACATTGAATTCTCATAACAATTTCATTTACCCTTTCCATGAATGCAGTAATCCTTTCATCTTCTTCCATCTTCAAGTTTTCATATCTCACCCAGTAACCATCAAGTTTAGAAATCTTCACGGTAGGGTCACCTTCATTAAGAGTCTCCAACCTGTCCCATATAACCTTTGTAGATGATTTGTTAGTTAATCCCATTATTTGTTGATCAGAAAGTGCACACAAGAGGGCTTCTCTTTCTCTACAATCATTCTCACGCTCCTTATCCAAGTTTGCCGAAGGAGGATTTCTAGATGCCAGATTATAAGGTGTAACACCATTCTCTATGATTTCCCAAATTTCCTTATCGAGACATCTTAGATGAGTCTCCATCCGAATCTTCCATACTCTATAATTTGTTCCATCAAGCCTACGAATATGTCTTTGAAAGATAGCAGCAGATGAACTAGATGAACTTGAACTATTAGTCGCCATAGGATCTTCCTCAAGTGGTTAAGCTTCTGTAGAGAGGACCAGAGCTCTGATACTAATTGTTAGACAATTCAGATAACTGGAAGACAACTAAGAGGGGGGGTGAATCAATTGTCACCAGATTATCAGAAACTTAGGCAATTAAACTTTACTACCGTAACACAAAAGATCAATACTAGAATTCATAAACCAAATACCGAAATAGCAGATTCTGTAGGGGAAAAAATGAGACTAAGTATGAAAACCCTAATCCCACTAGCATAAACACTCATGGAATAAAAAAGAGCCTAGGGAGGTAACACACATAGGCTACTTCTTATGAGAAAGGGAGAGTCATGTGATTACCTCTTTAGGTTTTCTATTCCTTTTCTCTAAATGAGAGAGAGGAATGATGCAAAATGCAATCTAACTTAGAAAGCAAGTAAGAAAAAAAACCCTAATATAAGAATGTAGATCAAAGAACAGTTGATACACTGCTGAAAAGTAAAGATCAGAAGGAAAAATCAGAGGTGCACTTGTCTCTGAAATCTAAGAAAAAATGTTTGGGACTAGGGTGCCACGCCATTGTCTTGATTCTATAATTCTGGAGTTGCAACTAATAGGAGGGATTTTGAAGTGTGCAAAGTGTTGTTCTGCCAAGTCTTGTTGACAGAGGACAGGACCATGGTGCTACGCCACTGTCTTGGGTAGGACCAGGGTACCACGCCCCTCTCCTTGGGGGTTTTTCCAAGATTTGCAACCCAAAACTATCCCTATGTTCTCTTTCGGTCCTGAAACTTCCACCGATGCTCGGATCTGAACCTATACCTGGAGCTGAAAAAGAGGGTTTGGGGTGGCTATATAGGGTTTTGCCTTAGTCAAACCCCCATGTTGGTGATTTCCACCTCTACAAATAGTCGATAGTGTACTGAAAATGCATGTGCAAGAACCTTGTGTGTGTGCAAGAGTGTAAGAATGAAAGTAAACAACCTAGAGCAACCCTAAAGAGTAAACCCTAATTGCTTATAATTGACAAAGTAAATGCTCTAAATTCACAATTCAAAGTGATCTAAAGCATGAATATGAATTAAAATAAAGCTTATGCAAAGACATGAAAACAACATGAAATCATACCCAACCCCAAGGGAGAGGTACAAGTCAATCGTCAGTCGGTGATCTCCTATTGTTCTTCTACATCTTCAAAAGCCCCCAATTGATAAAATTATGCTTGATGAATGTTGAATATTGTTGAAGACTTCAAATATCTACTCTTTCACTGCAAAGAAGGCTCTCATACTTCAAAAACCTTCTCTTAGATTCTTAGAAGAAGACCCCTTCAAATGAAGAAAGAGAGCTCTTAAGTATGAAACCCTAGATCTTAATTTCATGTTTAGGCCGACCTAGGATTTGAATTCCCCATTGATATTTTTGGGTTAAGCATTATTATATCGTAGGATTGTGCTCTCAACATTTTAGGGAAAAAGTTGCAGACCATGTGCATTCCCGCTACGGTCCAACCAACTTTTCACCAAATTTTTGGGGTCATTAGATATGATGATATTAGAGAACATCCCAAAGTTACAGCTGATTTTAAGATGTTTTGATATGCGAAATCGGGCCTAAACGGTCAAAATAAGATATAATTAGGGTTTATGATTAAATGATTCATTGGAGAAATAAGAAGAAAAGGGGCACACTTAGGGTAAAGGTTCCAACTTTATAATATGTAAAGTGATGAGACATGACCTTAGATTAAATTAAATTAATTAATTAAATACTAAAAGGAGAATGAGAAATGCAAGATGCAATACAAACTAAGGCGGGTGCTAACCTAAGTGTGAAATTATACCACCCTAGCAAGGGTGTACAATTTACCACACTACATTTAGCCCCCACTTTAGCGGTCATATGACACTATGTGCATATGCAAGCTAAAGTACAAAAATGTAAACATCATTTGAAAAAAGGATATATCCATAAGTTGTCGAGCGAAGCCCCCAACGGTATCTACAATACACAGTTAGGAACCGCACCCTACAAAACCATATATTAGATCACAAAATCACCTAATTCTTACTAAGGAAGGTGATGAAATTCATGGGTAGCAATGTGCCCCCCTATTTCAACTTTCTTATTAGTGAGGTGAAATAGGGTATCATGTTTTCCATAGTGAATTGTGATAAAGATTGTGATGAAGCAAGTTTACAACAAGGATTGATTACTCACCCAATCACATTATGGAACTAATGCGAAGTGAGAGGGTGAACTCATGATTCCAATGCCACCAACGGTGTAAGAATCAGAGCTTCCTAGCTCAAGATATGATAGATTGAAGAAAAAGTGGAGAAAGTAGGGTTTTAACTTAAAAACATAAAGTCAAAAAGTGCATAACACATAAATATGAAAGTGACACCTTCATTTGTCACTTTCTAACTTTTTGGCAATATTCACTACAGAGTAGCCCACATAGTAGCCATCATGCCTCAATGCTGACTTGAGCGACCTACGAGGATGGAGATCTTTTGCCAGTCTGTATTTGTTGACCGACCGCTCGATCAAGTGAGTTGACCTTCCATTGATTCCATTTGACTTTTTCATGCTTTCATAGTTTTTAGGAATGATGATTTTCATCGCCTTGTCCAAGGCTGGTCCCTCTCTTTGGATACCTAGGGGTCCTAGGGTGCCCTAGTTGCAAGGGCATGCCATGGTCCCCGTAGGGCACTCTGGTCCCTATTTGGGGCGACCAACGACAAGACAAGATCGGGCGATGAATTTTAGAATTGATAGAATGATTGCATTGATTAGATGATGATTGATAATTGATCAGTTACTGATGATATATTGCTTTGGATTTTGCAGACAGTACCGTACATCCGCAAGCATACCAATGGTCTCACCTTTTGGAGCCTTTGAGAGAAGATCCCAAGGCTGACAATGAGAGAGGCATTTTCTACATGTAGTGGGATTGTGGGACGCAATGACCATGTTAGCCATTTGATTCTATTTTGTGATGTTGATGGCATTGATGGAGAGGTGGGATGCAGACACCTCAACATTCTCACTACCTATGGGGGAGATGAGGGTCACCCTTGAGGATGTATACCACATTTTATGCCTTCCCATTAGAGGAGGGACTATGAGGTACCGATCCAACCAAATAGAGGAGGATTATAGGAGAGAGGATGTGTATGCTATGGGGAGAGTGATACGCAACGAGACGAGGGGCTACATCATGGTTAGCTGGCTCCTATACCCGACTGGTGAGTTTCCATTAGTGAGATGACTCATGATTGCGACCCTTTCATTATCCATGTGCCCTAATGGGTGTGACACACATATGCATGGAGGACTCATCTATGTTATCTGAGCGATGGAGATACATAGGAGGGTACACTCTTGGGGTCAGAGAATGCTTGCACATCTCTATCACAACCTTTAGGAGTATGTGTTTAGACAAGGATGCTACCTAATGACATGCACGCTACTACAGGTGTGGATGTTTGAGTGTGTAACCTGCACTAGGCCTAGTGGATCCCCCATAGAGCTAGGCTTAGAGAAACCTAGGTTGTATGCTTATCCTCTTACCCGCAAGTGGTGATTCGGTGATCTCCTATATTGGAGGTTGAGCTTAGACAATTTGACAGTGGGTGGAGTCATATGGAGACCCTACCTTAGGATGCACATGTGGGCAGAGACACGTAAGTAGATGTCTAGCATGTAGAGGAACTATCTATTAGAGGGGTGGTATAGCCACATAGCCGTTCCCTTCTACTTAGACCAAGTTCAGCAATAGTTCGGGTTTGAGTAGTGTGTTCCTACTGATATGCCTATGTACATCCAACACTCATACATGATGTCAAGGATAGGAGCCATTCCTAGGCCTACCAATGATGATATCAACATCATAGATTCAGACAGGTTAGATCAAGACATAGCGACAAGTTATAGATATTATTCAAGAGTGCATTGATAGTACATCACATGGTGGGGGAGGACATACCCTAGAGCCATTTTCCTAGTAGACTTCCCTGGAGGGAACCCCAGACCATGGAGACAGTCAGGAGATAGAGAGGGATCCATTACATCCAAGGAGGTCTTAGATGATTAGGCTGATGACACAGAGGAGCAGGAGGTAGGTGGAGATGGAGACGATCCTGATACCGAAGAGGGAGATTAGGATGGGGATGATGAGGAGGACGAAGAGGAGGAGGAGGAGGAGGATGAGGAGGAGGAGGATGAAGAGGAGGACAAGTACGAGGAGGATGTCAAGGAGGAGGAGGAGGAGGAGGAGGACAAGTCAGATGCAGTTCATCATCACTCTAGGGAGGATACCATAGCCCTAGATCCACTGAGTCTCCCACTGCAGGTGGAGAGGGACCCTATAAGGGGTCTTGATCCTAGTCCCCATCGACACACACCTACTATATAGAGATAGTACAAGCACGGAGATCCTATCAGGTCCTAGCCTCAGGCGGTCATTGTCCATGATCCCTACTAGTGAGAGGGAGATCTAGGTAAGATGTCTTGTTATTGATTTACTTATGTATCTTACTTGCTTAGATTTGATGATATAGAATGTTACTAATGAAAATTTCTCTCTATCTTGTAGCTACTATCCAGGAGTGGCGTTCTCTGATTTAGAATGTAGTGACATACCTTATTGTGACTGTGCACATTCTTATTTCCTCAAAGATATCATACAGATCCCAAAGGAGTGCAAGACAACATGAGGACCTTTTCTCCCCTATTCAGATGGAGGTGGAAGTCCTATGAGAGAGATTACGATAGACATAGTGTGACCTAGCAGCGTCACAAATAGAGGCAGCCAAATACTGAGGGATCATGATGGAGAGGGATCGCAGGAGATCCTCACAGATTCACTCATGGTCCATATCACAATACACCCCCATGGGGCCACCCCCACAACCAGATCAAGAGGGGGAATCTAGCCACCATCCTCTAGCTACTAGTCCTAACTATAGGAGATGATTTTGATGTATTGATGTATATATTATGATACTCATGGCTATGTTATTTTAATGCTTAAATAGTATATGCATTTCTTAGATTAGAAGTAACATATTGAGTAATGAGCATGTATATCTGATAATAATTTCCATTTAATTTATTTCTCAATGCTTCATGATTAATTTGATACATGTGTGATTTAATTAAATAACTAAGTATTTAATCAAATGCTACTTTGATGATGTAAAAGAAGAATGTATTAAGAATGAGAAATATATGACTAATATGATTTAATTAACTCTAATTAAACACAACATAATATATGAAAATTTATGTTGAATATGACATTTCTTGAAAAACCTCTTCACATCCTTATTTTTGAATGACGTTTCATTATCCGAAACTAAGGCAGAAGGTATCCCAAATCGGGAGATAATGTTTTCCTAAATAAAATGGCAAATTACTTCAATGTTAGTGGATCGAAGAGGAACGTCTTCCACCCATTTTGTAAAGTAATCAGTGGCAGTTATGATGAAAGTATGTCCTTGATATGAGGGAGGAGATATTTTACCAACAAGATCCAAACCCCATGTAGAAAAGGACCAATACACTACCTGTGATCGAAGTTCTTGGGAAGGAGCATGGATCAAATTACTATGTTGCTGACATTGATGACATCTTATAAAAAACACAAGGGAATCCTTTTCGATGGTTTGCCAATAATATCCCATTCGGAGCAATCTCTGAACTAAAGACCTACCCACAAAATGCCCCCCTCAAGCACCTGAATGTGCCTCTTCAAGAGCAATAGGGACTTTAGCCTTGTTTAAGCATCGAAGGAGAAGAGAATTATAACCCCTCCTATAAAGGACATTAGAAAGGATAATGTATCTAGTAGCCAATTTGTGAATCCTATCCCTAGTATTCTTATTCATAGAATTAGGAAAGGTCCCATCACTCAAATATATCACAATATGCGAGTACCATTCATCAAAATCTATAATACAACAATATGACACATCACAACCTGATTATCAACAATAGCTGGAGTAGTGAGGTTGTGAATAGTGAATTTAAGATCTATCAAGGGGTCCTCTAGAGACACAAGAGAGGCAACACATGCCATCACATCAGCATGTTGATTATCTTTTTGAGGAACGGGCTCCATGGTATAAGAAACAAATTTTTGCAATAAGAGTAAAGTTAGATCTTTATATTGTGATAATTTGTCTTTCTTAGCTTGATAAACTCCTATCACTTGTGTTATGATTAGTTAAGAATCTCCATAAATATGTAGATGTCTCACATTCAACACCAAGGCTGCTTTAATTCTAGATATTAGAGCTTCATATTCAGCAATGTTGTTGGTACATAAGAAATTGAGATGATATGATAAAGGAATAGGCTTCTTTTTAGGAGAGATTAAGATCACCCCTGCCCCTGATCCTACATGACACTTAGAGCCATCAAAATATAGTTCCCAAGTCTCATCAACCCCAATGGAAAGAATGTAGTCATCGAGAAAAAACTCTGGATTAGGTAGGGAGAAGGGTGAAGGAGAATCAATTAAGTGATCAGTCAATGCTTGACCATTTTTTGCCTTTTGTGAGACAAACTTAAGGTCAAAATCGGTCAACATCATAACCTACTTAGATAAACATCCAAAAAGGTCATTTTTGGAGAAAAGATGCTTAAGAGGATCAAATTTAATGATAACATGGATCTCAACATTCAAGAGATAATGCCTCAACATTTGGGTTTCAAAGACTAAAGCAAGGCATTGTCTTTCTATTGTAAAATATCGGACTTTATAATCAAGTAGAGTGCGGATTATGTAATAAACTGGGCATTCTCTACCATCCTTTTCACATTGTGCCAATAAGGCTGCAAGAGCTTGAGTGGAAGCAACAACGTATAGAAGGAAAGGCTTAGTAGGATCAATAGGTTGAAGAATAGGATTATTGGCCAAATAGTTTTTTAAGTCTTCAAATGCTTGACAACAATCCACATTCCATTAGAAAGTGATATTCTTTTTAAGCAATTGTGTGAAGGGAAAGGTACGATCCACAACTTGAGAAATGAACCTACGAATAGCTTTGATCTTTCCTTGCAAACTTTTTTAGTTGAGAAACATTCTTAGGAGGTGGCATTTTGATAATAACATCTATCTTCTTCATATCCACCTCAATACCATGATGTGAAAGTATGAATCCTAATAGTTTTCCACTATCCACACCAAAAACACATTTTTGGGGATTCAAACGCATGTTATACTTAGGAATTCTCTCAAATATTTGACAAAGGATATTAACATGATCTGTATGAATAACTGATTTGGCTAAGATGTCATCAACGTAATATTCTAAGGTTTTATGCATATAGTCATGGAAGATGAGAGTCATAGCATGTTGATAGGTTGTGCCTATGTTTTGCAATCCAAAAGGCATCACAATCCAACAAAACATACCTCAAGGGGTGGTAAAAGCAATTTTATATTGATCCTGAGGATTGATGAAGATTTGATTATATCCTGAGAAACCATCCATAAAGGATAATAAAGCATTCACCACTACCAAATCCACTATCATATCGATATTCGGGAGAGGAAAGTCATCCTTTAAAGAGGCCTTGTTTAGATCACGAAAATCTGTACACATCCTAATCTTGTTTTCAGCTTTAGCCATAGCTACAATGTTTTAAATCCATGAGGAATAATCGATAGGACAAATGAATCCAACATCCAATAGTTTTTGAATTTTAGCCTTAACAATTAATGCCACCTTTGGGTAAATCTTTCGAATCTTTTGCTTCATAGGTTTAGCATCAAGAATTTAGGACTATGTTATGAGTGACAATCTTAGGATCTATGTCAGCCATGTTAGAATATATCCAAGCAAAGATCTCAGGGAATTCATGTAACAACTTAGCATATTGTTTTACTCTTCTTTGTCAAGATATTTCCCTATCTTGATGATTTTATCTTCAACACAAGGATCCATCTTGATATCAATGGTGTTGTTTATTAGGATATTGCTTTGTTGAGGAGCATCTTTTATTTGAGGAAATTCTTTAACTATCTCATCGTTATTTCTTTCTTTCCCAAAGTAAGATTCTACATTTAGACAATAGGGAGAACTAAGATTATGGTGATAACAAAGAAGGTTGTCATGCTCCCAAGAATTCAGCTAAGGAATCATCGGTAGAAAAAACATCCAAACCAAAGACACAAGAAGGGTCACAGTCAATATATTCTAGAAATTTTAGCGAGAGAGAAGCAGAAATGACATTCACTAATAGATGGTCTCTTAGAGGCTTTAGTACACTTGATGGACATTTTTTATGTTTATGTTGCGATTGTCATTGATGGACACACACTTGCTTTGAGATCACTTTCTATGTATGAGTTATGCTCAATCGGTATTTGTTCCAAACCAGTATTATGTATTATAGTCTTTAGGCTATTGGTGTTTTGCAGAAAGTGTTTACCGCTCTCAAGTGGTATGAAGACCTCAAGCGGTTCGAGGATCTCAAGCGGAGCGAAGAAACTAAAGCGACAGTTATCATTGTACTAGTCTTCATTTTCGGACAACTGGTAATCAGTTTTATGTTTGAACCGGTATTACTCTATGATGAGTTACCAACTGGTAATTGGTAAAGTTGTATGAACCAGTAATACTTTGTGATGAGTTACCAACTGGTATTTTTGTGATGAGTTACCATCCACCGACACTTTGATGGTGATTTTGTGTCATGTTATCAAATGTGTCTAGATGCAATGAACCTAGGAACTTGCAATGTAATCCTATTGTACCAACATGAAATCAGATTTCTTTTTAAGGACATCATGTCTAGGGTTTTAGGGTATGTAGTTGTTAGGGTTTTTGGTGGTTGATGAGTTTTTGTATCTGCGATCTTAGAAGAGAAGATCAAGTTTATGTGTTGTAACAGAGTCTGGATTTACTGAAGACTGAAGTAATGCTGAAATGCATTAGCAATGAGCTATCATGGATCTAACCAAGCAAACTATGCTATTTGCTAGATCATTCACTTGTTGATTACTCACATCTTTGACAAGTCTAAAATCCTTAACCAGGTAGGCCCAGAATGAGAAAGAATATATTGAATGATATACTAGTCACTCCGGAAGGAAAGATTGATGTGGAAATTGTTCAAGCGGATATGAAGAAAACCTGGAAAAAGAAGCCAGAGGAAGTGTCTCAAGAAGAACCGGTTTCTGCACCTGGTGTGGAAATCTTTGAACCAGCAAACTAAGATATAGGAAAGCTTAGGGGGAACAAATCAGTAAAATATTTCAAACCCTCGGTTTACACTGGTAAAAGACCTTAACCGGTATGTGATACCTATCAATTAGCAGAAGACCGAAAATAGTAAAAGGCAAATTAGGGTTTACGCCATAATAATGGAGCATTTATTATGGTAGGTGGAGAATTCATTTAAAAGGGATTTTCAAGTCATTTTCACATCATTTTTCGAGCAAAGAAGTTTTCAAGTGCAGAGCGACAAAAGATGATTTGTCTTGCAATTCAGAGAGATTTCAAAACCTTGAAGAAGAATCTGAAGATAACATCAATCGGTCAAGTGTAGAACTCAAAGTGGTAACCCAGCAACTAAAGTAGTGAGTGGTGAAGCGGAATTTGCAAGGCCTAAATCTCGAATTTTGAAGGTATTTTTTGATTTTCTCTATTTATCATGGCTTCAGCATCGCACTCTAGTTCTAGTGCACCCGTTGGTTTGGTAGATTTCATCCAATGGAAGGAAAAATATAATGCCCTATCCCAAATACCCGCTGGTGTTATAGTAGAGGAAGGTATTTTGGATTACATTGACTGTAAAATTGAAGACCTACAATCTCTAGTGATCCATTCACAATTGAGTTTGTTTTGCGGGAAGGACAAGAAGATCAAACCGGAATTCAGTATCTTAGAAAAGAAGAAGCTCCACAATGCAATCTATTTCCTTGAAGAATTCACAGATGATCACATCCACATCATTCTAAGCAGAGTGCACGGTGACAAATTGTATTTGGAGCAGACACATGACATCACACCGAAAGCGATTCATGTTGTCACCGGTTTTTGTAACATTGGAGAAGTGCCAACCCTAAGGAAGATTAGCAAGACTAAAATGACCAAGCTTGCCAATTCAGTGAGCAACCAACAGGGAATGACCATCAATACCATCAAGGACAATCCGGTCAAGTATGCCTACATGGTGATAGGTTATTGGACATTCCATGCTAGCAGAATTAACTCTGTCTCTACTACAATCGTAAATGTTGGCTAAAGGATGATCATGTAAGATGCCTCGTTTGATTTATGCACCTGTATGCAAAGGCAGCTATTGGTGAACCTAAAGTCAATTAAATAGGACAATGCCTTGAGATTTAAATTTGGACAACTATTGGTCGGATTGTTTTTCTACTTCCAAGGCTAATTCCCAAGAGTTGGTGATATTCAGTGGTCTGCTGACCAACCGGTTACAAAGCAAATCAGGGAAAGTCTTCAAGTGGTTGGAACCGGTTATCCTGAAGTCCTGAACAAATACTTTGATGAGTTCAGATGCAAGATGAGCCAAAGGGTGAGAATATCTGGTGATATTATCAAGAAGTATGAAGAGGACATCTGCTTTATCATCAAAGTATATGAGTGCATAATGGAGGCTGTTGAGCCTAGAAAGGAATAAGTGGAGCCTATGGGTTATGAGGTGATGTATGACATGCTAGACGGGTATGCTTCTACCCTACTTGCCTCACCATTTGATCCTAAAATGAAGAGAAACGACACCTATCTAGAAAGGGTTACACTAGTTGAGGAGCCCTCTGTGAAGAAAGGAAAGGCAATACCATCTGTATCAGCACCAGTAACTTCAGCGAGTCCTAAAGTGACCAAGTGGTCACTGACAAAGAAGAAACCAGAAGTTGCACTTGCCAAAGTCTTTGAGAGAAAGCGGAAGACAAAAGGCAACACACCGGACTCAAAAGATACAGAATCTGAAGAAAATACCAAGAAGACTAGGCAAACAAGAAAGAAGACAAAGACAACCAGCAATGAACCGACATCATCAGCACTGATAAATATTGATATTTCTTCTTACAAACCTTTGACACATTGTCAAAGAACTATTAAGAACATTAGAAGAAAAGTGTTGAGTGATTTGGCAGATTGTTTTGATGATTTCAATGATAATGAGAAGGAGGAAGTAGAACATGAAGTCATTCAATATTTATGTATTAATGACCGATCGCCATCAAAAATTAAATCTATGACACCAGATTCTTTATATAATTCTTTAGTTCCATTGCCATAGAAAAGGAACAAGAGATAAGAGAGAAAATATTTGCTAATGTGTCTAATTCCAAACTTTATGAAGTTATGGAAAAATATAAAGGCCTCTTCTTTATGCGAAGAAGGAGACTCTTGTTGCTAGAAGGGAAAGTCCCTAAGGTGGTAAAAGATACCCACTCTCATGCCTAGGTAGCTCTGAGATTCCACCAAGTGTCCGAAGCCAACAAAAAGGCTGAACAAGAACCGGAAATAGCAAAACCAGATGAGGTGTATAATAGTGAAGGAGAATAGGTCACTGAGAAAATGGACCCTATTGATGTTGATGCTTTGAACGGTGAAGATGTTACTCCAGATACGCCAACAGAAACAGTAGGATAGGAGAAACAGGACAAGGAAAAGAGAAAGGAGGAAGCGAAGAGGAAACATGCAGAAGAAGAGAAGAAGCAAAAGGAAGAGGAGAAGAGAAATGAAGAAGAGAAGAGAAAAGAGGAAGAGAAGAGAAAATAAGAGGAGAAGAGAAAATAGGAAGAGGAGAAGAAGAAGAAGGAAGAAGAGAAGAAACAGGAAGAGGAGAAGAAGCAGAAGGAAGAAGAGAAGAAATAGGAAGAGAAGAAGAAGAATAAGAAGGAAGAGGAGAAGAAAGAGGAAGATGAGAAGAAGAAGAAGGAAGAGGAGAGGAAAGAAGAAGAGAAGTGGAAAGAAGAAGAAAGGAAAAAGGAAGAAAAGAAAAGAAAGAAAGAAGCTGAGGAGCAGAAGAAGGCAGAAGAAGATAAGCAAAAAGCCAAGGAAAAGGAGGAAGCGACAAAGAGTGTACATGTAGAGACCCCAAAGGCAACCAATGGTAAAACCAAACTGGTTGACATCACCAGTCCTATTGACCTCTAGTCTGCAAATGAAACAGAGCTACTGCAAAGTATTAAGCTTTATCAAGAGCGACTGGAAGCACTAAGGAGGAAAAAGGAGAAAGATGTTATTCAAATTGGGGTGGAAACTCTCACTAGTTTGATTCCCGATACCAATCTCCCAAGTACCAATTCCTCTCTAGCTCAATTGAAGCTCCTATGCATAGTTGTAGAGGACCAAGTGCAATGTCTGGAAGATGTTGCTGAAGCCAATGCTCAAAAGAAGCATCAAAAGGCTCTAAACATTGCCATGGTGAAGAAGTTGAATGAGCTCCAGTCCGAACTTCAAAAGGCACAAAAGGACACAAGGGATGCTCTGGATGATGGGAATCTGCTACTTAGTAAGATATGTCAACCTCATCTATTATGTGATGATGTGCTTTCTTAAAAAGACAACTACAAATTGATTTGCAGACATTCATAAGCACCTTCAAAATGCCTTATAATTCCTTCACTGCTTATGGGAAAACCGTTCACCAGTTTCAACTCCAGTCTGCAAGAATAGAGTTAGAGATCAGCAATCAGACATGAGATTTATAGGAACTTCAACTTATTCTACTACCAAGACTACAAATACTTCAGAAATGCTATCATAATCAAGATGCCTTAATGGTCACTCAAGAGATGAGTACCTTGGACGCCATGAAGGAATAGGTATCCCAGATGCAAATGGAAAGTGAGGTTGCTACCTCATTGCTTGAGTCATGGTCTTTATCCATGAAGACATTTATGCAGGACTTTAAATCAGTTTTTGACAAGTTTCACTCTTTATTATCATAAACTCTTATGATTTTAATGATAATGGAAACATGGGTTATTCAGTTGTACTTTGTCATTGTTGGCAAAGGGGGAGTAGTATTCTGGATTTACAATTTTGATGCATGTTATGTATACTTTCATGTTTATCTCTGTAAGGGAGTAGTATACATTGTATTTTCTGCAATAGGGGTAGTAATTTTGATTATGACATATTTTTCTTGTAAAACACTTAGATGTCAAAATTTTTCCTAAGTGTTGCCATCAATGCCAAAGGGGGAGATTGTTGGCATTTTTTATGTTTATGTTGTGATTGTTGCCATCAAGTCTGTGTGCTATAACTGAGTGTGGATTTACTAAAGACTGAAGTAATACTGAAATGCATTAGCAATGAGCTGTCATGGATCTAACCAAGCAGACTATGCTATTTACTAGATCATTCACTTGTTGATTACTCACATCTTCGACAAGTCTAAAACCCTTAACTAGGTAGGCCCATAAAATCCTTTGTAAATCCTCTAACAAGGTGGTTTACATCTGTGGATCTGAAATCCTCTCACAAGGTAATCTTTAATCAGACTTATCTCCTAACAAAGATTGAGATTCCTAACAGGATCTGTTTTGGTGAAGAACATTGTATGACCTTAACCGGTCTGGTTACTATTCTGTAGATAGTTACTTGTGAGTTTCATCTCACCATGGTTTTTTCCATTTGGGTTTCCATGTCAAAATCTCTTGTGTTATGGTGATTGTGCTTCTGTGGGTGAATGCCTTATTTGTTGTTTGGTTTACATTTGTGTTAACCGGTTTGTTAGTAAAACTGTTATAGCGGTTTACTGCTAAACTGTTTAAGTGTTTAAGTTAAGTAATTATTGGTATACTAATTCACCCCCCCTCTTAGTATTCATCAAAAGGATCATAACCAAGCCCAAATATCATATCATAGAAGTTGTTTTCCAAGGGAACCTTAATTCCTTTCTCTTGATCACCACATCCATTTTCATTATATCCACACCTAACTAGGATATGAAAACTAGGACCATAAAGGTTAGTCATTTCTGAAGAAGGAGGATTTTCAAATAGTGAAGCTTCAAAATCCTCTAGGCCAGAAACTAAAGGAGATGTATTTTGAGAAGTCGCCACAAAGTTATTACTCAATGGCCCAGACAAAGTAGATTTCTTTTTAGGTTCTTCTTCTTTCTTCTTTTCGACCTTAGGTTCTCTAGGGGGAATTATGTATTCCCCTATGAAAGTAGGATTGAAATCAAGGGATCCCTAATCATCTTCTACAAGAATCCTTTTAGGAGATAAAGTATTCTCAATCGTATAGTTGGGCTGAGAAGACTCTTCCTCAAGAACCTTAGGTCCACTTGAGGAAGTATTGGGGATTGATCCAGATATAGGAGACAAGTTTGATGAAATTGTCACACTAATCAGAGTAGAAGCTTTAGAGGAACTGTCTAAGATAGTTGGGGAAGAATTGATTGAAGAGGATTTAGAACTTGATGTTTGTAAACAAGCCTGAAATCTTGTGTCACCTAACAAGGTGTATATTGTATTTGTAGACATCTAAAAATGGTCAACGCTTGCGGAGTCATATTTTAACATTGGCGCATTGCCTTATTTTAGGTTTTTGCATCGCATTAACATTTCTCCTATGATTCGCACTTGGTCTTTATCATTTACGAGCATCGAGTCCTTCTTCTGCATTCCTCATTTTTCTCGCTTTCAAATTTGGTCTTGTCAATAACAATATTTGTCATGATTTTGGTTGATCTTATCTTGTCGCATCAATGTGCGTGCTCATTTGTCATACTTTGACATCGTCAATCCTAATCGATGATAGAATTAGGGTTTTTTTCCTCTCGTCAATCTTGTCATTTTGCGATCGATTTGTCATCGATCGTCGTCCTTCTCAATCATATCAATTTGGATCAATTAGTCATTGTTCCTCGTCAATTGGTGCATTTATCAATCAAATCGTTTGTCAGCATTGGTCCTTTGTTAGTCAGAATCATGATCAAATCGAATCAACATTAATTATTTTTCATCAAGACCTAATTGTCTTTCTTGCATTTTCTAATTCATCTTCTAGGGTTTCATGATTTATTCATTTAACCTTGTTTGTCATTTCCCCCTCTAGGATTAATAAATTATTTATTTATCCTAAGTCTTCTTGTCACAATTAAATGTTCATTTAATTGGCTAATTAATTCCTCCCTCTTTGTGAATTAATTAATAAATGAAAAATTGTTAATTAATTCACTTAATTCCTCATTTTCTCATTTTCTAATTTCCTAATTTCTAATTCATCTAATTTTCAATTCTCTCCTATTTTTATCCTAATTTCATGGGAATGACATTTCAATTTGTCATAATTTTTCATAATTGACAATCAATAAATTTTGGCATAGCAATTTGTCATAAATTGTCATAAATCCTTGCATAGCAATTTGTCATACACTTGTCATAATTTTGCTATTCTTGATTTGAATTTCCATTCGAATCTCTTCATGCTAATTTGATCTTTTCTCCAATTTGTCTATAAATTGGATGAATTTCTTCAATCAAGGCCCTTGATCCCTGACTACCTGTTCGAATCAATCATGCTTCGAGTATTCTTGAGCTACTATCTTGTCTACTTCCTTTCATCTCATGTGTATGCACTTGTAGGTGAGATCCACAAACAAAGCTATTTGAAGAAGAAAGAAGGACAATGGAGTCACATGAAGGAGACATTCAAGTCTGCATTTGGTTTACTTAAGTTTTCAATCTTGAATATCTTGTTTTCATATCTCTATTGGATGTAATTAGGATTGATCATTGCATTTGAGCTTTTATGATTGAGCTATGACTAATATTGATATTTGCTTTGATGATTTCCGATTTCCTAGCTACATTAATTGGTGAACCCGATGTGAACTAACCCCCTAACCATGCTTTTGAGTTCTTTTGAGATGATTTGCAGGTCAAAAACCCAAGAAACAGGGTAATGCAGAGTTTTCTGGGGACTTCTGCGCTTGTGTGAGATAATTTGCACCTATGTCAAGCATTCTACGCCTGTGTCAAGCATTTTGCGCTTGTGTCAAGAATTTTGCACCTGTGTCAAGCATTATGTGCCTGTGTCAAGCATTCTGCACCTATGTAGGGCCAGAAATAGAGGTAAAAGGTAGTGTTTTTCACTTGCAAATTGTTTTCTTTTGCATTTTGTTTCTACTTTTTTGGGTTTTTTGGTACTAATTCTCTGTGCATTACCTTGGCATACACATGGCAAAGACAATGAATGAAACTACTAACACATTTTATGCAGGTTCAATAGTCAAAGACTAAACATATCAAACTTCTGATTTGGGTTTTGCAGGTTGCCTTGGACTACAACTAAACTTTGTGTTTGTAATTCATATTTAGGCACCTAGTATGATTTCTAAATAGGATGGAATGAACATGTGTTTTCTTTGATTGTTGAGTTTGACATCGGAGTAGGAGAGTATGCTCTCATCTTTCTTAAGGTGATCAGAAATCCAAATCTTCGATACCATTCTCTTGTTTTGGATTGTGTGTCACCTTTAGAGGGCCTGCCTTCCCAACCATTTGCTTTTGCAAGCAAGTGACAATTGTGAGAAGGGAATGACCCAAAGTGAGTACGGATAGAATACCTTGGCATTCTAACTCACTATAAACAAATACCTGATGGGTGAAAGCTTTGAAGGAAGGGTTACGTGGGAATTGCAGTTACTTGGGAAGTGATGACCCTTGAACTCTTTCTCATATCAACATCTAAGTAGGACCTCACGGTCTAAATCGTGCTTGCACGACTACATTTGTTTGGTATCTTGGTGGGCTTAATGTCTTAATCATGCTTCCATGACACCAAGGAGTAACGCTTAATAGAAATCCTTACTAAACACCTTGTATTTAGAGGCCAAAAATCCTTCTAGTTGCTTGAGAAGGACAAGTTCGGATACTTGGAAGAGATACTAAGTTCACCATGGGGAGATTTCCATGGGGACTGATGCTTGGCTGCCCTAAGAAGTGAGTGCCATGGAGGGGAGCCCGTGGGGTCAAGCATCTGTGTATTCTCCTTGAATCTCATAATGAGTCTACCTCTCAAGTACCTACTGTCCTTGCCATCCATAAGAAATGTGTGAATGAGCATGATTGTCTTGAGTCTAAGTTGAAATATCTTGTCTTCTTTACTTGTCAAAAGTTGAATTGCATCTCATTTCAAAAACAAGACAAATTGATTCAAAACAAGGTTAAACACAAGAACATTTCATCCAACAAAGTTCAAAACACCTTCAAACATGGTTGTCAAACATTTTTCAAAATCTTGTCTCAACATTCATGTCACTTAGATTTAGGTCCTCCATTGTCCATACTTAGGGCTTAGAGCATCATTCTTGCATTCCACTTGGTCCATTTCATTTAGGTGTCCCCTTGCATGTCATTATTAGGTCCTCACTTAGGTTTCATATTGCATGTCCAACATTAGGTTCATCCTAGGGTTGCATTTTGCAAATTAATTGTCAATTACCAAGGTTAAGTTTCACCTAGGTCATACTCCTTTGCATATCAATAAGGGTCATCCATTTGCATATGTCCTCTTGCATTAGAGTAATACAATTTCATAATTCAAACTTAGGTTGGCATTGTCATACATTTGCATTTGCATACCCTAGGTCTCTTCATCAATCTTAGATCATTATCATATCATATTAGGGTCATTTGCATAGTAATTGTCCCTTAGCATATAGTGTCAAAACTAGGTTTTGTCATACTTGAGTAATGCAAATCTTTGGTAAACCCTAAGTTATTTTTAGGAAGTCTAGACCTTATCAAACTTTTGTCTTTTTGTCATCAATGTCATTTGGTCAAACCTAGCTTAGTATCCAAGCGTATAGGTGAGACATTGTCAATTTGTCCTATTGTCACTTGGTCCTCTTGTCCTTTGAGGTCTAGACATCATTTCAATTTCCTAAAGGTCTCATTTTTAGAATTGCATTCATGAGTTTGTCAAAATCTTGAAAAACAACAAAAACAATTAGGCTGCATTGTCGTCCTTTAGGTTGCATTTGTCAATCCCATTAGTTGCATTACATAGTGACATGTTTGTTGAAATGAGGTCTCAAGCTTCTTATGAAGCCATGTCATCACAATTGAGCAATCAATCATGTCAATCCAATCTCTACATGTCTCAGAACTTGGATCAAACTTATCATGATGATGTAAATGTCCAAATACAAAAACTAGAGGAGAAACTAGCTCAAGAAAATGAGATTTTGGAACAAAGAGTGAAAAACATTGAGAAGAATAGATCCCAAATGTCCAAAATGTTTCAAAAATTTCCAGGTTGAAATCCAAAGATTGAGCCAATTGATGTAAGATCTCTTCTTGAACGATCAGACATACCAGCTCTCCTCTCACAAATAGAGATGATGAAACAATTTCAAGAAAAGAGACAACATCAATTTCAACATTATGTGCCTCCACAACAAGAACAAGAAGGCATTTACTATCACTCAGATTTTCAACCATCACAACCAATTGTTCAATAGTTTCAACATTTCCAATAGACACAACCAATGGTCCAACATATACAACCAATACAACCAATGGTCCAATTTCAACAATATGTCCAACCAACTATACAATGTCCACAAATGGTTCAACCAATGGTGGAATATCAATGTCAACAACCACAACCAAACATTCAAAAACAAAGGTTGCAACACACACCAACCCAAGTTTCAAACATGTCAGAACAATTGAACCAAGTCCAATATCAAAACATGACATTAGATCAAGACCAAATTCTTGCCAAACAAGTTCAAATTCTAGATACAACCATGTCAAAACCTCAAAACAAAGGTGGCTTTATTGCAATGCTCTTAAGGAAATTACCAAGTGAGTTCTTTGAGGAAGATCAAGATAATACACTTATGTCTAGCAATGCCTCATCCCCCCACAAAAAAATTGACTCTCCAGTGGCATCTATCCCTACACCTCTAGAAGTTTCACAAGAACCTTCCATATTGTCCTCCTCAAATAATACACCCAAGGATGCAATTATCCAAGGGCTATCCATCATTGATTGCCAAGATAATCCAATTCATGATGCACATCCTTGTCATGTTTCAGAAATACAAGACCCAATGCCACCATGCACTTTATTGCCATTACCTATTTTAGAAGACCCCATTCAAAGTCCCTCTTCCTCATGTTCAAGCATTGATTCCTTGCCAGAATCCATCACAAATGTTCAAAGTGCATTTCCTTCATGCCAAAGCATTGATCCCTTGCCAAAATCCCCCATGTATATCCAAAGTCCAACCCCATGTCAAGAGGATAATTTAGAGCATGAAGAAACGTGTCTCGAAATAGATCAAGATCAAGATCCCAAAACCTTATCATCCGATCCAATTGTTGACCAGGACCCCATCTTCCCAGACACTAATGACGATTCCCCTATTCTTGTCCATCCTATCCAAAGTCCTATTGACACTCCATTCCCTGAGAAAGATCAAGATATCCCAGTCCATCCAATCCCAAACGATCCCCTTCCATTTCATGAAAAAAATGTCCTTTCAAATCCCATTGGCATTCCACTTCCTAAGAAAGATCAAGATATCCCTTCCATCCTTTCCGATGATCCCATTAAAAGTCAAGAGCAAAGCACCTTTAAAGAGGATTCCAATGATCTTCCTCCTTGTCAAGATCAAATTATTCCTTTAAATCCTCCACAAGATCCTTTTGTTCCTCCATCTCCTTGTCTTAATGCTCCATATACACTCCAAGATCGCATTTCTTTTGATGATCCCATTATTTCTCCCATTCCATCTCTTGAAGAGCCTGTCATTGAACCATGTCCACTACACAATCCTAGTCCCCCTCATGATCCTAATCCCCTTCATGATTCTAACATGTCAGTGCAAGATGTTCATGAACCCTCGACATGCATAATGGGTTCTTCCACTTTGGTGCGATCCGATCCACTTCAAGATCTCATTATTTCTCTCATATCATATCCACCTCATAATGGACTCACGTCTTCTTCCCAAAGAAAAGAGTATCCTACAAGTCAAGATATTCATAAAGGCAAAGGAGTAGATCTCCATAAGCAAGAATCTCTCCATATCAAAGAAGATCTTAAGAGTCATGTCTACACAACTCACTCTCAAGATGTGGGTACCCCTACTAAATCCAACATCCCATCAAAATCAAAACATACACCTTTCCCATCATACTTTCCAATCATCTTAGGTCCTTATATCCCTTCATCCTTTATGCAAGGTCAGAAAAGGCACACATCCTTGAGTAAATTTCATCAATCCAAAAGAACTCCATTTCATTCATATCCATCCATGCATTCCTTCCCCCCTCCAAGCAATTTGGATGCCAAGCATAAAAGTCATAAGTCTAGAAATCCACATGTACTCAAGGATCAACATGTCCAATATAATAGACATGTCAAAACAAAGAACAATATGATCTATAAAGAAAAAGAAATATCCAAAAGGTCACAAAGGCCCACTAAGAAAAATAAAGCAAAGTCAAAATATATATGGTTTCCTAAATCCCTTGTGCAAGCAGTGCACTCCAAGGAACCACAAAAGCATGAAAAATCAAAAACCATGTGGATCCCTAAGCGGCTCCTTGAAGCACAAAATCCTAAAGAAACATCCAACTTGGCATCCAAAATTTCTATTCCCCCATCCAACACTCTCAAATTTGTTCCTCCATCACCTTCTTCATCCATTTTGGGCCCTTGTGTCCCAAAATCCATAGCCTTTCCTCCATCAAAATCTTCGTACCCAAAACCCACTCTTCCTCCTTCAATTCATCACCCCTCAAGGTGTGTGCCAATGTCAATCTTGCCAAAATTTCTATCCACTCAAGCATAGTTCTTCCAATACCCTATCCATTATCCAATGCATATTTTCCATCCTTCGATCCCTTTGGTCCAATCCTTTGCATAAATCCTTGCCTTAGTTTCATCTCATTTTCCATGTCCTTATCCTACCAACGTCTTTGAGCATACTTTTAAAGGTCATGGTCCATTTTTTTCAAGGCCACTATCCAAACAAAGAGATGTTTGAGTCCTTCTTCCATCCCCTATCATGTGTCCATCTTCTATTGAAAAAGTCAAAATACAAAAAAAAAAAAAAAGTGAAAAAAAAAAAGAAAAAAAAATTAAAGAAAAAATAATTCATCCACTGGTGAAAACCTGGAAAATAGGCACCTTGGGCAAGTACTGTGATGAAAAATTGGCAAATAGACATCATGCGTAATTTATGAACTTCTTGCACACCGTACTTGGGGGCAGGTTTTATCCTATCATATCCTTTTGTCCTTCATTGTTCCATTATCCTATCGAACCTTTGTCATTACCCTTCATATCCTATTGTCCATCATGTCCATTTCCTCTTTCCACCTTCAATCTTGACAAGGCTGAGGATCGTCATGAGCATCATGCATCTTGTTTGCAGCTTTTAGTCTATCATAGCTTTGGGTATTTATCCATTTGCTTATTATAACCTTTCATCCATATTCCCTAGCTTATTGTAACTTTCTGCCACTATCCCTTAGCCTATCCCAACCTTCAGTCCATGTCCCTTATCCATTCTTGGTCTTGCTTATCCTATCCATACACTCTTTTTCATTCCTTGATCTTGATCTGATATAAGGATGCAAAATTTAAACATGGTTTCAAAAACCTCTTGACATGTCCCTCATGCCATGTCACTGCTTTACATTGTCATATCCAGTCTCTTGTCCCATCACGTAATAGCCCTTGAAACTTGCATCTGTATTGTCTCCATGATAAAAGGCCTTTGTCTTCCCTCTATCCACCATTATTTCAGAAAGCCTATTTATTCACCTGTCATATTCCTTACCTTGCTAGACACTAGGGGCAAAATCAAAAAAATTGAAAAATGTCCTGAAATAATCCAAAAAAATTGAAAAACGTCTTGAAATAAAACAAAAAAATTGAAAAAAGTCCTGAAATAATCCAAAAAAAATCAAATAATGTCCTGAAATAATTCAAAAAAAATTGAAAAATGTCCTGAAAAAATCATAAAAAAAAAAAAAAAAATGTCCTGAAATAAATCCCTAAAAATCAAATAAAGTCCTGACAAAATGAACACAAAAAAATTATAAAAACTCAAAAAGAAAAACAAAAAATACCCCCTTTGTGCATAAGACAGATCACTGAGCATCCATCCAACGATAATCAATCCAACACTGTGCTTTAATGAAATCATGCATTAACAGATGAACTTTTTCCATCAAACCAGACATTCAAACTGATCACAATTGTCTTCTCAATTAGCATCAATATCATTCATCCTTGGCACATTATCATGAGTCTTATAAAGGGTGTGGTATACTCAAAACCAGACTGTGTCCTGTCTTAGACGGGGTACCGCATTCCCTAAAACCAGACAGCATGATCGTCCTATCAACACTTTCAACTTTTGACAATGAAGATCAAGATGTTTGTTTGACTTGTTGGAATTAGTGAGTCTTATCATTTATTGATTTATCTTTGATCATGTTCCTATGTTGCTCGATGATGTCACTGAGTGATTTAGAGTGACCGGGATGGTTCATGGTCCCTTTTTTTCTGTTGTTGTGATTGTTGTTTGTCTGCGATGTGTCTGTCTTTTGCAAAAAGGGTTGCATTTCAGCTCTGGCCTTCAATGCCATGATGCTCTGCATCCGTTTTGCTACAATAAATAAAGGTTCTCACCTACTTATGTGCATTTGTGAAAGCAATTTTTCCTTCATCTCTAACTGTCCTCTATCTAATTTCTTCTTACTAACATTTCTTTCGTCCGTCTTGGTAGTCCGTTCGAACCTATCGTCTTCTGTCATTCTTATCGATCAATTGGCCTCTTTTCTGCATGTTTCCGGCCAATTCCTCGAGGGGGCATGCATATGTCATTGTTAGTGTCTGGGGCATTTTCATTATCATTCTTTGAAACAATGCTTAAAATCGCATTGTCTCAAAGAGGGGCAAAATGTAGACATCTAAAAATGGTCAATGCTTGCAGAGTCGTATTTTAACATTGGCACATTGCCTTATTTTCGGTTTTTGCGTCGCATTAACATTTCTCCTATGATTCGCACTTGGTCTTTATCATTTGCGAGCATCAAGTCCTTCTTCTGCATTCCTCATTTTTCTTGCTTTCGAATTTGGTCTTGTCGATAACAATATTTGTCATGATTTTGGTCGATCTTATCCTGTCGCATCAATGTGCATGCTCATTTGTCATACTTTGACATTGTCAATCCTAATCGATGATAGAATTAGGGTTTTTGTCCTCTCATCAATCTTGTCATTTTGCATTCGATTTGTCATCGATAGTCGTCCTTCTCAATCATATCAATTTGGATCAATTAGTCATTGTTCCTCGTCAATTGGCACATTTATCAATCAAATCGTTTGTCAGCATTGGTCCTTTGTCAGTCAGAATCATGATCAAATCGAATCGACATTAATTATTTTTCATCAAGACCTAATTGTCTTTCTTGCATTTTCTAATTCATCTTCTAGGGTTTCATGATTTATTCATTTAACCTTGTTTGTCATTTCCCCCTCTAGGATTAATAAATTATTTATTTATCCTAAGTCTTCTTGTCACAATTAAATGTTCATTTAATTGGCTAATTAATTCCTCCCTCTTTGTGAATTAATTAATAAATGAAAAATTGTTAATTAATTCACTTAATTCCTAATTTCCTCATTTTCTAATTTCCTAATTTCTAATTCATCTAATTTTCAATTCTCTCCTATTTTTCTCCTAATTTCATGGGAATGACATTTAAATTTGTCATAATTTGTCATAATTGACAATCAATCAATTTTGGCATAGCAATTTGTCATAAATTGTCATAAATCCTTGCATAGCAATTTGTCATACACTTGTCATAATTTTTCTATTCTTGATTTGAATTTCCATTCGAATCTCTTCATGCTAATTTGATCTTTTCTCCAATTTGTCTATAAATTGGATGAATTTCTTCAATCAAGGCCCCTGATCCCTGACTACCTGGTCGAATCAATCACGCTTCGAGTATTCTTGCACTACTATCTTGTCTACTTGCTTTCATCTCATGTGTATGCACTTGTAGGCGAGATCCACAAACAAAGATATTTGAAGAAGAAAGAAGGACAATGGAGTCACATGAAGGAGACATTCAAGTCTGCATTTGGTTTTCTTAAGTTTTCAATCTTGAATATCTTGTTTTCATATCTCTATTGGATGTAATTAGGATTGATCATTGCATTTGAGATTTTGTGATTGAGCTATGACTAATATTGATATTTGCTTTGATGATTTCTGATTTCCTAGCTACAGTATTGTTGTGAATGAACTTTATTTTCCTATGCAATGTAGAAGGAACAACTTGCATGCTATGAATCCAAGGTCTCCCTAACAACAAGTTGTATGTCAATTCTCTAGACATGACATGGATAGGAGTAGGTAAAGTAATAGGTCCTACCTTAACATGCAAAGTAATGATACCTAGTGAAGATTTAGAAACATTATCAAAGCCACAAATAGTGAGAGAATGAGGCTTAATAAGAGATGTATCAACATTGATCTTATGCAACAAGTTAATGCTACAAACATTAAGGCTAGAACCATTGTCCACTAGTGTTCATATTATTGCACTATCATTTATGATAAACACAATCATTAAGGGATCATATTGTTGTTAAGCTTCACTAGAGGGCAGCTCATCTTGTGTAAACACAATCTGAGCCTTAGGTGCTATAATAGATTGAATAAAAAAATCCATATTATTGGATGTCACTGTAGGTGCGACATTAAATGTTTTCAAGGCATCATGTAGCATTCCATGATGAGTTGAGGAAGTCTGAAGCAAATCCAAAAGGAATATCTTGGCACGAGTAGCTTTAAGTTGTTCGACAAGATTATAATCCTTACCAAGGGTTTGTGAAATGCGTGGTGCTTGAGGCAGAATCAGTTGAGGATCTGGTAGATGAGTCGGGACAACCGAAGGAGGGTTAGGTTGCCTATTTTTTCTTGTGCTATAGGTATGGGAAACTGCATTATAACTCTCCTTAGTAAGTTGTATAGCATAGCTATGAGGACTTGTATTGGGATTCCTTCCTTGAACCATAATGATAGGTTTGTTTGGAGTGCTAAAGGAATCATGACCATATCCACCTTGAACCATGAAAAGAGGTTGATTAGGAAGAGGTGAAGTTGGGGAAGGGAAAGAAACTTGGACAACAAAAATAGGTTTGTTATGTTCATTCACATTGATCATGTTGATTAACCTTTTAGATGCATTATTCTTATTTTGAAAGTTTAGGCAAAGATATAAATTCATCAAGGGCATCATCCAATAAAGCATGATCATAGTGAGTGAAAGGCTTATCTTTGGATTAGAAAGGATACATAACATCATAGAGGGAATCGTGGGAGTCAACCATGTTGCTAGATCTAGTGGAGGAGTTGATAGGAATGTACCCATAAGAAGGATCATTCAACTTATCTTTCTCATCACCACAAAATGACATAGTAACAAGGTTGATTAGTTTTTGGCAAAATGAGGGTTTAGAAAGTTGAGGGATCAAAAACACATCTAAAGATTCATCTAATTCATCCTTACTAAACTCATAATCAACAAAAATCCATACATCATCAAAAGCATGAACATCTTGCAAATAGAAATTTGACATTTTGAAATGAAAATTGCATGAAAGTTAAACACACAATGCAAGAAAAATGAAAGAAATCTATCTTCTTCTCTCTCTCTCTCTCTCTCTCTCTCTCTCTCTCTCTCTCTCTCTCTCTCTCTCTCTCTCTCTTTTAATGTTTTGAAAGAAAATAAAATAAAATAGATCTACATATAATAATACAATGAAATGAAAATGAAATTGGATTCACATCAGGTTCACCAAAGATGTGTAGGGGAAAGTGAGACTAAGTATGGAAACCCTAATCCCACTCTCATACACAATCATGGAATATGAAAGAGCCTAAGGAGGTAGCACACATCAGCTACTTCTTATGAGAAAGGGAAAGCCATGGATTGTCTCTTTAGGGTTTCTATTCCTTTGTTGTAAATGAGAGAGAGGAATGATGCAAAATGCAATCTAACCTAGAAACTAAGTAAGAAAACAAACCCTAATTTGAGAATGCAAATCAAAGAACAACTGATACATTGCTGGAAATTATAGATCAAAAGGAAAAATTAGAGGTGCACCTATGTCTCAAATCTAATAAAAAATGTTCAGGACCAGAGTGCCACACCACTGTCCTGATTCTGCAATTTCGGAGCTGCAACTAACATGAGGGATTTTGAAGCCTACAAAGTGTTGTTCTGCCAAGTCTTATTGATAGAGGGCAGGACCATGGTGCCACACCACTGTTCTAGATAGGACCGGGGCACCAAACCCCTTTCCTTGGGATTTTTTCCAAGATCTACAACCCAGAACTATCCTTGTGCGCTCTTCTGGTCCCGAAACTTCCAACGATGCTTGAATCTAAACCTGTACCTAAAGCTGAAAAAGAGGGTTTGGGGTGGCTATATAGGGTTTTTCCTTAGTCAAACCCCCATGTTGGTGATTTCCACCTCCATGAATAGTCGATAATGTACTGAAAATGTGTGTGCAAGATCATAAGAATGAAAGTAAACAACCTAGAGCAACCCTAAAGAGTAAACCCTATTTGAGTATAATTGGCAAAGTAAATGCTCTAAATCCATAATGCAAAGTGATCTAAAGTATGAATGTGAATCAAAATTAAGCTTATGCAAAGATATGAAAACAACATGAAACCATACCTAACCCCAAGGGAGAGGTACAAGCCAATCGTCAGTCGGTGATCTCCTATTGTTCTTCTACATCTTCAAAAGCCCCCAATTGATAAAATGATGCTTGATGAATGTTTGATGGATGAATGTTGAATGTTGTTGAAGACTTCAAAGATCTACTCTTTCACTACAAAGAAGGCTCTCATACTCCAAAAAACTGCTCTTAGATTCTTAGAAGAAGACCCCTTCAAATGAAGAAAGAGAGCTCTTAAGTATGAAACCCTAGATCTTAATTTCATGTTTAGGCCGACCTAGGATTTGAATTTCCCGCTGATATTTTGGGGTTAAGCATTATTATATCACAGGATTGTTCTCCCAAAATTTTGGGGAAAAAGTCGTGGACCATGTGCATTCCCGCCATGGTCTGACCAACTTTTCACCAATTTTTTAGGACTGTTATATATGATGATATTAGAGCGCATCCCAAAGTTACAATTGATTTTGAGATGTTTTTATATGCAAAATTGGGCCTCAATGGTCAAAATAAGACATAATTAGGGTTTATGATTAAATGATTCATTGGAGAAATAAGAAAAAAAGGGGCACTCTTAGGGTAAAGGGCCTAACTTTATAATATGTAAAGTGATGAGACATGACCTTAGATATAATTAAATTAATTAATTAAACATTTAAAGGGGAATGAGAAATGCGAGATGAAAGACAAACTAAGGTGGGTGATAACTTAAGTGTGAAATTGTACCACCCTAGCAAGGGTGTACAATTTATGACACTACACAGATATACCAATTAAGCATAAACAAAAATTAGAGAATAAATACTATCCACATGACACTAAGAGTTGTATGTGGAAAACTCGGTAAATGGAAAAACCACAGTGGGAAGCCTACCCATAGTCAGATAGCACTTCTGCATTAAGTATGTGATTACAATTGAGGGGCTTGCACTTGCAGGAAGGCCAACAACCTAGAGCACACTGCTCATCATAAAAAGGAGTCTCACTGACTACATAGAAATCCAGACTACAATCCACAGGAAAGAATGAACTACAAAGACAACATCTCCTATGCTTGAATAGAGTTTCAGTTAAGCTCAATACCAGAGGACTAAATCCTCTTACATAAACCCAACTCAATCACCAATGATCAACCAAACCCTCCGTGAGAATGATTATTACATTATTCTCTCCTATTACATTCCATGATGATCTACAATGATATCTTACATCATATATATACAAACCCTCAACCACAAACAATAAGGTCAACCACCAGACAATAAAACAATTATATAATTACTCCCCCGCATATATTAAAGAATGTTGAATATTATCCCCCACATTATCTCAGCTCAACAGAATGGTTTTGTTCCTGGTAGGCAGATTTTGGATTCTATCATTTCTGTTCATGGGAATATTCACTCTTTAAATGCTGCCAAAAGATAGGGCTTTTTTCTGAAGTTGGACATGTCTAAGGCATATGACAGAGTAAATTGGCAATTCCTTTTCAGAATTATGAAAGCTTTTGGGTTTGGTGAAAGGGTGATTCATCTTTGTTCTCAGCTGACTGTAACTTCTACTTCTGCTGTTATTATTAATGGATCCCCTTCTAATTTCTTCAGAAGTTCTAGAGGCCTAAGACAGGGGGATCCTATCTCTCCTATCTTGTTTACTATTTTGGCTGAAAGTCTATGCAGATTTATTATGAGAAATGTGGAAGATGGAAAACTTAAAGGACTAAAACCTTCATCATCCAACATAACCTGTACTCATGAATAGTTTGTTGATGATTCGATTACAATGGGAGAAGCTACCATAAGGGAGGCGAGGAACATGAAGAGTGTTATGGATACCTATGAAGCTGCTTCAGGTCAAAAAATAAATTGGGATAAAAGCTCTCTGTTCTTTATCAATACCCCTGTGGATAGAGAAAGTAGGATCGAAAGAATCCTTGGATGTAAAATTTTTGAGTTTCCTTCCACTTATTTAGGTCTCCCTCTATGCTTAAAGCCTTCAGAGAATTTTTGGATGAAGTTGGTTGATATATTTAATTCCAAACTGGCCGGATGGAAAGGAGTCCTCCTTAGCCAAGCGGGTAAGGTGACGTTACTTAAAGCTACCCTTCAAAACTCACCTATCTATGCCCTTAGCTTGTTCAAAATCCCTGGAAAGTTTGCAGAGGCTATTGAAAGAATTCAAAAAAAATTCTTATGGTTGGGTGTGGAAGATAAAAATAGAATCCCCCTTATTGTGTGGAATAAGATTTGTACTCCTAAGGATTTTGGGGGTTTGGGGTTAAGGAACATTTCGACTATGAATGATGCCTTGTTAGCTAAACAAATTTGGAGAATGAAAGGGGAGGAAAGGGAATGGAATCAGATTTGGAAAAAGAAATGCCTTTATATGCAACCAACTAAGCAAGAATTTATGGAAAATTCTTTTTGTGTGGAAGGTTGTGCATTTTGGAATGCAGTTCAAATGACTAAAGATTGGGCAGCAGCTGGAAGAAAGTGGAAATTGGGGAATGGGAGAACTATTAGATTCTAGGAGGACAAATGGCTATTGGATAAACCGCTGGAGGAAATCTCCATCCTTAAGGAATGGAAAGAGTGGTTCAAAAGAAGGTATGGAGTCTTTGTTAGAGACTACTGGAGAAATGGGAAGTGGATTGAGTTCAGCCACCTTTGTCCGAAATTAAAATTTTTAGAGATCTCGCTTTCCTCTAAAATTTTCATTGACAATTGTGAGGATTATTTGATTTGGAGGGAAACTTCTGATGGGAAATATTTTGTGTCTTCAGCAAAGTCAATCCACAACAAAAAGCCAGAACCGACCCCTTTGTGGGCTAAAGTGTGGATAAAGAAGCTGACGCCTAAAATTAATATCTTTTTTTGGATTTTTGTCCAAAATAAGGTGTTAACTCTTGATAATCTTCATAAGCATGGTTTTTCTTTTCCTAACAGGTGTTCTCTTTGCTTCAGAGAGGAGGAGTCTTCTTGTCATATTCTTTACAAGTGTATTTTCAGTTAGGAAATTTGGAACATTATTTTTAGAATATGTAAATTAAGCTGGGTTTTTCTGAATTCCCTGGAAGAGTTTTGGCAGCAATGGTACTGCCCTAGTTCCAACTCTAATAATGTTGAGATCTAGAAACTTACCCTCCCTAATTTCATATGGAGCATCTGGAAGGAGCGAAACAATAGGATGTTTAGGGATAAAAGTGCAAACCCTGAAGTGGTGGTGGATAAAATCTATAGAGGGATCTTTGAATGTCTTTATGGAACTGATAATAGTCCAGCTGCTAAAGATGACTTTAATGAAAGTTGGAACCTATCCAATAATAGATATAAAAAGGATAAGGGTAGGGATGGTATTTTTTGGTGTTTTCCTCCCGAGGGATGGTTTAAGGCCAACTTTGATGGGGCTTCTAAGGGAAACCTGGGGAAAGTTGGATATGGGGGCATAGTCAGGAATTTTGCTAGTAGTTGCCTTGTGGCAGTTGCTGGCCCTTTGGGTAATCAAACAAGTCATTATGTTGAAGCTTCGGCGACTTTGAATGCTATAATTATAGCAAAAAATCTCAATCATGATAATCTATGGCTAGAAGGAGATTCACTTAATATAATTAAATGTCTTAAGGGAGAAATTGAGCCATCATGGACTATTGAAAATATGATTTTTAAAGCTAGAGAAATAATTTCAAGCTTTAAAAATATTATCATTAGTCATGCATTTAGGGAAAAAAAATCTGTAGCAGATGGGTTAGCGATTCTTGGTGTGATTTTCGAAGTTCATAATGTTTGGAAAGGGGAAGTGAATATTGATTTTAATATTAAAGAACTAATCAGAAAGGACAAATTTACGGGGAAATATGGATGGTATGGTAATCATGAAGGAATTAATGAGTAATCTTCAAAGTTTTTGAAAGCTAATGATGACACGTCATACAGAGTCTTAATCAACAATATTAACCTCCCGCACGCTTTGTGGGTTCGCATTTTCAAAAAGTCGAGTGTCATTTGGAAGAAAGCTCTGAAGTTGCAGAAGAAGAGAAATAGTAAATCGAATTCAAAAATGGGGGGCGGATCTAAGGAGAGAGGAACTTGATAATACTTCCAAATGGAAGGATATGCCTAAGGTTTGGACAAGGCTAGAGAAAGGATTCTTGATGTCCTTCATGGAAAAATTGATTGACTATGATAAGGGTAGAGTTAATCTAGTGGTCACTAAAGTTATAGAAAACTGGTCAAACCACTCCTTCAAAATTCATGGGGTTGGGTTTAAGCTGGATGCAAAACTCATTTTGATAGTAATAGGTATGCCTCATTCTGGACTTAACTTCTTTAGAGACTTGGACGTGTCAAATAATGCTGTTAAGATTTTCTTGAGTAAAGAGAAGGAGAGGGGGAAACTAGGTAAAGCCACGAGGGGATATTATGATGCTTCTACTATCAAGAAAATCTAGGGCTGTGTGCTTAATGTAATCATATAATACATTACTATGGAGTGCCATTTTTCCAGGGTCCACACATACCATTTTGTGCTTTTAAATCATTTTAGACATGAGAAGAGGATTTATTTGCCCTATTACCTTTTTAGGTCTTTGTTGCGATCTCTAAATAAGCATAGTAAGAATCCGACTTTGCATGTGCTTCATTGCAGCCTCATTTTTCTCATTTATGAGCATTGCGAGATTCTGGTAATCTAGGAAAATAAGAGATTGTCGGTTTCACCAGGTAAAGGTAAGAGGAAGATGGAGGAAGGTGGGCCTAGCAAGGAGGAGTTATCACAGACCAAAAAGAGTAAAAAAGCTACTGTGGAGAAAATTCAAGAGGATATGGGAAAACAAAAGGAAACAAAGGTGGATTCTGAGGATTTGGCAAAAGAGGGAAGTGAGATGGAGACTAATGAGTTTGATGGAGAGGAGAGCTGGAAGGAAGAGGAAATGGGGGAAGAGGAAGGGGGAGCTGAGGATGTTTCCGATCAGAATAGCCCAACCCATAGTGTGAGCACAAGTAAAGTTAATAGCTAGCCTATGGAGGTGCAGGACAAGCTCAATAATGAGAAAAGGGATTTGGAAACTGAGTAGGAGAAGGAAAAGGATAATTTGAGTAGGGAGCAGGATAAATCTAGAGAGGGAATTATTCTAGATAAACTCAAAAATCAGTTTGAGGCTCGTATGGGATTTGACAGGTGGATATATGAGAGAATTAAGTATCTAGAAAAAAATGATAAGAAACATGAGAAGGGAAAGAATGTGGAAAGTAACCAGGAACAGTGGCAAAAGGGTATGGAGGAAAAAGTGGAGAAGATGGAAGCTCAGATTAGCAATCTGGAGGAAGGAAAAAATGCAATGGAAATCCTTCTGGGTATGATTTCGGATATCCTTTCCTCTGTGACTAAGAATTTAAAGGAAATTGCCAAGTTTATTGAAGGTTCCAACACTTCCAAACCTGTTGTGGATATCAACATCGATGAGGATGCTACTGAGGTAGGAACTGTGGAAAGTGCTCCTAGTGGTGCGGCAAAAATAACGAGGGTGAGCATGAAAAAAGCAGCTTTGGCCTCTTCTAAGGATATCCCTAAGCTAAGGGATAATATTAAAGACTTGCAAGGGATTAGTGGAAATTTGGCTAATGCCCTTAAAAAAATTAAGTAATCTATCTTTTGCTTTCTTTATATTTTAGCTAGATGTTGCTGGTTTTGCTGGTTTTGTTGGGCTTTTTTGCTGGATATTGCCCAAAACATTGTTGGTATTTTGCAGTATGTTTTTTCTTGCTTCTTAATGTTTGTATCTATTAAATATCTTTTGTAATAGGGTTTCAGGATGATGAATACTAAGAGGGGAGGGGGGGGGTGAATTAGTATACCAAAACATACTAAAATCAAACACTTAAATAGTTTAGCACTAAACTGGTATAACTGTTTTACTAACAAACTGGTTAACACAAATGCAAACCAAACAACAAATAATGCATTCACCCACAGAAGCATAATCACCATAACACAAGAGATTTTGACGTGGAAAAACAAATGGGAAAAACCATGCTGAGATGAAACTCACAAGTAACTATCTGCAGAATAGTAACCAGACTGGTTAAGGTCAGACCGGTTAAGGTCATACAATGTTCTTCACCAGAACAGATCCTGTTAGGAATCTCAATCTCTGTTAGGAGATAAGTCCAATTAAAGACTACCTTGTGAGAGGATTTTAGATCCACAATTGTGAACCACCTTGTTAGAGGATTTACAAAGGCTTTGCCAGGCCTACCCGGTTAAGGGTTTCAGACTTGTCGAAGATGTGAATAATCAACAAGTGAGTGATCTAAATACTAGTACAGTATGCTTGGTTAGATCCTTGATAGCTCATTGTTAATGCATTTCAGCATTACTTCAGTCTTCAAAACCTCCACACTCTGTTTCTTCACACAAACCTAATCTTCTTCTATGATCGCACATACAAAAACTCATCAACCACGTTAAACCCTAACAACTCCTAAAACCCTAGACATGATGTCCTTATAAAGGAATCTGATTTCATGTTGGTCCAATAGGATTACATTACAAGTTCCTAGGTTCAGTGTATCTGGATACATTTGGTAACATGGCACAGAATCACCACCAAAGTGTTGGTGGATGATAACTCATCACAAAAATAATACTAGTTGGTAACTCATCACAGAGTAATACCGGTTCATACATTTACCTATTACCGGTTCACATATTTTATCGATTATCGGTTCACACATTTTACCAATTACCGGTTTGTCAAAATGAAGACTGGGAAAAATGATAACAACCGCTTTGTTCCTTCATACTGCTTTGGGATCCTTGAACCGTTTGAGTCTTCATACCGCTTGAGATCGGTAAACACTTTCTGCAAAACACCGATAGTCTAAAGACTATAATACATAATACCGGTTGGAACAAATACTGGTTGAACATAACTCATACATACAAAAAGTGATCTCAAAGAAAGTGTGTGTCCATCAATGACAATCACAACATCATCATCAAAAATGCCAACAATCTCCCCCTTTGGCATTGATGGCAACACTCAGGAAAATTTTTGACATCTAACTATTTTACAACAAAAATATGCCATAATCAAAATTACTCCCCCAAAGCATATACACTATCCCTTTTGCAGAAAATAAAATGTATACTAGTCCCTTCAAGAGATAACATGAAAGCATACATGGAATTCACCAAATATTTAAATGTAGAATACTACTCCCCCTTTGCCAACAATGACAAAGTATTGCAGAATAACCCATGTTTCTCATTATCATTAATATAATAAATGTTTATGACAATAATGAGTGAAACTTATCAAAAACTGATTTAAAATCCTGCATGAAGGTCTTCATGGATAAGGACCATGACTCAAGCAATGAGGTAGCAACCTCACTTTCTGTTTGCATCTAGGATACCTATTCCTCCATGGCATCCAAGGTACTCATCTCTTGAGTGACCGTTAAGGCGTCTAGATTGAGATAGCATTTCTAAAGTATTTGCAGTCTTGGTAGTAGAACCAGTTGAAGTTCCTACAAATCTCAGGTCTGGTTGCTGATCTCCAACTCTATTTTGGTAGTCTGGAGTTGAAACTAGTGAACGGTTTGCCCATATGTGGTGAAGGAATCATAGGGCATCTTGAAGGTGCTTATATATGACTACAAGTCAAATTACAGTTTGTCTTTCTGAGCAAGCACATCATCACATAATAGATGGGGTTGGCTTATCTTACTAAGCAGTAATTTTCCCTCATCCAAAGCATCTCTTATGTCTTTATGCGCTTTCGGAAGTTTAGACTAGAGCTCATTTAATTTCTTCACTAAGGTAGTGTTCAGTGCCTTTTGATGCTTCTTTTGTGCATTGGCTTCAGTAACATCTTCCAGGCATTGCACTTGGTCCTCTACAACTGTGCATAAAAGTTTCAGTTGGGCTAGAGAGGAATTGGTACTGGGGAGGTTGGTACCAGGAATCAAACTGGTAAGAGTTTCCACCGCAATTTGAATGACATCTTGCTCCTTCTTCCTCCTTAGCACTTCTAGTCACTCTTGGGCAAGCTTAATGCTTTGTAGTAGATCTGATTCATTCATAGATTGGAGGTCAATGGGACTAGTGATTTCAACCGATTTAGCTTGACCATTGATTGCCTTTGGGGTCTCCACTTGTGTGCTCTTTACTGCCTTCTCCTTCTCTTTGGCTCTTTTCTTTTCCTCTTCAGCCTTCTTTTTCTCCTCTGCTTCTTTCTTTCTCTTTTCTTCTTCCTTCTTTCTATCTTCTTCCTCCTGCTTCTCTTCTTCTTTCTTCTTCTCCTCTTCCTGTTTCCTCTTTTCCTCTTCCTTTTTCTTCTCCTCCTCTTCCTATTTCTTTTTCTCCTTTTCATGTTTCCTTTTCTCTTCCTCTTTTCTCTTCTCCTATTCCTATTTCTTCTTCTCCTCTTCCTTTTTCTTCTTCTCCTCTTCCTCTTTCTTCTTCTCCTCTTCCTTTTGCTTCTTCTCCTCTTCCTCTTTATTCTTTTTCTCTTTCTCTACTTGCACTTTATCAGCCTTTTCTTTGTCCTATTTTTCTTTGTCCACTCCCTCTTTGTCAGCCTTGTCCTTTGCTGCATCCGAAGTGACATTTTCACCATCCAAAGCATCAACATCAATAGGGTCCATTTGTTCAGTGACCGGTTCTCCTTCACTATCATACACCTCATCTGGTTTTCCAGTTTCTAGTTCTTGCTCAGCCTTCTTGTTGTCTTCTGACACTTGGTGCAATCTTAGAGTGACTTTTGCATGCGAGTGGGTATCTTTTACCACTTCAAGGACTTTCCCTTCCAATAACAAAAGTCTTCTTCTTCTCATGAAGAAGAGGCCTTTGTACTTTTCCATAACTTCATAAAGTTCTGAATTTGGCACATTAGGAAAATATTGTGCAAATATTTCTTCTCTTATTTCTTGTTCCTTTTCTATGGCAATGCGTCATTTGTTACCTAAAGAATTATATAAAGAATCTAGTGTCAGAGATCTAATTTCTAATGGCGATCAGTCATTAATATGTAAATATTAAATAACTTCCTGTTCAACTTCCTCCTTTTCATTGTCATTGAAATCATCAAAATGATCTATTAAATCACTTAGTACTTTTCTCCTAATATTCTTGATAGTTCTTTGACAATGTGTCAAAGGTTTGTAAGAGGAATGTCTATATTTATCGGTGTTGATGATGCTGATTCATTGCTGGTTGTCTTTGTCTTCTTCCTCATTTGCCTAGTCATTTTAGGTTGTACCTCTGGTTCTGTATCCTCAAAATCTGGTGAGGTGTTCTTAGTTTTTTGCTTTTGGCAGGTGCAACTTTCATTTTCTTCTTTGCCGGTGACCGCTTGGTCACTTTAGGACTTGTCGAGGTAACCAGTGTCAATATAGATGACACTGCCTTTCCTTTCTTCACTAAAGGTTCTTCAACCAGTGTTACCCTCTCTAAATAGGTGTCGGTTCTCTTCTTCTTAGGATCAAGAGGTGAGGCAAGTAGGGTAGAGGCATACCCGTCTAGCATGTCATACATTACCCCATATACCATGGGCTCCACTTCTTCTTTTCTAGGCTCAACCGCCTCCATTATGCACTCATCTACTCTGATGATAAAGCAAATGTCCTCTTCATACTTCTTGACAATATCACCAAATATTATCACCCTTTGGCTCATCTTGCATCTGAACTCATCAAAGTATTTGTTCAAGACTTCAGGATACCTAGTTCCTACCACTTGAAGACTCTCTCTGATTTTCTTGGTAACCAGTTGGTCAACAGACCATTGTATATCACCGACTCCTAGGAAATAGCCTTGAAAGTAGAAAAACAATCCTACCAACAGTTGTCCAAATTTAAATCTTAAGGCATTGTCCTATTTAATAGACTTCAGGTTCACCAGAAGTTGCCTTTGCATATAGGTGCATAAATCAAACGAGGTATCTTCCATGATCATCCTGTAGGTGGCATTTACCGCTGCAGCAGAGATAGAGTTAATTTTGCTAGCATAGAACATCTGGTAGCCTATCACCATACAAGCATATTTGACCAAATCATCCTTGATGGTATTGACGGTCATTCCTTGTTGGTCACTCACAGAATCGGTGAGCTTGTTCATTTCCATCTTAATGACTTTCCTTAGGGTTGGCACTTCTCCAACGTTACAGAAATCGGTGATAGCATGAATCTCTTCCGATATGATGTCATATATCCACTCTAGATACAGTTTTGTCACCATGCACTCTGCTTAGAATGATGCGGATGTGATCTTCTGTAAATTCTTCAAGAAAATAGACCACATTATGAAGTTTCTTTCTTTCCAAGATGTTGTATTCCGGTTTGATCTTCTTGTCATTCCCGTAGAATAAACTTAACTGAGAATGGATCACTAGAGATCCTAGGTCTTCTATTTTGAAATCAATATAATCTGAAATACCTTCCTCAACTATAACACCAGCGGGTATCTAGGATAGGGCATTGTATTTTGCCTTTCGTTGGATGAAATCTAATGAATCATCGGGTGCACTAGAACTAGAGTGCGATGCAGAAGCCATGATAAATGGATAAACAATAATTTTGATAAATACCTTCAGAAATTTGCAATTTAGGGTTTGCAACTTTAGCTTCACCACACACTACTTCGGTTGTTGGATTACTACTTTGTGTTCTTCACCTAACTGATTGATATTATCTCCAGATTCTACTTCAAAGTTTTGAAATCTCTCTAAATCGCAAGACAAGTCACCTTTTGTCACTTTGCACTTGAAAATTTCTTCACTCGCAAACTGATAAGTGAAAATGACTTGAAAATCCCTTTTAAATGAATTCTTCACCTACCATAATAAATGCTCCACCATTAGGGCGTAAACCCTAATTTTCCTTTTACCATTTCTGGTCTTCTGCCAATTGATAGATATCACATACCAGTTAAGGTTCTTTACCGATATAAACCGGGGGTTCAAAACATTTCACCGATTTACTCCCCCTAAGCTTTTCTGAAGCTTAGTTTGTCGGTTCAGTGACTTCCACACTAGGTGCAGAAACTGGTTCTTCTTGTGACACTTCTTCAAGTTTCTTCTTCCATGTTGTCTTCATTTCTTCTTGAACAGTTCAACATCAATCCTTCCTTCTAGAGTGACTGGTATATCATTTGATATGCTCTTTCTCATTCTGAAGGTTCTGTCAGGGTGTCCCGATTTGTTGCAATGATAGAAAACCATTCCAGGTGCTCTCCATGGTCCATTATTCATGTTTCCATTCTTCCTTCTGCATGTTGTAGCAGTGTGACCATGACCATGATAGATCAAGTAGGTTTCTCTCCAACCGATTGCCGCTTGATAGCCACCACCACCTAACTGATGGTCATAAGCATTATACCGGTTTGGATTCTGGTTCACAGAGGATTCAGGAAAAACTCCTTGACTCCTTTGAGGATATCTTCCAGTGTTATGTATAATAGACCTGCATTCAAATGCTCCATGCCCAAACTTGTTGCATGTATAACAGTTACCATTGAATCTATTGGATCTAAGCTTATTGTTTAGAAAGTAGGGAAAATTATTGTAAGCCTTACTTCTGCATACATTGGCAATGTGTCCTTCTTTGAGACAATTAAAGCAAACTGATTTGAAATTTTTCTTACCTTTATCCTTTGGTGCCGGTTACTTCTTTGATGCTCCATATTTTGTTCCAGAGGTCTCACCTTCCTCATAACCAAAAAAACCAAGTCCAGTGGTATTCTTTACCGGTTTTGCTGATTCAAGCTTTCGTTCTAGCTTAATAGTGCTCTTATTGAATTTGGCAAGTATTTCCTTTGACTCAGTGAGTTCTTTGGAAATAGCAGCATTGGATTCCTTCAAGGTTGCATTCTTAGAAATAGCCATGTTTAGTTCACCTTGCATTTCTTCTTTTTCCAATTTACTCTCTTGCAGATGAGCGGTAAGTGCACTAATTTCTTGCTTCAGCTTGGAGATCTCATGATCTTTGTCTTTTGCCAGATCTTCAGCTTTCCTCCAGTTCTCAAGCTCTTGACACATTCTAATAGTCAGTCCTTCCAGTTCCCTTCTTAGGTTAGCATTAGATTCATTTAGTTTTTTAACTTCTTCAACTAGGGCTTCCATGTCTGCTTCACCAGAAGAACTATTTTCAGTAAGTTCCATTAGTTTTTCAGCATGCTCTCTTCTCTTTGCTAGAAAGGCTTTATATTTGACTTTGAGTTCACCAAAGGCTTTCTCAGTCTGAGTGAGATGATGAGTAAGCTCCCTCCCAGTGTATCCCCCATAATCTCCTTCTAAGTGGTTAAACTTATAGAAAGGTTGGCTCTAATACCAATTGATGAATACTAAGATGGGAGGTGAATTAGTATACCAAAAAATACTGAACTCAAACACTTAAACAGTTTAGCAGTAAACCGATATAACTATTTTACTAACAAACCGGTTAACACAAATGCAAACCAAACAACAAATAAGGCATTCACCCACAGAAGCACAATCACCATAACACAAGAGATTTTGACGTGGAAACCCAAATGGGAAAAACCATGGTGAGATGAAACTCACAAGTAACTATCTACAGAATAGAAACCAGATCGGTTAAGGTCAAACCGGTTAAGGTCATACAATGTTCTTCACCAGAACATATCCTGTTAGGAATCTCAATCTTTGTTAGGAGATAAGTCCGATTAAAGACTACCTTGTGAGAGGATTTTAGATCCACAGTTGTGAACCACCTTGTTAGAGGATTTACAAAGGCTTTGCCAGGCCTACTCGGTTAAGGGTTTCAGAGTTGTCAAAGATGTGAGTAGTCAACAAGTAAGTGATCTAAATACTAGCACAGTATGCTTGGTTAGATCCTTGATAGCTCATTGTTAATGCATTTCAGCATTAATTCAGTCTTCAAAATCTCCACACTTTGTTTCTTCACACAGACCTAATCTTCTTCTGTGATCGCACATACAAAAACTCATCAACCACCTTAAACCCTAACAACTCCTAAAACCCTAGACATGATGTCCTTATAAAGGAATCTGATTTCATGTTGGTCCAATAGGATTACATTGCAAGTTCCTAGGTTCAGTGCATCTGGACACATTTGGTAACACGACACAGAATCACCGCCAAAGTGTCAGTGGATGATAACTCATCACAAAAATAATACCGATTGGTAACTCATCATAGAGTAATACTGGTTCATACATTTACCTATTACTGGTTCACATATTTTAATGATTACCGGTTCACAGAGTTTACCTATTACCGGTTTGTCAAAATGAAGATTGGAAAAATGATAACAACCTCTTTGTTCCTTCGTACCACTTTGGGATCCTTGAACTACTTGAGTCTTCATACCACTTGAGATCGGTAAACACTTTCTGCAAACCACCGATAGTGTAAAGACTATAATACATAATACCGGTTGGAACAAATACCAGTTGAACATAACTCATACATACAAAAATTGATCTCAAAGCAATTGTGTGTCCATCAATGACAATCACAACATCATCATAAAAAATGCCAACATGGGATCCCTTCAAAACCTGTTTTTCCTGTAATGAAAAACAATTATATAATTACAAAACATGTCAGCTTGAGACCAAACAAATAATATCCAGCCCATAAGACATCCCAAAAACACATAGAGAAGTCCAATCCACATGTTACATTAAGTTGGTCCATAACCTAGATAATATCGTGACCCAATATAGGTCCACACACATTAAAGCAATGATCCCAATCAACTAAGTCTTGAACCTAATCACCATCAGCATCCTGAATCTCCACCAGAAGTTGCACCAACACCACTTATGCATATCATCAATGATCTTCAACAAAGCTCTGCCAGTGAAACCCTCGCTGGAACAACAAACCAAGCTTACCAGTATAAAGGATAGCATCCAATCACCAGATTAAAACCAACTAACTGAACATGAATCTGAGTAGCATGAATAAGCCAATTCCATAACCCAAACATACTGGAGCATACCAAATCATCATGATCTAATCCAACCACAAACCAAACATCTTATGGGGACCAGAAGGATACCGGTAAAGCAGCCAAAATAGCTAGTGTTGACATCAATGAAAAAACATCAATGCAACACATAATCAATTCCTCCAAATGGCCAACAAAAATTTTCTTAAGTGTATATTTGAAATATTTAATAAAATTTGTAATCACCAACCACATTGTCTTTAAAGTAAAAATTTAGAACTGGTATATATTAATATTGGTCATTAGTCAAGGTAATGACTTGGAAAACTTTATTTTTTGAAAATGTAAAAAATAAAATAAACCTTAACTCAAAATGGATATAAGAGATTAAAAGTACCAAAGAGACATTCATTAAAATCATTAAGTGTCAAAAAAATTGCAGTTTCTATTGTGATGCAAATCATGGAAGACTTTGTTGTGTTCATTCCATATGACTTTGAATATACAAATAAATTTTCTTATATACAACAAGATTCTATGTTTGCATTGATGCTTGATACTCCCATTGTCAATAGCAACATTGAATGTGGATAGAAACGTCAAGGATGAAAACCACATGTATCAGAACTCATACAATCAAAGTTTTTATGTTCATACAATGTCTTCTCCATCTTTGATAATCTATAAGACGTCATAGGATTTTTATTATATCGTGAAATGGTGTATGTGGCCATTAATATTCAATATTTAGAGTGGCTTCTTGTTAAGCTGATATGAATAGAATGTTGCAAATAGGAAAATGCACTATGTATTTCAACACACGGAAACCAAATGTATGAAGTCTTTGTTCTATTCATTCCACATCACTCCTTTGAATATCTAAGGACTTTTTTGCTTTCTTATCTACTATAATAGTCTATGTGGGAATTTATTTTTAATACTCATATTGTCTTGTGGAAGGTTGAATGTGAATACAAGAGTCAAGGTTTAAGAACACAACGTGCATTCCAACAAACACAAATCATGTTCTATGTTCATGTGATGTTTTGTCCATCTTTCTTACGTTATCAAAAATCACAGGATTTTTATCATATACTTATATCATCTACATGGGAATTGATGCTCGTAGCTTCTTGTTAAGCTAAATACAAATAGATTGTTGCAAGTAGGAAAATGCACTATGTATTTCAACATGCAAAATTTTTTTTAGTTTGTATGATGTCTAAGCACAAATTCAATTTCCACCAAGAGAGATGGGTTGAAGCTATTCTCGATATAATATAGGTGAAATAGACAAATAAGATTTGGTAATTAATCAAAAGGAATTTTCTGTAATTGCATTTTCTAAGATGTCATGCATTATAATTTGTGGGCCTCATCTCTAAACTAGCATCTGTTGGTGTTGCTACTAAAATCTTTAGTTCTGTAGTGTTGTCTCATATTATTGTTTTGAAAAATCTTATTCTATTTTCTGTGTATCGTCTACTCCTCTTTCTTCCCACTATACAACATTAAATACATAACCAATGACAAATGTGATGACTAATCATTTAATGCTCTTGACAACATGCACAACTTCTAGACACACTTCCTAGGATGCATCACACTTTTATGCTTTACCAATTTATTTCTATTACCGATTCAGCTTTATGTCTACAAATGTAAACAATGAGTTGTATGTTTGAGGTTGGTAACAACAATGAACATATTTGTGTTTTGAAGGTTACCACATGGGTTTTGGTGTACATACCCCTCATCCTTTCCATGTAACATTTTAAATGCAAAACACAATAATATTCTCTTCTTATATGCTCTACCAATTCGTTTGTCATCTACATAGTATGCCAATTCATATTGGATGTTCTTAAACTAATACAAAAAGACTTGCAAATTGTATATCATGTTGTGTTTTACAATATGAATAAGTTAAGTTCATGGAAGATGTGAGGTGCACTTGATAGCTTTTGATGCACATTTCTTGAAATGATTCACATGATTTGAGAAAATCTCTCCTCAGGTAAATGAGTTTTGTGTACCCTTTAAAAAAATTTGACTCTATGTAGCTAGCTATGGTACAATTTTGGATTCATGCAATATACAAAATTGAAGTTATTAGTTGTTGGGATTCTGCAATTTTGCAACCCCATTAAACAATGTATCATTTATTTTTTGTTGTTGGCCACATTCTACCCGCAGCTTGTAGGATCTTGTTCATTTGTAAGGTTTGTTTTTCTATGAAATATCATCAATTCAAGATTTTTTGTAGAGATGTCAATTATATCTTTCATATCTAAAGTTTCTTGCAGAAATGATACTAATTTCACATTATTGGAAAGGAATTAGATGGTTTGACATCTTTCATCTAGGGAAATTGGTCATAGGGCTAGGATTTTTCTTTCATTATATATGTATATTTAAGGTTTTTAGACCATGGCAAATTCATGGTTGTGAACACCAAGAAATAATGTATTCTTAAGAATACATCAATGAGAGGTGACCAATATTCCTAGACTATAAATTTCATTATGCATTGTGTAGAACAGTAAGTGCTTTGCAACCTGCATACCTTCAAGCTGTTAGACAGTTCAAATAACCAGAAGATGACTGAGAGGGGGGTGAATCAGTTGGCATAAATTACTAGAACATTTAGCAATTAAAACATTAATATCGGAACCCAAAACATTAATACCGTAATGCTTAAACCAAATACTAGAATAGCAGTTAAACCAATTAAGCATAAAAAATAATAAGAGAATAAACACCATCCACATGACACCAAGATTTATATGTGGAAAAACCAGTAAAGGAAAAAACCACGGTGGGAAGCCTACCCACAGTCAGATAATACTTCTACAGTAAGTATGTGAATTACAATTGAGAGGCCTGCACTTGCAGGAAGGCCAATAGCCTAGAGCACATTGGTCATCACAAAAGGAGTCTCACTGACTACATAGAAATTCAGGCTACAATCTGGAAGAATGAATGAACTGCAAAGATAACATCTCCTATGCCTGAGTGTAGTTCTGGTTAAGCTCAATACCGGAGGACTAAATCCTCTTACATAAACCCAATTCGATCTCCAATGATCAACCAAATCCTTTGCCTGAATGATATTACATTATTCAAACATTACATATCCATATCCCATTCCTTGATGATCTACAATGAGATCTTACATCATATATATACAAACCCTCAACCATAAACAATCAGGTCGGCCACCAAAAAATAAACCAATTACATAATTAAAAATCATGTCAGCCTTAGACCAAACAAATAATATCCAACTCACAAGACATCCTAGAAATACATCGAGAGGTCCAATCCACACATTACATTAAGCTGATCCATAACCTAGATCAACTGGGACCTAATATAAGTCCATACATGCCAAAGAAATTATCCCAATCCTCCAAGTCTCAAACATTATCACCATCAGCATCTAGACTCTCCACCAGAAGCTGCACCAACACCACTTATGCATATCATCAAATATCTTCAACAAAGATCTACTGGTGAAACCCTCATCGAAACCACAAACCAAGATTTCAAACAAATGGGATAGCATCCGGTCACCAAACCAAAACCAACTGACTAAATATGAACATGAGTAAGCTAATTCCATAACCAAATCTTATCGGAGCATACCAGATCATTTTAGATCCAAACCAACCGGAAACCACTCAGCCTACAAGGACTAGAAGGGTGCCGGTAAATCATAAAAAACAACTAGTGCTGACATCAAAGATAAAACATCAATGCAACACATAATCAATTCCTCCAAATGGCCAACACAGGCCACAATTTCTAGGATATCATTCATTTCCATGATTTCTTTATGTCTCTCAAACACTGATTCAACATTTTTTGTATAGATGTTGATGACAAAAAAAAGCTCAACCACAAAATCTAGATTCTAGAAACTATTAACACTGGGGAAGGGAAGACTATGGCTGATTATATGGAGGATTTGACAAAAACTCTTGCTAAAGCTGAAAATATAAGAGACTCCTTCAACCCCAGATTCGAGAAAATCGAGAAAGACCTGCTAGAGAGGAAAGCAAAAGCACCACTATGTCGGGAACTGTCAGTAAAGTCAACAAAATTGAGGAATGTCTCAAAAGTATCATGAAGAAAAGCTTGAACATTCTAAAGTTCTCTACTGGCAATACTAAAATTCTCATCAATAAATTGGATGAGGAGAAGGATACCTTGGACATTGACCCCGACACTAAAGGCACAAGAGATGTTCAAGGACCCAAAACCAGAACCAGAAGAGAAGAAGCCTAATAAGGACCTAGATGAACTCAAAGTTGTTGTGGCCATCTATGACTAGCTGGCGATTAAGGTGGAGGACCTTCTGAAGACTCTCTAATTATGCAATGCTTTCCTAGTTTTTGTTGTTTTGTTGTTCCTATCTTTTTCTATCTTTTCTGTTTACTAGCTTGTTGTCAGTCATTTTGTATCCGATTTCTATGTTTTGGAACTCTATGATGACATTTCTTAATATCCTATGTTGTTTTGGGTCTTGAAAACCTACTTTTCTAATTAATCAAAACATTTTTTGTATAGATGGCACCAATTTATGTCTTTTGTGGTGTTGCTTTCACCAATGGAACCATATACGTATGCAACATCTTCATAACACATCTAAACATTGATATTGTAATGTAAGATTCACTACAAGAGTGAAATACTTCGGTGATGGAGGATATGAGTACATTTATGGTCATAATAATATATTATTTAAATACATCTGACCAACTATTTGAATTTGTTAATGAATTTGTATAGTCAGTCAATTGACTTACTTTTTAAATAATTTGTATTTTATTTTTTCCCCCTATGGGAAGCAATAACGCTTGGCATTAATGGGAAGCTTGTCCCATGTATGTTATTAGGATGGCGAGACAACACAAATGGCATCTTTTAATGGACTTACAAGTTCAAGATATTGGCAACTAATGCAGTTGTTTCTCAGCCAACAATCTCCATTGTAGTCCAATTATTATTGAAGTTGATGGTCATGTTGACCATTGTGCAACGATTCCTTTTCATAAATTGGATGATTTTCTTATAGGGTAAGCCTTGTTTGAAAGTGTGGAAGCCTCATTTATTTGCACACATCATAAAGAGAAGCATAGTGCATGCTTAAAAGAGCACTCGATGACGATGCATTCATGGTCAGTACATTACATCATTCATCCAATATGCACACAATATTTTCTTTATCTTGAGATTGGTAGTTGACAACATGACAATATGCATTTCATTTATTGGTGTGCATTTGGTCTAGAGGACCATAGGAATGATCCTCTCACAAAGGAACGTGTAAGGAACTTTAGAAAGAAACGGGGCTACCAGTGCCACATTATCATTAAGGTGATGAAAGGTAGACCGGATGTAGCTATATTGATCTTTAATCAAAGGCTTCATGTGGATGCGAATGGTAAATTGTGTCATGGTGTTGATGATATAATGGACGAGCTATGTTCCCAATGTTCTCCAAACCTTTCAGCTGAATGCAAAATTTACGTTGAGAGCTTATTGCTAATGGATGTTAGTGTTGATGGTATTATGGATAGACACCTATCTGATCATCATTTTTCTAGCTTGTTGAGGAGGAGAGACAAATTTCTACAATCTAAGGACATCTTGAATGGACGGAGAAGGGTGAATTCCAAGCACTCGCAAAAGCATGGAAGTGATGCCAATACTATAATACTATGTTAATTAGAGGATGCAACTGATTTTTTTTAATTTCTAACCACCTCAACGCATCGACCAACCTTTGATTATGGGGATCCAAACTCCATGGATTTTGAATATGATGGTTGAACACTCCCACAATTTGATCATTTTTATGGATTCAACCTTTGCAACCAATAAATATGTGATTATATCCTCTGAATCCTTTCTATGCATTCTTATTTATGTTTTTGAAAACACAGATGCCTTGATCCCAGTGGCTAATCGCCACACAAAATAGCATGAGAAAAAAAAACTCCTAGATTTGCAAAACCCAGCATTTTTTCATGTCATTTTTTGTGGTTTTAAAGCGATAGGGATGCAGATCATGAAGATTTAGCTATTAAAAATTTTGCAAAAATCCATTGTGGTTTGAGGATTTTTAGAAATTGTATGGATTTTTGTTTTGTGTGGAGATTATTCATGCACTGCCTAAGTATTTGTGCTAATGATTGTGGTTGGTTGATTTCAAAATAGTACCAATTATATTCCCTACTAGTTTTCAATGAGCAATAGGTTGGGGTGCCTGTTACATGGGCAGTGACAAGTGTGCTCACTAAACAAGAGTGAGGACATTCAAGCTTGGTTGGTGGAGTTGCAGTGATGAGGAAAGAAGGACATATCTGATTGGAGGATTACTGCCTTTTTGACCGACGATGCCACTGCAGAGATACAAGCCATAGAGTATGTCATGTTTTATTAGTTACATTTTTCATCTTAATTCTTATGAAATGTCTCATTATTCTTGGATGTCTCAGTTATGTCCTTTTGTTGTCTTTTTACAAGGGTTGTATTTGGGTGTCGTGTTTTTCTTTGTATTTGGCATGTGCATCGCGCATGGTTGAAGAATGTGTACAGGTATACTTTGAAGGATAGGGAGATGGATATATTTCAGCACCTAGGGACGATTATGATGGCAATGGATGATAGTGAAGAGAGCACTATCTGCCTTTTGGACAATTTCTGTAATGAGTTTAGTGACCAACCCTATTTTCTTGACTACTTTGATAGAACTTGGTGCCAAGGATCTGGGTGTATAGCTGATCTATAGCTTTGTTTTGTGTTTTTCTAGACCATATGATGGTGCACGACATACATTTGGATTCATAGTTATTATCTTTATGGTGTGTAGCCATGTGGGCAAAAAACTTCAAACATTTTCCACATGCCAACTAGGACACAAATGCCACCATCGAGTCTTATCATTACAAATTGAAGATGTGGTACATGTGTGATCATCAAAGCAAATGCATGAAGTGAATGGATCACCTTTATTATAGCCTTACCCATAAAATAGATCTTTTCTATATACATAAGAAGAGTTTACAACAAAATAGCTTTATCAGCAACTATAGGGTACACGATTTGTAGAGTTGTATTAAGGGGACAAGGGAAATCCCTGATGTTGATGTTGTTCCTTATGACAGGCAACTTGGATGGTTTTGGGTGAAAAATCAGCCTTCATGGAATTGGTATGTCGTAAGAATTAATGGTCGTGACCTATATGTTTGTGACTGTCCTTGGAGTTTGCAAGGAAACACTTACAAGCACGTGTTAAAGGTTGCTACCATGCAAAAGAATGTATGTGATAGTCATGAATTTGGCCATTGTATATGTATATTGTTGGACTACTTATTTAGGATTATTCAATTGTAATATTCTTTTTTCCTTTTTTTTGCAAAGCTATTAACTAAGCGTCTCAAATTATTAATCAAGTTGACGATGTTCTGATGGCTACTAAATTTGTGGTGAATCCAATACAGGCTACCACACTTGATGTGATCGACGATAATAGAGGGAATGTTGTTACTCCTCAATAGTCTCCTCCATCTCCCACAAATGGTGTTTCACCTATGCACACAATGACTTTGTGGAGTGAATCAATTGATTTCTTGAAAAAGTTGTCACAAACAATGCCACAATGAGCAACACAAATTCAAACCTTCTATTCTTGTTTCCAAAAGTTAAAGATGGATTTGCGCCAATTGAATGCATTACCTTTTTATTTCAGTCCTAATTTGGATCCATCTGCAATGAGCACTTTCGCATGTGTCCATGGTTTAGTGCAACTAGGGATCATGTTCATCATCATAGGCATGGTGGCAAGCAACAAATATCACCTGAAGTTCCTCAGCCAGAGTTGTTCGCATTCCCTTACAATGGTAAAAGGGGGAGGAAGGGCAGCAACCAATCTCAGCAAATAGGCGGAGCACACATCGTAGGTATTGCCTATTTTTCATGGAACATGGTTTTGTTAGGGACTTCCATTTTTGAAAATTCATGTGCATGTTTTTAATATAACTTACACTTTCTCAATGCATTGTCCACTTGTATCCAATGTTTACAAAGCATCATCAACTTCTAGCCCAAGAAGTCCTCGTCAACATCTATCCTTTGATAGCACTGTGGGTTCACATGCATGGATTATGGAGAATAGTGACTAGTACGTACAATTATTCATTTGCCTTCTTTCATTAGCTTTACTTTGTTGTAGTCATTACAATAATACATGTGTGTAGGGAGTCACAATCATTTATGCATATATTATTTATTACATATCCAAATATGTAAATGTGCAATTGTCATGTTATTTAGAACACATTATGTTTTACAATTTTGTGTTTGAAATTACTACACAGTGTGTGTTGGAACCCTAAATTTTGGCAAAATTTAGGGTCCCCTCAATGAGATAATTCAATGGACACCCCTAAAAATGCACTCATAGATCTTGATATTGGTAAGAAATTTGACCTTCCAGTTAGGTTTACCACTTATCAATAAGCATGATTATCCACATTGAGCTCCCCACTATCAAATTTAATACCTCTCTCAAACAACAAAATTTATGGTTCACACCAATTGGAGTCACACAACCCTTCCGAGTAGCCATTTTCAAGGATTAATATCTTTCATGAGTCTTCATACTAATCTATTTGTCCCAATCAATTCCCCTATCAACAAAGTATTCCTATACAAATTTGCAGATCCTCACTACCTAATTTGCTATTTTTCCTACACCCATATCATTTGAAATTTATTTCATTTCTTCATTAAAAACTATTACAAGTGGCCCTTTGTTTGAGTTCATATTTTGCAACCTGGTGATCCCAATATTGAACCAGTTGTTCCCTATAATTATCCATACCATTATGAACCCATGTGCAAGTTTTGGGAGCCCTAACAATCCATTTGATATTTTTTCTAAGCTTAAACCAAATGCAATTTATGCAAATGTAAAACTTGTACAAAGTGAAAATCAATTGTGGAGCCTATTTTGGAAATTAATATCTTTCACCTCAGAAGGAATTTATCAGCATTGTCAGTTGCATTGCAATCTCTTGTTAAATGTCTACATGATTGCCAACTTTCGTGACCTCATGGTATGATTTGGATAGTTTTCAACATTGATTCTGGATGCAAAAATCATGATTGGACACTTTTTACAAAATGTCAGAGTGCACAATTTGATAATTTTTAATCAGTTCATGACCAAAAATTTACTCTGAATTGTTCTTGTCACCTGTTCAAATGAATTATTTGGCAAAATAAGTCAGAGCAAGGTATGGAGCATTTGTTCAAGAATAATGGTTTATTTGATCATTAGATAAGGTTAGTACTGTTACAAGTTCATTAATGAAAGACATCTTCTTTATGAAAGTTGAGAATTCAAATTAATATATTTGATATTATTGAAACCAAATGTTTACTATATGTGGGGATAAATGCAGCTCCCATAAGGGTAGAGCCCAACATATAGTTTTAAAAGGGGACCAACTTTCATCTGTGCAAACCCATAATAACTTGTTATTCGAATTCCAATAATAATATTTCAAGTCGCCAAATTATATGTTTGAAGAGGAATAACACTCAAGAGAAATTAAAATTTAAATCAATCAAAAATGATTTAAATTAATCATTATGGATCATTATAAGAAATGAGCTTATATATATAAACTATATATGTGATGGTAAAATGAAAACCATTAAGTTGGTTAATATGAGCCAAAGTGGTGGACCCCACAAAGAGAAGAGTTTGCTCAATTGTGTTATTGGCAAAACAAGGCTAATCTGCATAACAAAAAATAGCTTCTCCTAGAGTATAAGATGAAATAAACTTTTTTCACTTGATTGTGAAAGGGTGCATAACTTTGTACTATTAGAAAAAAATTTAAATATTACTCCTATAGTATATGTCATCCCGATAAAGAGAAAATATTATAATATGAAACTGAAAAAGAGTGGGGCTCAGTGAGAACATGAAGTGAAGAGGAAATATTTCCAAATAGTAAAAAATAAAATATATTATTCAAAAGTGGAAGATTATTAAGGTAATAATATTTTATCCAATGATGAAAACTATTACATAAAGGTGACTATAATGAGGAGGCTTTTTGTTAATGAAAGGGAAGAATTATTTTGAGAAAAATAAAATCATTTCAAAAGAGTTTTACATGGTGAATGTTATAAAGTGTATTATGATACTTTGTTAGCATCCACATAAAATCAGGTCAGGAAAGATTATTTCACTGTGGGGTGAAAAAAGAGTAATGAGAAGTGGATAAAGTGTTCAATCAAGGAAAATATTTTATTAAATTGGGAAATATTTTATCAATGACCAAGAAGAGTTTGATAATTCATAGTGGACACTTTTTAATATTTTTTCCATACTAAATGCATTATGGTATTTTCTCATTTTTGATACCCACAGTTTGTGCAAGGAAGGATTATTTTTCAAGTAAAAATTATTACGAGAAGTTGTCATTGAAGGAGAGTTATCATAACTATCTTCACGAACAAAGGGACTAAAATTAAAATAATATGAAAGATTGCATCACTCAAAGTGAAGGGTTACAACCCTAAAATGTAATATATATATATATATATATAAAACATTAGAAAGGTAGAAAAAAATATATTCAAGAATAGATGTACAATATACTTGCAGTTTTTTTTGTAACTTTCAAAACTCTATCAATATAATCAGCTATTTTTTCCTTTACATATGTGATGTGATTTGTTTATTTCAATTGGCAGTTGTTCTGTGATATTGTCTCATAGAAGATAAGGTTGCTTGTATATTCCTAGTGAAGTTTATTTTCCTATTGCTATTAATTTGAATAAAAGGCCTACTTGTGGATTGTAACTATCCCTTGTAAGTCTTCCTTGAATGGCCTCTTAAAGTAAGGGTTAAATTCATTCAAGAAAATTATAGAATAAGACTACTTTTTGAGGAAAGGTAACTGACAGATCTACCTGGGGGATGATTTAAAAATTCTCATAAAAGAAAACAATAAGTCTCACTGAAGTAATAGACTTTATGGCCCAAACAAGAGGAAATAAACTGATCATTCATAAACAACAACTTTAAAGCAATAGGAATAATTGAGTAGGATATATAGAATCAATTAGCAATAGTGTATACATATAAATTTCAAGCACAAAGATCGAATAGCTTTCACAACAACAATCTTGAACTCATCTAAAAGCCACCTATCCTAGGAACCTATGCCATTCTGAGATAGGGAAAAATTAGATCAAGATACTCAATTTGCTATAAAAAGCATTAGTCATAAAAAATGACTGGTGAATAGGTATACCTGCCTAGGTCTTGCAGAGCCTAAAGTGAGGGAGTTAGTAACCAAATAGGTTCACTCTATAAGTTGGCCTAGTGAATTGGAGGGTTTGGTCATAGGAGTTGGCATTTCCTTAGAACTTATCCAATCTATTGATTTGAGATCCAACAGATTGGCAACTCTACTAGGGATCGATTATGAAGAATTATTAAGACTCTGTTGTGGAAAAGAACTTAGAAGAAGAAAAGAATTTTTATCCTCTATGAAAGAGGTGGCAACTTTGTAAAAAATAAAAAATTAAATGAAAAATATCAGTAGCATCCAGTATGTATCAGTATCCATATTCTTATGAAGCTCTGTATTCAGGGATACAACATACATATACACAATGGAAACTTTATGATGCATACAAGCCGTTGGATTTCAATAACATCCATATGTATCCATATCCATTCCCATATGAGCTAAAACTCATATGCTGAGGTTTCATGGAGCGGAAGGTGAATCACCAATTGAACATTTGAAAGCATTTTAATTTTTTATTGAAAATTTTCATATTTGTGAGGAGGAATTGATCATGAAACTGTTCATTATGACACTGGAAGATGTTGGAGAGAATTTATTTACATTGTTGTCCCTGCAAAGCATCTCATCATGGGAGGAACTTGAATGGTGGTTCGTAGAGGAATTCTATGGCATCATTGAATAAAATGTAGCTATCATCAATCCATCAGTCCATTCTCCACAATGTTTTACATTCCATAATCAGATTCAAACATATCACTATATTGACATCTTGGCACATGTTAATGCATTCCTCAACATAAGGAGAAAGGAAGGTGAATCTATAAAAGGATTAATTGGTAGAATGATGACAACTTATTTGCAAACACTTGATGATACAAGGCCAAATATATCTACTCTTTCAGATTTACTCATGAGGGAATGTGGACCTGATAATTTGCAATTAGCATGTTCAGTTGCTATGGAGATGAACAAGACACTGCGTGTTGTACAAGAGAAAAGTAGCATCAACATGAGAGAGGCAAATGAAGATAAATCACTTGTCCCTTTGGAAGGCCCATCTGATGAAGAAGAAATTGATCATGTTTGTGACTATGAGTCAGAACCTGAGGAAATTATTACTGATAGTAATAATGAGAAATTATCTCTATGCAAAGAAGCATGCTTGTTTGACAATGAACAAATGATTGATTCATCCATACCTGAGAACTGTAATGATTTAATTGATGAAGAGGAAGAATGTTTTCTCAATAGTGAACAAATTTCAGATCTTCTGGATAGAGAGTAAAAGGGAAATGCAATAAAGGCAATTGAAGTGTATTATGAACAACAAACAAAATATGCACACACACCTGAAAATAATTTCCAGAATTTTTCAAACCCATTGTGTAACAAGGTGATAGAAGAAGATTGAAATGTGGAGGATACAGTGGAAAAAACTTCATGTGATGAGTCCTGCTATTTCTTTGATAGATACATTAATGATAGTGAGGGAACATATGGTGACTGACAAACTGAAGATTCACATGAGTATGGAGATGATTTTAAATTTTTTACAAATCCTCTTTATAATGATGCAGATAGAAATGATGAAATGATATACTGCCAGAGTATGTTTGACAGAGTCATTCCGAATCCACTATATGAAGAAGAAAAAATACCTCCAGATGATGAGGAAATCTTATTGAGAAATGACATAAATAATAATGAGGATAAATGGGAGAATTGTTGTGGATCAGAAAAGTTGCATTATCCAAAGAAAACTCAGACAAATAAAATTGGTGCTATAATTTTTTCAAAAATGAGAGAAAAGTGCCATGAGAAAAATTTAGGGTTTCCGAATAATCCTTCTCCTCAGTATAAAGTACATCTTAAAAATAAGCTGAGATAAAAATTTTAACTTTTGGCTTACATGAATCACATAAGAGAATAATAAAGGAGAATTTTTTTTCAAATTTTGATGTTGACATTACTAAGAGGATTTTACCTAAAGATGACATTAGAGGTAAAAAACAAAGTCTGCCAAGTAAAATGGAACATCCCTATAAAATAGGGATGAATATTGATGTATTCATGAATAAGAGGATGTTTCAGAAAGAAAACCTTGGTGAATATGAAAACTTAATAATTTATGAAGATTTTATAGCCTATGTGGTGAATACAAGGAGGGGTGAGAAAGGAGAGATAATATGATACTTGAAAATATTAGAAAATCTCAAAAGTTAAAACTTTATAAATCAAAAAGTATAATGGTTTATAAAAGTTTGATTCCTTTGAAAACAAAAGGAGATTGTTGTGATTCTTTTATAAAACATCAAGACAAAAATAAAAGACATTACAACATATACAAAAAACATGGAAAAATGACAACTGATAAGCTTTATGATGAAATAGGAATATTTTTGCATGATGAGGACCAGGTGTTTGATCCAGGAAAAATCACAGTTCATTTTTTGGGACCTAGGGGCCTGTTGGGATTCATTAAAATTGAGTCAAGTTTAGAGGCCCATTTCAAAATTTTGCTTTGCATGTCAGAAAAGTACCTAAATGAGTCAGTTTGAATGGCCTAGTCGGAGAGAGGGAAAGTGGAGCTAGTTGATTTTTAGAGGGTAAGGCTCGGGATTCATGTCCCACACCTTTCATTTGGCCTATAAAGTATGTTGCAACTTTCAGAATTCAGTTTGGAGAAGTTTATCGGGTACCCATTTTGAGGGGTGAGTTGAAAGTGCATTTTAGGCACAAATGCAGATTTTATTGAGTAGCCTATTTTGAGCGATTCCATCTTTTTCCCTATTGATCGTCATGGATAATTTCAAAATGGATTCAATTATATGCATAAATGTGAGTTATCCTAAAAAATTTCAAGCCTTGACGAATCCATTTGCTCAGTTTTTGAAGCTAAACCCGTTTGCAGTTTGTGTGGTTTGACTAGTCCCTGTTTTGCATAAGTGTAAAAGTTGCCTCAGTGAGCATCATATCAGAATGTTTGTTCCAGGTTAATGTTGGTATAAATGATGAGCTAAATTTCAAATTTCAAGCCTTTTTCAATCCATTTGATCGATTTTCAAAAGGATTCATTTAGCTATCATTTTCAGTTATCCGCACTTCCATTGTTATATCAGTTAATGTAGCCATTTTTGTGAGTGCGCCGTTTGCATCCTGTCACTCTAGTGATTGAACTGAGAATTATAAGTTTTAATATGTACTTAAAGGTACCTGTGTTTCAAATTTGAGGGCCTACAGAGGTCGTTTGGTATTTTTGAGAAAGGCATCATGTGTTGCCAGGACATTGACTTCATCAGGTTCGCAGTGTCGATGAAGCCAGTTGGGCATTTTCAAAAATTAATATCTCTTTGCTTGGAACTCATCTTGAGAAACCATTTGGTAGATTTCATGCTTGCATATTAGAGTACACACCTGTCAGATGGTGAGATCCAAAACAGTGTTTTGACCACATTGAAAATTACGTGTTCGCGATTAAATGTAAAAATGTGGCGTAAGTGCTTGAAAGTTGCAAAATGCAGTCTGATGATCCAAAAATGACGTCGAACATTTCAAGAGGTATGGGTAAGGTTCCTGAAGCTTTTTAGAAGTCAGTTGCATGAAAACAAAAAAAAATTTAGTCGGACCCACTTTGGGGACCGACCTAGCTCATGCTCATGCATTGTTTTGTTGGCAATTGTTTTATTAAGAGATGATTTTGTTTCATTATGTGGGAATATAATTGAGAGGATTATATGAAGCTTTATGGTTTTGAAAATTGGGTAAAAGGATGTCAATATTTCCAGAGCAGCCAAGAGAGGAGCAACATCTTTGGCATCACAAACATTGGATGAAGTCCTTGTAGCCTCATGGACATTAATGTCATTAACAGAGTAGTGTGAAGGTAATTGAAACATGGACTAAATGCAATTTGATCAAGCATCTTTCCCCTTTTGTGTGGATGGCCATAAAGGTAGTGATGATTATGAAGAGAGGATGCTGACAAAGGGGAAAATAGTGGTAAGTACCAAACATCCCAATTCCCTCACGTGGCAGATTGGGCACATTGAATTTTGTAAAATGCAAATGGTGTATAACCAAATTGCACAGCCAAAGACTCCCCTAAGTGATAGCTGAAGAAGGCAGGCATTAGTATTTTCAGCAAAGCAGCTCCAGTGGTGGCTCCTCTTTCACGTGCCCCCATATCCCTCCAACCAGGCAACGTGGTATTTGAAATAGTTTGTAGAAGACTTTAGGATTCTATGTGGGCATTGGAGTTACCAGCAATCATTGACACTGGAGTAGATTACCAAGGCAAGTGTGCCAATAGGAAACCACTCCTCACGTGCTCTCCCTCTAGCAGCAGCAGCTTACTCCCTGTGTGGAAGCCAGTGGAGAGAGGGGAGAGCCAAATACAAATACAGCCCATGCGGTGTCTAGAGAATGTAGAAACATAAGGTAAGAGGCATACAATTTCAGCACAGAGAAACCCAAGTAAATGCCATTAGAACACCTCCCTGGATATGGCGTTGAAAATTGCAGAAGACTCCAGGCTTCACGTGGCTTGTGAAAAAGCAATAGAAACCTTCAAGAAAATGCAATTGGTGGGTGTGCAATTATCATGTCCTCCCTCTATGTCGTGGCAAGGTGAATAGCCCACAAAAATCGCCATTAAAGCTCAAGCAAAGCTTCCAAAAATGAAGTTTCAGGCAAAAACGTTTATCCCACATTCGCTGGGAAACAGACTATTTTGGTGTTTATATCCAAAACCACACACATCTAATATGTCAAGCCTCTGGGATTTTTACGAACGGTGCCTATTGGCGCCCAAGGTGGGCCCATGTGTGCGTGCGGATCCCGAGGTGATGGAGGAGGTGACTGAGTGGCTACCAAATGGCGAAAAGGGTAAAGATCCAGTTAAACCCTACGAAATGGCGAAAAGGGTAAAGATCGTGCATGTTTCGGGAGATCAGACGATCCGTGCTGTTCCGCGAAGGAAAGTTGCTCGCGAGTTAAGGTCTACGAAATAGCGAAATGCGAAATGGTGAAAATGCAGCATGGTAAAGGTCGAGCAAGTTTGGAGCAAATTGATGGCTTGCGCGGTTTCATGAGGCAAAGATGCATGAAACATACCGGCTGCAAAGTGGTGAAAGTCAGGTGGCAGGTCCAGTCAGCAGTCCAGTAGGCAGGCCCCGGTGAGGTGGCAGTCCAGTGGTGATGAGGTGGCGATGATGTGGCACCTAGGTGAACGATGAGCAAGCAGACACATGGCGGAGTGACAAGGTGTCATCCCAGGTGGCGCCTAGTAGACCCCATCAACCAATCAGATCCTGCTACGTTGCAAGGCGTCAGAGCATAATCAGAGCAAAAATTAAAATTAAAATCATGTTTATTATATAGTTTAAACTATATTAAAATTCAAAAATTTAAATTATGTGCACATGTTGAGGATTAATTCGCTCAGGGTCTTATTTTTGCTCAAAATATAAAGTTTTATATATCATCGGAAAGCTCTCGGAATGAGGAATTTGGTCAAGTAGTTAATTTTGACAAATGTGGGATATTTTGGGAGCAGTTTCCCTGGGAGTGAAATTCAGTTAGAGAGGAGATACTTGGCAAATTTTAGTTGCAGATTTGATTTTCTTCCCTCTCCTTCTTATTCCCAATTCTTCTCATTTTGTAGGGGTTCCAGAATTTCGGAGGAATTGCTCCAGTTTTCATGGCTTCCATTTTCTGAAATTCTTGACCCAAATGTGTACAATTCTATGGATCTTTTCAGGGTATAAAGGCTACATTCCAGGATGACAGATGTTTTCTAGTTGCAGATCTTACTTGTGTCAGGCATGAGTAAATTTCCCACAGTATTGTCTCTGTGTATGTATTTCCATTATTATGAAATGAATCCTTAAGGAGGATGAAGTTTGTCAATTTCAAGGAGATTGTGTGATTGTCTATAGGTATCCTTCAATGAAGGTTTTAAACTCTGTAATCAGTCATGAGTAATGGAATGTGTCCCAGATCTGATAATTCTGTGAATGGAATTGAGTAATGTATTAATATAAGGTGTTAATGCAAGAATATTGTTTAAGGAAAACCAATTTGTGACTAAGATACACAGTTGCAATTCTTTGTGTGACTTCATTGCCCAATGAACAAGGCACTGGTCTTGCAGATTTGGGGATAGTTTCAAATTTATACAAATCAAAGACAAATCTATTTTCCTTTATGTTTAGGGGTGTGTTCTTTTCATTCCAAACTCTATTTTCATTTATGGTTTATACAAATTTAGCCAATCAATAGTGTGTTTCTAAATTGGGTGAGCTTATGGAATGGTTTATCTGCTTCATTGGTGTTGTCATGGTGAATAAATGAGTTAATTCCATGCATCAAAAGGGTGTCCACCCCTAGGTCTAGCAGAACCTGAAGTGCAGGAGGATCATTAGGATCCTATGTTATGTTGTCCAAGCCCTGAAGTGTTTCATGGATTGAGATTGGCCATCTCATATATAGATTTGCAGGTGTTCTTGGGTTATCACTTTTGGTGAACAACAAAAATGGCGACTCTACTGGTGAATTAAATGTATTCAATGTTTGATTGATATGGTTAGAAGTGGAATGTATTCTTCGTCCTGTCAATTTCATATGCAGCCAGTCTGTCCATTGTGTATGCACAGAGTTTGAAAGTGAATTTTTGAGTTAGAAAATGCTCCTTGTACTGGATGTGCAGAATGATATGTGTTTCATATCATATTTCATGAAGGAGTGATAGTGAATTTATATTGTTGAGAGTTGTAAGAAGTTCTTGTAGCTGTGTGTGATTTTTTCCCTAATTCCTTATTGTGTGGCAACTATGTGGTTCATACCAGTGTTAAATAGCCTGGAAGAGTGTTGATTGCATCGAGACCGAAGGAGTAAAGAGAATTAAATTTGTGATTGAATGGTTCTGCTGTTCAAAATATCCTCTGTGCAAGAGGTGGTGACTTTGATGTAAAAGACCGTGCCAAAGGTGAAGTAAATCTTCAAATCTACAAGTTTTAGAGCTGCAAATCTCCAGGTATTTTAAGAGGATTTAAATGCAAGACATCTGTTCTGAAAGTTTGAATGTATAATGTAGTTTTCCCATTTAGTGAACAACACTAGTCTAGAGGGAAAGAGAGAATCTCAAAATTGATTTGCATATCTATGTTGCTAAAATATTCAGTGTATGTTATCCTCCATAGTATGCAAATGTGGAAGAACTTTATGTCAAGCAATGTTAAGGAATAGATTTGAATAAGGATATGTGCTTGAAGTTTTTATCCAAAGTTATATAATTATTTGTGGAAGTAAGGAAGAAATGTGTAGTGAATTTTTTCAGCCCCAATCTTATCCACATATGACCATGCCTATTGAAATGTCCCAACCATGTAATAGGAAAAGTTTCATTATGAAGCACTATGCTGCTCTAAATTTCAGAGATATTCCGGGTTACCCAAATCCCATACCCAAAAAAATCACAAAGTATTTGCCTATATTCAGTGGGAAGAAATCAGAATTAGCATGTCAACATGTTAAAAGATTTTCCGATTTGATAGGAGAGTTTGAAATTTGTCAGGAAGATATATGCATGAAATTGTTTGTTCAGTCACTGAAAGAGGATGCAAGGGATTGGTTTAAACCCTACGAAATGGCAAAAAGGGTAAAGATCGTGCATGTTTTGGGAGATCAGACGATCTGCCCTGTTTCACGAAGGAAAGTTGCTCATGAGTTAAGGTCTACAAAACAGTGAAACGCGAAATGGTGAAAATGCAGCATGGTAAAGGTCGAGCAAGTTTGGAGCAGATCGATGGCTTGCGTGGTTTCATGAGGCAAAGATGCATGAAACATACCGACTACAAAATGGTGAAAGTCTGGTGGCAGGTCCAGTCAGCAGTCCAGTAGGCAGGCCCCGGTGAGGTGGCAGTCTGGTGGCGATGATGTGGCGATGACATGGCACCTAGGTGGACGACGAGCAAGCGGACACGTGGTGGAGTGACGAGGTGTCATCCCAGGTGGTGCCTAGTAGACCCCATCAACCAATCATATCCCGCTACGTGGCAAGGCGTCAGAGCATAATTATAGCAAAAATTAAAATTAAAATCATGTTTATTATATAGTTTAAACTATATTAAAATTCAAAAATTTAAATTATGTGCACATGTTGAGGATTAATTCGCTCAGGGTCTTATTTTTGCTCAAAATATAAAGTGTTATATATCGTCAGAAAGCTCTCGGAATGAGGAATCCAGCTAGGTAGTTAATTTTGAAAAATGTGGGATATTTTGGGAGCAGTTTCCCCGGGAGTGAAATTCAGTTAGAGAGGAGATACTTGGCAAATTTCAGTTGCAGATTTGATTTTCTTCCCTCTCCTTATTCCCAATTCTTCTCATTTTGTAGGGGTTCCAGAATTTTGGAGGAAGTACTCCAGTTTTCATGGCTTCCATTTTCTAAAATTCTTGACCCAAATGTGTACAATTCTATGGATCTTTTCAGGGTATAAAGGCTACATTGCAGGATGACAGATGTTTTCTAGTTGCAGATCTTACTTGTGTCAGGCATGACTAAATTTCCCACAGTATTGTCTCTGTGTATGTATTTCCATTATTATGAAATGAATCCTTAAGGAGGATGAAATTTGTCAATTTCAAGGAGATTGTGTAATTGTTTATAGGTATCCTTCAATGAAGGTTTTAAACTTTGTAATTAGTCATGAATAATGGAATGTGTCCCAGATCTAATAATTCTATGAATATAATTGAGTAATGTGTTAATATAAGGTGTTAATGCAAGAATATTTTTTAAGAACAACCAATTTGTGACTAAGATACACATTTGCAATTCTTTGTGTGACTTCATTGCCCAATGAACAAGGCACTGGTCTTGCAGATTTGGGGATAGTTTCAGATTTATACAAATCAAAGACAAATCTATTTTCCTTTATGTTTAGGGGTGTGTTCTTTTCATTCCAAACTCTATTTTCATTTATGATTTATACAAATTTAGCCAATCTATAGTGTGTTTCTAAATTGGGTGAGCTTATGGAATGGTTTATCTACTTCATTGGTGTTGTCATGGTAAATAAATGAGTTAATTCCATGCATCAAAAGGGTGTCCACCCGTAGGTCTAGTAGAACCTGAAGTGCAGGAGGATCATTAGGATCCTATGTTATGTTGTCCAAGCCCTGAAGTGTTTCATGGATTGAGATTGGCCATCTCATATATAGATTTGTAGGTGTTCTTGGGCTATCACTTTTGGTGAACAACAAAAATGGCGACTCTACTGGTGAATTAAATGTATTCAATGTTTGATTGATATGGTTAGAAGAAGAATGTATTCTTCATCCTGTCAATTTCATATCCAGCCAGTCTGTCCATTGTGTATGCAGAGAGTGTGAAAGTGAATTTTTGAGTTAGAAAATGCTCCTTGTACTGGATGTGCATAATGATATGTGTTTCATATCATATTTCATGAAGGAGTGATAGTGAATTTATATTGTTGAGAGTTGTAAGAAGTTCTTGCAGCTGTGTGTGATTTTTTCCCTAATTCCTTATTGTGTGGCAACTCTGTGGTTCATACCAGTGTTAAATAGCCTGGAAGAGTGTTGATTGCAGTGAGACCGAAGGAGTAAAGAGAATTAAATTTGTGATTGAATGGTTCTGCTGTTCAAAATATCCTCTGTGCAAGAGGTGGCGACTCTGATGTAAAAGACTATGCCAAAGGTGAAGTAAATCTTCAAATCTACAAGTTTTACAGCTGCAAATCTCCAAGTATTTTAAGAGGATTTAAATGCAAGACATCTCTTCTGAAAGTTTGAATGTATAATGTAGTTTTCCCATTTAGTGAACAACACTAGTCTAGAGGGAAAGAGAGAATCTCAAAATTGATTTGCATATCTATGTTGCTAAAATATTCAATGTATGTTATCCTCTGTAGTATGCAAATGTGGAAGAACTTTATGTCAAGCAATGTTAAGGAATAGATTTGAATAAGGATATGTGCTTGAAGTTTGTATCCAAAGTTATATAATCATTTGTGGAAGTAAGGAAGAAATGTGTAGTGAATTTTTTCAGCCCCAATCTTATCCACATATGACCATGCCTATTCAAATGTCCCAACCATGTAATAGGAAAAGTTTCAGTATGAAGCACTATGCTGCTCTAAATTTCAGAGATATTCCGGGTTACCCAAATCCTATACCCACAAAAATCACAAAGTATTTGCCTATATTCAGTGGGAAGAAATCAGAATTAGCATGTCAACATGTTAAAAGATTTTCAGATTTGATAGGAGAGTTTGAAATTTGTCAGGAAGATATATGCATGAAATTGTTTGTTCAGTCACTGAAAGAGGATGCAAGGGATTGGTTTAAACCCTACGAAATGGCGAAAAGGGTAAAGATCGTGCATGTTTTGCGAGATCAGATGATCCTTGCTGTTTCGCGAAGGAAAGTTGCTCACGAGTTAAGGTCTACGAAACAACGAAATGCGAAATGGTGAAAATGCAGCATGGTAAAGGTCAAGCAAGTTTGGAGCAGATCGATGGCTTGCGCGGTTTCATGAGGCAAAGATGCATGAAACATACTGGCTGCAAAATGGTGAAAGTCAGGTGACAGGTCCATTCAGCAGTCCAGTAGGCAGGCCCTGGTGAGGTGGCAGTCCAGTGGCGATGACGTGGTGATGACATGGCACCTAGGTGGATGACGAGCAAGCGGACACGTGGCGGAGTGAGGAGGTGTCATCCCAGGTGGTGCCTAGTAGACCCCATCAACCAATCAGATCCCGCTACGTGGGAAGGCATCAGAGCATAATCAGAGCAAAAATTAAAATTAAAATCATGTTTATTATCTAGTTTAAACTATATTAAAATTCAAAAATTTAAATTATGTGCACATGTTGAGGATTATTTCGGTCAGTGTCTTATTTTTGCTCAAAATATAAAGTGTTATATATCATCAGAAAGCTCTCAGAGTGAGGAATCCGATCAGGCAATTAATTTTGACAAATGTGGGATATTTTGGGAGCAGTTTCACCAAGAGTGAAATTCAGTTAGAGAGGAGATACTTGGCAAATTTTAGTTGCAGATTTGATTTTCTTCCCTCTCCTTCTTATTCCCAATTCTTCTCATTTTGTAGGGATTCCAGAATTTTGGAGGAAGTGCTCCAGTTTTCATGGCTTCCATTTTATAAAATTCTTGACCCAAATGTGTACAATTCTATGGATCTTTTCAGGGTATAAAGGCTACATTGCAGGATGACAGATGTTTTCTAGTTGCAGATCTTACTTGTGTCAAGCATGCGTAAATTTCCCACACTATTGTCTCTATGTATGTATTTCCATTATTATGAAATGAATCCTTAAGGAGGATGAAATTTGTCAATTTCAAGGAGATTGTGTGATTGTCTATAGGTATCCTTCAATGAAGGTTTTAAACTCTGTAATCATTCATGAATAATGGAATGTGTCCTAGATCTGATAATTCTGTGAATGGAATTGAGTAATGTATTAATATAAGGTGTTAATGCAAGAATATTGTTTAAGGAAAACCAATTTGTGACTAAGATACACATTTCCAATTCTTTGTGTGACTCCATTGCCCAATGAACAAGGCACTGGTCTTGCAGATTTGGGGATAGTTTCAGATTTATACAAATCAAAGACAAATCTATTTTCCTTTATGTTTAGGGGTGTGTTCTTTTCATTCCAAACTCTATTTTCATTTATGGTTTATACAAATTTAGCCAATCTATAGTGTGTTTCTAAATTGGGTGAGCTTATGGAATGGTTTATCTGCTTCATTGGTGTTGTCATGGTGAATAAATGAGTTAATTTCATGCATCAAAAGGGTGTCCCCCCCTAGGTCTAGCAGAACCTGAAGTGCAGGAGGATCATTAGGATCCTATGTTATGTTGTCCAAGCCCTGAAGTGTTTCATGGATTGAGATTGGCCATCTCATATATAGATTTGCAGGTGTTCTTGGGTTATCACTTTTGGTGAACAACAAAAATGGCGACTCTACTAGTGAATTAAATGTATTCAATGCTTGATTGATATGGTTAGAAGTGGAATGTATTCTTCGTCCTGTCAATTTCATATATAGCCAGTCTATCCATTGTGTATGCGCAGAGTGTGACAGTGAATTTTTGAGTTAGAAAATGCTCCTTGTACTGGATGTGCAGAATGATATGTGTTTCATATCATATTTCATGAAGGAGTGACAGTGAATTTATATTGTTGAGAGTTGTAAGAAGTTCTAGCAGCTGTGTGTGATTTTTTCCCTAATTCCTTATTGTGTGGCAACTCTGTGGTTCATACACGTGTTAAATAGCCTAGAAGAGTGTTGATTGCAGCGAGACCGAAGGAGTAAAGAGAATTAAATTTGTGATTGAATGGTTTTGCTGTTCAAAATATCCTCTGTGCAAGAGGTGGCGACTTTGATGTAAAAGACCGTGCCAAATGTGAAGTAAATCTTCAAATCTACAAGTTTTAGAGTTGCAAATCTCTAGGTATTTTAAGAGGATTTAAATGCAAGACATCTCTTCTGAAAGTTTGAATGTATTATGTAGTTTTCCCATTTAGTGAACAACACTAGTCTAGAGGGAAAGAGAGAATCTCAAAATTGATTTGCATATCTATGTTGCTAAAATATTCAGTGTATGTTATCCTCTGTAGTATGCAAATGTGGAAGAACTTTATGTCAAGCAATGTTAAGGAATAGATTTGAATAAGGATATGTGCTTGAAGTTTTTATCCAAAGTTATATAATCACTTGTGGAAGTAAGGAAGAAATGTGTAGTGAATTTTTTCAGCCCCAATCTTATCCACATATGACCATGCCTATTGAAATGTCCCAACCATGTAATAGGAAAAGTTTCAGTATGAAGAACTATGCTGCTCCAAATTTCAGAGATATTCCAGGTTACCCAAATCCCATACCCACAAAAATCACAAAGTATTTGCCTATATTCAGTGGGAAGAAATCAGAATTAGCATGTCAACATGTTAAAAGATTTTTAGATTTGATAGGAGAGTTTGAAATTTGTCAGGAAGATATATGCATGAAATTGTTTGTTCAGTCACTAAAAGAGGATGCAAGGGATTGGTTTAAACCCTACGAAATGGTGAAAAGGGTAAAGATCGTGCATGTTTTGGGATATCAGACGATCCGCGCTGTTTCGCGAAGGAAAGTTGCTCACGAGTTAAGGTCTACGAAACAACGAAACGCGAAATGGTGAAAATGCAGCATGGTAAAGGTCGAGCAAGTTTGGAGCAGATCGATGGCTTGCGCGGTTTCATGAGGCAAAGATGCATGAAACATACCGGCTATGAAATGGTGAAAGTCAGGTGGCAGGTCCAGTCAACAGTCTAGTAGGTAGGCCCTGATGAGGTGGCAGTCCATTGGCAATGACGTGGCGATGACATGGCACCTAGGTGGACGACAAGCAAGCGGACACGTGGCGGAGTGAGGAGGTGTCATCCCAGGTGGCGCCTAGTAGACCCCATCAACCAATCAGATCCTGCTACGTGGCAAGGCATCAGAGCATAATCAGAGCAAAAATTAAAATTAAAATCATGTTTATTATATAGTTTAAACTATATTAAAATTCAAAAATTTAAATTATGTGCACATGTTGAGGATTAATTCGCTTAGGGTCTTATTTTTGCTCAAAATATAAAGTGTTATATATCATCGGAAAGCTCTTAGAGTGAGGAATCCGGTCAGGTAGTTAATTTTGACAAATGTGGGATATTTTGGGAGAAGTTTCACCGGGAGTGAAATTCAGTTAGAGAGGAGATACTTCGCAAATTTCAATTGCAGATTTGATTTTCTTCCCTCTCCTTCTTATTCCCAATTCTTCTCATTTTGTAGGGATTCCAGAATTTTGGAGGAAGTGCTCCAGTTTTCATGGCTTCCATTTTCTAAAATTCTTGACCCAAATGTGTACAATTCTATGGATCTTTTCAGGGTATAAAGGCTACATTGCAGGATGACAGATGTTTTCTAGTTGCAGATCTTACTTGTGTCAGGCATGAGTAAATTTCCCACAGTATTGTCTCTATGTATGTATTTCCATTATTATGAAATGAATCCTTAAGGAGGATGAAGTTTGTCAATTTCAAGGAGATTGTGTGATTGTCTATAGGTATCCTTCAATGAAGGTTTTAAACTCTATAATCATTCATGAATAATGGAATGTGTCCCAGATCTGATAATTCTGTGAATGGAATTGAGTAATGTATTAATATAAGGTTTTAATGCAAGAATATTGTTTAAGGAAAACCAATTTGTGACTAAGATACACATTTCCAATTCTTTGTGTGACTCCGTTGCCCAATGAAGAAGGCACTGGTCTTGCAGATTTGGGGATAGTTTCAGATTTATACAAATCAAAGACAAATCTATTTTCCTTTATGTTTAGGGGTGTGTTCTTTTCATTCCAAACTCTATTTTCATTTATGGTTTATACAAATTTAGCCAATCTATAGTGTGTTTCTAAATTGGGTGAGCTTATGGAATGGTTTATCTGCTTCATTGGTGTTGTCATGGTGAATAAATGAGTTAATTCCATGCATCAAAAGGGTGTCCACCCCTAGGTCTAGTAGAACCTGAAGTGCAGGAGGATCATTAGGATCCTATGTTATGTTGTCCAAGCCCTGAAGTGTTTCATGGATTGAGATTGGCCATCTCATATATAGATTTGCAGGTGTTCTTGGGTTATCACTTTTGGTGAACAACAAAAATGGCGACTCTACTGGTGAATTAAATGTATTCAATGTTTGATTGATATGGTTAGGAGTGGAATGTATTCTTCATCCTGTCAATTTCATATCTAGCCAGTCTGTCCATTGTGTATGCACAGAGTTTGAAAGTGAATTTTTGAGTTAGAAAATGCTCCTTGTACTGGATGTGTAGAATGATATGTGTTTCATATCATATATCATGAAGGAGTGATAGTGAATTTATATTGTTGAGAGTTGTAAGAAGTTCTTGCAGCTGTGTGTGATTTTTTCCCTAATTCCTTATTGTGTGGCAACTCTGTGGTTCATACCAGTGTTAAATAGCCTGGAAGAGTGTTGATTGCATCGAGACCGAAGGAGTAAAGAGAATTAAATTTGTGATTGAATGGTTCTGTTGTTCAAAATATCCTCTGTGCAAGAGGTGGCGACTTTGATGTAAAAGACCGTGCCAAATGTGAAGTAAATCTTTAAATCTACAAGTTTTACAGTTGCAAATCTCCAGGTATTTTAAGAGGATTTAAATGCAAGCCATCTCTTCTGAAAGTTTGAATGTATAATGTAGTTTTCCCATTTAGTGAACAACACTAGTCTAGAGGGAAAGAGAGAATCTCAAAATTGATTTGCATATCTATGTTGCTAAAATATTCAGTGTATGTTATCCTTCGTAGTATGCAAATGTGGAAGAACTTTATGTCAAGCAATGTTAAGGAATAGATTTGAATAAGGATATGTGCTTGAAGTTTTTATCCAAAGCTATATAATCATTTGTGGAAGTAAGGAAGAAATGTGTATTGAATTTTTTCAGCCCCAATCTTATCCACATATGACCATGCCTATTGAATTGTCCCAACCATGTAATAGGAAAAGTTTCAGTATGAAGCACTATGTTGCTCTAAATTTCAGAGATATTCCAGGTTACCCAAATCCCATACCCACAGAAATCACAAAGTATTTGCCTATATTCAGTGGGAAGAAATCGGAATTAGCATGTCAACATGTTAAAAGATTTTTAGATTTGATAGGAGAGTTTGAAATTTGTCAGGAAGATATATGCATGAAATTGTTTGTTCAGTCACTGAAAGAGGATGCAAGGGATTGGTTTTCCTTTTTGCCAATGAATTCTATTACCTCATGGGAAGAATTGATTTCAGATTTCATGGATCAATTCGATGAAAAGGTGAGTGATTCTGACTTGTTGAAAGAATTCACTTATATACAAATCAGGGAAGATGACATTTAATATTAGATTTTCACAAGCTTTGTCCAAAATTTCCAAAAAGTATAAACTTGATGATAAAGTATGTCTAGATGTTTATATAAGTGTATTTGATGAGAAGATGGGCTTCTTATTGAGAAACAAAGAACCCAAAACTTTGTATGAAGCTTTTAACACAGCTAGGGATGTGGAAAATAACTTGAAATTTGGGATAGCCAAAAGATCTATGTCTGCTGTTGTTTCTTCTCAAAGCACCTTCAATGGTGAAATACCATGTGAAGCTGACTGAGTCATTCCGTGTCTAGGTGCATCAAGCTTTGCAGTTCCAAATGGCTTTGTTGATGCATGTGTTTCAGATTTGAATGAGATTCAAGAACCTCTGCTATTAATGTTGGTTGTCTCTCACAGTAATGGTGGAATGATCAGTGGGAAGTGTTGTGAAAATGTTGATATGGAGATTGATATATACAAGAGATATGTACCATTTGATTTGTATGCTGGTTATGTTGATTATGTGACTGCCAACTACCAAGTGAATCGTGCATCTCTCTAGGATAATATTAATGAAAATAATGATGGTGATGACCATCAATCTTTACATGCTACTGATGTATTTGATGCTGAAATTCCAAATACAAAGGGATTACTAAGTGTTGCTGTTTGTGTAAGTGAAAATGTGCCATATGATGAAAATCAGAATTGTTTGGTGTAAACAATAGTTAATCCTCACTTAAACATTGATAATGTCACTTGTGTTGAGGATGAAGTAAATCTATTTTCAGATTTCACTTCAGATTTCACTTCTTCTAATCATGTTGATGATCTTTCTATTTTGGAAGTTATGCACAATGTTAATTCAGAAAATTTCAAGGGTGTACATGATTGCAATGAAAATATAGCACACACGGATGGACAAATTTCTATGGAATCTCACATGGAATAGTAAAGTGCAATGCAAATCTGGAAGATTGTAGAGCTTAAGAAATCTCTTGAGGTTGTGGATAAGAAGGTTCAAATGTTGGAGAGCCTTCGAGTTATTAATGAAGACCTTCTGCAATATGGTGAAGAGGATTCTTCAGAAAATGACTGTGAATTGAATGCTTGTACACTTGATGAACATGATGATCTAACAAATGGTTTTATGACAGAAAATTTTAGTGAACATGTTGAAAACTCATCTGATGAAGTAAATGCCAGTGATGTTCATTTTCATTCTTTGGCTGATGACGAGTGTTCTATTGGTGAAGAAGATCAATTGTGGCAAGATAAGTATGATTATCTTGATTTTCAGAATGATGGTCAAATGATGAAATCTTATGAATGTGAAACATGGAACACTGAGGATTGTTCCAGCCAAGTTTTGATTTCTTCTTTGTCTGATGAAGATGATTATGATGATAATGCTGATGGTATCTTTAGAAATTTTACTAATGTTCTATTCAATGCTGATATAGATACGGACCAATCACTTCAGTGTCATAATGTGCATAAGGGGATTCTTCATTTTGTTTCTAACCCTTTGTATGAAGAAATAGCTGATCAACCAGATGTTGTAAATGGTAAACTAGTCCATAATACTGATGAAATTCTGAACAACAATAGCATGGGTTGTAAAAATTTATTTCATGATGAAGACAAGAGGCATGGGTTATGTGATGATCATTTAAAACCACAAATGAAAGTGTTTCAGGTGGATGTAAGCCTAAAAGAGAAAGAGTTAGCTGAGGATTTACTTTAGCCGGAGGTATGCATTCTTTTCCATGAATGGGATGTTGAGAATGCAGAGGTTTTTAGTTTGATAAGCAAGGATAGTATGAGGTGTGATCAGCATAGTGAAATGTCACATCCAGATTGTAACATGTATGTTCCTTGTTTGCATCAGTTGATTAGTAATGCCCCTCATTCTATAAATTTAAATGGTAATAAGGCATGTGCTGATAGGAATTGCAATGTTGAAAATGAGTGTTTTATTTTTCAAGTTCAACATGATGATGTCCTTGCAAATGATAGAGTTGAGTGGGATAGTGAAGTGTATGGCAGCTTGTGGGAAAGCCTTTATGGTGAGTTGTCTCATGGTTCTATTTTTGTTGAAGTAGTGTGTGATCACAAAGTTCAAAATCAGACCAAAGGTATACACACTAGCTATTTCAATAATGAGACAAAAGAGGTGGATTATAAAAGTTATGCTCAGCTACTATTGAAAGGTGCCTTTGTTTGGATCATAACATCAAGTGATGAGAATTAGATTTTTGACAGAGGTAAATGCTAAGATTGTTTGAGCAGCTTATGATTCAGTTTTAAGCATGTTTGTATCTATTGTATAGTTGCTTTTCTTCGGTTGTGTGGTTTTCAATAAAGTTCCCTGTTGTTTGGGTAGAATAAGGATGCCTTGTTTTTTTGAAATGAGAAGACAAGAATGATCCGTTTTTGGGTGGTCTTCTTAACCAAAGATATTTGGATTCTTGTGTTGATCTTGCAATCAACCATCCCCAGTCAGAGCCACTATTGGGACTCATTAAAATTGAGTCAAGTTTAGAGGCCCATTTCAAAATTTTGCTTTGCATGTCAGAAAAGTACCTAAATGAGTCGATTTGAATGGCCTAGTTGGAGAGAGGGAAAGTGGAGCCAGTTGATTTTCAGAGGGTAAGGCTCGGGATTCATGTCCCACACCTTTCATTTGGCCTATAAAGTGTGTTGCAACTTTCAGAATTCAGTTTGGAGAAGTTTATCAGGTACCCATTTTGAGGGGTGAGTTGAAAGTGCATTTTAGGCACAAATGCAGATTTTATTGAGTAGCCTATTTTGAGCGATTACATCTTTTGCCCTGTTGATCATCATGGATATTTTCAAAATGGATTCAATTCTATGCATAAATTTGAGTTATCCTACAAAATTTCAAGCCTTGACAAATCCATTTGCTTAGTTTTTGAAGCCAAATCCGTTTGCAGTTTGTGTGGTTTGACTAGTCCCTATTTTGACAGCTACTCGGAGCCCTGTTTTGCACAAGTGTAAAAGTTGCCTCAGTGAGCGTCATGTCAGAATGTTTGTTCCGGGTTAATTTTGGTATAAATGATGAGCTACGTTTCAAATTTAAAGCCTTTATCAATCCATTTCATCGGTTTTCAAAAGGATTCATTTAGCTATCATTTTCAGTTATCCGCACTTCCATTGTTATATCAGTTAATGTAGCCATTTTTGTGAGTGCGCCATTTGCATCCTGTCAGTCTGGTGATCAAACTGAGAATTCTAAGTTTTAATATGTACTTAAAGGTACCTGTGTTTCAAATTTGAGGGCCTACGGAGGTCGTTTGGTATTTTTGAGAAAGGCATCATGTGTTGCCAGGACATTGACTTCATTAGGTTCGCGGCTACCAGGTGGACCCTACGCAAGCACACTTCCTGAGGCACACAGGCAAATTTTGTAGAGAAGGGTGAGCTTAACCAGTGAGCAGGTTGCAGAGGATCCGATGAAGCGCGTGATTTTGGAGGCCAAAGGTACTCACTAGTTAAACCCTGTGAAATGGCGAAAAGGGTAAAGATCATGCATGTTTCAGGAGATCAGACAGTCCATGTTGTTTCGCGAAGGAAAGTTGCTCGCGAGTTAAGGTCCATGAAACAGCGAAACGCGAAATGGCGAAAATGCAGTATGGTAAAGGTCGAGCAAGTTTGGAGGAGATCGATGGCCTGCGCAGTTTCGTGAGGTGAAGATGCATGAACCATACTGGTTGTGAAATGGTGAAAGCCAAGTGGCAAGTCCAATCAGCGGTCCAGCAGGTAGGCCCCAGTGAGGTGGCAATCTAGTGGCGATGATGTGGCAATGACATGGTGATGATGTGGCACCTAGGTGGATGACGAGCAAGCGAACACGTGGTGGAGTGACAAGGTGTCATCCCAGGTGGCACCTAGTAGACCCCATCGACCAATCAGATCCTGCCACGTGGCAGGGCATCAGAGCACAATCAGAGCAAAAATTAAAATTAAAATCATGTTTATTATATAGTTTAAACTATATTAAAATTCAAAAATTTAAATGATGTGCACATGTTGAGGATTAATTCGCTCAAGGTCTTATTTTTGCTCAAAATATAAAGTGTTATATATAGCCGAAAAGCTCTCGGAATGAGGAATCTGGTCAAGAAGTTAATTTTGACAAATGTGGGATATTTTGGGAGCAGTTTCCATGGGAGTGAAATTCAGTTAGCCAGGAGATACTTGGCAAATTTCAGTTGCAGATTTGATTTTCTTCCCTCTCCTTGTTATTCCCAATTCTTCTCATTTTTTAGGGGTTCCAGAATTTTGGAGGAAGTGCTCTAGTTTTCATGGCTTCCATTTTCTGAAATTCTTGACCCAAATGTGAACAATTCTATGGATCTTTTTAGGGTATAAAGGCTACATTGCAGGATGATAGATGTTTTCTAGTTGCAGATCTTACTTGTGTCAGGCATGAGTAAATTTCCCACAATATTGTCTATGTGTATGTATTTCCATTATTATGAAATGAATCCTTAAGGAGGATGAAGTTTGTCAATTTCAATGAGATTGTGTGATTGTCTATAGGTATACTTCAATGAAGGTTTTAAACTCTGTAATCAGTCATGAATAATGGAATGTGTCCCAGATCTGATAATTCTGTGAATGGAATTGAGTATTGTATTAATATAAGGTGTTAATGCAAGAATATTGTTTAAGGAAAACCAATTTGTGACTAAGATACACATTTGCAATTCTTTGTGTGACTCCGTTGCCCAATGAACAAGGCACTGGTCTTGTAGATTTGGGGATAGTTTTAGATTTATACAAATCAAAGACAAATCTATTTTCCTTTATGTTTAGGGGTGTGTTCTTTTCATTCCAAGCTTTGTTTTCATTTATGGTTTATACAAATTTAGCCAATTTGTAGTGTGTTTCTAAATTGGGTGAGCTTGTGGAATGGTTTATCTACTTCATTGGTGTTGTCATGGTGAATAAATGAGTTAATTTCATGCATCAAAAGGGTGTCCCCCCCTAGGTCTAGCAAAACCTGAAGTGCAGGAGGATCATTAGGATCCTATGTTATGTTGTCCAAGCCCTGAAGTGTTTCATGGATTGAGATTGGCCATCTCATAGATAGATTTGCAGGTGTTCTTGGGTTATCACTTTTTGTTAACAACAAAAATAAGATAACATATCAGAGCCACTGTGGAAAAAGTGGCCAATCTCAATCCATGAAAAACTTCAAGGCTTGGACAACAGGGCCACCAGATGCAATTTTAATTAGAAATGTGTCCAAACATTCCACAAGCATAACATCTCTTATTTTGGAAATTATTGATCACTGTTCTACACATGTTTGACTTATGACCAAAGTTGTTGCATATGAAACATTGACCGGTAAAGGTAGGACCATTATTCATCACATTATTCATCATCCTATTATTCATCTTATTTTTGCATTGACTTGCCATATGACCAAATTTTTCATAAACAAAGCATTTACCATCAAATTTATAGGCATTAGGTTGTCTTACCAAATATTTCTTATTCTTTTGATGATTTCTTTGTCCACAACTGGAGGACTCTCCTTTCTCATACCCAAGTACTCGCCTGTCTTTCCCATGTCTTTGACTTTCCAAAATCTCATATAGCTTAGTTGAGCTAGCTTTGAATTTTTCTTTGTACTCATTAGTAGTAAAAATCTCATCTCTCAAAATTATGATCTGCCTTTGAAGTTCTTGTCCATCATTTTTGCATTGCACCAATTCAAGTTTCAACTAATCATTCTCATAGTTCAATCTACAACATTCATCAAATCTATCTTTCAATGAATGAGTCTAATTTTCCTCATTATTCTTCCTATCTTCAATCTCTTTTGTCCACTTCATCACAAAGGATTGCATCTCATACTTCAAGACTGCATTCTCTCTATCATGCTTCTCAGATTCATTTGTCTTGTCTTGTAGGACTTGATTCTCAATGTTTTGTTTTGTTTTCTCCTTGAGTTTATCCATCAGTTCCTTTCTCTTCTCTCTTGATGTGTTCACTTCTTCTTTCAAAGATTCAATATAATTTTCAGCTACTTCTAGGATTCTCCTCAGGCTACTCTTCTCTTTCATAGCTACATCAAGACCTTCAAGTGTTACAGTAAGTTGCTTATGCAAACCAAAGTCCATTGATTCAATCTTTCAGATCTTCATCAAGTTGTTAGGCTTCTTCTGATGAACTAAGCTCTGATACCAATTGTTGGAATCAATGAACACTGAGAGGGGGGGTGAATCAGTGTTCTGCAATTTACAAACTTATTAAAATGATTCACAAACCATCGTATGCATAAGAGTAAAATTAAAGTACAAAAATATAAAGTAATCAACCACACAACCATAACACCAATATTTTTACATGGAAACTCGGAAAGGGAAAAACCATGGTGGGATTCGAACCCACAATATTATTATACTATGGCCAGGAGTATGATAATATTACATAAAGGCAGTGCACTTGTATTTAGGCACACTGCATAGAGCTCACTACACAAATACAAAATAGGGCTACAACTCGGAGGAAGGCTCACTGCCTTACGAGTAATAAAAAATGATTACAATAATGAATGAACTGAAGAATAACATCTACATATGCCAAATAGCAGTTACAATTAGGCTCAATTTGACTTCTACAACTATTAAGTCTCTGCTCTATTTTCATGCTCTGTCATATGTCGGAGCACCAAAATCTTCAATCACATTCACCAACCTTCACAAATTTGCTTATACAGACTTCTCACATACTTCTACACTCCCAAAAATCTCAACCAAATCAATCTTATATATCCGCGTCAACAAAATGAATCATTTACCATGTCGGCTTCCAAAAACCGCATAACACGCAATCATGAAACGTGTAACCAATGAGTCGGCTCAATCCATCCACAAATCCATATGCATACCCAAACAAAAATGATAATAAGCTTCACACAAGCCGACCCAATTACCTTGAACATGAAACCAATCAGTGAAATCAACCCAAATATTTCGCATCACACGTTACACCAAAATAGCTCTGCTCTTCTTGAATTACTAGATACCTGACCTTTAATTTCTCTCATGAATCAACACCGAATATCAAGATTATGGATTAATCTGCCTCAAACCTCAAATCATCTGTCTCTATCACTGCAACTAAAATTACACACCCAAAATCAAGATATACAAATTGTACACATGCTCTACTGGTTACTGTATTCCACCTTCCAAACTTATGCCTTATGAACAATATGACTTTCGGTAAATCAAATCTATGTACACCGGATATGATTTTGGAACTAGTTGCCATCAATGAAAACTCCTAAGCATAAATCATCATCGAAACAGTGTCTCTTTCCAACATGACTGTCATCATACTCTTCATTTTCATGTTGCTCCTCTCCATCATCCTGTAAGTTTTGAGCCACACTACACTATAGTGGGGAGTGTGGTAGATTGCAAGCCATACACCAAGGAGTTTCTTCCACAAAATGAATTTTTGTTTCTTCAATGGATCAAAGGTCTCTTTATTTTCATCAATGGGTCTACCATCTTTCCAGTTAGTTTTGTATTATGGCATATCATGTAGTTTTGGCCTGTCATTCCTCTAAAACTATGGCCTATCATTCTTTGTGACTTTATGGGTAAGGTCCTTCAAGGAATTTATGACCTTATCCATTTTATCTTCCTCTTTAGTTTGATTTTTTTGTGCTTTAGGATTGTGTAATCTTGCATCATCTCTCCTACCCATCTTACCAGAAGCTTTTCTATTACTTTAAATGATAATTGCAGCTTTAAATGCCTTGGCCAGACTAAGGGGATTCCTAGTTCTTATTTCATATCCAATTTTAGGATCAAAAGCATCAATGTAAATCGTTTGACTAATTGAATAATTTGGTTTCAAGTTAGGGGGTAACTTATTTAGTAACATTATAAATCTCATATTGAAACTAGATACTAATTTATTGGACCCCTTCTAAATATTTGTAATCTCATGTAGGGTAAACTTTTGATCTGCATGGCTCCCATATTGTTCAATGAAAACTCTCTTAAACTCATCCCATCTATGGATTGATGCATCCAACAAGCCCTTATACCAATCCCTAGCATCTTCAATGAGATATTGCATGAATAACCTCATAAAAACATCTTCATCTCGCACATCAAAGTCATCTAAAGTGTTTTAGAAGCTTCTTATGTGATCTTCACCTAAATTTTCTGTACTTCCTAAGAACTTAGGTATTGCCTTTCTAAGTTCTTCATTAACAGGGTTTGGGTATCCCAGAATCCCTATGAAATCCATTTTCCTATATCTATCTATGTTCATGGGACCCTCGGTAATCATATTATACTGATATATTGATATTGATTTTCATATTGGTACTAATATTGAGGTTGGGCTTGACAATTTTGATACTGATTTGCATAATTCTGATAGTTTCTAGCATAACTATAAGGATTTTAGAATCTAGTTCCATGAGAGTTATAGCCTATCCCACCTTGGTTCATGGCTATACTAGTTCCAAAAGGTATTGATGTAGCAGTGGAGTGGATGGCATTACTTACAGAATAAGATGTCATTGGCATGGTATACTAGGTGCACTGTGTTGGCAATTTGGAGGAATAGATTATGTGTTGCATTGATATTTGTCATTGATGTCACACTAGCTTGTTTGGTTGTCTACCAGTTTCCCATATAGTGGTTGGACTTTGATGATGATTTGGAGATCATCTCTGGTATTCTTCAGTATGTCTAGATTGGTGGAATTGGTTTGGTTCGGTTATTCATGTCATTCAGATGTGTGTCACATTTAGTTGGTTCAGGATTTGGTGATCCAGAAGCTATCATATGTTCTAGTAAGCCTTTTGGTTACCAATAAAGGTTCTACTGACAGAACTTTGTTGAAGATCTTTTGATGGATTCAATAAGTGGTGTTGGTTCAGCTTCTAGAAGGTTTTCAAGATGCTGATGGTTATCATGATCATGTTCTAGTTGATCGATGGTGTTGCATTTGGTTTATGGAAACCTATTTTAGGTCTGGACTTAATGTTATTCTGTTAGGGTATGGACTGGTTTATATAATGTGTTGGTGGATGCTCCTGATGCGTTACCGGTTGGATTTATTATTTGGATAATATTGTTTTGGTCTTAGGCCGACTTGGAATATCATTGGTTTGCGGGTTTATGTAATGGATTTATTGTATTATCTTTTAGGTGGCCGACCAAATTGTTTAGGTCTTGGGTTGGTATAAATATGATCTAAGATCTCTTTTGTAGATTGTGGTTATGGTTTATGGTTTTATCTGTATGCGAATAAGGTTGTAATCATATGCAGATGACTTGGTCAATCATAGGTGATCGAATTGGGTTTGTGTAAGAGGTTTAAGACCTCCAGAATTGAGCTTAAACTGGAACTATACTCAGGCATAGGAGATGCTATTCTAGCAGTTCAATCTTCATTATGGATTGTAGTTCAATGTTTTCTATCGTCAGTGAGACTCCTTTTGTGATGAGAAATGTGCTCTAGGTTGTTGGCCTTCCTGCATGTGTAGGTTTATTGTAATATTTATTGATCTAATCAGTGGATAGATATTGTGGGTCTCCAATCCTATCATTGTTTTTCCTCATTGAGGTTTTCCACGTATAAATTTGTGGTGTTATGGTGTTCATCTTTGTGGTTTCATTATTACTTGTTTTTATCTTCTTTTATGTATACCGATTGCTAAGTTGTGTTAATAAGGTTAAAATTAATCATTCTGGCAGAACATTGATTCAACCCCCCCTCTCAGTGTTCTTGGATCCCAACATACTGCTGAGGTGGTCATTAATGAATGTGAAAAATTGCTAGCCATGGGCATAGTCTGATACAATTGTGTGGACACATGGGGTACCTATTGTGCTAATAGTTGAGCAACTTCCTGAGCTATCACATCCCTTCTTTGTAGCAGCATCAATCTTCTCTTTTCCTTTTCAAGAATAAGTATCTCATTTTATAAATCTTGATGCACAGATTCTTGTTTTTGACTACTTGATGAAGATGACTTATTATTAGGTATGGAGAATCCTGGGGGAGATCTAAAGAATTTTTATATGTTTTTGCCCTTCCTTTGATGCTGATGTGCCATAGTCCCTTGTGCCTGATTTAGTATCATCTCATTGTATTGGTTTTGAATGTTTCTTTCTGCTTCTTTTTGGAAATCATCATCATTAGCAATGGGATTCCTATATTGAGTAAAGTATTGTCCATTATTATCTTTATGAAGTTTCATCTCTTTTTGGTTTGCTTCTTATTGCCTTTGAGACTTATTCTTTTTTTTTCTTTCTATTATTTTGTTTTGGTTTCAATTCTATATGATTTACTAAATGGTCCTTATGTAATGATCTTATACCCCACATCCAAGGTTGTGTATATCTGAGATTTATATCAAACAAACTTAGAGTCACCACCCTTTTTCGTGGACTTGTTCCTTCTCCACAGTAGAGTCACTTGATGGTTTCAATCTATTATGACATCTCTTATGATCAGAATTATGAATTCAGATGACAACACCTGAGTGAGAACCTGTAGTATTGTAAATTCTATCTACAAGAACCAGAAAGCATAGAATTGAAGCAAGACAAAAAGTAATCTATTCCATTCAAAAATCCAACATATAGAAGTTCATGAGATTCCAAGGGTCACAAAAACCCCTTGAGAATTGAAGTCCAATAGTCACATTTATTTGTTACATAATAAAATCTAAAACTATGTAATTTTTCAAAAAACTATATAAAATTTGTCCTAGCTTTAACTAGGCATAACTTTCTACACATGACTCAAAATTATGAGCCGTTTAACTTGTTGGAAAGGTCTCCAAGAGTTGTAGGTGAGATTTTGAAAGAGCATGCTTTCAAGGGCTAAAAATGCCCTAAAAGCCTTCAAAAATGCCAATTACTAACGTATAGAAAAACTAAAAAAAAAAAATGAAATATTTTTTCAACTATTTCAAATTTTCTTATGATCATTACTTCCCCCTTGGAAAGCAATGGGCCCCATTGCATCAACACTCTGAATGAGATGAGGAAAATGTTCTTGAAGCTACTCTCTGGTAAACCACTTTCCTTGTTGAGCAATCTGCCCTACTCGAACCACTTTGTACAAGTAAATCTGCTATTGTTTGAGTGTTTTCATCATGGTGTCCACAATCTGATCGCATTGGAATGGGGTAGCTACATTTGGATTCAATTCTATAGTGGAAATTTTATCTGCCACATCTGCAACATCTAATAGTGGAGGAAAATATGGCTTCAAGATTTCTACATTGAAGACTGGATGAGGACCTAGAAATGGAGGTAAATTAAGCTCAAAAGCATTATCACCAACTTGCTTTATGATGGTGTATGACCCATAATGCAGAGGACAAAGCTTCCTATTGGCACCCTGCAATCATTCCTTCTAGATATGCAACCACACCTTGTCCCTGACTTGAAAATTATGAGGAGTACAATGCTCATCATGTCTCTCTTTATACTTCTTATTGGTGTGTTCCAAAATTTCGTGAACTTGTTGTAGATGATGAATTCTATCGATGAAATAGGCCGCCTTATCTTCCTCCTTACCAACACATGGAACCAGATCAGGTTGAATAAGTGGTATGGCAATGTCCATGGGTGCAATTTGTTGATAACCAAGAAAAACCTCAAATGGGTTGTGGCCAGTTGAATTGTGAATTGCCCTATTGTAGCTATGCTAAACATATGGAAGACTTTCATCCCATGTGAGGGGATGTTTTGAGTGGTACATTCGTAGGATGTGTATGATAATCTAGTTCACTACCTCTATTTGGCCATCTATTTGAGGGTGGAAAGCAATAGACTTTGTTAATTTTGTGTCCATCTTTTCCCATAGTGTAGACCAAAACTTACTAAGAAACCTGTTGTCCCTATCCGAGATAATGGTATTCAATAGACCAAAATGAACCCGAATGTATTCAAAGAATAGCTTTGCAATATCCTTTGCATAAATTGTTTTTTTACATGCCACTATTACTGCCATTTTTGAGAGCCTATCTACCACAACATACACACAATCATGACCTCTTTTGGTGGTATAAAGACCAGACATAAAGTCCATAGAAACTGAGTGCCCAGGTTTTTCAGGAATAGGAAGTGGTGAGTACAGCCCAAGTTTATGATTGGTAGGCTTAGCAATAGCACATGCGATACAATCTTGAATATATGAAATAACATCATTTCATAATTTTGGCCAATAGAAATACTTCTGAAGTATAGCAGTAGTCTTACCTATACCAAAGTGACTAGAAACCTTACTATAGTGAGCTTCCCATATCAACCTTTTGCGTTTGGCATTGGGCACACAGATTTGGCCAAGGTGACAAAGCATTCCTTCCTGCAAATAGAAGTCATTCACTTGATGCCCATTAACTAATTGATTATAAACATCTGCAAATTCAACATCATTCTCATACAAGAAAGCCCAGGCTTCAGTTTGATGACCACATGAGTTCAAAACCCTACTTATGGCTGCAATTGGAGGTCTGCTCAAACAGTCTGCTACTTTTTTAGTACTTCCCTTCTTGTGGAAAATATTGAGGTAAAATTGTTGAAGATATGTTGACCATTGTTGATGTTGATCATTCTGCAACTTCCCTTCTGTTTGCAAAAATTGAAGGGGTTTGTGATCTATGTGGATGATAGTTTCCTTACCAAAAATGTAATGTTTCCACTATTTACAGGCTTGAACAATAGCATACAGTTCCTTGTTGTAAGTAGCATATCGACGCATTGTATCAAAAAAAGTCTGACTGTGATATGTGACTGGATGACCATGCTGCATGAGGGCTGCCCCTAGAGCATATTCTGATGCATCTATTTGTATTTCAAATGACTGTTGCAAGTCAGGAAGAGATAAAACTAGTGTAGAACATAACCTTCATTTTAGCCCCTCAAATGCTTCTTGTTGAGCACTTGTCCATTTAAACTTTGCTTGTGTCCTCCCCCTCAATGACTCATTTAGTGGCCAAGACAGATGGGAAAATCCCAACACAAATCTGTGATAAAAGTTTGCCAACCTGAGAAAACTTTGTAACTCTATGAGATTTCTAGGAGACGACCAGTCCTTAATCACTTATATCTTCTTTAGATCAACATGGACACCTTCATTGTCAATAACATATCCTAAGTATCTGATACTCTGCATACCAAAGGAGCACTTTTCTTTGTTTGCATAAAGCCCACAATCTTGTAAGGTTGAGACAATTTTTTCCACATGTTGCAAATGTTCCTCCCAAGTTTTGCTGAAGATGAGTATGTCATCAAGATATACCACCATGAAGGAATCAGTGAATGGTCTAAGTATATCATTCATCATTCTCATGAATGTCACTGGAGCATTTGTTAGAACAAAAGGCATCACTAGCCATTCAAACAATCCCTCTTTAGATTTGAAAGTTATCTTCCACACATCGGCTGATTCAATTGGTACTTGATGGCACCCTGATTTCAAATCAATTTTGGTGAAGAATCGGGCCCCTCTAAGCTAGTCCAAGAGGTCATCTATCTGGGGAAGTGGATACCTATTTTTGACTAAAATTTTATTCAAGGCCCTATAGTCAATACAAAGTCTCCAGGTTCCATCTTTTTTCTTTGCTAGAACAATGGGGCTGCGCCAAGGTGATGCACTCTGATGAATACGTCCCTTCTTAATCAATTCTTGTATTTGCCTCTTAATCTCATTAGTCTCTAATACTAACCTATGGTAAACTAGTTCATTAGGTAATGGAGTTCCTGGTATCAAATCAATAGTATTTCTCACTTGGCAGTGTGTAGGTACCTTAGTTGGTAACTTAAACATATTTTTATATTTCATCAAAATTTGATCCATTGATATTTTTTGCAGCATTGTGGTGTTTGTGATGGTATAGGAATTATAAACTTATTTCCTTTCTTCTTCAAAATGAATCATCAATTAAATGAATGTTCCCATTTTGGAAACCAACCTCTTACATTGCTTGGCACTAATCAAAGAGGTAGTGTATGTAGGGCTTACCTTTGGTATTCAGTATTTCTGCTCACCTAATTTGATGGTCACGCTGCGGGGCCTAGACTCATAGACACCAAGTCACTGGTACATATATGATTGTCCCAAAAAAACATCACAAACATCTAAGGGAGCCACATCATAGATTACCTCATCTTTGAAAGGCTTTATGGAGTATGAAAGGCGACATTGCTGGTGCACCTAGATATCTCTTCCTTGACTAACCCATCCTATTGAATAGGGTTGCGGGTGGGTTGTTGTTTTTAGATTCAGTCTCTTCACAGTCTCTGCTAATATTAGGTTCTTTTGACTTCTGCTATCAACGATAAAGTGCAAGGTTTTTCCTCCGACCCACATTTGTGAATGGAACAATCTCTCCTCATTCTCTTGGGGCAATATCCTTGTAGTAGCTATCATGGCATATGGATCAGCCTCAATGACCTGTTCATGATTTCCTTCTGTGCAAGTTTTTGCTACCTTAGATTTTGCCTTGTCTTCATGCATCTTCATCATTAAGCTTTTTATGGTTCTGCAATCTTTTGTATTATTCGAGGGACTCTTATGGAATTCACACCATATACTATTTTCTTGTGTCTTCTTCATACTCCATGTCTTTTTGGTTGGTGAATTGGGAGAGGGGTCCTTAGAGGTTTGTTTCCATGTAGTTTTGCCACCTTCACCCTTCCATCTGTTGTTTGCGAAATTATCCCTCCTTCCTTTCTGTTTGAATTTCTCCTCAATTTTGGTAGCAAATTTATATGCACTAGGTAAAGTCTCTCTGTTCAGGAATTCCATTTCGGTTTGGATGTACCTATGGATTCCACTCTGATATTTCAGAACTCAATGCTTCTCACAATCTTTGATGCCAAGATTTGTTGCTAAGGCATGAAACATATTAGTATATTCCTTAATAGTTTGGTCCTTCTTCTGTCAAAGCAATTGCCACTGCATATATTTATGTTCATATGTATCAATAGGAAAATATTCTTCCTTTATGTGCTCCATTAATTCTCCCCATGTGGGTTTTTGATCAAAAATAAAAGTGCTGCCATTTTCTATTTCCTTGGATGCCAACTTTTCTTCCCATGAATCTTTCACATGATTTTCAGCTTTGAGGAGAGTGAAATTTATCTTCTCTTCATCTGAAAACTGATTGACAGAGAAATATCTTTCCAGTTTTGAAACCCAATCATCAACAACATCTACATCGATCTTTCCTTGAAATGTGGGTATATCGAAATTCACTTGCACCTTGAATGGCATATACCCTATGAATGGTGGGTTTGCTTGTGACCCACGGCTTTCCAGCATTTGCTTGGAATGCTCCATCATTTCTTCATGTTGTTTTGTTAGTGCATCTGCAACTAATGCTTTAATGTCATCATCAGTATGCAACTTAGCCATTTGCGATCGTGTGCGTCTCAAAGGAAGGTAGTTTGAAGGATTCCTTTTTTCCAACCCCAATATTTCATATGTTGATCGCGTGTGATATGACATACAGGAGCAAAATTTCTTTGATACCACTGATCTGAATTATGGATTCGGATGACAACACCTAAGTGAGAACCTGTGGTATTGTAAATTATGTTTACAAGAACCAGAAAGCATAGAATTGAAGCAAGCCAAAAAGTAATCTATTCCATTCAAAAAATACAACATATAGAAGTTCATGACATTCTAAGGGTCACAAAAACCCCTTGAGAATTGAAGTCCAACAGTCACATTTGTTTATTACATAATAAAATCTAAAACTATGTAATTTTTCAAAAAATCTATATAAAATTTGTCCTAACTTTAACTAAGCATAACTTTCTGCACAGGACTTGAAATTATGATCTGTTTAACTCATTGGAAAGGTTTCCAAGAGTTGTAGGTGATATTTTGAAAGAGCATTCTTTCAAGGGCTAAAAATTCCCTGAAGGCCTTCAAAAATGCCAATTAATAACGTATAGAAAAACTAAAAAAAAATATGAAAATATTTTTTCAACTATTTCAAATTTTCTTCTGATCATCTTAGGATATAATCTTTTATGTTTGTACCCAGTAGAGTCTCTAATTGTTGGAGTTCAAAATTGCAGGTTGCCAAACTCTAGGAGGATGCCAAGCTCTATAATCAAGTTTGACCAACTAACGAAATGATCAAATTGATCTAGATTCCCTTCTCTTCTCGCACTGCCAAACCAATGCGGGTATACCTTATTACCAAATTTTCCCTATATGTGTTATAATTAGTTGATAATATTTAGGTAGATTATGTTACAAAATTTCTATCTTAGATCACTCTTTAGCTGGAATGAAAGTTGGAATGACCCTATCTCTCTATTCCTAATTTTACTTCAATAAAAGAAAACAAATAGCTTCATTAAATTCTGAATATGTAATTGTGACCAAAGCCTTATCAATTATTGGGTGCAGAGTCAAGTGAATTCACCCTCTAATTTCTTCTTATTGGATAAATTTTACTTCCACACCTAATGTGAAGCTGTCAATTGTTCGTTTCCTTTATACTTTGTGATTTAATTTAGTTACAATGATTATCTCATATGAATTTAATCTTTCCTTGAAAGAAGCAAGTACAATAATCATTCAAGAATGCAGAAAATCCCTTGATCAATCTACAAAATCCTTGATATAGAAGGTTGAAATAACAAAATAACCACCATGCATTTGGAGTATCTTAACAAAAAATTATTACTTTAATCAAAACAACAAGATGAATAGAACATGAATCCACAATATTCGGTACACCATATAAAAGACAAAAGCCAACTAATATATTGATTGCAGAAGTATTAAAGAGTTTTTTCATTTTACTTATCCACATGAAATAAATGATCTTCCTTTTATAAGGAAAGATCAAACAAGCTTGAAACATCATGTCTTTTGGGAAGTAAAACATAACTTCTTACAAAGAATAACTAACTAAACAAGTTTTTCAATGATTCAACAAGAACAAATTAACTGCCCCTAGATGATCTATGTATTCTTGCTCCTTATAAGTATTAATGTTTCAGACAAAATGTCTCATAACATATTCCTTTTTGTAGAGCCGATTCAGGATGATCTTTATGTTTTCAAGGACGCGGTCTTCATCATTTATTTCATCCAACGCTTGTGGGAGTTCCTTTAACAACAATTCCCTCCACTGTCCTTGGGGCATGAGTGAACCATCTTCACTATTCAGTATGGTAGGAAGGATTTCTCTATCCTCTATGTCTATTCGACTCATATCAAACTCAAGCTCTTCATGGTATTACCAATGTTTAGACCACGTCCTTCTAATATCCTTAGGCAGCTTGGAGGATTCAGATTCTTGCACTTTGTCAACTATCTCCTTTATTCTCTATGTGAGTCTAGAATGTTCTTCCAAAGCTCTAAAAGTAACTGCATAAGTACTCCAATAGTCATTAGCATAGACTATCATTTCATTAAATTTATGAGTAATTAGCCCTGTCATCGTATCATATATGGTTCTTTTTCCTTGCCCCTCCCTTTTTCTTTATTGTTTTTAAAGCTTTTATGCTTGGTACCTCTAGTAATTTGTATCTTGTAATACTTTTTTTACTTGTTGCTCATGTTCAAATGAAAACTATCCTCTTTTAGAAATTGCCTTTAATTTTTCCTCACTCCACAACCTCAGCTCCTCTAACCTTTCATACTTATCCTTACATGCATCTCTTTCTTGGACCATGTGTTCTATTTCTATTCTTTGAAATTGGAATACATTCACATTTAGATCAACAGTGGCTATAGGATCAGTTTCTCTGACTCTCTACACCATTATATTTCTAAAGACTTCATTAAGAATCAACAAGGGTAGGAATTTACTCATAACATAACCTCTTTTTCCAATCTTAATTCTTCCCTTTCCAACAATCTGATAGGGTTGTCATGGGAGAGCTTAGAGGAGTAGGAAGTGGCAATGGGAGAATTCAAAATTCAAATTCTCTGCAATGTGGGAACTCTAGTTCCAATGGTGGGAGTGGCCGGAACAAAGTAGTTGGCCTCATAGGAGAGAAGGATAAGCCTTCGGAAATTCCAGAGGTTGTTTACATCCCACAAACTGGTGGTACTCTGCTAGAGAAGAAATAGGGTTCCTCTAGGCTTTTGGGGGAGGGGTCCAGTATGGGGCCCATCCCACATGAAGAATCCTTGGAGAGCAGAAAAGAAACAAAAAAATGGTCTTCCCTTTTTGGAACTAAACCATCTGGTAAATCCTCTTTACCTCCTATCAAGAATATTTTTTATCCTTCTAGTGGAAAGTTCGCTATCTCTATTCATGATTTGGTTCTGGATCATAATATAAATAGTATGTCGAACTCCCTGGTAGATAATTTATGGGTTCACGTCCTAATATCGAAGTTGTTAGGGCTTATGTCAAATAAAAATGGGCCCTGAAGGGTAGTTTTGAAATCTTGGCTTTACCTAAAGGCCTCCTGTCTTTTACTTTTTCATGTGAAGAAGATAAGTTAAGGATACTATGTGGGAGTCCTTGGATGGTAGGAAAGATAGCTTTGGTTCTTCGGAAATGGCATCCAAATTTGAACATGAATGACTCTCTTTTGGCAAAAGTCCTAGTATGGGTAAAGCTACCAGGTTTGCCTCTTGAATATTAGGTAGAAAGAATCTTCTTAGGAATTGCCATCTCCTTTGGTGAACTCCTCTCTATAGACCCAGTCATAGCTTCAAAAAGGAGACTCACTCAAGCTAGGTTTTGTGTAGGGATAGCCCATGATGCAGATATGCCGGAATAGATAGATCTAGTGTCAAAGTTGAGAACATGGAAACAAGAAATTGAATATGAATCTATCCCCTTTGCCTGCTTCCATTGTAAAAAAGTAGGTCACTAGGTAAAATCATGTCCAATCAAGCTAAAAGTAGAGTTCAAGCAGTCTAAACCCCTGATTGAAAATCAAAAGGCTCCAGAAAAAATAGTATGGCAAGTTAAAAACTTAGAGAATAAGGAAGCAAACTATAATCGCTTTGATCCATTGGGGGAGAATAAGGAAGTGTCCTCAACTTTTGTCTCTAGCCCCTCAACCCAGGAAGTATTGAGAAATGAGTCAACCAAAGTCAACACCTCTATTACAACTCGAACAGAGGAACTGAAAGAACAAACTGAATCTTCAAGTGAAATAGCTGAAGTGGTAGCTAACACTTATGTGAGAAAGGAATTACAAGAGAAAGATGACCATCCTGAGGAAGGGGAGATCCCTGGCTCCCGAGAAGGAAAGACCGACTCTTCACTACTCGTGACAAGTTCTGAAATGTAAGAAGCCCAAAAAAGTGCAATACTGGGTATGAACCTTTCGGACTCAGACCAAAACTCAAAAATAGAAAACAATGATTTAAATGCTTCCAAAATCCCTAATTGGGGTAATGAAGATGAAATCTCCAGAATCCTTAGTAACCCAGAAGCGGCTCTTGAGAAAGATGCTGAGTGGAAAATACCAAAATATAGGAACAAGAAAAGAACCACTCCCTCGACTTCTAAACTAAGGAAATATAGTAGAATAACTCAAGTTGATGTTGGGTATATTTCCTCTTCCCCAGGTTGACCCTCTAACCATAAATTCAAAGACAAGGAGGCCATTAAGAACATTGCAGATGGGACCCAAAAGACTCTTAAGGAGTTAGGAATCGGTAAGTAACTATGAAGATTATCTCTTGGAATATTAGGGGACTTAATAATCCTCATAAACATGACATCATTAGGAATATGATAAGGGATAGTAAACTTGATGTTTTTCTAATTCAAGAAACAAAAATGTGTAGAGAAAAATTTGAATCTTTGAAGTTTTTCAAAAATGGTAATGTTAGTGGTGGTAGTTTGGAAGGTACTTCAGGAGGCATAGCTACCATCTGGAACCTTAATACTGTAAAAGGCCATGTTCTTATTCAGGAAAATAATTTCTCTTGCATTAAATTTGAGCATTTAAAAGATGGTACTTCATGGGTCCTCACTAACATTTATGCCCCCAATACTTTGAAAGCTAGAAATTCCTTCTAGAAAAAACTTATAGAAGCTAGGGACAACTTCAGAAATCTTAGCTAGCTGGTCATGGGAGACTTCAATACTCCTTTGAGAGAGGAGGATAAATTTGGAGGAATTCCCTCTTATCTGGAAAGTAGGATGGCCCTTATGGACTTTATTAATACTTAAGCTCTCAATGATGTGGAAATACAGGGAAGCAATTACACTTGGACTAATAGGAGAACTGGTAATTATCTTATCCAAGTTTGTCTTGACAGGACTCTCATCTTTGATGACTGGTACAGTCATTATTTCTGTTCTCTGTCAGCCCACATTTGGGTTGGGTCAGATCATTTTCCTATCACCTTCATAGCCGACTCACTTAATAGAAGGAAACACTTCCCCTTCAGATTTGAAAAAATGTGAACCCTTCACCTAGATATCAAAAGTAATATTCAGAAATGGTGGAGTATCCAAGTTAAGGGAACTACTATGTACAGAGTTGTTAAGAAGCTTAAAAGTGTAAAGGATAACATAAGACTTTGGAATAAATCCAGCTTTGGGAATATCTTTGAGGATAAAGGTAAAGTCAAGGAAGAACTAAAAAAAATATAGGCCCAAATTCAGAAGGATGGTTTCAGTACTGTGTCCATTGCTGATAAAAATGAGACTCTTAAAAAATACCATGAAATCATTTCTAAAGAGGAAACTTTCTGGAAGAAGAGATCAAGATGCATTTGGCTTAAGGAAGGAGATAGGAATATAGGATTCTTTCATATGTCAAAAATCAAGCATAAAGAAGCTAATAGGATAACCAAACTAATTGTGGATAATGGGGAGTTGGTCAAGGAGGAAGAAATAAGGAATGAAGCTAAAAGGTATTTCTCGGAACTGCTCAAAAGGGATCACAGATTGGATGTTGAAGCTCAAACTTATTTCCTTCATAACATCCCCTGTCTCATTGATGAACAAATGAATGTCTCCCTCTCTTCCATTCCTTCGATCTTGGAAATCAAAAATGTTGTTTTTTCTTTTGATGGTAACAAAGCGCCTGGTCCAGATGGTTTCCCCATGTTCTTTTTCCAAGATTTCTAGGACATTGTCAGGAAAGATGTCTCCAATGGGGTTAAGGAATTTTTTGGGGCTAGAAAACTTTTGAAAGAAATCAATGGTACTTTCATTGCTCTCATCCCCAAAACCCAAGGTGTAGACTCTATGGACAAGTTTAGACCAATCAGTTTATGCAATTCTTTTTATAAGATTATCTCCAAGGTTCTTACTACTAGGATTCTGTCTGTCCTTCCTGCTTTGATCAATCATCAACAAAATGGTTTTGTCCCTAGAAGACAAATTTTTGACTCTATCATACCTATCCATGAGAACATTTATTCTCTTGTTAGAGCTAAGAACCAGGGTCTCATCCTCAAGCTTGATCTCTCCAAGGCCTATGACTAGGTTGACTGGCCTTTTCTTGTGAAGGTTCTTATGGCTTATGGTTTTTACACTAGAGTTATCGACCTCTTCAGCCAGCTTATCACCTCAACCTCTTTTGTTGTTCTTGTCAATGGTTCCCCTTCCCCCTTTTTCCAAGATTCTAGAGGTCTAAGGCAAGGGGATCCCATTTCCCCCATCCTCTTCATCATTATGGCAAAATGCTTTGGAAGGTCCATGGAAAATATGGTTATGCAAGGCTCCTTTAAGGGACTCCAACCTTCTTCTACTGACCTTATTTGCTTCCACCAATAGTTTGTGGATGATACTATTATCATGGGGGAATCTAGTATCTCTAAAGCTAAAATCCTGAAGAGTACTCTTTGTAAGTTTGCCTCAGCTTCTGGTCAGCTTATTAATTGGGTCAAAAGTGAAGTTTTTTTCATCAATACTCTCAAGAGAAGACAACAGAGAATCAACAGAATCCTGGAACATAGGATTGCTGATCTTCCTATGACCTATCTTGGCCTCCCCATGGGAATTGCACCTCCTGATCCTTTTTGGAGCTCACTAGTGGATAAATTTCATAAAAAACTAGCTGGTTGGAAAGGAGCCCTTTTAAGTTAGGTTGGAAAGCTTCAACTTCTAAAAACTTATCTTCAAAGTATACCGAGTTATGCCCTAAGTCTTTTTAGAATTCCAATTAAGTATACTGACGCAATTGAGAAAATCCAAAGAAAATTCCTATGGTGAGGGGTTGAGGACAAGAAAAGAATGTCTCTGGTGGCCTAGGATCAGGTTTGTAGACTGAAAAGTAAAGGAGGTCTGGGCCTGAGAAGAATCCAAACCTTAAATGAAGCTCTCCCATCCAAACAGGTTTGGAGAATGTTCCATTCAGACACTAAATGGTGTAAAATCTGGTGAAGTAAGTACTCTCTTCTATCCTCCTCTCTTTCTTATTTTATCAATTCGAAAATCGGTATTAATGGGTCCCATATATGGAATCATGCCTCTAAGTGCAAAAAAAGTATTGCTAAAGGAGTGATTTGGAAAGTAGGAAATGGGAGGAAAGTTAAATTCTAGGAAGACCCCTGGCTTTTTGATAAACCCTTGACTGAAATCCCTGAATGGGCCCTTCATGCTCCCTCCTCTATTAGAATTTTTGGCCCTTTAGTTGCAAAGTATTGGTCTGGCAATAAATGGCAGAACATTGAAAGTATCCACCCTAGCCTTACTAAGCTCAAGATCCATCTGTCTTCGGTCTGGTTGAATAAAGAGGAAGACTACCTTATTTGGAAACATGAACCCAAAGGTATTATGACTATTTCTTCAATGTACGGTGTCCTTTCCTCCACCCCTCCTATTAATCCTTTCTGGTCTAAAGCCTGGATTAAGGGTCTGACCCCCAAAATCAACTTTTTCTATTGGACCATCCTTCAAAATAAGATCTTGACCCTAGACAACCTCAAGAGCAGAGGTTTTGCCTTCCCTAATAGATGTGCATTGTGTCTTTAGGAGGAAGAGTCTATGGACCACTTGGCCATCCACTATTCCTATTCTACCTCAGTCTAGGAAATATTTCTTAAAAGTTTTAGCTTTGATTGGGTGTTTCCTAACACTATCAGTGAACTGTTCTCCTCATGGAATTTTCATTGGACTAACTCCTTTTTGAGATCTGTGTGGCAGATATCACTTCCTCACATCCTGTGGGGATTATGGAAAGAAAGAAATAATTGTATCTTTAGGGACATATCCCTCAATCAGGATATTATGTTCCAGAAAATACAATGGGTGATTGTGGAGAATATTGGGATCATTGAGGGTCCCTGTTTCTTGACCAACCACCTGGAATCCAACATTTTAAGCTCCTAGAATTTTAAGATTGTTGGCAATTTAGGCCCCAATCAAAATAAAAGACTCAAAGATAGGTGGCAAACCCCCCCTCATGGTTGGTTTAAAGTCAATTTTGATGGTGCTGCAAAAGGTAACCCGGGTCCTGCGGGTTGTGGAGCTATTCTTAGAGATGATAAAGTTATTTGTAAGGAAATGGTTGTTGTCCCAATAGGGAGCCAAACAAATCATAAAGCAGAAGCAATGGCAACTCTCCAAGGTATTCTCCTTGCTAAAAAATGGAATTGCCCCTACATATGGATTGAAGGGGATTCAAACAATATCATCAAATGTCTCAAGGGGACCTCTAAGCCCTCATGGTCTATCAACAATATCATAAAAGCTGCTAGAGACCTTATCAACACTTTTGAAAAAAGTTACATATCCCATATCTACCGTGAAGCCAATGGGTCTGCTGACTGGGCAACCAACATGGCGGTTAATAAAGATGATATAATTACATGGACGGGAGAACAAGGACTCCTTGAGGATGTCAGACTAATCATTTTTAAGGACCGATGTAGAAGCACTCCAAAGATTTTTGATGGATAAAATAATAATGAAAATGACTAAATGGAGTACTTCGAGTTATTATAATAATGTTAGCCTCATTTATTATAATACTTATTCTATCACTTCCCATGCTTTCTGGGTTAACTTGATAGTTCTGATAAGCTTTCTGGCTAAAACTCTCTGCAAGTTTCAAAATTTAGCTCTGAACAACGAAAATATGGGTGGAAATAGCCTGCGATATGAACCTAGCAACTCCAATGAATGGAAACAGAAGGAGGCGGTCTAGAGCATTTTGCAAAAGGGTGGTTTTTCAAAATTCATGGAGAGACTCCATGAACGGGATGACACGGTTACCATTTTTTTCTACAAAAACTGGAGAAAGGGTATGTTGAAAATGGGAGACTAGTCTGTTGTAATTGATGAAGACCTTATTGCCCAAGCCATGAGCCTCAGAAGGGAAGGATGCAACTTCTATAGAGACATTAAATTTAGTAAGGAGGCCATTGACAGATATTCGAAAACTGAAAAGGAGAAAAAATGCCTGGTGAAGTTAAGTAAAACTTACTATCCCCCTAGGGCTTTTGTTAAACCATGGTGGGAGGTCCTCTTTGTTTTAATGCGCTACATTACATTGGATGGTTGGTTTACTAAAGTTTACAACTACCATTTTGTTTTGCTGAATCATTTTAGGCATGATGAGAAGGTTAATTTTCCTTATTTTCCTGTTATGCTCGATGAATGCCACTATTAAGGCCTACAAAGAGAACCCTATGGGGGACACTGCCATGCATCAAGGCTTAATGGTCCTTATTTATGACCATATCAAGGCCAATCAAATAGCCCACCCATAGCCCTCTATAGAGTCTAAGGAGGATGGGTCTGACTTTGTCTTTTTAGTGGATGAGGATTCTGACAGTAACCCATCGAGTGATTCTGAGGAGAGATTGGATGTTTCATATTTTGAAATTGGTAAGAAGAGGATATATATGAAAACAAGACCTTCTTCCTCAAAGGGTAAAAATCCTAAAGGCAGAATCCTTCAGATTAGCTCTTCCTCAGAGGAGGAGGTCTCTGAAGACTCAGAGAAGGAGAAACCTTAAGGCTCTCTAAAAAAGAAAACTAAAGTCCACACTCAAACCAGAAACAAGCATAAGAGGAAGGAGGAGAATGTGAAGGAGCTGGAGGTTTATAAGCAAGAAAGGACTTCGGAAGCGGAAGAGAACCTGGAGCAGGTGACCACTAGCGAGGCTCTTAGGGTTGAAGACACAACTACTATTTGTGACACTCCAAAAAAGGAACAAGATATCCCTGATGATATTGATCCCCCCCTAACCCCCCTCTAGAGGGTATGCAAGGTTTCATGGACACTATGGAGTGGCTAATAACTGGTTACAAGAAAGTTGTGGATGACAACAAAAAGATCAGCCATAGAATTCAAATTTTGGAAACTATCAACACTAGGGAAGGGAAGACTATGGTTGATTACATTGAGGACCTACCAAATACCATTGCAAAAGCTGAAAAAATAAGAGACTCCTTCAACCCCAAATTTGAGAAAATAGAGAAAGACCTGCTAGAAAGGCAAACTCTTGCTGACGCTAATGATCAAACTATTCTGGGCACTACCAGTAAAGTCAACAAAATTGAGGATTGCCTCAAGAGTATTGCATAACAAATTTTAAGCATCCTGAAGATTTCTACTAGCAACACTAATACTCTCATCAACAAATTGGACGAGGAGAAGGAGACCCTGGATATTGACCCTGACACTAAAGGCACATGAGACACTCAAGGACCCAAAACTAGAACCAGAGGCAAAAAGAAAGAAAAGAAACCTAACAAGGACCTGGATGATCTCAAAGCTGTTGGGGCCACCTATGATCAGTTGGTGAAAAAGGTGAAGGACCTTCTGAAGACTATAGCTGTAGTGCTTTCCTATTTTCTTTGTTGTTTTTATCTTTAGCTGTCTTTTTGGTTTGTTGTCTTTTTTTCTAGTCATTTTGTAAGTAGTTTATAAGCTCTGGACTTTTAGATGTCTTATCTTAATCTCCTATGTTAAAGGTTTCGGGTCCTAAAAACCTATTTTTTCTAAATTAATCAGAACAAGGGTAGGCTTTTTATTCTTTGGATACAAGGCCCATTGCAACGAGGCCTTCTGCTCAAGATCAAATCCTGAGCCAGAATAGATTTTATCTATATCTTGGGACAACAATTTCTTTTTTGCTTTCTTATTTTTCACAAAACTATAAAAAACAATTGAAGAACTCATATCCCAACCTAGAATTATCACAATCCCTACCTCTTGTAATAGTTGTCTACTTGTGATAGGGTTCATGCCACTCATTTATTTATCCACACATTCTTGGAGTTTTGCAACAAACAATCTTCATTTTCTACTGTAATCTCGCTCACATTTTTCCTCAACAATTTCCCTTTATAGTTATACAAGAATGTACTAACTTAGGGATATGAATTAACTCATTATCAACAACAAATTGCCTTCCTTCCATCTCCCTCATACCATCATGCTCATCCCCTAGAGGATGTTCCTCTATGATCATCCTATTTTGGGAGGTATGATCGATATCCTCTTCAGGTAGTTCTCTACCTCCAATGCACAAGTTTGTTGTTGACTGTGGTGACATTTGCATGAGGGGTATCACAATTCAAACACTATGTCATTTGGATCCTTGAAACTTCCTTTTGAAGACATGGGATGGAACTCCCTTGACCAATTGATCTACACAAGCAATCAATTAGTGTATTCTTTCAATAGGTTCTTGAATATAAAAAAAAGAAGCGGGGCTAAGCACATTATGGTCTTTTCTCCACTCCTCCTCCCTCATGATTTTGTCATATGCATCTAATGTCTCTAAAGTTGTTGTCTCTTCCATATTCCTGATCAAGTCATCCTACTCCAATGACATATGTTCATAGGCTTGTATCCTCTATGATTGTCTGGCCTAGCTAATAAAACTTATAGGATCAAAGTTTGCCCTAGGATCTCCATGTGACAATCCATAATGGGCTAGTTTTGATTCAATCAAGCCATATCCTTTGGTTGAATATATTGTGAATTCTCCAAAACACAATGTCATTGGCATAAGAGATTTCTTTCCATGTGATCCTAAATGTGAATATCTTGACGTAGCCAATTGCATCACAATTTCAAGATAATCAATCCTATTAGGCACTATTCTAAGAAGCAAAAAAGGAACACCTTCATAACTATAAACTTTGATCTTGGTGTAATCTTTGAAAGTGTACCAATCTCCCTAGTTATGATTTACAATTTGTCTTTCATCATTTTCTTTGGGATGAAGAAACTTTTGATATTCAAAGAGAAAGTTTGGTGATAGGGATATCCCAAAAGCCTAAGAAGTGGTTGGACAAAGTATTCTTCAAAGTATGCATATTGAGCCTAGGGATATCTATAATCTCATATAGGTGTCCACAATTGTATGGTCTTCCTTATTGCATTCATTTCATGTTCTTAAACTTTTAAATCATCAGCCCATAGGCTTGCTATTTAACCAGCATATGCATAAGAACAAAGTAATGTTTGAAGTAGATTTCCTTTGGGTTGTTCTTGATAACCCCTAAACTATGATTAATCATGTCCACAATCAAAAGGTCTAGCATCTAGTGTTTGAATGTCTATAGCCAACACCATTGGTGTGATATCCATAAAACGCTTGGCTTCCATACCCAAAACCTGGCAAACTACATAATAGGTATTTTTGAAGTATTCTTCAAATTGGTCTACACCAAATGGGGGTTTGTCATCATCTTTAAATATCTGTAAATTATCTTCTTTTCTAGGTCTATGAACTAGTAACCTCCTTCTTTTCTACACCTCTTCCAGTCTATTGTATTAATTTTCCAAATGGACTATAACTATCAGTATATCATAAGTGAGGTCTAAGTCAACTATCCTAGAGGCATAATCTCTAGTTATTGGCAGTAAGGGTTGGCCAGAAGCATCATAGATGGTATATGTTTGAGGGTTATAATTCCTTGATAATGCCACCATTATGTCCATATAGATGAAGATATTTGGGATAGCCAATTTCCATAAATTATACATCCATGGGTTGTAAATCGATTCTAGTCTATTTCTCCTCTTGAAATGATATTAAAATAGCTCGTACCCTCTCTATGGAGTCCACACATCCCCCAAGTTCTTAAACTTGTCACCTAATTTTTCTACATCTAGTTTCAATTAGGCTGAACTTTTGGATTTCGGGCCAGATTGAGGGAATTGGTCTATTAAGTCCTGGTTCAAGTGTCTCCCTTCTTTTTCCTTCTTTTTTGCCTTAGGCTCTTGTGGGGTTTCTACTTCTGTGACTTTTTCCATTTGCTTCCTTGACCTAGGCTTCCTTCAAGACCTTTCCATAATTTAAAATGAAACAAGCAAACAAAATGTACACAATGCTTTCCCAAGTACAACACTTAAATTTCCCCAAGTGAATCTGCGCTACTGCCTTTATTCGGTTCTTGTCTTCTTTTTATTTTCTTAGTTGCCTTCTGGATTTATTGCAATGGTCATTCATACACAAAATATGCCTTTAAATTCCAATTAGATAGTTCATATTGTTCATTACAAAATGATCATTTATTTCAAACTCGTGTGGACACAAAATTCATTTCATGACATTAATTGTTCTACATCAGGATGACTTACACATTTTTCTATCAATAGCTATGTTTTTGGAATGATATATTCTTTCAATAAGACCCTCTTCTCCTTTGTTCCACACTTATCATTATACCGAATCCAACTCTTCAGCATGACCTTGTATTTGTCTCCTCGACAATTATGCTTTTTGGTGACATAATATCTATCAACAAGACTTATTTCATCCCCTTTACACTTTGAGTATCACACTGAAATCACCTTTTATGTGTTCCACTAACCTTCATGTTTTTTCATGACTCATGATGCATCTTCCTGATGAATCCCTTTTTGGTGTGACTCCTGATTTTGTTAAGACCTCTTTTTTGGCTTGTTAGTGCTATGATATTACACCGACATAGGTATTTCAGTGGGACCTAAAGAAAGTCATACCAAAAGTAGGGTTTTTCAGTGTAACTTTCACCTTTGTAAAAACCTATCGAGAGTGTAATAAGCTTTTGAGGTTATACTGAAATCTTTATTTTGCCAGGACATAAGCTCAGTCTCATCAATGACATATGATTTTTGTTGTGGCTTTTATTTTCAGCCATACAACATTTACACACAAAATACTTCATAATTTTGTGTCGATAGTTTTTTATTGTCATTGTGACTTGTAGAAAGTATGGGAAAAATACTAAAGATACTTTTGTTTAGAAGTAATTTCCTCATTTTTTATGCCAATTATTTCTCTTCGCAAGTCCATGATTCTTATAACATATATCAGTTCCCTTTTTGAAACTATATGTTGGGCTCTACCCTTATGGGAGCCACATTTACTCCACATATAGTGTGAAAATTTAAAAGAAACAATTGCTTTTTTTAGACATCTCTTGGTTTGATCCAACAAAGTACTATCAGTGATTCTAACTTTCTCAATATTTTTGTCTTTCATTAATGAACTTGTAACAATAATAACCTCATCTAGTGACTAAATAAACCTTTCTTCTTGAGCGAGTATCCATAGATTAGAAGGGTTTGGTGTCATCAAAGAAAACTTCAATAAAGAGCTCTCTCCTTGGTTAATACAAAATTTTGTGATGACATGTGCACAAAGTCTTCGAAAGTGGCTATTTGAAGGATTTACGTTTTAGGAAACACTAAATTTTCTTAAAAAATTGGGGTTTCAACAGTTTGTTTGTATCACAAAACAATTATTTATAGCCTTTTTATACGTATTTATGCCTCATGGTATATGACATATGATCATCCAATTTCTTTTCCAACTCTGCATTGGTCACCATGTTGTTGTTTCCTATAGATTCCACTGAGGACATCTACTCACCTAGCCCAAATCTTATAGGCTCTGATACCAATTTGATGGGGTTCACCTAGTTTGCTTAACACTTCTCCTAGCTGGTGTTGCTCATTACCACCAACTCACCAGGCCTAGTTGCCCTCTAGACCTCCAAGTCCTTCTCAGTCTCTTCTAGGGCTTGACTCTTTACCTTTCCAAGGTGTTTGCTTCAAGTGTTTTGGCTAGGAACCCTACCATTCACAATGCTTCCCATGTGCTCAAATATGGCTTCTTGGCTTCAAGTTGTCAAATTGACCTCGTACCATTGTGAGATGATGCAGAGGTGTGGAGGTGTCTTCTAACATGTTTTTAATGCATTTAGGGTCCATTTGAGGTTTGTAATCATTAGGTTTCTTACCGATTTGAAAATCTTGCCTAGAAAAGGGCTACAAGGAATTAGCCCAATTGGGCCTCCTAAAATCGGTTTTTAGGGCTTGAGTGAAAATAGTCCAAAAGACCCCATAGAAAGTTTGGTTTTCCTTCAATGGTTCATCTAACCTCAATATATTTTTGTGGTTTTGGCCTCTTATCCCACCATACAATATGCTAACCCCAAAATGAGGGTTTTGAAGGGTTTTCTAGGCCTCTAGCCAACAGTGAATGGTCAAGTGGGGGTTTGAGCATTAAATGACCTTTTAAAGGATCCTCCCTATATTGGAAACTCTATCCCAACTCCTTGGACCTCCCCAAAAATTTATAAAGTGATTTGGCATTCACCTCTGCACTTGGCACTTCATTTTCACCTTATTTCCTCTAGCTGAGTTGCTCCTGGACTCGCCTAGAACAAGGTGACAGCCATGCTTAAACTCTTCTCCAACACTTTTGCCTACATATGTACACTGTACAGGTGGTTTCCCTTAATGTCCCAACATTCCATGATGGAAGCACGTGTGGAACTCATGGGGCAACCATATTTACAAAAATACTATTATATACAAGCCAAAACTAGTTGTTTGCAAACTAAAGCAACAAAACACTAATGAACAATATCTAGAAAGCTTGAAATGGAAAAACCGGTACTATAAACAACTAGTGAAACTCAATCCATTTCTAGATCAATGGATTCAATCCATTTTCAATTACAAAATGAGTAAAATCAAGCCAAAATGTTGCCAACTAGTCTGAAAATGAGTAGTTTCAGATTGTTGAACTTACATAACACATTCTCCAACCTTGGTAACCATGCAAGAGAGGGTACTTATATCTTTTCCTAGGTGTGGAGTCATCCTATGGCATTGGACAATACCTAACTTCATCGCTAACCAATTCAAGACAAACGTTGTCATGACAACTTTCAAAAGTTGTCATGACAACTTTTTTCAACTTTGCAATTTTGCAATTTTTGGTCTTCTCAACCTATAAGACCTAGTCTAAGTCATCACACGTGACTTTTCAAACATGTTTAAGACTAATTTAACCCTCCCTATTTCCTATACCAAGTTTTGACATTTTTGACCATCAAGAAGGTCAATTACGTACTTAAAACCACTATTTACACAAAAATGAAAACCTAAGAAGAATGAACTCAACCTAGGCCTACAATGACTCAAAACACTAACTCTTGGACCCTTCTGGAGTCCTTATTCACTACTGACTTGGCTAGGGTCAATACAAGCCAAAATTGAGAAAACTAAAAACTCTAAGTCCTAGGTGCTCCTGCACCATTCTCCCAAACAAAAGAAGATCATGTCACCTCCTTGGGAATCAGATTCTGATCAATTCCAAGCTTCTTAAACTCTATCTCAAGCACCCATGTAGCTTCAACATCATCCATTTCCTACAATTGTATTAGGTGCTCCCAATAGGCTTGATGCCTTGTCTTGGCGATCCATGAACTCAACACCCTCTCGACCTTTGGAATTGGTTTGGTTGGTAACTGAAGGCTGCTCACATCATCTGATACCTCTAGGTGACTAAAATCTAAACCTTGAATTGGTCCCTTGTATGCAACCAAGTCTGCTATGTTGAAAACTAGTGACAATCCTATGTCACTAGGTAGATCCACCTTGTATGCATTTTCTCCATACTTGGCTAGAATGGCACATGGACCTATCCTTCTCATTTGCAACTTGTTTGGCACTCCTTGTTGTAGCCTTGCTTTATTTAGGTGCACCATGATAAGATCTCCCACTTGAAATTGGAGGTTCTTCCTTCTTTCATCAACTTTTTGTTTGAGTTTTCTTGTATTCTCCATTAATGCTTGCTTAACTGATTCATGGACCTCCTTCATTGATTGAGAAAAGTCCTCTGCATATCAACTTCTTGTTGTTGCACTTCCTAAGTCTCTCAACTCCAAAATACCTATTGGGTGCACACCATAGATCACTTCAAAAGGGCTCTTGCTGGTAGTCCTATTCATGGTGTCATTATATGCATATTCAGCTTATGAGAGTATTTGATCCCATGTCTGGCCATATTCCTTAGTAAGGCACCTTAATAAGTTTCCCAAGCTTCTATTCACCACTTTGGTCTACCCATCTGTTTGAGGATGGTAGGCTGATCCAAAAGAGAGGTTGGTGCCAAGATTTTGCCATAGTGTCTTCCAAAAATGACTCATGAACTTTGAGTCCCTATCTGAAACAATGCTCATGGGTAAGCCATGTATCCTAACTACCTCTTTGAAGAATAATTGACCTATTTGGCATGCATCATGAGTAGTCTTGCAAGGCACAAAGTGAGCCATTTTGCTAAATCTATCCACAATGACATAAATGTTGTCATATCCCTACTTTTTCCTTGGTAAACCTACTACAAATTCCATGCTAATACATTCCCAAGGTCTATTTGGTATGGGAAGCGGTTGGTATAAACTGGCATTTGTAGAAGTACCTTTGGCCTTTTATCAAACTATGCATGTCTCTACATATTTCTTCACATCTTGACTCATCCTTGGCCAATAGTAATACCTTTGAACCAACTCTTGAGTCTTATTGACTCCAAAATGTCCACTAAGGCTGCCATTATGCTTCTCTTGTATAAGGTTTTCTCTCATTGAGCCTCTAGGCACACAAAGTTGCCCACCTTTGAACAATAGTCCATTTTGCAAAGTAAAATCAGAATACTCACTATGGAAGTGATTTTGATACTCCTTACACACCTTGTAGGCATTTGAGAAGTCTTCATCCCTCGGGTACAAGTCTCTAAAACTGTCCACACCTATGCTTCTCAATTGGATTTTTTGGACTATCAAAAGTCTCCTACTTAATGCATCAGCTACCCGGTTTAACTGCCCTTTCTTGTGCTTTATGGTGAATGTATAGGTCTGCATATACTCCACCCATTTCATGTGTTTATGACTGAGTTTGTCTTGTGAGTTTAGAAAACTCAATGCTTGGTTGTCCATATAGACTACAAATTCTTTAGGGAGGAGATAGTGTCTCTACTTTTTCAAAGCCTACACTAAAGCATACAACTCAAGATCATAAGAGGAGTATTTCCTCTTGGCATTACTTATCTTCTCACTATGGAAAGCTACTAGTCTTTCTTCTTGGCTTAGGACAACACCTACTACAACATTGCTTGCATCACATTCTACTATGAAAAGTTTCTCAAAACTAGGCAACACTAGCACTGGTGGAGTAGCTATCTTCTCCTTTAAGGTTTCAAAACCTTTGTTTGCTCCTTCACCCCACTGAAACTTTGCCTTTATTCTACGTCTAATGGTTTCTAGCATTGGTGCACATATAGTACTAAATTACCTAATGAACTTCATGTAGTACTGAGCAAGTCCATGGAAGCTTCTCACCTCTATTGCTGACTTAGGAGTGGGCCAATTTACAATGGCTTCAACCTTGCTAGGATCCATCTTGAGGTTTCCTTGAGACAACACAAACCCAAGGTAAACCAACTCCTTCTTAACAAGCTCACACTTATCCAAGTTCATGGTTAGCTTTTCATCATACAATCTTTGTAATACATCTTGCAAATGTTTAATATGATATGTCCTATCTTTACTGAAAATGAGAATATCATCTAGATATACCACCACAAATTTACCTATGAAGTCCTTCATCACCTCATTCGTGATTCTCATGAAGGTGCTTGGAGCATTGGATAAGCCAAATGACATTACAAGCCACTCATAAAGACCCTCAGTAGTCTTAAATACAGTTTTCCATTCATCACCCTCCTTCATCCTAATTTGGTGATATCCACTTATAAGGTCAATCTTGGTAAAGTACTTAGCTTCCCCTAAACAATCCATTAGGTCTTCTATTCTAGGAATAGGGAACCTATATCTGATGGTGATCCTATTTATGGTTCTAGAATCAGTACACAATCTCCAAGTACCACCTTTATTTGGTGCTAACATGGTAGGGATAGCACAAGGGCTAATTCTTTTCCTAATTAGGCCTTGGTCTAAGAGCTCTTGGATTTGATTGGCAATTTCAATGTTTTGTTGAGGAGTCATTTTATAAGCTACCTTATTAGGAAAGGATGCTCTGGGAATGAAGTCTATTTGATGGCTTATGATTATTTTAGGAGGTAAGGTGGCTAGTTGTCATTCACTTACTATGCCTTTGAATTTCTTCAACAAATCTTACACCTCTAATGGAAAATCTGGATGCTCTTTCTTGTCTTCCTCTTTGGGCTTCATTACTAGTGCAAACCCTATACCTTCACCTTCCTCAAGTGTCTTTAAGAACTATTTTTCACTCACCAAAAGAACATTAGGACCTGCTGCCCTCTTTTCACCTTCCTCAAGGATAGACCGAATCTTGAATGTGACTCCATATTTCTTGAATGAGTATGCATTCTTGTCTCCATCATGGATAGCTTGTCTATCGAATTTCCATGGCCTTCCCAATAGAAGATGTCATGCATCCATGGGTAGGACATCACATAACACCTTGTCCTTATACGTCCCAATGGTAAAATCCACCCATGTTTTCTCATTGACTAGGACATGTTGACCTTTGTTCAACCAAGTGACTCTATAAGGATTATTGTGAGGTGTCCTTTGCAATTTGAGCTTACTCACTACCTCTTCTGACACAATATTGTCCATAGACCCTGAATCAATGACTACTTTGCACACTTTGTCCATAATCTTGCATTTGATCCTAAATAAGGACCTTCTTTGGCTTGGCTCCTCTCTGACCGGTTCTTTGATCAAAGTTCTCCTTATCATCAAGTTGCCACCTACCTTTGACTCTAAGGAAACCTCTAAAGTCTTGCTACTTGAAGACTCTTCTTGAAGATAGCTCACTCTTCTTTTACTACCATGTGATGATGATCCCTTCTCTGGACACCTATAGGCTAGATGACCAAGTTGATTGCAATGGTAACACTTTATTGTTGCCAAATATGAGGAACCTCTACCTTGGCCACTAGATCTTCCTTTAAAACCACTATTGGATCCCCTTCCTCTATTGAATCCTCCTCTATTAGTGCCACTCTCTTGCTACTTAGTGAGTTTAGACTCTCCTTGTGTTCTTTGTTCAAAACTTCTTCCTCCAAAGCCTCCCCTATAGCCTCTATTGTCCTTTCCTCTACCCCTGCTCCTATTGCTGCTTGAGTCATGTATTCTTTTCAATTTTTCCTCCACCTTAAGGGAAATTTGATAGGTTTGATGGACTATTTTTGGGCTCATTAGACTGCTTTCTTCTTGGATGTTCCACCGTAGACCATTTAGGTACCTAACAACCTTGAGACTCTCTTCTTCCACTGCATGAGATCTAAGGCTAAGCTTGTGAAACTCCTCCATATAGCAACTAACATCAAGGTATTTTTGTCTTAAGTTTTGCCTCTTCCTATGAATTTGCACTTCATAGTCATTAGAGAGATAGACTTCTTTTATTTTGACTAACATCCCTTTCCAAGAAGAAATGGGTGCTTTGCCCATTTTCTTCCCCTCATCTTGTACAAATTTCCACCATATGAGAGAAGCTCCTCTCATCCTTGACCTGGCTACCTTGACTCTCTGGGCTTCAGTTATGCCTTCACATTCAAAATGGTTCTCCATGCCTTCTATCCATTCTAGGACTACTTTTGCCTCCATCTTACCAATGAACAATGACGATCCTTCTAGTGATTTACCACTCAAGGCCTTCAATGCCTTCAGGAAAGGTTCTTTCTCTAGGATAGGATCAAGTTCAAGTATCTTGTCTATCTTTGACACTTATTTACCCTTCCCTTCAGCTCCTTCCACCTTTACCAACACTTCATCTACCTTGGTTTCTACCTCTCCAAGCTTACTCTCCAATTCTAGCAACTTCTCCTTTAGGAGTCTATTCTCTTCCTCCTAATCATCCACTTTCTTTTCCAACTCTCTATTGGTCACCATGTTGTTGTCTCCTACAGATTCCACTAAGGACATCTACTCACCTAGCCCAAATCTTATAGGATCTGATACCAAATTGATGGGGTTCACCTAGTTTGCTTAACACTTCTCCTAGCTAGTGTTGCTCATTTCCACCAGCTCACCAGGCCTAGTTGATCTATAGACCTCCAAGTACTTCTTATTCTCTTCTAGGGCTTGACTCTTTACCTTTCCAATGTGTTTTGGCTAGGACCCAACCAATTCACAGTGCTTCCCATGTGCTCAAATATGGCTTCTTGGCTTCAAGTTGTCAAATTGACCTCCTACCATTGTGAGATGATGTAGAGGTGTGGAGGTGTCTTCTAACATGTTTTTAATGCATTTAGGGTCCATTTGAGGTTTGCAATCAATAGGTTTCTTACCGATTTCAAAATCTTGCCTAGAAAAGGGCTACAAGGAATTAGCCCAATTAGGCCTCCTAAAATCGGTTTTTTAGGGCTTGAGTGAAAATGGTCCAAAAGACCCCCTAGAAAGTTTGGTTTTCCTTCAATGGTTCATCTAACCTCAATATATTTTTGTGGTTTTTGCCTCTTATCCCATCATATAATATGCTAACCCCAAAATGAGGGGTTTGGAGGGTTTTCTAAGCCTGTAGCCGACAGTGAATGGTCAAGTGGGGGTTTGAGCATTAAATGACCTTGTCAAGGATCCTCCTTGCATTGGAAACTTTTTCCCAAATCCTTGGACCTCTCCAAAAATTTAGAAAGTGATTTGGCATTCACCTCTACACTTGGCACTTCATTTTCACCTGATTTCCTCTAGTCGGGTTGCTCCTGGACTCACCTAGAACAAGGTGACAGTCATGCTTAAACTCTTCTCCAAAAATTTTCCCTACATATGTACACTATATAGGTGGTTTCTCTCCATTTCCCAACAAGCCATGATGGCAGCACTTGTGGAAGTCATGGGGCAACCATATTTACAAAAAAACTGCTATATACAAGCCAAAACTGGTTGTTTGCAAACTAAAGCAAGAAAATACTAATGAAAAATATCTAAAAAGATTGAAATGGAAACAAAAGTACTAAAACACACTAGTGAAACTCAATCCATTTCTGGATGAATGGATTCAATCCATTTTCAATTACAAAATGAGTAAAATCAAGCCAAAATGCTGCCAACTAGTCTGAAAAATGAGTAGTTTCAGATTGTTGAACTTACATAACATAGTCTCCAACCTTGGTAACCATGAAAGAGAGGGTACTTATATATTTTCCCATGTTTGGAGTCATCCTAGGGAATTGGACAATCCCTAACTCCATCGCTAACCAATTCAGGACAAAAGTTGTCATGACAACTTTTTGCAACTTTGCAATTTTGCACTTTTTGGTCTTCTCAACCTATAAGACCTATTCTAAGTCATCACACATGACTTTTCAAACATGTTTAAGACTAATTTAACCCTCCCTAATTCCTATACCAAGTTTTGAAATTTTTTGACCATCAACAAGGTCAATTACCTACTCAAATCCACTATTTACACAAAAATACAAACCTAAGAAGAATGAACTCAACCTAGGCTTACATTGACTCAAAACACTAACTCTTGGACCCTCCTGGAGTATTTATTCACTATTGACTTGGCTAGGGTCATTACAATCCAAAATTGAGAAAACTAAAAACTCTAAGTCCTAGGTGTTCCTACACCAGATGACCACAACCCACAACCTGAATTTACTATGAAATCTTACTATTTCTGTAAAGCATAAACGAGATGGAGCAAAGGATTCAAAATTAAATCACAATAACTATATCAAATCATTCATCTGATAATGGAAAAATAAGAATAATTGACAAGGAAACTTAAAAAAACTCTCTATTGCACACTGAAAAATAATCTCTATTACAATGCTGAAAACTGAAAAGTGTTGAGATACAATGCCTTTTTCTACTATGTGTGTAGTAGAAAAGAAAGAACTAGAGGGGAAAAAGGATGAGAAAAGAATATATAGAAGACTCTCCTTGAAAAACCCTAATATGAAAATCTGCAAGAGAAAAAGCCTTGGGCGGATTCGCCCAAAATATCCTAGAAAACTCATGTGTAACACTACCAAAAATAGGTTCCCCACTAGTAATGCATGAAAAACACTCCTTCTGCTGAAAATGGAACTGCTGCCTCTTCTCAAAATAGCTCTAAAAAAGCACACACTACCTCTGAAAAATCTCAGCATGGAACCCTGAGCTAAATATAGTGCTGAAAAAAAGAAAAACCCCCTCTACTAAAATTATGCATGCTGCTAATACCAAGAATAGCTCCAAAAAAATAACTCCTCTCTTTGATATTTGCATGCTCTCTTTATTCCTTTTCTTTACTTCGATAATTTTATCTTAACACTAAAAGTTAAATAAAACAATTCGTTTTATTTTTTTAGACGCTAAAGTAAAATATATATTTTCCTTTAAAATTTTATAATTTAATATAAATTTATTAAGATTTTTATAGATAAATCTTTAATAAATTTATATTGAATTAAAAATTACATTTTAAGCTCAAAGAAAATAAAAATCATTGTCATATTTTAATATATATTAGTCAAGATTTTTGAAATAACTTAAATCTTGACTAATACATATTAATTATGTTAGGAACCAGAAGGACAATTGAGAGGGGGAGTGAATCAGTTGTCAATAAATTACAACCCAAAACTAATTAATCCAACTTAAATCTTAGTGCCGGTAAAACAAACTTAATGTCGGTAAAACAAATTAATAGTTATAGTAGTACCAGTCTAACTTAATGCATGAAATAGAAAGAAAAACAACATTCACCACACATGACACAAAGATTTTGATGTGGAAACCCTGTAAGGGGAAAAGCCATGGTGGGAAACCTTACCCACAATCAGATGATACTACTACAGATAGTAAGTGTATACAATAATGGGGTCTGCACATGTAGAAAGGCCAACTGCCTAGAGCTCACTGCTCAATCACAAAATAGGAGTCACACTGACTACAATTGGATGGTTAAATCTAATAAAAAATGTATTTCTTCAGTATAGCATCTGCAATGCTAGATTCAGTATCGGTTTAAGCTCTAACCATGAGTGCCAAACACCTTCATAACCTTTCCTTCAACCTTCAGATAATATCTGCGTGATACGCACAAGGATCTGCTTATACAATGATCTTCAATATTCACACACACTCATAATGATCTTCAATAAGATCTTACAATTATTTATACAAAACCATAGACCTTATGATTAGGTCGGCTCACTAAAGATATTACAATTCTAAAATAAGTCTTGATGCGATACAATATGTCGACTCAATACATTTACACATTATCCAATCAATAAACTATTTCCAAAACGTGTCGTGATGATCTGGAACATGATATCTTGTACCGGTGCATAACCTGGACCTATCTACTGGTAAAGGCAAATATGTGAATTCAATCAGAGCAATAAGAAAAACACCAAATCCAAATATCCAATCCATGTCTTTGACATAACCAAATGATCTCCAGATGATAACAAGTCATCATCACTGCCAGTGAACCATATATCTCGCTGGTGAAGCATATACCGGTGACTGTACATAAGCCAATATCCATGTCGGGACCACAATGTGTTAATTCAACAATAAACCAATATAGCTAGAGTGCCAAATCAACAATGTAGACCTCCAGAAAGATAAGTGTTGACATCAATGACAAAACCAATGCAACACATGACAAAGTCATCCATAATACCAAAAAACTCTCCCTTTGGCATTGATGGCAACACTAGATGGAAAAACATCTAAGTGCCAAAAACAGAATGCCAAAACCCAAACAAACCAACAATCTCCCAAAATAGATCAATACAAAGTTATGTACCAAAAACCAAAACCAAAACCAAAATACATCTCTCCAAGTACAATGTTTTTCCATAGATATCTCTCCCCCTTTGACATCAAATGCCAAAGTAGTCAAGAATCAAAATCAGAACATAACATACGACTAAATACTTCCCCTGAGAAGTAGCGCTCCTCCATCAAAGCCAGAAAAATATTTTTTTGTTAGTCCCTGCTAGTTTGATGCCAATCTTCATCATTGAAGTTTCTGTCGGTGGGGAAATTACCCCAAGCTGCTCTCTAAGATATTCAAATGTTTCCTTAGGCAAAGACTTTGCAAAGATATCTACAATATTCTCTTTAGTATTCACATAAACCAATCTCACTTCATTTGCTTCAACATTCTCTTTCAGAAAATTGTACTTAATGGAAACATGCTTTAATTTAGAGTGAAATACCAGATTCTTTGATATATAAATTGTTGCTGAATTATCACAGTAAATAATTACTGGTTCTTTGTATTTTACCTTTATATCCTTCAACATTTGTTTGATCCATAATACCTGAGTGCAATTAGTTGTTGTTGCAACATATTCTCCTTCTGCTATAGCTAATGATGTACAAGTCTTCTTGTTGATCCATGAAATTAACCTTTTGCCAAGAAAGAATGCACTGTCAGTGGTACTCTTTCTATCATCCACATCACCTACCCAAGTAGCATCTTTATATGTACATAACTCAAAATTTTCATTCTTAGGATACCATAAACCAAGATTTGTTGTGCCTTGTAGGTACCGAAAAATCCTTTTACTAATGTTTCATGATTTTCTTTAGGATTGCTTTGAAATATTGATACAATACACACTACATTCATTATATTAGGTCTAGTTTGTGTCAAATACAATAATCCTCCAATCATAGATTGTACCTTGCCAAATTAATAGGAGTTAAATCATCCTTTAATGTCAATTTTTTAGTTGTAGTCATAGGAGTGCTTACCGGTTTGGAGTTTTCCATACCAAATTTCTTCAAAAGTTCCTTCAAGTATTTTGTTTGACATATGAATATACCTTTATCTGTTTGTGAAATCTGCAAACCTAGAAATTTTTTTATCTCTCCAATCATAGACATTTCAAACTCTTCCTACATATTGTTAGCAAAGTCTTTGCATAAATCTTCTTCACCTCCAAAAATGATATCATCCATAAATACTTCAATAACCAAAATGTCATCATTGGTAATTTTGTAATACAAATTACTGTCAGCATTACCTTTAGTATAACCAAGCTTTAAAAGATATTTATCCAGTTTAGCATACCAAGCTCTGGGAGCTTGCTTCAATCCATATAAAGCTTCCCTTAACCCGCAAACCATATCTTTATCATCTGTTAATGAAAATCCATCAGGTTGTTCAATGTAAACTTCTTCTTCAAGATCACCATTCAAAAATGCACATTTTACATCAATTTGATAAACTTTATAGTTCTTATGAGCTGCAAATACAAGAAATAGTCTAGCTGCTTCAATTCTGGCTACCGGTGCAAAAGTTTTATTATAATCAATTCCTTCTTTCTGAGAATAACCTTTACAAACTAGTCTTGTTTTGTTTCTGATTATTTCACCATCCTCATTAAGTTTATTTCTAAATACCCATTTAATTCCAATTACATTTTTGTCTTTATACTGGGGAACTAATGTCCAAATATTTTTCTTTTCAATATGTTCTAATTCATCTTCCATTGCTTTTATCCAAGGTCTATCTTGACATGCTTCAACAACTGATGCTAGTTCAACTTGAGAAATTAAACATACCTCTTCATTTGCCCATCTTCCCCTTGTCATAACACCTTGATTTTTATTTCCAATTATCTGATTTTCTGAATGATTCAATCTTACATACCTGGGGTTATTCTGATTTATATTTACATACTATTGTTCTTCAGTCACAGTTGAGTTCTCTGATGATGCCAGTGTGAATGGTTCTTCATTTTGTGTCGGTTCATTTATAATCATTTCTACTACTGGTTCAAAACCTATAGATCTTGAATCTCCTCTAAAATGTTCATCTATTTTCACTCAATGATTTTGTGCAATCTTATATTATAACATCTATATGCCTTGGTCTAGTTGAGTAACCAAGAAATATTCCTTCATCACTTCTAGGATCAAATTTTCCAATAGACTCATCTCTTCTAATATAGCATTTGCTTCCAAATATTTTGAAGTATTTAAGAGTAGGAGTATGACCAAACCATAGTTCATAAGGGGTTTTACCGGTTTCACCTTTGATGTGAACTCTGTTGAAAGTATAAACCATTGTATTCATTGCTTCTCTCTAGTACACATGAGGTAGATTTGCTTCCATCATCATGGTTATAGCTGCATCCAATATAGTTTTGTTCTTCCTTTCCACAACTCCATTCCGCTGAGGTGTCTGGGGTGCTGATAGTTGTGTTTTGATTTCATTCTCCTCACAAAATGCATTGAATTCCCTAGATGTAAATTCTCCTCCTTGATCAGATCTCAAGCATTTGATTTTCTTGTCGGTTTCATTCTCCACCATTTCCTTGTATATCTTGAATCTTCAAAAAGCTTCTGATTTCTCCCTGAGAAAAGTAACCCAACACATTCTAGAACAATCATCAATTATTAGCATAAAGTATCTATCACCCTGAAGACTCCTCGTTCTTGTTGAACCACATAAGTCAGTATGGATTAAATCAAGAATATTATTGGATTTCTCATAAATTCTCTTAAATGTTGTTCTAACTTGCTTTCCCATTTGACATTCCTTAGGATTATGAGGTTTCACAATCTTAGGTAAATCCCTTACTACCTTAGTTGAACTGATCTTTACAATGCAATCAAAATTCACATGACATAGTCTTTTATTCCATAACCAACTTTCATCAATGTTAGAAATCAAGCATGTCTTATCATTGGTATTCAAATGAAAGATATTACCTTTAGTTTGATTACCGGTTGTAATCTCCAATCCAGTTTTGTTCATGATTTTGTATTTTCCATTCTTGAATTATAATTGAAATCCTTTTTCCACTAACTGGCCAACACTCAAAAGATTATGTTTTAAACCTCAACATAATAAAAATTGTTAGTATTGTGCTTATCATCGAAAGATATAGTGCCTCTTCCTTTGATTAAACAAGCTTGGTCATCTCCAAATCTTACTAGACCTCCATGACATTGCCAGAATGATAAGAATTTGGTTTTACCACCAGTCATATGATGTGAGCAACCACTATCAATGATCCATTCATCCTTTTCTTCAATTTTTTCTGCTAATGTTTTCTCTATCGGTTTGACAATAGGTGTCGGTTGATCTTCTTTTATTGCAACAAATGTCCATCCACTATCTGTTGGATCTTCATCTGCATAGTAACATGACTTATCTCTATTTTTCTTAAATCTGTATCTCTGATATTTAGGGTTAGGTTTATATGTTCTCTTAGCTTCATATCTTAGTCTTGCATGTCTATCTGGACACCTAGACTCCATATGACCAACTTTATTGCAATTAAAACATTTGAAAGGTGCTTTACCTTCATACTTACTTCCTACTGGACCTTTAGGCATCTTCCTTGCAAATAGTGCTTCATGTTCTTCAAGTTCTTCATTTTCTCTCCTGATATCTTCAAGTTCTTTTGCATAAAGTGCTTTCCAATCAGATTTGTCAGATGATGATGATGATGATGCTTCAAAAGCTATATTAGTTTTGACTGTAGCAACGAGACCAAATTATTCAAGCTCAAATGCTGAAAGTTTTTCAGCCAAAGTATCTCTAGATACTGATGTATTAGGCATTGTTCTCAACTCATTAATAGCAGTCACTTTCATTTTGTAATCTGATGGAAAATCTCTTAAAACTTTAGAAATAATTTCATCTTCACTTAAAGATCCTCCATAACATTGTATTCCTAAAACAATTTCATTAACTCTTTCCATAAATGCAGAAATTCTTTCATCTTCTTCCATTTTTAAATTTTCATACCTGACCCGGGTAACATTCCAATTTTGCAATCTTGACAATGGTATCTCCTTCATTCAATGTTTCCAATTTATCCCAAATAGCTTTTGTAGTAGATCTGTCTGATAATCCCATGATTTGTTGATCTGATAATGCACTTAGAAGTGCTTCTCTTGCTTTGCAATCATTCTCCAAGTCTTTAGCCAATGTTGGTGGATGAGGGTTATTCGGAGGAGGACCAATATAGCCATTCTTTGTAACATCCCACATATCTCTCCCAATGTAGTTCAAATGTGCTTACATTTTGATCTTCCATATGCCGTAGTTAGTTCCATCAAGTTTAGGACTGTCCTTCCTAAAAAATATTTGCTGCCATAGGGTCTCCTCAAGCTGTTAGGCTTCTGCAAAAAGAGGACTAGGCTCTGATACCAATTTTTAGGAACCGAAAGGACAACTGAGAGGGGGGGGTGAATAAGTTGTCACTAAATTACAACCCAAAACTAATTAATCCAACTTAAAACTTAGTGCCGATAAAACAAACTTAATGTCGGTAAAATAGATTAACAATTATAGCAGTACCAGAATAACTTAATGCATGAAATAGAAAGGAAAACAACATTCACCACACATGACATAGAGATTTTGATGTGGAAAACCTGTAAGGGGAAAAACCATGGTGGAAAACCTTACCCATAATCAGATGATACTACTGTAGATAGTAAGTGTATACAATAAAGGGGTCTGCACACGTAAAAAGGCCAATTGCCTAGAGCTCACTGCTCAATCACAAAATAGGAGTCACACTGACTACAATTCGATGGTTAAATCCAACAAACAATGTACTACTTCAGTATAGCATCTACAATGCTGGATTCAATATCGGTTTAAGCTTTGACCATGAGTGCCAAACACCTTCATAACCTTTCCTTCAACCTTTAGATAATATCTGCGTGATTCGCACAAGGATCTGCTTATACAATGATCTTCAATATTCACACACACTCATAATTATCTTCAATAAGATCTTACAATTATTTATACAAAACCTAAGACCTTATGATTAGGTCAGCTCACTAAAGATATTACAATTACAAATTAAGTCTTGATGCGATACAATATGTCGGCTCAATACATTTACACATTATCCAAGCAATAAACTATTTCCAAAATGTTTCGTGTTTATCTGGAACATGATATCTTGGAAAATGAAACGTGTCGGTTGTTTCTGGGTTCTTGAGATAGTTCTTGTGCTTAACAGTTGGCTTTCCTTCATTACCTGCGTGATTCTTGGTGAGTGGATCCATATTGGGTCTTGTCCGATGGTCTTTGGCATGTGGTCGACCTTCCTGCTAAACCACATCACTTGGTTGTTATTTTCTGAAAAGATTTATTTAATTTTTAGGGCCGACCTAATTACACGTTTCATTTTCTTGCATTGGTGAATGTAATCTTATGAGGCCGACCTGGATATGTTCCAGTGGGTATAAATGTGATGTTATGCAATCATTTGTAGGGGCAGAGGAAGTAGAAGCAAGGATAAGGATTGAGATTTGAATATTATGATTCGGTTGATTCTTAGAGTCTCGGTTGGATTGTATCTGGCTTGAAGCCTGCATGTAACCAGTTAATTACCAGATGTTCTTGGATAATAATATGATGATGGCTAGATGATTGCCAAAAGTTATAAAGCTTTATTATGATCTGTTTATGTGAATTTGCTATGTTTTCTTATTGATTTCGTGGCGTGGCTCTTGCTGCATAAGTCGGTTGACTCCTTTGTGGGTTTTTGCCAGTTATGGCTGCATCATACATATTAAAATATGATAATGATTTACAAAAGAATATAGTTCTTTTACCCCTTTTGCTTGGGCTTACAATGTAACTAGGTCAATAACTTAAGATTCATGCACTCGACATATATTACTATTGGAAAATGCACACTCCAATGAGACATTGTAGGTGATTGAAGGTTTTGTCATTGATGGCAACCTTACAATCCTATGACGCCGACAAGGCAATCCACTAGCACACAGACGACCGGCACTGGCAGTGAAAGGAAACATACCGGCATAGAAGCCAACAGGAATTTTGTTGTTAATATATTTTGTTTATTATTGTAAAATCATTGTAAGCCGACTTGGAAAGTTGTAAAATGACTCTTATATAAGATAGTTCATTGTAGAACATTGTGAGAAGATATAGGCAATGAATGGAGGAATGTAATTAAGCGAAATAAGGTAGACCTATTATGTGAATTATAGGTTAAGGGTTTATGTAAGAAGCAGAGCTATAAACCGGTACTGGATCTGGCATAGTAGATGCTATTTTGAAGCAGTACAAGACATTGGATTTATATAATCTATTTTGTAAGTCAGTGAGACTTCCCATTTTGTAATTGAGTAGTGAGCTCTAGGCACTTGGCCTTCCTGCATGTGCAGGCCCCTCTTGTAGTAGTAATATTCTCTTATTGGCCAGTAAGTGAATATTGTGGGTCACAAATCCCACCAAATTTTTTCCCACACTGAGTTTCCTCGTTAAAATATTGTGTTATGGTGTGCTTTTCGTGTGGTTGTTTTTATCTCTGTTTATTGCATTACTTTCTATTTACCAGTACATAGTTCTAATTTTCTCTACATGTTTTAAGTTGAGAAAATCTTATTACCGGTTAGATATTGATTCACCCCCCCCTCTTAGTATCTGTGGGAATCCTAACAATTGGTATCAGAGCCTGGTCCTCTATTTTTAGAAGCCTAACAACTTGAGGAAGATCTTGACATCGGTAGAGATGGAAAACTTCATGAAGCAACTAGAAGGAGCTCTCTTAGGCTATGATGCAAAAAAATTGAAAAATATCAAACTTGAAGATGATCTAAAGGCTGCTCAGGATATTATTCAAGCACTTCAAGAAAATCTTACTATTTCAAGAAACAAGAGAAGAGAACTTTGTGAAAAGATGCAAAATGAGAATGATGAAAAGGAAACTCTTAGTGATTTGATGAATAAGCTGAAACAATAAAACATGACAACAAAGAATGAGATGCAGGATATGACTATGAGATTTTGTAAAGAAATTGAAGCTAGAAAGAAGAATGAAGAAGACTTGACTAGAAGACTGCATGATGCTGCAAATGAAAACACAAGACTTAGTTATGAAAATGATATGTTGAAGACAGATCTAATTCATGCACAAAATAACTCAAATGAACTCATGAGACAAAAAGGTATCTTGGAAGGAGAATTGGCTGCTGCAAATCAACATAGAAAAAAATTCAAGAAAAGCTCAGAAGAACTTGGTGACTTGTTGAAGAATCAGAAACCTAATGGTGACACTAATGGTCTTGGCTTTGAAACTGGTAAAAACTCTGGTACTGAAAACACACAAGATCATGGCAATCTAGTAAGGCAACCTACTGCTTATAAATTTAATGGCAAATGCTTTAACTGTAACAAGTATGGTCATAGAGAAAATCAATGTAGATCTAGAAATTATTAGAATACCAATACACCCACCGATCAATGTTCAAAATGCAACAAAGTTGGTCATAATTCTGAAAAATTGCTGGATGAATGTGAGATGTTATATTTGTGGAAGATTTGGACATTTATCTAATCAATGCAGAACACAAACCGACATAGGTTATAGGATAGCTATTCAGAAAAATAATGTAACTTGTTATGCCTATAACAAGATTGGACATATTGCAAAATTTTGTAGAAGCAAGTCCTCACCAGTAAACAACAAAGGTCCTAGTTTGAAAGGTAAAGAAAAGGTTGAAGAAGTAAAGCAGGAATTCTCAAAACAATGGATCATGAAATCAAAATAGAGTAACACTCCACTGGTAGAAGAAAGCAACACTTCACCGGCAAGAGAATCTTCATTAAACTAAAGAAAATTTCTTTGAGGGTTTGGCAAATAGCTTTGAAACATGCTATTATTCCCTCGGTTGATGGTAAGAAGTTAAAATTACTTCTATACTGGCATATATGTTAAGTGATTACTTAACTGGAAAGCATTAAATGTGGTAGTTGGTAGATTGACATTATAAATCGGTGTTTTTGGCTCCATTTTACTTCACCGAGCATTCAAACATTCGAAGAGCGCAAAATTTCTGAGCTAAGGCATTTTGAGCAAAGAAATTCAACAATCAATCTTTCCAAAGGCAAAAAAAGGTATTTATAATCATGGCATCATCTTCTGTACCTAAATTCATAGCAAACCCTACTATAGTGGAAGTAATCAAGCACTCTAGGCCTATTTTTCAGTTAGTTCCCAAAATAGCAAAGAAGGATGATAATGTTGGTGCCTTTTCTCAAATCCCCAAAGGAGTAGTTTTTGCAGAAAACTCTAGGATGTATATTCATTGCCATATAGAAGAATTAGGAGATGAAGAAATTAAGAACATGTACCAGACTATTATTTGTGATGATTCCGGTAATGTGAAACCTGAACACAAAATAATTGAAACCCTAGGACTCACATAAATTCTCTGCATTCCGGATTTCCACAAGGAAGTTATTAGGATAGTGTTGAGTAGGGTTCATGGTGAATTTTTCTGGCTAGATTCAATTCACAAAATAACTAAAGAGGCAGTAAAAGCTATAACAGGATTACCTTCCATCGGTAACAGACCTGACAAGACAAAGAAAATTTCAAATGACCTAGTAATGAACCTAACAGGTGCAACATCTGACAAAGGGTCTTTAAGGGTGAATGATGTAACTGACATAAATGTGAGATTCATTAGTATGATTCTAGGCTACAAAACAACACATGCAAACATACTAAATTTAGTTTCCATCTTATGCATAAAGAGTGCTCACGACATGATTAAGGATAATGTGAAAATTGATGTGTGTGAATGGTTGAAGGATGAATTAATTGACAATCTGGGAAAGATCAAGAAGGATAAGAAAGGGACATTTAGATTTGGCAACTTACTTGTTTGCTTAATGCTACACATAACCAAACAGGTGCCCGATATAGGTAATAAGAACCTTGGATTTGACATACTGGTAGAAAAATAGTTATCTGACTTATTGAACAACATGGGTGAAAACAAAGAGAAAAATATTAATGAGTACTTTCAAGCATTAAAGGACAGAATGAACGCTAGAGTTAGACTGTCACAAGAAATTGTAAATAAATATAAGGATGACATATGTTTTGTGATTAAGAAGGATGAGATCTGGATGGAGGTAGTTATCCCCAGAACAATTTGGGTTACTGAAATGGGTTATGAGACAGATGATCACATCATTGAAACATATGCAAAAGCCCTTCTGGAAGCACCCAAGGAACCTAAGGAAGAGGTATTTGGTAGTGTTGAAACCATTGAAAATCAAATCCAATCCAAGAAGAGAGTAAAGAAAGTAGAAGCAACAGTGAGGAGAGGTTCAAGGCAAGCTAACAACAAGAAACTCACCTTTCACCGGTAGCAACTTCTTTGAAAAGTGACATGCCAATTGCATTTAAAAGAGTTGTAAGGAAAAGGGAACCTTCACTGGTATCCACACCTTCGCCTAGAAGAACTAGACAAAAACAATAGGTAGTAAGGCCAACGGCTAAGAAGATAACTCCAAAGAAGAAAAAGTTAACACCAAAGAAAAAGACTCAACAAAATATTGCTCCAATTGAAAAACTACTAGATGAAATAATAGAGGATGGACATCTGAAATACATCAACAAACTATATGATACATTATCAATTGATGACAAGGAGAAAGTTGAAAACAGTGTAATTCTACACTTGGATATCTATAAGAAATTTTTGATGCAAATTGTAGATGAAGTACCGGTAGAACTATTTAAGAGACTTGAAGCTAGAAGGCAAGCTGTTATAGAGCTTGACAAGAAAATAAAAATTGAGAAACTACTTGCTATTTATCCTGCTAACTCACCAAAGGAGATAGATGATATGATCTCAGAGGCTAACCGGACAATATTCTCAACTGCACACCGGCATGTAGCACTTATGGTTGGTAGAGTAAATGAGGTTGCAAAGGAAATTGCTAACGCATGGGATATATTCCTTGTTGAGAAGGAAAAACAGGAAGAATATAGAAAACCCAAACCAATCAAGGTATATCAGAAAGACAAGGATAAGGGAAAAGGAAAGGTTGGTGGACCTCCAAGCATCAAAATGATAGATAATCTACCCCCACCATCTTAAGATACTCCATTGGTAACAACAAATGAAGATCAACCAGCTAATGAGAGTATGGATATATCACAAGAGGATACAAATCCTAATTCTGAGGTATTATATACCGTAGATGTTGATACTCAGAAGGTCAACATTGTGGTAGATAAGGACACAACTGGTAAGACAGATATGGCTAGTGACCCACCGGTAACTGATAACACAAATAACACTGAAGGAAAACTGATAGATAGTGCCATAGAACAACAGACAGAACAACAAACAGAGCAAAAAGCAGAGCAACAGGCTCCAGCACAGGAATAGGTTAATACAAAATTAGTGCCACCGACAACTGCTAAGCAAAACAAACCATTGCTTAAGGAAATGGAAACATAGACTGACCTACCAGAGGTCACCACAAGCAAGGATATTTCTCCCACCGGCAGAATTCAGAGTGTTGGCTCCTCAACTACAAGATTCAAGACAAAAAATGCAACTAAAGTTCTTTTAGACTCTATAAAGAAAATAATAGATTGTTGTTCACAGGCATATAAGGCTATAGATGACACAATTCCAATTTTGAAGATGATAGCTCCAAAATGTAATGTAGATAATAAGGATTCTTTGAGTCAACTTGACACTTTGTCTAAATATATTACTGACAACACAGTGACAGTTGAACAAATAAAGGAGGACGCATTCAAAGAGAGGTTAGAAAAGGAAAAATAGAAACTCTTTGAGGAACAAATAAAGAAGTGTACAAGGTAGTTTGACACACTTCTACCAGAATTATGTAGCACATTAAAGGAATTCAAAACTTTGTACAGAGATACTTGTAAGACTAACTTTTTGACAGTTGATATAGACAAGAAGATCAGCAAGATACAGGAGGAAATAAATCAACTAGCTAACAATTTTATTAATTCATCTGATTCATTATCAGTTTTTGAGCAAAAGATAACAGGTTTTGAGGAAGAATTACTAAAGCTAGAAAGAGAAAAGGAGAGAATAAAAAATAAGGCTAAGGATCTGAAATCAAGACTAAGTCCAAAACTAGACTACCTAGCATCCTTAAGGAAAGAAATATCTGATGCATTGGTACAAGGATAGAAAACACTGGCAGAGCAAATGCAACACCTCACTGGTACAGTTCAAAGGACAGAGGCCACAATAAAAGACAGTAAAAAGTTCATTAAGAACTTGAATCTGGTTTTGGTAGACCTTTTTTAGATTGTAACCAATTGGTTACAAGGTTGAAACAGGAAACTACACTCTATTGAAACTTTTACAACCTTTGTCATTGATGCCAAAGGGGGAGTAGTGGTATGAGAAAAATCCAATAACTTAGGGATCATCTGCTCAGGGGGAGCACACATTTTTGGTAACAATTTTTGGACTTCAATTTTTGGATACACTTCTGAATTTTTCTCATGAGTGTTGCCATTAATGCCAAAGGGGGAGATTATTGGTAAATGCACACTCGAATGAGACATTGTAGGTGATTGAAGGTTTTGTCATTGATGGCAACCTTACAATCCTATGACACCGGCAAGGAAATCCACTGGCACCAGCAAAGTTAGATTCTACACCGGCACATAGACCACCGGCACCAGCAGTGAAAGGAAGCATACCAGCACAGAAGCTGACAGGAATTTTGTTGTTAATATATTTTGTTTATTATTGTAAAATCATTGTAAGCCGACTTGGCAAGTTGTAAAATGACTCTTATATAAGAGAGTTCGTTGTAGAACATTGTGAGAAGATATAGGCAATGAATGGAGGAATGTAATTAAGCGAAATAAGGCAGACCTATTATGCAAATTATAGGTTAATGGTTTATGTAAGAAGTAGAGCTATAAACCGGTACTGGATCTAGCATAGTAGATGCTATTTTGAAGCAGTATAGGACATTGGATTTATATAATCCATTTTGTAAGTCAGTGAGACTTCCCATTTTTTAATTGAGCAGTGAGCTCTAGGCACTTGGCCTTTCTACATGTGCAGGCCCCTCTTGTAGCAGTAATATTCTTTTATTGGCCAGTAAGTGAATATTGTGGGTCTCAAATCCCACTGAGGTTTTTCCCACACTAGGTTTCCTCGTTAAAATATTGTGTTATGGTGTGTTTTTCATGTGGTTGTTTTTATCTATGTTTATTGCATTACTTTCTGTTTACCAGTACACAGTTCTAATTTTCTCTACATGTTTTAAGTTGAGAAAATCTTATTACCAGTTAGATACTGATTCACCCCCCCCTCTTAGTATCTATGGGAATCCTAACAATTACATGCATTGATTTGTTTTATTAAGAAAAAATGGAAAGAAAAAGAAAGCTCAATTTAGGGCATGAGTAATAAAAGAACTCCAGACCCTAAAAAAATTTTCAATTTACTTTGCATCATTTCTCTATCTTCCCCGTGAAGTCTTCCCATTGGCCGACATGCACTCTTCTCTTTCTTGATTTAGGGTTTCCACTAGCGTTTGGAGTGGATTTCAAAGGTTGAATAGGGTCTTACACTGTAGGATATCTGCATGGTTTGTAAACACAGAGCTATTTTACGTTGGGTATGCATGATTTTTTCCTCATATCTTCTGTAATATTTCCTTACTTATATTTTGTTTTAGCAAATGGAGTTTTTAAGTTTCTTTCGTTGTTTCTCATTATAAAGACTATCTTTTGCATATGCTAGCATTTTGACCTACTTGTACCTTTATTTCTGAGATTTTGGGTAGACAACTGAGTGTTATTATTTTTTGTCTTTGGGTTTTGCTTTGTGACCCACTGTATCTTTCATGCATGGAAGATTTACATTTTTAGAATCACATATATATTTAGGGTTTTAAGATGAAAACCCTTTTTCATTGCTTCTCACACCTAAAGTCAGACTTGAGGTGCATATCTCTATTATTACCATGCTTTGGATGTGAAGAAGTTGCTAAAACCGTAATGAATTTGGAGATTTGGAAAAGTGACTGTATCTATTGATTTTGAAGAAGGTTGCCCTTACTATGGCTCATGCTTTTGAATTATCTTTATATTGTAGAAACAACGGGCTAAATCTTTCTCTTATTGTGACTATTTAGTGTCTTGGGACAATCATATTGGCTATGTGACTGTCAGAGGTAAATATCCTTTTATATTCATATTACTGTATAAGTAATTGTGTTATATGTATAAATACGTGTAAAAATCACTATAAGGGATTGATATTCATTATAAAAGTCCTATATAATTTTTACTATTGGTCTTTGTTCTTTGTAGCTTCAATAATCTTCAATGGACTATACTTTTCATCTCTAAAACTTTGATGAAGGTTCTTGTAAAATGTATGATTGTCTTTATTGAATTTTGAAGAAGGTCTGAAAGCTTTCACTGGCTATTTGAAAATCTCACTCCTCTTTACTACTATTGTCTTTGATTAGTTGCTACAACATCTCTTTGAATATCACTTCCACTATCCTTGACCTTGATTTGTTGCTTAATGTGTTGACTAGCATCCTACTCTTGTGTGATGGCTCACTGTGCAATGTTTTGGGGTTTGGCACTTTGATTTCTCATGCATATGACAGGTGATTGTAAATTTTCAATGAATTACTGTTCTAAAAATATAGAACTGACCCTTTGGTTGTAGTTTATCTTCATCTTGGTTGAGTGTTTTTTCCATTTCATGGTTTCTGTAAAGCATGTATTTCCTCTCTAGTGATTGTGACTTCATAAGTATTGTGCAATTCTTCTTATGATTCTTGTGATCAAGGCAGTCATCTGTTGCTTAAACTGCTCAAACTATTGCTTTATTCATCATTGTGACTGGTACTGATCATTATTGTCTTGAATATGCAATCACATACTATTATTTGTGACAATCAATCACTATTATTAGATTGCTCTATATTCTTGATGATTCTGATAATAATCACAAGAATGCTCTCATGTTTTGAATTTTTTCTCTTAAGCTTCTCTGAAACTTTCTATCATTGGTTGTTTTATTTCATTCATATACAATATAGTGTTCCTTGGTTGCAATAAAAACTCGATCTACTCTTTGGTTTGGAAGTTTATTGTGCCTTCAATCTTTCTATAACTGATCATAAATTTTCTTTTGGTAGATACTCAGTGTCCCTTATTAGTTATGACTACTCTTCTTTCAAAATCTCTCAGTTTTGCTTGTTGTCATTCTTAAATACTACCACAAAACCTAACCTTTTGAGTTCATCAACGTGCTTGCTACCTCTAATATTGAGTTTTGTTAATTTTTACATTCTTTTAAGGTTGAGAGCTACTCATTTTATATGGTATCCCTCCCTGTAGGTGACTACCCTTTTGTTATTACAATCTTTTTTCTCTGTGGTGGGAGTATCACGCATTCACTGTTCTTTTAGTCTAAGTGGTTTCTTACAAAATTTTGGTCTTAAATCTTATTGAAGCATGATTGAAATTTCTCTATTTAAAATGCCCATAATATAGGGACTGTCTCCATTTGGTATCGACCTTTTCCATTGTTTTGCTCATGGATCTCATAAACTATCATTAATCATTGTATAGTTATTGTATACCTATAGGTTTCACTCTAATACTTGTTCTTTAATCTTTATCTTATTGACTAGAGGCTTCCTTAGATAGAATTATATGCTTAGGAGATGATTGTGATTGTGGTCTTATGGCTTGATAGATTTATTATTTATGTCTTTATTGTGAAAGACTACAAGCTGCTCACTATGAAATTTTATAAGATGAAGAATTGTTGTGCACTATGCTTTTAAGTATCACTGTAAATGATCATTCTCTATTCTATTCTTTATCAAAGTTCATAGGGTACGGTTTTCTCTTAGATAGTTTGATGCTCACAGATAAGACCTTACCATGATGACTAGTAAAGGTTGTTGTTAAAACAATGGTTTCCGCTAAAATATTCCAATGCAAAACAAAAGACTGCTCACCTTCTACCCAAACATACTTGTTGTTCTAATGCTAGACTACGAGCATGTGTGATATTTACAGTGATCTTTATTGTCCAAGGGCATAATACTTATGATTCTCTTCATGCAAGACTTTGTTTTATGTTTGAGTTTGTTTCCTATGGACCTTGGACTGCACTAAGCTTGAGATGGGCTTGATTTTTGTTACTGTGAAACATATTGCGATGAATGTTGAGTAATATTGTTTTTGTCATGAAAATTTCTCTTTACCTTGCTTTTCATTCTATGTAATTCCTTGTGACTTAACACTGTCACTGTCTTTTCTTTTCATATCATGTTCTCCAATACTATTCTTGCTTGAGTATGTATTCTGATAGGTTCTAGTGACTAAACTGTGACCTTTTGTGTATTGGCATTGCCTTCTCTGATAAAGTTATAGTAGTCATAAAGATTGTAATCTCTTTAGACAATGATCATGATGATGGTGTTTGCACCTTCTCCTCTATACATTACCGATCTCCTAGTTTTGGGACCCTTAGCTACTATAACTATTGATTTTATGGTTTTGATGTAGCAAACTTTGGGACTATTCTACAATATAGATGACCTTCTTTTCATCTTAATTCTCTATAGCATTCTAGGCTAATAGTTTTGGTCACTATACCATGACTGATCTGAATATTGTGACTGCAAACTATGTTATCCATGAATACTTTTGACACTAATGATCTCTATGTTTATTGCATATTTAGTGATGAGCCTTGAGAGTGAGTTTGATGTTGATATAAAAAGATTTTGATCTGTCATTAAATTGTGGTATTGTGACTACAAATAATCTCTATCCTTGATGACTGTTCTAAGTATGATGTAAGCATTTGAGCTTGATGTTGCAACATACACTCTATGATAAATTATTTATCAAGCTTTACAATCTTTTTTTTCTAATACAATAGCTTTGATGTGTACTATTAGCTGCCATACAAGATGATGAGCCTATAAAATATCATTTATGCCCTATACCCTATATCTGGAAGACTAAAATAAAGTCTTGCATGATGTCAATAGCATTGTTCACTAGTTTCTTGAGATTGAGATTCTTTCTTTAAAGCCTTTTCTGAAGGCTTGATGGTATCTTTGAAGATCTTTGAGTGTGTTATTATGAGGATCTATTTACTACTGAGAGGGGGGCTAAATCAGTAGTAAAACAATTCTGCAATACTTCAAAATATCATACTGGTAACTACTCAAACTATCTGGTTATCAGATTTACCAAACCATTCACTCAAGTACTCATCATTATGCAAACTATGTAAAGATATCAAATGCACAAATCAACAATGCAACCACCACATGAGCACAAAGATTTTTCATGTGGAAACCCAAATGGGAAAAACCATGGTAGGAATTAGCACCCACAAAATATTTGTACTCTTTCAGATTGCACCCGGTTAAAGGCCTAGCCTGGTTAAGAGAAGACCATGTTAGGAGTCACCTCGTTAAGGGATTTGCCTCAACCTTATTAGGAGCTCTACCCTGTTAGGCGTAACCTTGTTAGAGGATTTTAAACTCAAGTTAATGAGCCACCCAGTGAAGGGATTTACAATATAAGACATGTTAGGATCTACCCAATTAAGGAATTTCAAATTGCTATAACAGTTAGGGAACAACAGGACAAATGATCTAATCACAACACTTCCTTGCTTGCTAGTACAGATCCTTTTCAGCACAACTCTGCTACACACATGCAGACACTTCAATTTGGTTCAGCAATACCTTCTCTCAAACTACCGACACAAAATATTTTCTCCAACTAGCCCTAAATACACTTTTCAATTAGGTTGTCTACATAACCCTAACTACATTCAAAATACAATGAATTTACATTACAAATCATCATAGACCATTACAATAAATTTCTAGATAGTTTCCACCATTGAATGATCACCGTACATCATCGCACATCGATTTGATAAGCAATAAAATCCTTGTCACATTCTTTTAATAAATTTGTTGTTTCTCAAGAAATCCAATCCTTGTACGCACTCAAACACCATCTTATCATTACACACATATTCTAACACGTCATCACTAAGTTATGAACATGATAAGATCCACCATCGAACCTTAAATTATTACCAGTTAAAAATCTGTTACTGGTATACATTCTTCTTCACAGAGTTCATGACAGTCAATCATAACTCACTCAATACTCTAAATCTATTGATCTTGTTTGTAACATAGATGCATGTTCCTATCTTCAATACTCTTGTAAAACCTCAATGTCTAACTCTTCACCAATCATCGTACTGATTACTTGATCATTGCTCTGTTCCTATTTACCTTGCTATCAACCGGTTCCACTACCGGTTAGGCTATACCGGTAGGTCTAGATTACTTAGATGACTAAGGAAATAGGGTTTCCATCAATGACAACACAAATAAAGTCATCAAACAACTTACAACTATATTATCATCATCTAGCCAACAATCTCCATCAACTTTACCAGCCATCTTTATCTCATCAACATCTCCATATGGAAACAATCTCCCCATCATTATCTTCATCAGTTATGCCAACAATCTCCCCCTTTGGCATTGATGGAAATGCCAAAATAGCAATACCAAAAGCTCACCAAAATCTCATCATGCAAAACTGGAACTCTAATTGTTAATACTATTGTACTTGATCTCTTCATTAGTTCTTCTCTTTTTGCTCTTCACTATTCTTCTCCTCCTTTGCTTTACTTCTCCCCCTTTGCTTTACTTCTCCCCCTTTGACAACAATGCCAAAGGTGCAAAGTGTCAAATTCACCTTATGCTACAAGTGTTTTCTTCATCTCTGCTGCTCCCCTTGAGCAGTAGCCCTTTTCTCATCAATCCATAGTGAAATATCTTCAATTAGTCCATATGCCAACAATCTCCTCATCATTATCTTCATCAGTTATGCCAACAGAGTGCACAACTATAACCTTGATACAACACAATATCTTAGGTCCTAAATTAGCTATTTAGGACAACATTATTGTTTCCATTATGGTCATAGAGTTCAACATGGTAACTTTCATTTAGATCTTGCCTTGATTATAGTGCACTGATACTCTAGCATAACAACCTTATTTTCTTTGAAGATGGTTGTTGGTATTATGTGTTCACTGTGGCTATGTACTATTTTTTGGTTGTGTCTTTCCTTATTTTCATCCACTGCTAGTTCTTTTAGGCATGATTGCCTTCTCTTTATTAATGACTGTGACAGTAAATTCATTATCAAGTTTCTCTGCTTTTAGCATTTATGGGTGCCTTTGATTGTCCTAAAGCTTCAATGTTGCTCTCCTTTATCCTTGGGAATGTTTTTTTTTTTGGGCTGCAACTTTACTGTTGGTATTATGGATGACTTTGTCATGTGTTGCATTGGTTTTGTCATTGATGTCAACACTTGTCTTCTTGGAGGTTTACATTATGTTCACCGGTATGGTTAGTGGCTTATGCATAGTCACTGGTATGTGTTCACCAGCAGGTTATATTGTTCATGGGCAACAATGATAACTTGGAGATCATTCATTTATGTCGAGGACATGGATTGGAAGTTTGGTTTTGGTGTTTTTCTTATTGGTTAAATCGGGTTGACAGATTTTCCTTTACTGACAGATAGGTCTAGGTTATGGACTGGTACATGTTATCTATTCTAGATCAGCACGATACATCATGGAGATGATTTATTGATTGGTAAATGTATTCAACCGACATGTTGTATCGCATCAAGACTTATTTGTAATTGATTTAATTGTAATATCTTTAGTGAGCCGACCTATACATTTGGTCTTAGGTTTTGTATATATGACTGTAAGATCTTATTGAAGATCAAGATATATGATATGGTATGAATGTGTTCAATTATTGAAGAGAAAAAATAAGCAGATCCTTGTATGAATCACGTAGACATTATTCAAAGGTTGAAGGAAGGTTATGAAGGTGTTTTGACACTCATGTTTAGAGCTTAACCGGTACTAAATCCAACATTGCAGATGCTATTTTGAGAAGTACATTACCATTGGATTTAACCATCCAATTGTGTAGTCAGTGTGACTCCTAATTTGTGATTGAGCAGTGAGCTCTAGGCAGTTGGTCTTTCTGCATGTGTAGACCCCATTTGTATACACATACTATTTGCAGTAGTATGATCTGATTGTGGGTAAGGTTTCCCACCGTGGTTTTTCCCTTACCAGGTTTCCATGTCAAAATATCTATGTTATGTGTTATGGATGTTGTTTCTATTTCTATTTCATGCATTAAGTTAAACCGGTACTACTATATCTGTTAATTTGTTTTACCGACATTAAGTTTAAATTGGAATAACTTGCATTTGGATTACAATTTATTGACAACTGGTTCACATTTGATTCACCCCCCCTCCTCTCAATTGTCCTTCCCAGGACCTAACATTTACATTGTGAATACTCACTATCCTTTATAAGATGATTGTTGGCATTTTTTAACCCTTCAAACCCCTACCTTAAAAGCCTTGTTCACTGCATTGGAGATGGTAATTTCCTTGTGATCATTGGTTTGTTCTTATTCACATGGTGAATCTAGTTAGTTGCTCTTCATTCAATACAATCATGTTCATTGTGTTGGTTCCCAAAACCACAGATTGGAAAACTTAAGGATTTGCCAAGCCCTTAATTGATCCAACTAGCCTTGGCCAACAAACAGGGATGGTCGAAGACCAAATCCCTCTGCACTTAAGGCTCCATTGAACCTAGTGGGTATACCTCTCCCTCTCAAGCACAAAAAGAGTTATTTAAAGTGGATTTAAGCTTTATGATTAGCAAATGCAAAATTGGCAAATGATTGTTCTGCGATTATGCTTTATTATGTGCTTTAAGTGAATGCTTTTGAAAAGAAATGAAAATGATTATGATTGTATCTTAGGAATAAGATGCTTTCAGGACTTAAAAGAAATATACAAAGATCAGTTCATATAGGGTTTAGGAAGAATGTTTCTCTATCAAGAACCTTAAATGCATAACAAACTGGGACCTTAAAAGACAAATAATAGACCAGTGCCTATATCCAGGGATATTTATGACACTTTGTGGACAAGAGATCTTATCAACTCTAGAGACAATATTAATCATCAACTATGAAGGTTTCAGTATGTGTTACACAAACAATGAAAAACCAATCTCACATTTAATGTAACAACATGTGATGGCACATCATAGCAAATCAAATGATAGATTTATCAAGAGGACAAAGATAACTCATCAACACAAAAGTATGCACAATATTTAGAAAAGAAACAACGAACCTTGTATATTAATTAATCTTTAGGAAATGATTGCATACATAAGTTGCACTTGAAGATACTCCATTACAATCTGTTTGCATAAAAATATACTTCTTCTTCCTATATACTTCCCTAATACATATAACTTACAATCCTTCCCCAACATTATTTCCCCCTTCATTACATACAAAAATGACCCCATAAGTATGTGAATCAAAAGACATATATGAAAGGACACACCCTTTCATACACAAAAGGGAGTTATAGATAGTTTCTTTCCAAAGGATACACCCTTTGGTTTAAGCAATAATTATAAATGAAACCCTAAAATACATACTAAATAATGCTTAATAATGTTCTTTCTAATCTTTCACTTTAATAAAATTCCACTTCCTCTTTTGAACTCCTTGATATTCCTCGTCACCAAACTTTGATAAAATATCCTGTAAACAAACTAAACCAATCAAATGCATTGATTTAAAAAATTAATTACTCTCGATTAGGTTTTGCTTATGAAAGATTAATAATCCCTTTACCTAATGCAAGATTAATCCTCCTTAATCAAAGTATATCATCAAGAGGATATTTTGCAAAGTGATATTTATACTTGGGACTTTAAAAGCATTAATTCATATAATAAAACAAAATATTTACCCTAGTATATATTTCCAAATAATAACAGAAGGTAAAATACTTTATACCAAATAATAATACTTCCCTTGGAAAATGATATCCATGGATAAATATTCCAACTTTGCAATACCTTTTCATCCTTTTAGGGCAACTTCATCTTTCTTGGGAATATTTTATCATATAGGATAAATACTTTGCAAAAATCAATCAAACATTATCATATGATGTAAATAATTTACCCTAATGAATATGTTCAATTTATTTACCTAGGGTGAAAAGAACATTAAGGGAATATAAGATGATATAATAATAGATCAAAACCTATTTAGGTTATCATATACCACATACACTTTTCCCTTTTGATAAAAATATTACAATTATAACTTTTCAAAGGCAAGAAATACAATAATATTTTAATCCTTATCAAAGTGCTATTGCAAAAAATAAAAATTGCAAAACATAAAAATCATTATGCTTCTCTATATGATATTGATTATATGAAGTTCCTATCCCATGGAAGAAATAATGAAAACTTTCTGCACAATAAAAAAACATAATTAGACATTTATTCATTTCAATTAATATAATTTACCCTAAAATATTAAATTTATTGATTAAAGGTAAAAATATTTACAAGAGGATAAAAGGAAAATTATAACACTAGAATCCAATGTTATCCATGATTTTACTGAAAGCACTTTCAAAATAAATATCCTTCATCTTATTAGCAAAATATTTCCTCTTCAATTTTCAAAAGATAACAAAAATAAATAATATTGGAATATTATTTACATAACAAGATTAAATGTAATAATGTTATTTCAAGATAGTGATTTAAAATATTAAATAATAGAAAATCATTAAAATAAACCTCAAGTGAGAAATACTTACTGCCCGGTTGGAAATAAGTATAATCTTTCTGCACACAAAATGGCATAATCAATTTACTGATGAAAATTTTATATTAGGGATAATTAGAAAATTAAAATCTTTAATGATATGATCCCTTATGCAAAAAATAATTTTGCCCTAATAGAGATATATTTAACTTTTTGTTCATAATTTTAGGGCAAAAGATTATAGTGTAATTTCCCAAATCATTAAGTGATTTTTCTTAGAAATGAACTAAGAAATAAAATCACTTAAAATAAATTCTCAAAATGTAAATATATTTAATAAAAAACATTTGAGAAATAATTACTTTTAAGATTAAAAAGTAAAAATGATATTTGATAATCATTCTACCTCTAATTTAAAACAAAAGTAAACTATTAAACTAATTTACTTACCCTTGTCAGAAATTAAAACAATATTACCTTTGTAACCTCATCGGGGTAGCATATACTTATCGGGTGGATATATCTCCAGTCCTCCCGATCTTCATTATATCCTACATCGATACCCGATGGCAATGAAGACTTCTCCTTTGGCTTTGTCAATGCTTCAAACTATGTAAGAAAATAAAAAATTTAATTTCTCCTCTGACCTATTTTGGAGAAATTTCATTGCCTACTAACTAGGTATCCAAATGCCACGAAAATTGGCCAGAAGTTATGATAATTGAAATAAAACATGGGTTTTATTTCAAATTTCAGTAGCTTGCCAAATTTTGATACTTGCTTTGTAAACTAGCCTATTTTGGAGAAATTTCATTGCCTACTAACTAGGTATCCAAATGCCACGAAAATTGGCCAAAAGTTATGATAATTGAAAAAAACATGGGTTTTATTTCAAATTTGAGTAGCTTGCCAAATTTTGATACTTGCTTTGTAAACTGGCCTGCTAGAGCTAGTCGCGGGCAATATAAATTTTAAAATAACACATCAAATGAGTTCTGATCTCTGTGAAAACTAAAATAGAATCATTTTTCATCAAAATATTAAGTGGGTCGTCCTTTGATTGTTTAAATTCAAAAAAAATGTCTGACACATTTTTATATTGGGATCGGTCAGAAAACAATTAAAAGGCAAGTCAGAACTTCTCTGATTATCATGAAATCTTACGGGCACATAGTCCCATATACCAAAGAAACTTTCACCAAACGGTTTTCCAAGATATTTTCTGAGCACAAAGATTTTAATCACCAAAGTTGACAACTTTTTAATCCTAAAAATTTCACTCACAAACATCTGAAAATTGTCTTTACTTCTGCCTTCAAAAATGTGAAAAATGGGCTAACGAAGATCTGAAACTTGGAAAATAGTTTTATTTCTATACAGGGAATCATGTGGACCATTTCATCTGATAAGATATATATCCGGCCAATAGATGCTAAAATCCAAAGAGAGCACTTGGTCAACATTGTAATCCTACAAACAACAATTCTGAAAAAACTCCATTTGGTTTTAGCCAATGAAAAATAGCAAATAGATTCACAACACTTTGAAATTTAGCGTCGGGCTTCATTAAGATGAAGATAATATGCACAAATAATTATTTTGACATAAGGGTTTAATGGGAAAGAGTTATCAATGCTTGAATACGACCTTTCAATTCATGATTTATACATTCTAAGAAAATACACATAGATTAGCCTCAAGAGAAACAAGAATTGTTATCAAGAGGATCTACAATTTGTCATAGAACATATTTATGATATACAAAATGCATATGAACAATTAAATTGACATAATAGTGCTTCGGTGAGAAGAAATTATGGTTTAAAAGGGCGTACCTGGAATGATTTTGCCTTTGCAACCACATACATACTTGGAAATCGACCACCTTGTTCATGCACCAAACCTGGTTTCTTAGAGTTGGAAATGGAAGAACCTGCTTGATTATGGATGTTTTGATTGATTAAAAAATAGGTTTTAAGGACTCGAAACCTTTACATCATAGAAATAGAAAGAGCAGCAAAAGGATTAAAAGTCCACATACATAACAACTTGCCAGAAGACCAGCGAACAGAAAGAACAACAAAGCAACAAAACAACAAAACAAAACAAAGAAAATGGGGAGACGCTACACAACAATTTTCTTTAGCATGTCCTCTGCCTTTATCACCAACTCATCATAGGTAGCCCCGACAGCTTTTAGCTCTTCCAGATCCTTGTTCATTTTCTTTTCCTTCCTCTTACCTCTGGTGCGGGTTCTGGGACCTTGAGCTTCCCCTGTACCTTCAGCATCCAGGTCAATTTCCTGGATTTCCTTGTCATCATCAAGCTTCCTGATGAGGGTATGAGTATTATTGGCCGAGATTTTTAGAATACTAAGGCTTTGCTCCGTGATATTCTTAAGGCACTCCTCAATTTTTTCCACTTTAGTGACAGTATCCGAGAGTGTTTTTTCACTAGTTTCTGCAAGACTTTTTCTATTCAACATCTCCTTTTCAATCTTCTCAAACCTGGGGTTGAAAGCATCTATGATGTCTTCCACTTTAGCAATAGTGTTTTTCAGATCCTCAATATAGTCAGCCATTGTATTCCCCTCCCCTATATTAATGGTCTCTAGAATCAGGACTCTATTGCATAGTTTTTTATACTCATCCACAACTTTCTTGTAACCATCAATGAGCCATTCCATAGTTTTCATAAAACCATGCAAGCCCTCAGGAGGAGGGCCATAGGGGGGAGTCACTTTTCCAGGGGTTACCTATTCATCTTTAGGGATATGGAGGGTGGAGATAGTGTCGGCAGCCCTGAGAGTCTCTTCCATTGTCTCCTTTTCCAGGCTGTGCTTGGCTTCCAAGGTCCTAGCTTGCTTGTCAGCTTCCGGTTCCTTGCCATTCTCCTCTTTTTTCTTATGCTTTTTTCGGGTCTGGGCTTGATTTTTAATTTTCTTCTTTAGCAACCCTTTAGGGTTCTTCTTCTCCTCAAAATAATATGAATCCTCTTCTTCCGAAGAGATGCTGATCAAGGGTTTGATTTGAAGTTTTTTGCCCTTGGAAGATGAGGGTCTCATTTTTCTCTTCTTACTACTCTCATACTCTGAATCATCAGAGCTATCCTCAGTATCAGATGAGGAATCATTGTCGGATTCCCCCTCCTCTGAAAAAGTAGAATCAGACATATCTTCCTCAGAGTCCATAGAGGGCTGCATCCGGTTAATTGACTGGCCTTCAAATGGTCATAAATAAGGACCATTAGGCCTTGGTGCATTGCAGTATCACCCAGAGGATTCTCTTTGTAGGCTTTAAGGGAAGCAAGAAATAAGGAAAATTCACCTTATCATTATGCCTAAAGTGGTTTAACAGAACAAAATGATACCCATAGACTTTCGTAAACCTACCATCTAGAGTAATATACCACATTAAAACAAAGAGAATTTCCCGCTAGGGTTTGGCAAAAGCCCTAGGTGGGTAGTAGGTTTTGTTCAACTTTACCAGTCATTTTTTCTCTTTCTCAGTAACTAGGTACCTTTCAATGGCTTCCCTACTGACCTTCCTATCTTTGTAGAAGTTGCAGCCTTCCTTGTTGAGACCCGTAGCTTTAGCAATTAAATCTTCATCAATTTCCACCATTTGGTCACCATTTTTAACATGCCCTTCTTCCAGGTTTTGTAGAAAAGGCTAGTTACCATTCCATCACAGCCATGGAGTCTCTGTATGAATTTTGAGAGAACACCCTTCTGCAAAATACCCCACACCTCTTCCTTCTATTTCCATTCATTGCAACTACTTGGCTCATATTGTCTCCTATTTCCGCCCATGATGTCGCTTCTCACAGCCAAATTTTGAAACTTGCAGAGCTGGTTAAACAGAGAGCTTTTTGGAGCTAAAACAATTACCCAGCAAGCATGGGAGTTGATGGCATTGATGTTATAATGAGTGATTTTCTCATTATAGAAATAACTCGAAGTGCTCACATCAGTACTTTTTATTATTACCCTGTCAATCAAGAGTCTTTGGGGTACTTCTATATCTCCCATCACTTATGATTTGTCTGACATCTTCGGGGAGTCCGCTCTCACCCATCCACGTGGTAATTGTCTCATTTTTAACCACCACATTGGCAACCCAATTAGTAGAACAGTTGACCTCCTGATAGATATGGGAGATATGGCATTTTTTAAAGGTTCTAATAATGTCAATAGCAGAAGTGATTATGTTGTGAATCGACCATGAGGGTTTTGAAGTCCCATTGAGGCACTTTATTATATTATTTGAGTCCCCTTCTATCCATAGATAGGGGCAATCCCATTTTTTGGCTAGGAAAATGCCTTGAAGAGCTGCCATTGCTTCAGCTTTATGGTTAGTTTGGGTTTCAATAGGGACAACAATCATCTCTTTGCAGATTCCTCTATGATCTCTAAGAATAGCTCCACAACCTGAAGGACCTGGGTTACCTTTGGCTGCACCATCAAAATTGATTTTGAGCTAGCCTTGGGGAGGGGTTTGCCATTAGCTTCAAGCCTTTTATTGTAGCTAAGATTAGGACCATCGAGGATCTTCACATTCCAAGCCCTTAAGATATTTGACTCCAAGGAGTTATTTGAGTAACAAGGACCCTCCATGATTCCCATATTTTCCTAGATAGCCCTTTGAATTTTCTGGAATACAGTATCTTGATTTAGGGAGACATCACTGAAGATTTGGTTGTTTCTTTCTTTCCAAAGACCCCACAAGATGTGAGGAAGAGAGAGCTGCCACATACATCTCAAAAAAGAGTTAGTCCATTGAATATGCCAGGAGGAGAACAAATCTCTGATGTTACTAGGAAACACCCAAGCTAAACTAAAGCTCTTGAGGAAACTTTCCCAAACTGAGGCTGAGAAGGAATAGTGGAGGGCAAGGTGGTCCACAAACTCTTCCTCTTGAAAGCACAACACACACCTGTTAGGAAGGGAAAAACCTCTGCCTTTTAGGTTGTCAATGGTAAGGATCTTATTTTGGAGGATAGTCTAGAAGAAAAAATTGATTTTGGGGGTGAGACCTTTTATCCAGGCTTTAGACCAGAAAGGATTTATAGGAAGGTGGGGGGGGGGGGGGGGGAAGGACACAATACAATGAAGACATAGTTAAAGTACCTTTGGGATCATGTTTCCAAATCAGGGAGTCCTCTTCATTATTCAGCCATATAGCAGACAGATGGGTCTTAAGCTTAGAAAGGCTAGGGTGGATGCTATCAATGTTCTGCCAATTGTTCCCATCCCAGTATTCTGCCACTAAGGAGCCAAAAGAGCCAATACAAGAAGGGGCATGGGAGGCCCATTCATGGAAGTCCATTAGGGGTTTATCAAAAAGCCAGGGATCCTCCCAGAATCTAACTTTTTTGCCATTTCCAAGTTTCCATATCACTCCTTTAACAATCACATCTTTACATTTAGAAATACGGTTCCAAATATGGGATCCATTTATGCTGAGATCTGAATTAAGAAAATAAGAGAGAGAAGAAGACAGAAGAGATTACTTACTTCTCCAAATTTTGCACCATTCAGAATCACAATGAAACCATCTCCAAGCTTGTTTTGACTAGAGAGCTTCATTTAAAGTATGAATCTTCTTGAGACCCAGACCACCTTTGCTTTTCAGCCTACAGACCTAATCCCAGGCCATGAAGGACATTCTTTGCTTTTCCTCAACCCCAGACCATAAGAATCTTCTTTGAATTTTCTCAATTGCTTCAGCATACTTGACTGGAATTCTAAAGAGACTAAGAGCATAAATAGGAATACTTTGAAGAGTAGCCTTAAGGAGTTGGAGCTTACCAGCTTGACTTAAGAGGGCCCCTTTCCAACCGGCAAGTTTTTTATGAAATTTGTCAACTAGAGAACTCCAGAAGGAGTTAGGAGGGGCAATCCCGATGGGGAGTCCAAGGTAGGTAGCAGGAAGGTCAGCAATCTTACACTCCAGAATTCTGCTGATCCTCTGTTGTCTTCTCTCTGGAGTATTAATGAAAAAGACTTCACTTTTAGCCCAGTTGATAAGCTGCCCTGTAGCAGAGGCAAATTTACACAGGGTACTCTTCAATACTTTATCTTTTGAGATACTTGATTCCCCCATAATAATAGTGTCATCAACAAACTGCTGGTGGGAACAGATAAGGTCAGTAGAAGAAGGTTGGAGGCCCTTAAAGGATCCTTGCTGCACCAATTTTTCCATGGTCCGACCAAAGCATTCTGCCAAAATTATGAAAAGGATGGGGGAGATAGGATCTCCTTGCCTAAGACCTCTTGAGGCTTAGAAAAAAGTAGAAGGAGAACCATTGACAAGAACAACAAAAGACGCACAGGTAGTAAGTTGGGAGAAAAGATCCACAACTCTAGAGGAAAACCCAAAAGAAGTGAGAACTTTATGAAGAAGAGACTAGTCAACCCTGTCATAGGCTTTGGAGAGGTCAAGCTTAAGGATGAGACCCTACTTCTTAGCTCTAACAAGAGAGTGAATGTTCTCATGAACTGTAATAATGGAATCAAGAATTTGTCTTTCAGGAACAAACCCATTTTGCTGGTGTTTAATTAAGGCAGGAAGGATAGACAAAACTCTAGTAGTAAGGACCTTAGAAATAATCTTGTAAAAGGAGTTGCAGAGGCTAATAGGTCTGAATTTGTCCAAAGAGTCAACTCCTTGAGTCTTGGGGATAAGAGCAATAAAAGTACCATTGATTTCTTTCAAGAGTTTTCTAGCCCCAAAGAATTCCTTAACCCCATTGGCAACATCAGTACCAATAATATCCCCAAAATCTTGAAAAAAGAACATTGGGAATCCGTCAGGTCCAGGTGCTTTGTTACCATCAAAGGAGCAAACAACATTTTTAATTTCTAAGATAGTGGGAATGGAAGAGAGGGAGGAATTATTATGAGCATCAATGAGACAAGGAATGTTCTAAAGAAAAGAGGATTGGGCTTCAGCATCCAGACTGTGATCCCTCTTTAGGAGGTTCGAGAAATACCTCTTAGCTTCATTCCTTATTTCATCCTCCTTGACCAGCTCCCCACTTTCCACAACTAGCTTGTTCATTCTATTGATTGCTTTATGCTTGATAGTTGACATATGGAAGAATCTTGTATTCCTGTCCCCTTCCTTGAGCCAAATGCATCTCGATCTCTGCTTCTAGAATATTTCCTCTTTGGCAATAATATCATGGTATTTTTTAAGGATCTCATTTTCATCAGCAATAGACACAGTACTAAAACCATCCTTCTAGATTTGGTCCTATATTTCTTTAAGGTTTTCCTGAATTTTACTCTTAGCCTCAAATATATTCCCAAAACTAGTTTTATTCCAGAGTCGAATGTTGTCCTTCACACTTTTGAGCTTCTTAACAACTTTGAACATAGTCATTCCCTCAACTTGGATACTCCACCATTTCTGAATATTTCTTTTGATGTCGGGGTGAAGGGTCCACATTTTTTCAAATCTAAAGGGAAAGTTTCTCCTTCTATTGATCAAGTCAGCAATGAAGGTGATAGGAAAATGATCAGATCCAACCCGAATGTGGGCAGATAGAGAATAGAAGTACTGACTATACTAGTCATCAGAAATGAGAGTTCTATCAAGATGCACTTGGATAAGGTCATTACCAGTTTCTCTGTTGGTCCAAGTGCAATTGCAACCCTGTATCTCCAAGTCATTAAGAGCTTGGGAGTTAATAAAATCCATGAGGGCCATCCTACTTTCCAACTGAGGAGGACTGCCTCCAAAATTTTCCTCCTCTTTCAAAGGCATATTAAAGTCTCCCATAACCATCCAACTAAGATTTTTGAAGCTGTCCCTAGCTTGGATGATCTTTTTCCAAAAAGATTTTCTAACCTTTAAGGTATTAGGAGCATAAATGTTAGTGAGAACCCATGAAGAACCATCTTTTAGGTGCTCAAATTTGATACAAGAAAAGTTACTTTCCTGGATAATGACTTGACCTTTAACAGTGTTAAGATTCCAGATGGTAGCAATGCCTCCAGAAGCACCCTCAGAACTGCCCCCACTAACATTACCATTTTTGAAGAACTTCAAAGATTCAACTTTTTCTCTACTCATTTTGGTTTCTTGAATAAGAAAAATGTCAGGATTACTATCTCTTATCATATTCTTAATAATATCATGTTTATGGGGATTGTTGAGTCCCCTTATGTTCCAAGAAATAATCTTCATAGCTACTTACCAATTCCCAGCTCCTTGAGAGTTTTTTGAGTTCCATCTGCTATGTTCTTGCTGGCCTCCTTGTGTCTAACTTTGTGGTTAGAGGACCATCCAGAGGAAGAGGAAATGTACCCCACGTCAACTTGAGCTATTCGGCTAGATTTCCTTATTAGAGAAGTCAAGGGAGTTGCTGCTTTCTTGTTCCTGTATTTTGGTTGCTTCCATTCCATTTCTATCACAGGAGCTGCTTCTAGGTTGATGAGGATTTTGGAAATTCTTCTTCATTACCCCATTTAGGAGTTCTGGAGTCAGTTGAAACATTGTTCACTGTTCTTGAGCTCTGATCCGAATCCAAAAGATTCATACCCAAAATTGCACATTTTTGGGCTTCTTGAATTTCAAAACTTGGCATGGCTAGAGAAGAGTCAGTCCTTTCAATTTGGGGATCAGGGATCTCTCCTTCCTCAGGTTGGTAATCTCTTGCTTCCATTGCCTTGCTTTCATAAGTGTCATCAACCACTTCAACTATCTCATTTGGAGGATCATTCCGATCTTTCATTTCCTTTTTTTGAGTTGTTCTTATGGGGCTGGCTTTGGTTGATTCATTTCTCTCTACTTCCTATATTGTGGGCCTAAAGATAGAATTTGAGGATTCCTTCTGTTCCCCCAAAGGAAAAAAATGATTCGAATTTTCTTCCTTATTTTCTGGGTTTTTAACTTGCCACACCCATTTCTCTAGCAGCTTTTGACTTTTAATCTAAGGTTTAAGCTACTTGGGTTCCACCTTTTGCTTGTTTGGGCAGGATTTTGCCCAATGACCTACTTTTTTACAGTGGAAGCATGTGAAAGGAATAGTTTCATATTTGATATGTTGTTTCCAGGTTCCTAGCTTTGAAACTAGGTCTATATGTTCCGGCATATCTACCTCAGGGGCTACTCCTACATAGAACCTTGCATGGGTTAGTCTTCTTTTTGAAGCAGTGACTGGGTCTATAGAGAGCAGCTCGCCAAAAGAACTTGCTATTCCAGAGAAGATACTTTCTACCCAGTATTCAAGAGGCAATCCTGGAAGCTTTATCCAAACTGGAACTTGGGCCAGGAGAGAATCATTCATGTTTAGATTCAGATGCCATTTTCTAAGAACTAGAGCTGTCTTTCCAACCATCCAAGGACTCCCACACAAAATCTTAACCTTATCTTCTTCACATGAAAAGGAAAAAGACAAAAGACCTTTGGGTAGTGCCAAAATTTCAACATTTCCTTTAAGGGCCCATTTTCGTTTGAAAAAGGCCCTGACAACTTCAATATTAGGGCATGAACCCATGAATTTCCCTACCAAGGAGTTTGACATGCTATTGATATTATGGTCCAAAACCTGGTCAGGGATAGAGATAGCAAACTTACCACTAGAAGGGTCAGAAATATTCTTAATAGGAGGAAGGGAGGATTTACCAGTTGGTCTAGTTCCAAAAAGGGAAGACCATTTCTTTTCTCCCTCCCGCTATCCACAGAGCCATCTTGTGGAATGGGCCCCCCATTGGACCCTTCCCCCAGATGCCCAGATGAACCCGTTGTCTCCTCAAGCAGAGCACCATCAGACTGTGAGTCAGCAATAGCACCTGGGAAGTCTAGGGGCTTGTCCTTATCGCCAATAGGACCAGCGCCATTGATCTGGTCGATCCCACCATTGGAACCAGGGTTCCTGCCTTGCTGAGAATTTGAAATTTGAGCTCTCGCTCCCTTTCCCGCTCCCGCTTCCGCCATGATGAATTATTATTGTTGTAAATGCATTAATCTGACATATTGAATCGATTGATTATAGATGTTACACATGATTGAACATAGAAATCTACTTTTTGGCATGAATTTGGAACTCTAAAATTTGAAAATTTTAGGGTTCCAACACATTGTTGTATATACTTCCATTAGATGGCAGTTTGTATTGTCATTGATTGATAATATATGGTATCATGGGAATTGTTGTACTCTATGTTTAACAACTAATTAGTGTCACCCTATGAGTGATAACTAGTATGTTGAGCTCAACCCCTGTAGGAGCCCATTTTAACCCCACATACTTGATATTAATGAAATGGAAACCTATCTTCTACCTGCACAATGAACAAACAAGTTAGAAAAACAAGAATCTCATGAATCTTTTGATGATATGTGATTTTGATCCTTCTTATTTCTCTTGCTTAATCTGATCTAATTTATTCTATTTGGAGTCTGATAGCTGTAATCATATGTTTTGATATCTCTATGTAGATGTAGTATATATTCTGATGAGTTTGAGTATGAAAGTATGGTTATCCTCATTGCTCTAACATAATTTTCAACTCTTTTGTAGGTACTGGTGGAATGGGAGCGGAAGAAACTAAAGATGGGTGAGAAGATAAGATTTGGCACTTCTTCAAACTTAGGCTCGTCATTTTAGGCAATGATGGGTCACCTTACTATTATACCCATTCTTTCATTTGTTTATATATTTCATCTACATACTTGTATGAGAATGTATGATTGTAGCTATGTCAGCTATTCTCATGACTTGTGTGGGATGCCCTATACATTTCTTATAAATAAAAGTTATTTGTTATGCAACGTTTTGTTGTTATCTCTTTGGAAATACTTGCATAATAAAATAAACTTCTATTTTGAAATCATAATGTGCAAAATGAAGATTTTTATTAAAAAGAAATTGTGTACCTCTCTTCATCTGCAATGTATAAGGCCTGTAATAGGCCACCAAATTTAATTGTAGCAAAATTTGGTAACATTTTTGGTGACCTCTTAGGGGTGTTTTCTTGCTAAACAAATAGACCAGTGCCTTAAAGAATATCCATTGGGCATGGAGTCATTTTTGCCTTCTTCAAACTCTGAAACTGCAACTCAACACTTCAAACAAAATTGAAACAACTAAAACTGAAACTACTTTGTCTCTGCCTACAATTGAGCCTACAAACTGTACATCAACACTTATCCAATCCTGAAATGATATTGAAAACCAAAACTATAATGTGCTAGGAGCACTTATGGAAAACTGCAAACTGAAAACTAAACTTAAACTACTCTACCCTACTCTAACCAAGAGTGAAACTTGGTTATACAAAACCATTCACTAGTTTTGAGAAATAATGTCCTTTGCTTCCAAGCTTAGGATGTTGCAAAAGCTTATAAACAGCTGGGAAGAAATGAAGTATGAAGATATAATCTATTAGTTGTTGCAATATATCTTTAACAATGAAAACAACACCTCCTACCTCGTTGAGCTGATTGTGTATGCTATTTACTTGGAATGGGTAGGTGAGTGAATCTTGTTTCACTTGGGCTGCAACTTGATCTACTTGAGAAGATTCGTCATTCTTGGCTTCTATGCTAGCTGTATGCCTGATTGGGCAGCCTTTTGAGATGTTAAACTTTGGAACTTGATTATTGGTTTCTTGTCTATCGACCATCTCCTTAACCATGATATCTTCTTCTTTTACCTAAGTATGTTTATCATTATCCTTTCTTTCCAAAGGTATCAATTCACTATTGAGGTTAGAGAAAAAATCTCCAATCAATTCGTTATCAAGGTTAGAGAAAAAATCTTCAATAATACTTGAGAATATAGCTATATTATGATTAATGTCATCATGCAAAGTGTTTCCCAATACACTTTATTGATTAGCTTCAGCATTTATACCTTGGAAATCTAAGCTTTGCTGATTATTTTGCTCTACTTGAAACAAAATTGTATCTATACCAACCTGTAGCTCTTTCACAACCTTGTTGTCTTGATTTGCTTTCTCATAGATTTTCCCTTTATCCTGATGATTATCAACTGCCTGCTGCTCATAACTGGATAATGATGTTAGTATAGTCATGCATCCAATCTCATCATTAATTAATAAGGGAAGTTATTCAAATAAATCAGTTGAAATATGAACTTCAACACCCTTTTCTATCTCTACAACCTACTGTTGTACTTGATCATGTTCAAATACTTCTATTAACAAATCTGATTTTTTATTTTCTACATCTTGTACAAACATAACAATAGGTGAAAAAAATTTCTTGGGCTCTACAAACACCTCCTTTTTCTATTATACAACTTGATGGTCTTGAGGAATCACAACAACGGTGGGCTCCTCTACGGATGGATTATTCATATTGGGACAAGGAGGTTGTTCAAGAATGTATTGTTGAGGTTCTTGAGGCTTTCTAAAGCTCGGAAATGAAAACATGTGAGGCTCTTCTTTTATAGACTGATTCTAGATGGAAAAAGTTGGAAGGATTCGTTCTTCATGAATGATTTCTTTATAAGGATACACTTGTTTGAGAACAGGTTCTTGAAATGAATGAGGACCCCTAAAACAGGGAATTTGAAATTTAGGAGATTTAGAAGACTCACCTTGTGCATAAATGCTTGGTATTTTGATCTCAAAATCATCTTGATTGGAAAGCAATATCTTCATCTATATCTCCTTTTCAACAATCTGTTGCTCAAAATTATCTCTAAATTGTCTTTTTTGCATTATTGAAACAACAGGCTCTACTTGAGATGATTTAACCTGATAGTGAACTTTTTGTTGTTATTTGGGTGTTGTAGGTTGTCCTCTTGGAAAAATTTGTACCTTTTCAACAGTAGGAGGTCCATTAGCAACTGAATAATTTGAGGAAACATGTGTTTTGAGTTATCTTGTTGTTGTTTCCCCTTATCAGTCTTGTTGGGATCTGAGAACACTGAGAGGGGGGGTGAATCAGTGTTCTGACAGAATCAACAATATTTAACTTTCTAAACCATGCATGTATGTACCGGTAAACAAATAAGAATATAACAAGAAGCAAATAAATCATCCACATAAATGAACACCATAACACATAAAATTTATACATGGAAAACCTCAATGAGGAAAAACCACGGTGGGATTTGTGACCCACATATCAGTTCACTAGCCATATGAAAAGACATTACATAAACAGGGGCCTCCACTTGTAGGAAGGCATACTACCTAGAGCATACTGCTCATCACTAAAGAGCCTTACTGACTACAAGCTTTCTTCCAAAGTAAGTTACTGAAAATGAACTCAAGACTGCATCTGCTATGCCAGATAGAGTTCCGGTTTTGGTTCTACTTTGTACCAATTCATAGTCTTGAACTATTACCAGTATTACTTATCCTCCAAGATTTCTTTCCTAGCTATCTATGGATCATTGCATGAAATAATGTTCTCATACAAAAATGATCTCCATACATATATTCCACATCTCACAGTTCTGCTATATATCTATTTCTATACCATCATAATATCATGATCATCTTTTTTTAAATTGACCTAGCAGACTAACTTATATACCTATTACATATGATATGCCTTATGTCAGCTTACAATGCATTTACAAAAGATATTTAATTTTGGCCTCGAAAATAATTACAAAATTATTTACAAAATAAATCTTCCTTGATGTCGGCTTCCTGAAGTACTGATGTCGGTGCCGGTGTAGTCCTGAATGCTTCCAATGTCGGTATCTATTGGTATATGTCTCCTAGTGTTGGTTTGTGACTTCCATCAAGTCTTGTTGCCTTCTATATGATCTTGTTTCCATCAATGACAACAAAATGAATCCAATGAGTGTCAATTGCCAACAATCCAACACTCATGTGAAATATGGATTCCCTACTAGTGTGCTCCCCCTGAGAAATACACTTCAACTGATAACATATTCCCTGATATTTTTCACATATGTACATACTCCCCCTTTGACATTAATGGAAAAGACCGATGAAAGAATAAAAAAAATGAAAGAATACAGTTAGAGTCATTCGATCTTAGTCATCTTCAAAAATTTTGGGTATGCTTTTTGCAGCAACTGCAGATATGTGTCCCAGCCTGTATTGAAAGTGTTTGATATAGATACAAGTCCACTAAGTAAGTGGGCAAATGATTCCTTGTCCTAAGTATCTACCAGTGTGGGGCTTAGCTAGCATATCTATACATTCTCTCTTGTGAACACCCAAAGAGTCAAGTCTTGGACTCACCAGTCCTCTTAAATTTCTTGCTCTCCTCAATATTTTTTCTTTTTCTTTCTCAAAAGAAAAAACTTGGTTCTTCAAGGACAAAATTTGTCCATCAACAGGTGTAGTTAGTGTAGCTAGCCCATCAAAAGAATTAGAAATAGTAGCCATTTTGTCATATAATTCTTTCAATTTGTCATTTACATTGGCTGTTAGACTTCCTATATTACAACATACTCTGTAAATATTGGTGCATTATTTTCAAACAAACCTCAATATAGATAAGTTTTTCCTCTATCTTCTTCTTCCCAGTTACTATAAGTTTATCAAAGACTTCTCTTTTTGTGACAGAGAAACTGTCAAAATCCCGTCGGTCTACAATCTGTCTCAAGGATTGATAGTTATTTGATATGCATTCTGTTAAAGCTTTGAGCTTATCGAAAGGGCTTGCTCCATCCTTTATTTGATAGTTAGGCATTATTCTGTGTAATACAAAGACCGATTTATAAATTAACCCTTTGTCTATAGCTCCTTCCTTTAACAATTTATGAGTGGTCATCATCATTAGTTCTGTTGGACTTAACTCATAAACTGATTTCTTATCGACTTGAGAAGTGTCAATTGCCAATACTTGCTGGTGAATCTATTTTGCCTATTGGTATGGACTTAGTTGATTTGACCTTTTCCATCTCAACCTCTTTTGCATCGGTGGCTTCACTACTTGGTGCAACATCGATTAGTGTCGATGGACTATTATCTCCATTGTTCCAAAAGTGAAACTTCCTTAATTTCCTTATCCCTCTTGATATCATCAAGTCTCCTAGCTTCAACTTTATTGTATAGAGATAAAGGTATCTCTTTGAAAATTTCAACTAATGCCTTCTTATAGATATCTATATACAATAAAATAGCTTCCTCTAACTCATTTTGCTCACTCTCTTCAAAAACTTCATAATATTTTGAAATATTCCTTAATATCCCATCTTTTGTCACTTCATCAATAATTTCAGCACAGGTCATTGTTGTCTTACCAGATCTGGTATCATCACCCTTCTTATTTTTGCTTGTTATTTCCAGTGTGACTAGCTTCCTTTTCTACACAGGCTTCCTTACTGGTGGTGGAGGTACAGTAGGCTGAGTTGCCTTTCTGAAAAGTCTCCTCCTTGGTTCTTCCTTTTGTTGCTCTACCGGTGGTTTTACCACATCCTTCCTTTGCACCCTTTTGAAAGCCAGAGGCTCATTATCCTCAGGATCAGAGTCAGAAGTGATTGGGGAAATGTGAACTTGTGGCTTCTTCACTTCTTCAGTAGCAACCTCTATCAGTTTGACTGTCTATTTAGATTGGGAACCTAGCTGAGTGTCTATTTTGTAAATCACATTCTGCACATATGTAGACATTTTATCAATTTTCTTATCTCTCCTTATTCTATTGAAACTTTTTTTCACTTCAAGAGCCTTTTCTCCCATTGTACCAAAGTGCTACGTCTTATCATCTAATGGGGAATCTAATAGCATCTTTGTGTAAAGCTCAAAAATACTATCATCTACCTCATATCCAAGCTCGGTGATCTAGATTTGCCTGGGTTCATCTGCTTCCATGAGTGTTTCATCACTTTTCACCATGAAACATGTCAGTGGAGTACTTCTCCACAATGTTCTTGAGATTCTTTCCCTTTGCCTCATATTTTCTTGAAATGTCTTGAAGTAACCCCAGAGCTTCTCATCCCTGCCGGTACCAAGACTGGTGATAGCCATTTTGATTTGCATACCTACCGGTATGTCATGAGCCCATTGCTTCTTTCCTAAATGGGGTAGCTCATTCAAGAAAGAAAGCATTAAACAGACAATTAAGTTTCCATATTTGAATGTGCCTTTCTTGGTTCCTTTGACCTTTTTAAGGTTTAACATTAACTCACTCCTCATCTATTCACATAAGTCATATTTCACATTGTTTCTTAACATTTGATATGCGACATGAATGCATGAACTTGCAACAAAATTTAATCGGTTGGATTGATTTACCTTATATCCTATGATCATGCTTGCAAATTTTATGTCTGAGTTAGTTATTGTGCTTATCCTCATTGATCTGTTATCTGGTGTGGAACCAGTGAGTTTTTGAACCTCTGTGTTGGAAATTTTCTTACCAGGTTCTTGTCCAACACTAGGTAAGCTGGTGATAGCTTGTATAGCTTCCTTTGTGATCATGTAAGGTCTGTCTAAACATATGAATTCATTATGAACCCTGCTCATGACGTATCTGATAACTTCATCCTCAAATTCTGGTAAATACAGAATACTAGTTAACCCTAGATCCTCAATTGCCTTAAATTTTGGTTTGATCTTTCTGGTGTCTCCTAGTATCACTAATTGATACATGTTTTTTATGTCTTCGGTACCCAGATCTTCAAGAGTGTAGTGGATGTATTCCCTCACATCTTCAACATACATTACTCCTTCAGGAACTCTAGAAAATGCTCTCGCAGACTCTTCCTTCTTTGCAATTTTGGGAACCTCCTTAAATACTAGCTTTAACCTATCCTTAACTTCGACGATTGTCAGATTTGAAATAAAAGTAGGAGCAGAAGATCCATATGCCATGTCAAAAAATATTTGAGTGAATGTCGGTGGATGATTTGAGTGTTTCAGATTATTGTTCGAAATCCTCTCTCAATCCTTGCTCGCTCTTAGTTCGCCTTTAATTCGCTCTGATTTCTTGAATGCTTGGTGAGTGAAAATGAATTCACTTAGCTTCTTTTATCAGCAAATAAAACCCTAAATTTTTGTCATTAATGTTTCACCAACAACCCTATGGATGTCAGTTTCTCAATTAAGTGTCGGGGTAACCTTTATCATTGATAAACATAGTTCTCCATATCTCTTTCCAGATCTTCTTAGATCTCTTCTAGGGTAATATGCAAAATTTAGCAGTGACTTTGCCAACCCCTAAGGCTTATACCTCAATTACTGGTGGAATTTCCTGTCGGTGGAGGAATACTCTGCTCTACTAGTGGATTTGCCAGTATAGATCTATCTCCACTTTGTTCCTTAGATTTTCTAACCCATCCCTTGGTATGATCTTGTTGTATTTCATCTACCTTCTGCTTTCCTTTCTCATTGTCTTTATCATTATTAGCCGGTTGAGTCTTGCTTCTGCAATACTTAGCAATATGACCTATTTTGTTGCATGCATAACATTTAACATTGTTCTTTTTAATTGCTTTGACATATCTGGTATTATTATTTTTTCTTGACCTACAATGATTAGCAAAATGTCCAAACTTTCCACTTGCATGACATTTAACATTCATTCTGTAGTCTTCTGATTTACGACCATATTTCTTGTAGTTTGTGCATTGACCGGGAAGAACAATTGTAGTTTTGATTTTTGCCTTATTTCTATATTGTTTAGCCATGTGCCCAAATTTATTGCAAACAAAGCATCTACCATTGATTTTATAAGCATTAGATTTCCTTACTGGTTTCCTCTATTCTAATGACTTTTGCATACCGGTTGTCTAATCTTCATTAGCAGTACCAGAGCTTTCACCTTGTACAAATTCAAGTCCTCTAGAATCATCAATCTGTCTTTGTCTTTTTAGTAAGTCATCCAATTGTGCAACACTAATCCTAAACTTGTCTTTATATTAACTTGTAGTAATCAGATCATCTCTTAGAGTAGTTATTTGCCTTTCAAGTTCTTGTTCATTGTTCCAAGAGTGTGCCAAATCAGTTCTCAACAGATTATTCTCATGAGTCAATCTTCCACATTCATCAAATTTGTTCTTTAAAGATAAAGTAAGACTATCTTCCTTCTTCTTTATGTCCTCAATATCTTTTGATAACCTCATGGCTAGATCTTGCATTTCATTCTTCATGAGCATATTTGCTTGACTTAGTTTCTGACATTGTTCCTTAAGAGCATTCTTCTCCTCATCATCCGGTTGTTGCAAAATTTCTTTCCTCTTGGCTTGAGAAGATGACAACCTTTCTTGCAGAATAGAAATGAATTCATTTGCAAAATTTAGTTCTTCTTGCAATTTCAAGTTCTTCATCCTTTCAACATCATAATCCTCAAGAGCCATCTCAAGTTGCTTTTCCATAGCCATATTCAAAGATTCTGGTTTCACAATCTTCCTCAACCTATTAAACTTCTTCCGAGGTACCAAGCTCTAATACCAATTGTTGGGATCTGAGAACACTAAGAGGGGGGGGTGAATCAGTGTTCTACCGGAATCAACAATATTTAACTTTCTAAACCATGCATGTATTTACCGGTAAACAAATAAGCCTATAACAAGAAGCAAATAAATCATCCACATAAATGAACACCATAACACATAGAATTTATACGTGGAAAACCTTAATGAGGAAAAACCATGGTGGGATTTATGACCCACAATATCAATTCACTGGCCATATGAAAATATGTTACATAAACAGGGGCCTGCACTTGCAGGAAGGCATACTGCCTAGAACATACTGCTCATCACTAAAGAGCCTCACTTACTACAAGCTTTCTGCCAAAGTAAGTTACTGATAATGAACTCAAGAATGCATCTTCTATGCTAGATAGAGTTCTGGTTCTAGTTCTGCTCTGTACCAGTTCACAGTCTTGAACTATTATTGGTATTACTTCTCCTCCAAGAGTGATTTCCTACCTATCTATGGATCATTGCATGACACAATGTTCTCATACAAAAATGGTCTCCATACATATATTTTGCTTCTCACAATTCTGCTATATATCTATTTCTATACCATCATAGTATCATCATCATCTTTTTATAAATTGACCTAGCAGACTGACTTATATACCTATTACATATGATATGCCTTATGTAGGCTTACAATGTATTTACAAAAGATATTCAATGTCAGCCTCAACAATAATTACAAAATGATTTACAAAATAAATCTTCCTTGATGATGGCTTCCTAAAGTACTGATGCCTGTGTCGGTGCCAGTGTAGCCCTGAATGCTTCCAATGTCGGTATTTGCTGGTATATGCCTCCTAGTACTGGTTTGTGACTTTCATCAAGTCTTGTTGCCTTCTATATGATCTTATTGCCATCAATTACAACAAAATGAATCCAATGAGTGTCAATTGCCAACAAGTTTGTTGTTGATTAGTTGCAACACATTGTCCATAATTTATAGTTTGTTGTTGGTAATTTGTAGCAGACTATCCTATGTCCACTACATGCTTTTTTGACCTTGTCTTAGCTGCAACAGGTGGATAAGGTTTATTTTGAACTTGTGGATGATTAACTCCATAAAATTCCTCACCCTACCAATTTATCATAACCACTTCGAGACCTTTTGGTTCCTCATTAACACCTGCATCCTGATTAGAAATTATTCTATACCATTAAAGCCTATGACCGCACATGCATTGCATTTAAGCAGGATGCTTGATTATGAGGTTGTTGGTACAGAAAACAATAATCTTGAACCATGTTGTTTTGAACATGTATAATATCTCTGGTACTACTAGTGATATTTGGATTGTACTACTCGTTAGGCCTATTGTTATAATTCCTCCTCTAATTATGAGGGTCATTCTAGTAATTAGGCCTATTGGGATGATAAGGAGATTGGTATGGGGCTTGATACCTTTGATTTTGGTTTTGATTCTTCTTAATGCTCACCAATTCAATACTAACAATCTACAGTAATTTTTCCATCCTTTCTTGGGTACCCTTAAGTTCTTGCAACTCTGAATTTTCTATAACAACACTATTTTGAGTAAAATTCTGAAAACCTAATGCTGAAGAAGTGGGTAATGCGGTTATAGGTGTTTCTTGTAAGGGCATTAATGGCTGTATATTTGACAAAATAGGCATAGGAGGTCTAGGAGCTATTTTACCATCCTATATAAGGTTGTTTTATGCTCTAATAGCTACATCATAAGTTGTTGGTAATGTAACCCCTCCCATAGACTAAATCATAACATAAATATCATTGTTTAAACTCTCAAATAATATAAAATTTCATGTTCAGGAGAGGGTTTTACCATTGTAGGAATTCTATTCCATGTTTTCTCAAAACGGTAGTTGAAATTCATCATCTACTCTTGTGGAGCCTTCTTGATAGTGGTCATCTGCTCAACTAATGACAGGTGATTTGACTTATCTGTAAATTGCTTTGTCAGCTTATCACCCAGATCATCCCATGAATTGACTGAATTTACAAGCAAACCTCTGAACCATTGAAGCACTTTTCCCTTGAATGATGCTGCTAAAGGCCTTATTGCCACATTCTCCTATGTTACATGATGAACACTACACAAACATGCAACATCTCTAATATGTTATATTCGTGTAGTTTGATCATCATCAGTGAAGATAGGAGACTGTTCAGAGCTGCTACTGGTATAGGATCATGTTGAGTCAAATTTAATTGGTTGCCCCAATCAAATGGTATAAAAGGATGTGCTCTTACGACCATTGGATGTACTGGGAATCTTTTGCATATGTTGTTAAGACTCGTTCTGCACATATAAACAAGAAAAAATAGTCGTCAGGTACTTTGAAAATAAACATCAAAAGGTTGTAATACTATTGTCAATACCAAAACAACAACAAAAATGGATCTTTATTGAGCTGTAACAGCTCAAACAAGGCCCATCGGGCATGCCAAAAATTGTCGTCATGAAGGATTGCGCATGACAATGCTAAGTGCGAAACCTAGCAATCTTGTGAAACATGGGAATACTTTCAATCCTATGGGTTGCCTATACTAAAAGTAGACATCCGAAGACCAGGCTAACTTCCTGTCTTGACGAATATCCTACAACTAACTTTTTGTGAGAAAAGGGTTAAAAGGCTTGCATGTGACGAAAAAACTATCCTAATGGAGGTGATACACCAAAATGATGCAGTTCTACTTGTTTTCCTAAAACTATAACCAGCTACAACAAAGACGAATAATTATTTCACAAATCAAATAAGATCATGATATTCGTCAATATTTCATGCGAAGGCTCGAAGTTATCCAACTTCTGCATGTTGGAAAAGTGATTTTTCACAACATACAAAGAATTGGAAACCAGATGAACACAACCCACAACCTGAATTTACTATGAAATCTTCCTATTTCTACAAAGCATAAATGAGACAGAGCATAGGATTTGAAATTAAATCACAATAACTTTGTCAAATCATTCATCTGACAATGGAAAAATAAGAATAATTGACAAGGAAACTGAAAAAAACTCTCTATTGCACACTGAAAAATAATATCTATTATAATGATGAAAGCTAAAAAGTGCTGAGATAAAATGTTTTTTATACTATGTCTATAGCAAAAAACAAAGAACTAGAGGGAAAAAATGAGGAAAAAAGAATATATAGAAGACTCTCCTTCAAAAACCCTAATATGAAAATCTGCATGAGAAAAAGCCTTGGGCGGATTTGCCCAAAATAGCCTTAAAAACTCATGCGTAACACTACCAAAAATAGCCATTGCTGCAAAAAATAGGCTCCCCACTGATAATACATGAAAATGACTCCTTCTGCTCAAAATAGCTCTGAAAAAGCACAATACCTCTGAAAAATCTCTGCATGCAACCCTGAGCTAAATATAGTGTTGAGAAAAAGAAAAACCCCCCCTATTGAAATTATGCATGCTGCTAATGCCAAGATTAGCTCCAAAATAATAACTCCTCTCTTTGATATTTGCATGCTCTCTTTATTCCTTTTCCTTACTTAGATAATTTTATCTTAAAACTAAAATAAATAAATAAAACAATTCATTTTATTTTTTTAGATGCTAAAGTAAAATATATATTTTCCTTTAAAATTTTATAATTTAATATAAATTTATTAATATTTTTATAGATAAATCTTTAATAAATTTATATTGAATTATAAATTATATTTTAAGCTCAAAGAAAATAAAAATCATTATCATATTTTAATATATATTAGTCAAGATTTTTGATTTAAAAAATCTTGATTAATACATTGATGCAGGAGCATCCCCTATCGATGAGCAATCTTGCATCAACCAAAAATATTTCTTTGCAGTTTTATTCTTGTTTAGTTCTTTGTGTATTTTTTTGTGTTCTTACCGATATGTGTCGGTAGTTTCTTGTTCTTCATGGAAGATCTTGTTTTCAGTTTCCTGGTGGTTTCATGTTTTTTATTCCATATTTTTTGTTCATTTGGGTTCTTTTTCGATCAGTTATCACTTCCAGTTGGTTGTTTTTGGGTTCCCGGGATAGTTCTTGTTCTTACCAGTTGGTTTTCCTTCATTACCTATGTGATTCTTGGCATGTGGATCCATCTTGGGTCTTGTCTGATGTTCTTTGGTGTGTGGCCGACCTTCTTGCTGAACTGCATCACTTGGTTGTTATTTTCCAGAAAGATTTACCTAAGTTTTAGGGCCGACCTAATTACACATTTCATTTTCTTGCATTGGTGAATGTAATCTTATGAGGCTGACTCGGATATGTTCCAGTGGGTATAAATGTGATGTTATGCAATCATTTATAGGGACGGGTGAAGTAGAACCAAGGATAAGGATTGAGATTTGAATATTATGATCCGGTTGATTCTTAGAGTCTCGGTTGGATTGTATCTGGCTTGAAGTCTGCATGTAACCGGTTAATTACCAAATGTTCTTTGATAATAATATGATGATGGCTAGATGATTGACGGAAGTTATAAGGCTTTATTATGATCTATTTATGTGAGTTTGCTATGTTTTCTTGTTGATTCATGGTGTGGCTCTTGTTGCATAAGTCGGTTGACTCCTTTGTGGGTTTTTACCGGTTATGGTTGCATCATACATATTAAAATATGATAATTATTTACAAAAGAATATAGTTCTTTTAGCCCTTTTGCTTGGGCTTACAATGTAACTAGGTCAATAACTTAAAATTCATGCACTCGACATATATTACATGCATTGATTTGTTTTAATAAAAAAAAATGAAAAGAAAAAGAAATCTTGATTTAGGGCATGAGGAATAAAAGAGCTCCAGACCCTAATTTTTTTTTTCAATTTACTTTGCATCATTTCTCTATCTTCCCCATGAATTGTTCCTTCTGGCCCACATGCACTCTTCTCCTGCTCGATTTAGGGTTTCAACTGGGGTTTGGAGTGGATTTCAGAGGATGAACAAGGTCTTACACTGTAGGATATCTACATGGTTTGTAAACACAAAGCTATTTTAGGTCGAGTATGCATGGTCTTTTCCTCATATCTTTTGTAATATTTCCTTCCTTATATTTTATTTTAGCAAATGGAGTTTTGAAGTTTCTTTCGTTGTTTCTCATTATGAAGACTATATTTTGCATATGCTAGCATTTTGACCTAGCTATAGCTTTATTTCTAAGATTCTGGGTAGACAACTGAGTGTTATTTTTTTGCCTTTGGGTTTTTCTTTGTGACCCACTATATCTTTCATGCATGGAAGATTTATCTTTTTAGAATCACGTATATATTTAGGGTTTTAAGATGAAAACCCTTTGTCATTACTTCTCATGCCTAAAGTCAGACTTTAGGTGCATATCTCTATTATTACCATGCTTTGCATGCAAAGAAGCTACTAAAACCTTAATGAATTTGGAGATTTGTAAAAGTGACTATATCTATTGATTTTGAATAAAGTTGCCCTTATTGTGGCTTGTTCTTTTGAATGGTCTTTATACTATAGAAACCATGGGCTAAATATTTCTCTAATTGTGACTGTTTACTATCTTGGGACAATCATATTGGCTCTATGATTGTCAGAGATAAATCTCCTTTTATTTTTATATTATTGTATAAGTAATTGTGTTATATGTATAAACACGTGTAAAATTAAGTATAAGGGATTGATATTCATTATAAAAGTCCTATACAAGTTTTACTATTGGTCTTTGTTCTTTGTAGCTTCAGTAATCTTCAATGGACTTTACTTTTCATATCTGAAACTTTGATGAAGGTTCTTGTAAAATGCATGACTGTCTTTATTGATTTTTGAAGAAGGTCTGAAAGCTTTCACTGGCTGTTTGACAGACTCACTCCTCTTTAGTACTATTGTCTTTGATTATCTGCTACAACATCTCTTTGAATATCACTTCCACTATCCTTGACCTTGATCTACTACTTAATGTGTTGATTAGCATCCTAACTTGTGTGATGGCTCACTGTGAAATGTTTTGGGGATCGACACTTTGATTTCTCATGCATATGACAAGTGATTCTAAATGTTCAATGAATTACTCTTCTAAAAATATAGAACTCACCCTTTGGCTATAGTTTATCTTCATGTTGGTTGAATGTTTTTCCCATTTCATGGCTACTATAAAGCATGCATTTCCTCTGTGATGATTGTGACTTCAAAAGTATTGTGCAATTCTTCTTGTGATCAAGGTAGTCACTTGTTGCTTAAATTGCTCAAACTATTGCTTTATTAATCACTGTGATTGGTTTTCATTGTAATACCCTAAAATTGGTCATTTAAACCATGGGCCCCTAATCTCGACAACATCACCAAGGTCCTAACCGAAAGCAATTAAATCAACCTTGAGCACATTATTAATTCATTAATCATCAAATGTCACATGGCAAGTGAATTACTCAATATTAATTAAATATTTATTTAATTAATTGAATCATTCCAAGAAAATCATTTTGATCAATTATCCTATTTAATTTATTAAATATCCTGGCATATTTAATTAATTAATAAATTTGCCATGTAATCATGCAAAAAAGGAATTAATTTATTACAAAAGAGGAATTAATCACATAGCAAGAGTTAAATTGAAAATAAAATAAAAGAATTAAATTGAGAGAGAAATCAAACAAAGATATTATTTATTTTTCTAAATTGGGAACTTGAAATCATAAAAACAATTAATTGAATTATTAATCATTCTCTAAAATTGAAACTCCAAGCTTTTGAGAAAAAGAAGTTCAGTTGCATTGAAAAGACTCTTTTCTTGAATAAATCAAAGAATTATCTATTTTTATCACAAATGCATGGAATTAATTAATTCTTATTTCTAATGCAACTTGAACTTCTTATTTGAATGCATTTCAATTAAACTATAATTGGAATCTATCTCAAGGTTAACTAAACCTGATTTCTCAATTATTTTAATTAATTCTAAATTGTGATTTTTCTTGATCTCTCTTGTGAATTTCTATAAATTCAGCCTTCAACTCTCATTCAAATCACCCCAAAGATACTTGAGAAATACCTTGGAGATTATTTTTATGTTGATTTTTCTTTGGAGTCATTGAAGATATTGTGCTTGCTTTTTTGAGATTATTGCATCTTAGTTTGGCTTTTTGCATATTTAGTTTATTCATTATTGCTTGAATCCATATTGCTTGAATCACTATTGCTTGAATTATTCATCCATCTTGCATCCATATAGTTTAATATCATGCTCATATAGATTAAATCCTTCATATTGGTGTAGTCTAGTCACTAGTATTGCTTATAAAAATCTGAGAGCAATCTTATACTCACATCTTTTAGAAGGCAATTAGTTGCTTTGTTATGGTTTATTATTTATTGATTATTTATATACTAACCTTACATGTAATGACTTAATTGAAGTGTTGTGCCTTGCAACTATCAGACCTTATTTCACTTTTTCACATACACACTCATCATTATTGTCTTGAATATGCAATCATGTATTGTTCTTTGTGACTATCAATCACTTCTATTAGATTGCTCTATATTCTTGATGTTTTTGATAATAATGACAAGGATGCTCTCATGTTTTGATTTTTTTCTCTTAAGATTCTCTGAAACTTGATATCATTGGTTATTTCTAATTACATGCATATACAATATAATGTTCATGGTTACAATAAAAACTCTATCTGCTCTTTGGTCTATAAGTTTATTTTTGATTCAATATTTCCATAACTGATCATAAATTCTCTTTTGGTGGATACTCGGTGTCCCTAATTAGTTGTGGCTTCTCTTCTTTATAAATCTCTCAGTTTTTCTTGTTGCTATTCTTAAATACTCCCACCAAATCTAACCTTTTGAGTTCATCAATGTGCTTGCTGCCTCTGATATTGACTTTTGTTAATTTTTACATGCTTTTAAGGTTGAGAGTTACTCATTGACACGATATCCCTCCCTGTAGTTGACTACACTTTTATTATTACAATCTTTCTTCTTTGTGGTGGGAGTATCATGCATTCACTGTTCTTTCAGTCTAAGTGGTTGCTTACAAAATTCTTGTCTTAAAATTTATTGAAGTGTGACTGAGATTTCTCTACTGAAACTTCCCATAATATAGGGACTGTCTCCATTTGGTATAGACCTTTTCCATTGTTTTTCTTGTGGATCTCATAGACTATCATTGATCCTTCTAAAGTTATTGTATACCTATAGATTTCACTCCGATGCTTGTTATTTAATCTTTTTCTTTTTGACCTGAGGCTGCCTTAGATAACATTATATGTCTAGGAGATGATTGTGCTTGTGGTCTAATGGCTTGTGAGATTTATTGTTTTCATCTTTATTGTGCAAGACTACAAGATGCTCACTATCAAAGTTTGCAAGATGAAGACCTGTTGTGAACTATGCTTTTAACTGTATCACTATAAATGATCATTTTCTATTCTATTCTTTATCAAAGTTCATGGGGTGGGGTTTCCTCTTATATAGTTTGATGCTCACGGATAAGACCTTACCATGATGAATGGTAAAGGTTGTTGTTAAAAAAGTGTTTTCTGCTAAAATATTCCAATGCAAGTAAAAGACTGCTCACCTTCTACCCAAACATAGTTGTTCTTCTAATGCTGGACTACGAGCATGTGTGATATTTACAATGATCTTTATTGTCCAAGGGCATAATACTTATTATTCTCTTCCCACAAGACTCTATTTTATGGTTAGTGACTTATGATACTGTTCTTGCTTGAGTATGTATTCACAGTGATCATGATGATGGTGTTTGCACCTGCTCCTCTATACATTACTAATCTCCTAGTTTTGGGACCCTTAGCTACTGTAACTGCTGATTTTATGCTTTTGATGTAGTAGACTTTGGGACTATTCTACAACCTGGATGACCTTATCTTCATCTTAATTCTCTATAACATTCTAGGCTAATAGTATTGGTCACTGTACCATGACTAATTTGAATATTGTGAGTGCAGACTATGTTATCCATGGATACTTTTGACAATAATCAGCATTTTATTTGTTGCATATTAAGTGATGAGCCTTGAGATTGAGTTTGTTGCTGCTGTAAAAAGATTTTGATCTATCATTAAATTTTGGTATTATGACTGCAAATAATCTCTTTCCTTGATGATTGTTCTGAGTATGATGTAAGCGTTTTAGCTTGATGTTGCAACATACACTCTGTGATAAATTCTCTGTCAAGCTTTACAATATTTGTTTTCTAATACAATAGCTTTGATATGTACTATTAGCTACCATACAAGATGATGAGTCTGTGACATATCATTTCTGCCCTATACCCTATATCTGAAATATTAAAACAAAGTCTTGTATGATGTGAAATGCATTTTTCACCAGTTTCTTGAGATTGGGGCTCTTCTTTAAAGCCTTTTGTTAAGGCTTGATGGTATCTTTGAATATCTATGAGTGTGCACCTATAACCTAGATACAACATAGTATCTTAGCTCCTAAATTAGCTATTTAGGATATCATTATTGTTTCTATTATGATCATGGAGTTCTACAGGGTAACTTTGATTTAGATCATGCCTTGATTCTCATGCACTGATACTCTAGCATAACAACCTTATTTGCTTGTAAGATGGCTCTTGGTATTATGTGTTCACTATGGCTATGTACTATTTTTGGTTGTGGCTTTCCATATTTTCATTCACTACTAGTTCTTTTAGGCATGATTGTCTTCTCTTCATTAATGACTATGACAGTGAATTCATTATCAAGCTGCCCTAGTTTTAGAATTTATGGGTGCCTTTGATTGTCCTAAAGAGTCAATGTTTCTCTCCTTTATCCTTGGGAATGTTATCTTTTGCTGGGCTACAACTTTACTATATCAATAATCACTATCCTTTATAAGATAACTCTATGCATTTTTTCATCTTTCAAACCCCTGCCTTAAAAGCCGTGTTCACTGCTTTGGAGATGGTAATGTCCTTGTGATCATTGGTTTGTTTTGATTCACATGGTGACTTTAGTTAGTTGTTCTTCATTGAATACAATCATGTTTGTTGTTGTATATACTACCATTGGATGGAAGTTTGTACTATCATTGATTGACAATATATGGGACCATGGGCATTGTTGTACTCTATGTTTAACAACTGATTAGTGTCACCCTGTGAATGATAACTTGTATGTTGAGCTCAACCCTTGTGGGAGCCCATTTTTACCCCACATACTTGATATTCATGAAATGGAAACTTGTATTCTACCTGCATAATGAACAAACAAGTTAGAAAAATAAGAATCTCATGAAGCTTCTAATGATATGTCATTTTGATCCTTTTGATTTCTCTTGCTTAATCTGGTCTGATTTATTTTATTTGGAGTCTGATAGCTATAATCATATGTTTTGATACCTTTATGTAGATTTAGTATACATTCTGATGAGTTTTTGTATAAAAGTATGGTTATCCTCATTTCTCTAACTTAATTTTCAACTCTTTTGTAGGTATTGGTGGAATGGGAGCAAAAGAAACTGGAGATGGGTGAGAAGATAAAGATTTGACACTTCTTCAAACTCTAGCTCATCATTTTGGGCAATGATGGGTCACCTTACTGTTATACCCATTCTTTCATTTGTTTATATATTTCATCTACATTCTTATATGAGAATGTATGATTGTAGCTATGTCAGCTATTCCCATGGCTTGTGTGGTATACCTTATATGTTTCTTATAAATAAAAGTTTTTTTTTATGCAATGTTTCTTTGTTATCTTTGTTAAAATAGTTTCATAATAAAATATTTTGAAATCATAATTTGCAAAATGAAGATTTTTGTAAAAATAAAATTGTCTACCTTTTTTCATCTGCAATGTTTAAGGCCTGTAATAGGCCACCAAATTTAGTTGTAGTGAAATTTGGTAATAGACATATTGAACATATCAATGGAGTGTCCTTGTGATGCCAATTACCTTCTCATTAGACAAATAAATTCTATCATAACTCCTTAAATGAGCACATTTATAGTGTCATAAATTGTAACCCCTTTACAACTTCATACTACCTTTTGGATCATTTCTTTAGAGTGATCTCTCATTGATCATTTTAACCCTATTTATAGCAAGTTGAAACAAGACTTACATACATTTTGAAGGTTCAAATCAGAGTTGCAAAGATGTCTTCTTGTTGACTTCTCTTGTTGATCTTATGAACTCACATCATAGTTGGTGACGACTCCAATGAAACATGAGTTCGTTTCATAGTAATGTTGCTATGCTTCTCCTCGTCTTAGAGGTAGCTTATGATAGGGTTGAGTGGTCATTCTTTTTGTTGGCTCTTGAAATGTTTGGCTTCCATAATAGATTTTTTAATATGGTTGAAACTCTCGCCCCTATCGCTTCTAATGCTCTATTTGTCTAGTGAGGATCCTAACTTGACAAATGGAATAAATATTTTTTATCTCTAGATCGGAGGATGGTCCATGAGAACACTAGGAACCTATGTATGGTCAATGTGGTCAAATTTGGGATCCATTGGTTGAAAAATATAAAAATTGTCAAAAAATGTCAATGTTATCATGACAATGTTTCTTATCAATTGACAACTTTTCAAAAGTTTGTTAAAAACTAATAGATGGTGGCTAGGGTCAATTAAGGAGGCATTAAATTATTTTGTGGGAATAAATAGGCCTCCATTGTACATCCCAAGGGTTGAAGCTTTTGGTTTTGAAGTTGAAGCAATAAAATTTCATCTATTTCTACATTTTCTCAAAGCTTTATGTCTGCAAATTGGCTTCGTACAGTCCGTACATGTTGAATAGACTCTTCAAACTGGTTGGGACTTAAAAGGGACTGAATCTACTTTCCAAAACTTTTTTATTTCATAATTTTTCATTTAGTAATCAGAAAGTTATAGCTTTTTCTTTCCAAGTTGGACCAAACCCCTGGTTGGGTAACCAGTGAACTAAAAAAAATGCATAACTTTTCATTCCTTCAATAGAAAATACCAAAAATTGGTAGAGGATGTATTTTTGGTGCTCTATTTATTGACATGTTCTTGTACAAATTCATGAGTCCCTAAAACTGATTGGGAATGATTCTAGTCTTAGTTATCTTTCATTTACAGTTGGTGGCATTAAATTTTATCAATATTTGCAGAACATACAAGCTATTATTTTTTGGTGGGTTAAACCCTTACCTAGGTTAACTAGAGACAAAGGAAAATGCACAAAACACAATTCCACTGGTGAAATCTAAAACTTGGTGGAATAGTCTATAAATATTATGGCCATTTTTTATAAACTTAGCTATAGATCCATTCTGATAAATTCAAGTATTTTTGCATAACCTTCATGTTATGCATACCAAATTGCCTTGCATAACCTTCATGTTATGCACATTTACTACAGACAAGAGAATTTTTTGCCTTAGCAGCTTTTTCTGGCTCCTCCTTTTCTATTTTTAAGCTGACCTCTTCAGCCAGTCAAAGTCACTTAGGGTGACCGGTCGAAGGGTCCTTTATTGTCAACAAGTCGATCTCCTGGTTCACTCCTACCGGTTGGTGGGTGGTGGCGACGTGTTAGCTACTCGAGACTCGATGGGGTGAACTTACCTCTCCCTCCTAGTATCGAGTTCCTTTGTTTTTCATTGTTGCACATTCCCTATATCTGACATGTCAGCTACTAGGGACTCAGCGAGGTGAAGCTCTTGACTTGGCCGAGTGCCAAGCTCCCCGAGCTCCCTCTATTTGGTGCCAATGTGGATGTGGTGGGGCCTAGGTGATGTGGAGGTCTTCGACATTTTACTCGAGCCTTGGTGGAGTCATCTTTTGTGCCTGGGCAAGTGCTGAGTTTTTCCAAGTGGCTTTATAGTCTGACACGACGGTTTCGTGGCAGTTACTTGGGACTCAGTGAGATCCCTTTTCTCACTTGCATGAGTGTCAAGTTATTTTCATGGTTGTGTGTCTACTGACTTGGGTGATCATTTGTCCTTGTGGGGTCTTCTTTCTCATCTGATGGTTTGTGTGGCATGATCTTGGCCGCCCATTTTCACCTAACTCTCATCAGATGATTATGTTTTAAACTATTATTGGGCCTAATGGGCAACTATGTGTGGAGATCTCAAACATTCATCTTCACGTGAATCTCCTTATTGACAATAAGAATTCAAATATGCATTGTTCATTAACATTTAAACTCCCTTGTGAATGGTGGTTGTTGACCTAGTGGTCAAGACATTTTTTTTGCTCAGTCGGCACCCAAAATGTGATCAGATCGCGAATCTCGACCCAGCTACTAGAATGTTTTGCCATTACTCCAGAGGTGACTATTGGAATAGATTTTGAATGCCACCATGCCCTCTTCAATGCGATATGAGAACTTTTGAGGCTCTATAGGTGTACTCAAACCCTTTCTGTGCAAAGACTTCCCTTTTCTGTAAGGGAGTTTTCTTTCCCAAAGGAAGAGGATATTTTTACAAATTTGCATGCCATCATAGCATTCTCTAATCTGATCTCCCTTTTGAGTTTTTTTTTTGGTAACCTAGCCCTAGGTGAGGGTTAGGGTTTCTTAACTGGTGGTTCCATTTCAAGTTATGCCTCATCTATAAAGGAATTTTTGTATCTTTATGGAGGGATCTTCTTTTTTTTTCTCCTATAGAAATCTATTCTTCTACACTTGTAAGTGTTGCCTTGCCTTCATATGAATAAAATTTGTTTGTTTTTCCTTTATTCAGTTCTTACAATCTATGTAAGGTCTTACCTCTTTGCATAAATGATTTTCAATTGTTTTCCTTAGCATAGTTGCGTGTATTGATCCTTTTTGTGGTTGACATCTGTGAACTGAATTAGTTCCTCTTGCCCTCCTACATATTTCCAATCTCCACTCTTTTCTTAGGAAGCTGATTGGGATAGAATCTTGTGCATACTTTGGGTAGTTTTACTTGTGATTTATGCAGTTGTAGGTAGGAAGATCATATTCCATCTAGGTGCAAACCTTTTCCCCTCTTTCAAGCATTTCATCTTGTTGGTGTAAATAATTATTCATCATGGATATTATTACACTTACTTAAGTTTACTTAGGATAATGCATTTTCATAATAGTTTGGGTATGAGACACTTGGGTGTTTGTGCCACATTGGGATAGTGTGTGTAGGAGAAATTCCACCTTTTATGGTGTTGATCTTGTTGTTACACTCCACTCTTGTTGTTACACTCCACATTCAGTGGGTGATCCACCTCATGTAGAATATTATATTATTTCTCCTACCTACCCACACCTATTTCCTACCTACCCTTGTTTCTTATTGAGCCACATGTCATGTTTGTGTGCTCACATATCCCTAGCCTTGCCTATATAAGCAGGCTCATCTACATTGTATGTAACTATTGAATTATGTTATTGATCTTTTTCTATTGATGAGAATATAGTTTATTCTTGTCCCATATTATGTCTCTATTTTGTACATTTCATTGAGCTCTTGATCTTGGCAAAATCTCACATGGTATCAGAGCCATTAGAGTGTCATTGGTTTGCCAATTGAGAGAAATTTGATGTTATTTGGGGTTTGCATTTTGGAATTTTCTATTGCAGGTTATTATTGAAGCTTGATGGATCAAATATAAGGTTGCCATTGGATTGAGGAGGTCCAAGAAAGTCAGTTTTGCCTTTTGTTTCATCCAAATCGGACTTCGAAGGCCAAATCTAGAGGCATTTGAAGTTTGACGCTGCGACGGAAATTTTCTAGAAATTATAATTTTGCAAGCAATTTTCAAATAGCGATATCTCACTCATATGGACTCATTTTTCCGAGCAATTTTTTTTGTTTTGGGGTAGAATTTTGTGATCTGTACAGTGGTGCAAGAGGTTTCTGATTTTTAGATACAGGGTTTTTAGAAATCATGAAATCCCAGTTTTTACAACTTTGGAGGCTTCATTTGGGCTCATATGGACTCCTTTTCAGGTGCCGTTTTTTTTGAAAGTGCATATTTTTTCATCTACTTTCATAATCTGCCATTTGTTTGCAGTAATTTTAAGTAGAAATTGTACTTTCATTATTTGGCCATTTTTGGCATATTTGGTACTTGCATTTTGCTTGGATCTTAGTTTAGATCACTAGCAGTATTTGTTGAAGTCTCTTAGATCTCATTTTGAGAAGTTGTAAATTGAAATCAGAAGTCCACTTTGTCTTGTTTTGCAAGTGGCCTATTGTACATGCACTACATATAAAGTGCCAAAATCATTATTTTGGGGGGTACTTTGATTGAGTGAATTTGGGGGGGTGTCTCTTGTGCTTTTGTGCTCTTGTGTTCCTTCCTTTTTGTTGCTATGGGTTCTTCTAAGTTTCCTCTCTTAACTCCACATAGCTATGCTACTTGGAAAATTGATGCATGGAGTAAACTTATGGAAAAAGGACTCACTCATTACATTGATGGAACTATTGTTGCTCTAGCTGATCCTAAGGCTGATCCAGTTGGTCACTTAGATTGGCTCACTAAAAATATCATGGCAATTGGTACCTTAAGAAAGTATGTATCAAAGGATCTCATTTTTCATATTGAGAATTGTACTCTAATCAAGGATGCTTGGCAAAAGTTTCAAGACTTGTATGGTCAAGTTGATGAGATTAGGGGATATCAAATTGATAGTGATCTCACCATGTTGGATCCTAAGAACTTTGATACTATACAAGATTATGTCACTAAGGCAAATGAGTTGAGGGCACAACTCAAAGATTGTGGCATTGATAAAAAAGATACTCAATTGATATTCAACTTGATAGGCAAGCTTCCACAAGAATATGCAACATTTGTTTCTAGTTTCCAAACCCATAGGATGACAATGGGTTCAAGCTACAAAATGCCTACATTTGATGCTTTCAATGAAATGTTGATGATGGAACAAACTAAGTTGATAAGCATGGGCATTCTTAAGGCTTCTAAGTCTCAAGCATTAGTGGCAAATCAAGGGAACAAAGGAAATCAAGGAAAGGACAACTCAAACAAGAAGAAATGGCAATCAAAGCCTAAGGACAAAGCACCAACTTCTCCAAAATAAGGAGATTCATCCTCTTCCAAGAGAGATAATTCACCAAAGAGGGAGAGACCTACTTTTTCTTATTGTAAAAAGATTGGTCATGAGGAGCATCGTTGCCATTCTAAGAAGATTGATGAACTCACACATATCATCAAAAAGCATAACATTGATTTGCCTAAAGTCTACAAGAAGGATGATTCATCAACTTCCACTTCCTCACATTCAAAAGGAAAAGGGAAAGCATTCATGGCTTCTACAAGTGGGAAGACTCACTCTTTTGGAAAAAGAAAAGGAAAAGCTCTATGTGCTACTATCACTCATGATTCAGAGAGATGGCTTCTAGATTCAGGGGCTTCTCAACATATGGCATCTTCGCAGTCCATGTTCTCTACATTTGAGCCTTGCACCATGCCACAGATTTTGATGGGCAATCATACATACATGGATGTGATTGGGAAAGGATCTATTGACATTGGGGATAACTCCTTCAATGATGTGTTGTGTGTACCCTACTTGACAAACAATCTCCTTTCTATCTATCAAATCACACATGGCACAACTAAGAGAGTTGTGGAGTTCACACCTAACTCAGTTTTCATTAGAGACATGGAGACTATAGCTATCATTGCGACTGGGGTGGTTGATCATGCATCTCGGTTATACTCCTTTTTAGATTTTGTTGATGATGATGATTTCACATTTGATGATTCTACACATGATGATCACACTTATTGTGATGGTTCAGATTTTGAGGAGAACTTTGGACACTTGAACATGGGGATTCTCACATGTGACCTCATTCTGGAGTCTTGTATTTCATCTCCTCCTATTGATATCACATCACCTATTGCACCTAATGATGCAGATAGTGCGACAGTTTTGCCTTCATGTGATTCAGTGCAGCAGGATATTCATTGTCTTCTAGCTTCAGATTCATGGGATGATTACTTGACAGACATTGCAGGTTTGTTTGTGGAATCCTACATTGCAGATTTGGGAGACATCATTGATGACATTCATCTTCTCTTTGATGAAGGTGATCCTTCTTCGATTGTTGCGAGGGCACACTCTGACCCTCTTGTGCATTCTCTACATGATCATTCTTTCGAGGTTGACATGATTGTGGATACTTATGTACAATAGTTGGAGGAGGTCTCTTTATTTTTTGAGGAGACATGTGAGTCTTTGGGACATGTTCTATATCCATCTCCACTAGATCTTGGAGTGCCTTTTTCAGCAGTGTGGCATAGTTTACCACCTTTGGAGGGGGTATCTTTCAGCATCGACATGGGGACATTTGAGCAGTTTTCAGAGATTCCATTCATCATGAGTTTTCTTCATACATCTTCCCTTCATGATTGGGGAGACTTCATGGATACACCTTTGGTTTTGTTTCTTCCTAAGGGGAGGAATGTTGTTCGACGTTCGTGGAGCAGTTTCTTCATACATCGAGCTTCTATCATTGGTGCAGATTCTTCATTGAGGGAGGATCACAGTTTGACTTCTCTTCTTCTCTCATATGGGGGGGACTTTTTCCTCACATGGGGTTTTGTTCCTCACATTCTTCTTTGAGAGTTTTTTGTATAGCTTTCATCTCTCTTTCCCCACTTTGTGAGAGTTTTCATTGCATTGGTTTGCATGCATTTGCATTTTTACATGGGTACCTAACATGGCCTCATAGCCGGGACCCATCTTGCATTGCTTAGTTGCATTGTAGACTTAAGTGCATTCCTCTAAGTTGCACTTAAGGGGGGGTGTTGGTGTAAATAATTATTCATCATGGATATTATTACAATTACTTAAGTTTACTTAGGATAATGCATTTTCATAGTAGTTTGGGTATGAGACACTTGGGTGTTTGTGCCACATTGGGATAGTGTGTGTAGGAGAAATTCCACCTTTTATGGTGTTGATCTTGTTGTTACACTCCACATTCAGTGGGTGATCCACCTCATGTGGACTATTATATTATTTCTCCTACCTACCCACACCTATTTCCTACCTACCCTTGTTTCTTATTGAGCCACATGTCATGCTTGTGTGCTCACATATCCCTAGCCTTGCCTATATAAGCAGGCTCATCTACATTGTATGTAACTATTGAATTATGTTATTGATCTTTTTCTATTGACGAGAATACAGTTTATTCTTGTCACATATTATGTCTCTATTTTGTACATTTCATTGAGCTCTTGATCTTGGCAAAATCTCACACATCTTTCTCCATTTTCCCTCTCAGAATCACTAGATTAGGTCCTATTGCACTCAAGATTGATAGGAATTCAGCCTTCTCTAGATACTCAACCTTATTGCTATAAGTCCCACACTTGGTAGTTTTTTTCCATGTTTCACAAGGTTGATGATCAAGGCTGGTCATCATAGGGTGTAACCTTTGTGCAACAGTTTTTGGCATACCCTATAGGACTGCTATTTCAACATTCATGCTAAGGATTTAGTGGTGCTCTTAGCATCCCCGCCTTTTGAGGCAATCAATCAAGCACATGTCGACTCTCAAGGATAGATTTAGACTCTCAGTATTACTAGTTGTAGCTTTATGCCAAGAAGACTAACAAGATCATCATCAAGAGGTAATTTTCAATTTACCGAGCTTCCTTATTCAGGTTCTAGGAGTAGAAGGGGTAGGTTGTCTTTTTCATCTACAAGGAGAACTCAAGAAGAAGAATCTACAAGCCTAAGGTCCCATTCTACCCCTCCTATTAGAATATTATCATAGGCCAAAGCTCCTGCCATCCATATCAATAAGTCACTTTTTGCCATGGTGATTCCTAGAGCACACATCTTTGTCACCTTTAATAGTGGCAACCCCCTAGTCCTAACTCAAAAGGATAACATTCTAGGAGCATCCTTGAAGGCTTTACCATATTTTACTAGACAGACATCTACCTCCCAAGAGAAACAAATTAAAGATATTTCAAGCATCTACATTGTGTTTGATGTCACTAAAGACAATTTTATAGTGAGGCTTCTTGCTACCTCATTCAAAGTAAAGGCCCTTCAGTGGTAGAGAGGACTAGATCCTAACTTAGTTCACAATTGGGATGAGTTAGGGGAGGAGTTATGCAAATATTTTGAAGACAAAAGTGACTATCTGTCACTAATGGAGTAGCTAACTACAATCAAAAGAGAACCCCATTAGTTCATGGGTGATTTTAACTATAGATTTCAAAAGACATGGGATAGAATCCTATCATTAGTAAAGCCTTCATCAAACCATGTTTTTATGTATTTCTTAAGGCTCTAAATAGTGACATTTCCAATATGATTCAATCTATGGGAGGAGATAAACTTCCAGGGGCATATGATACTGCCACAAGGGCATAAAATTGTTTAATATAGGTTGGAAAGTTATCCCCTAGGCCTCCAATGCCCTTATTTCTAGAGGCTTCTACCCAAGAGTTTGTTTTGGATCCTATTCCAGTGGCTTCAATAAGCCATCTACTTACACCTTCACCTATTCCACTACCATCAAAGTTACAAGTGCTTAAGACTCTATTCCAGGGACTTAGTAATGAGTTGGTGACCTTGAAGAGGCAACAATTTCAAAACCATAAGCCTTATCAGTAGCAAAATCAAAACTATCAGCATCAAAGATCCACTTTTCAAGGGTAGAACCAATGGAATAATGTTAGGCCCTTGAATATCTTGAATCCCTCAGCTACAAGTACCTCAAAGGCTATAGTGCCAATTCAAAACAATCTTACTCAAGAACAAGATTGTTGTGTCCCATGCAATCAGCCACATAATCAGGTTGCATGCTAGAATGGTGAGTTCTCTCAAGCCTTAGTAGAACAAAGTGAGCTTACAACATAAGGCCAGCAACAATTTAATGATGGCTCTTGTCATCCATAGGTAGATACAAATTTTATGAATTGGCAGGAGGATGATTTCTGTGAAATAAATTAGATAAGTGGGAACAATGTGGCCAACAATACAAGATAAAAAAGGAGGGAGATAGACCCTATTGTTTCTTCTACCATAGCAACTCCAACTCCACAGACTATCATGAAGACTAAAATGTCAAAGATCCCTGATAAAGTGGCTTCTCCAAATAAAGAGTAGGATTTAACTCAAAGGGTCATGCAAGGAGAGTCACCTAGGACTCCTATAATATCAAAACCAGGCCTTGTTGTTGAAAAGGTCCTTGCTAAAGCTATCATCCCCTTTAATATTGTAGAACAAATGAAAAGGGCCAGCATCAATGTATCTATGTGGGATGCTCTTGCTATCCCATCTCAGAGAGACCTACTTCAAGTGGAAATAAAGGGGATGGATGTTGTAGAGGGTACCAGTCAAGGTTGTAGTTCTTTAGTTTCTACAAGCTTGGTGTAGCCTTCAGAGGTAGAGAATCAAAAGAAAATTAGTAAGCCTCCCCCCTTTTATCTATCATTAATCATAGGAGATAAAGTTATTCATAATTGTATGATAGATAGTGGGGCTAGTAGTTCAGTTATGCCCAAGGGAATAGCTAACTGCCTAGGTATCAAATATGAACCTATCACAAAAGGAGTGGTACTACTTGATGGCACATCAGTTTAGACTATTGGGGTCATTAAGGATTTAAATCTAACCTAGCATTCTTACCCAGGTTGTAGTGTGTTTCAAGACATCTCAGTGATTAACCTCCCTACCTATTTTTCCATTTGTTTATCTAGGGAATTCACTGCTAAGATAGGTGGCTACCTATCTTCTAATTGGTCTCACATGTTGTTTAGGACAAGATGTGGTACCAAAGTAACCATTAGGGTTGAGCCTATTTCTAATGATCATATATATCCCTATACCCCAAGTCCTATCAACATGAATTTTACTTCCCATGAGGAGAAAGAAGAAATTTCAGTAAGAGAGCTTGCAACTCAGTTGGATGAGGTTCATGATTGCCTACTAGATGAATGGGCAAACACATTTCAGTTTGATCCCATTGATTAAATCAAAGAGACGGGCCTAGGTACCTATTGCATCAATGAGAATGATGCTCCTATCCCCAATCTCTCAAAAGAAGACAGTGACATGCATGCATTGTGGGACATGTTCTTTGATGTCTCAAGGAACAAGAATGGTGCAAGGATCGGTGTGCTAGTGATTTCTCTTAAAGGGGAGAAATGTTACTTTTCATTCAGACTTCATTTCTGATGCACTAATAATATAGCTGAGTATGAGCCCTACTATTGGGTCTCCAAACAACACAAAAAAGGATTAAATCATTAAGGGTACATGGAGATAGTGAGTTGGTTGTAAATTGGGTCAAAGCTCAGAGTACCACCAAGAACAACCTTTTCAAGTCCTACAAGCATAGAGCATGGGACATAATTGAAGGTTTTGAGGCCTTCAATATTTATAGTATCCCTAGAAATCAGAATAAACATGTTGAAAGATTAGCAACAGTTGGTGCTCAACATGACATTCCATCCCATGTTGCAGTAGAGAAATAATAACAAATCAAACTTGTAGTGAGATGGTGCCTAATAACCAAGTGAATTGGAAAGTCTTTGACTCTAATCGGCAAATTATGAGTTTCCTCCAAGATGAACCAGAGTTCTCACATCAAAATTAAAGCATGTTGTAGGACCAATATGGAGATCAGATTATGCAGTTAAGCTCAAACAAGCTTTCCAAGGGATTGATCACCTTGGAGGGTATCTTCAACATTGATGATCAAATAAAAGGGAGAGCAATGAACCTAGCCGCAAAGAAACGAGACTACAAATCAGTCCCTATAGCTAATGGAAGATCTCTCAACTTGGGAAAGATATGTTCCCAAAGTGATCAAGGTACTTTTGTCAATCTTTGTCAAGAGTATAATGATATTTTTTCTTTTACATATGAGGATCTAAAGGGTTTTGACCCTAGTTTAGCCCAGCATAACATAGAATTAGATCCTGATGCAAAGCCAGTTAGACAAAAGAAAAGACCTATAAACCCCAAAATTGAGCCTTTGAGGAGGAAGGAGCTATCCAAGCTTATAAAATCTAGTATTATCTTTCCAATCAAGCATTCTTCTAGGGTAGCTAATCTTGTTCCGGTTAGGAAAAAGAATGGGCAAATCAGATTATGTGTAGACTTTAGGGATCTCAATAGAGCCTCCCTCAAGGATCATTATCCCCTTCCGTATATGGAACAAATCTTAGTCAAAGTTAGTGGCTCAGAAATATTTTCATTCCTGGATGGATACTCGGGCTATAATCAAATCCTAGTCCAAAAATTAGACCAATTTAAGACTGCATTTACTACTAAGTGGGACACTTATGCCTATTGTAAAATTCCTTTTGGACTAACAAACACAGGTGCAACTTTTCAAAGAGCCATGGATATGGCCTTTAAGGGAGTATTAACAAAATTTGTACTAGAATATATTGATGATATCTCTATATACTCCAAGCATGTAACAAACCATTTTGCTCACTTTGAGAAAGTATTCAAAAAATGCAGAGTATGGTGTGTCTTTGAACCTGAACAAGTGTATATTTGCCACTTATCAGGGTAAACTACTTGGACACATTGTATCCAAAGATGGCCTAGCCATATACCTAGAGAGAGTGGAAGCTATTGTGTCTCTCCCACTTCCACATCATAAGAAAGGCCTTCAAAGCTTTCTAGGACGAACCAACTTTGTTAGAAGGTTTATTTCAAACCTTGCAGCCTTGGTCAAGCCTCTTACCGCCATGGTCAAGAAGGATCTACCTTTCAAATGGACTAATGGAGGGTTTTGCTCAGATCAAACAAGCCATTGTAGAGGCTCCTACCTTAATGAATCCGAACTATGAGAAGGATTTCATTCTTTATACATTGGGATGAGATGCAAATATTTATGTTGTCCTAATACAATTAAATCAAGAAGGATTGGAGTAACACATAACTTTTTTTAGTGAGCTATGAACTCAAATAGAACTATGTGGAAAAGAAAGACATCACAGTGGTTAGAGCATCAAAAAAATTTAGGCACGTGCTCTGAAACAATAGGATTCAGCTCCTAGTTCCACATGTCAATGTTAAGGATTTCCTTCTCAATAACGACATAGGTGAGAAAAGAGTTGGATGGATCACCAAGGTCATGGAGTATGACCTTGACATCAAAATTACCAAGTTAGTGAGGGGAAGACAACTTTGTGAGCAGTTCAATTCATCATTTGGAAAAGGTTCATAGGTCTCTATTTTTCTGCAGGAGGAAGAACAAATTGAAAACCAAGAAAATGTGCAACTTGACTGGTTCCAAAATATGATTTCCTTCCTAAGGGATGACAACTATCCTCCTCACTTTGATAGAACCAAGAGGAGACATCTCAAGTTGCAGTCCATCCCCTATGCTTTGGTGGATGGAATTTTGTTCAAAAGGGACCTAAATGGTGTTCTTATAAGGTGCATCTATGGGGATCAGACCAATAGGCTACTAAAAGAATTTCATAATGGACCCTCAGGTGGTCATTTCTCAACAAGGACCATGGCCATGAAAATAATAAGGGTGGCCCATTATTGGCCCTATTTGTTTGGTGATGCTCACAAGTGGTTTAGGCAGTGTAAGGAGTGTGCACTCTATGCAAGAAAATAGAGATTAATAGTTCTTCCCCTTCATCCCATCTCTACTAATCAGCCTTTTGCACAATGGGGGTTTGATTTTATTGGCCCCATCAATCTAGTATCAAGCGTAGGCCACAAGTGGATTTTGATTACCACAAAATATTTCACGAGGATAGAGGTTATTTGTTTGAAGGGTGCAACAAAAAATTTAGTGGTTCAATTCCTTGAGGGGATTGCAACCAGATTTGGAGCCCTTCCCACCATTATATCAAATAATGTGAAGGCCTTTATGGCATCCCAGATCAGTCTATGGGTAGTCCAGCATGATGTATCTCTAAAAAACATCATCTAATTATTATCCCCAAGGCAATGGATTAGCTAAGTCCTCTAACAAAAATCTTATTAGAATCATCAAGAGGACTCTTGAAGACAAACAGAGGTCATGGTACCTCATATTGGGAACAACCTTGTGGGCTGATAGAATCACTCCCAAAAGAGATTTGGGCAACTCACCTTTCATGCTAGCATATGGAAGGGAAGTAAGTCTTCCCTTATCCCTTGATTTTCCATCTCTGGACCTAGCACATTAGTTGGAGCTCCTATAAAATGATACCTTATCAGTAAGGTACACTAAACTTACAGAGTTGGAGGAAGTCAGAGAGAAAGCCAAATAAACCTTAAATGCCCATCAAGGATAGGTAAAGAAATATTTTGACCAAAAAAGCCATCTTTAGGGCCTTCCAAGTTGGAGATTTTTTCTTAAAATGAGAGGCTAACAAAGTGAAGCCAAGGAGACACTCAAAGTTTTATGCCATATGGAGTGGCCCCTATGTGATCACAAGTTTCAAAGAAGCAAATTCCTTCAACCTAGCTAGGTTAGATGGTGAAGGTATCTCCATTGTAGTCAATGGAATACATCCCAAAGCATGTGATTAAGGGATTTGTAGATCCTCTTGTAAATATTGTGAATATTTGTAATTTATGTTCTTTTGTTTTCCATAAGTTCTCATTCATAGGTTAGTCCCTTTCGATTGGCCAAATTTTGATCTTTTACAGATGCAGGGAGGGTTTCCTTTTCTGTTCTCCATGTTTTGACTCATGCCCAAGGAATACTCTTCAGACATCTAGTTTTTCCCTAAGGAGGCTTGGGGGCCCCTCTGAGTTACCAAAATGTTGACCCTTTTCTATCGACTTAGCTACAGATCCATTTTGAGAAATTCAAGTAGTTTCACATAACCTTCGTGTTATGCATACCAAATTGCCTTGCATAACCTTCATGTTATGCACATTTGCTTCAGACAGGAGTCTTTTTTGCCTTAGCAGATTTTTTGGGCTTCTCCTTTTTTAATTTTTGAGTTGACCTCTTCAATTGGTCAAAGTCACTTAGGGTGACCAACTGAAGGGTCCTTTGTCATTGACAAGTTGGTCTTTTGGTTCACTCCTATCGGCTGATGGGTGGTGGCAACAAGTTAGCTAGTTGGGACTCGGTGGGGTAAGCTTACCTCTCCCCTCAAGTGTTGATTTCCTTTGTTTTTCCCTAGTGGACAGTCCATATATCTAACATGTCATCTACTCGGGAGTCAGAGGGGTCAAGTTCTTGACTTGGCTGAGTGCCAAGATCCTCAAGCTCACTCTATTTGGCACCAACGTGGATGTGGTGGGGCCAAGGTGATGTGGACATCTTCGGCCTTTAAATTGAGCCTCAATGGAGTGATCTTTTGTGCCTAGATGAGCATCGAGTTCATCCAGGTGGCTTTGCAGCCCAACATAGTGGTTTTGTGGTAGTTACTCAAGACTCGGTGAGAGCCCTTTTCCCGCTTGCCGGAGTGTCGAGTTATTTTGATGTTCAGGTGCCTGTTGATTTGGGTGCTCACATGTCCTTGTGGGGTCTACTTTCTCATCTGACACTTTGTATGGCATGATCTCGGTTGCCCATTTTCACTAAACTCTCATCGAACAATTGTGTTTTAAAATATTGTTGGGCCTAATGGGCGACTATGTGAGGAGATCTCATACATCCATATTCACGTGAATCTCTTAATCAATAGCCAAAATTGAAATCTGTAGTGGTTGATAGCATTTAAACTCCTTTATGCGTGGTGGTTGTCGACTCGATGGTTGAGACATTTTTTTCGCTCAGTTGGTGCCCAAAATGTGATCAGATCTTGACCCAGCTACGGGAATTTTTTTCCATTACTCTAGAGGTGACTGTAGGAACCGATTTTGAATGCCACCATTCCCTCTTCAATATAAAATGAGGACTTTTGAGGTTCTATAGGCGTACCTAGACCCTTTCCACATAGATATTTCCTCTTTTTTGTAAGGGATTTTTCTTTCCTAGAGACAGAGGACATTTTTACAGAGATTTTTCATGCCATCAGATCATTCTCTGAACTGATCTCCCTTCTGAGGTTTTTTTTGTAACCTAACCCTAGGTGATGGTTAGGGTTTCTTAACTGATGGTTCCATTTCAAGTTATGCCTCATTTATAAATGCAATTTTTGTATCTTTTTGGAGGGATCTTCTATCTTTTCTCTTGTATAAATCTATTCTTCTGCACTTGTAAGTGTTTCCTTGCCTTCATATGAATAAAATTTGCCTTTTTTTCCTTCATTCAGTTCTTAAAATTTGTGTAAGGTCTTACCTCTTTGTATGAATTCTTTTCAATTGTTTTCCTTAGCATAATTGTGTGTGTCGATATTTTTTGTGGTTGACATCTATGAGCTGAATCAGTTCCTCCTACCCTCCTATAGATTTCCAACCTCCACTCTTTTCTTAGGAAGTTCATTGGGATAGAATCTTGTGCATACTTTGGGTGGTTTTACTTTTGTTTTATGCAGTTGTAGGAAGTAATATCATATTCAATCTAGGTGCAAACCTTTTCCCCTCTTTCAAGCATTCCCTCTTTCTTCATTTTCCCTCTCAGAATCAATATATTAGGTCCTATTGCATTCTATATTGATAGGAAGTCGACCTTCTCTGAAGACTCAACCTCATTGTTTCAACTCCCACACTTGGCAGGTTGTTTCCATGTTTCACAAGGTTGATGATCAAGGTTGGTCATCATAGGGTACAAATTTTGTGATAACAAATACATGTGTTTCATTATGCCAAAGTTGTAGGGATAGGGAATGGTGTAGTGTGGTGACCCAAGTGCCTTACTAGGTTGTCGATTGAAACTTTGACATCATTCCTACCCCTTCTCTGCATCAAGTTTGGCCTTTTTGTCCACCAATAAGGTAGTCCTAATTTCAAGAGAGTCAACTGTGTCAAAGGAAGTGGGAGTGGAAACATTGGAGACCACAAAGTTGATTTTGTTGTAATATCACAGTCCTCCATATAGTATGACCACACTATCCAAACTTGATATTGAAGCCCTATGAATGTCCATGTCTTTGTGTAAAGGATGAAGTCTTGTAGGGGCCCATGGTAGAGTCTGGGAGGTATGATCAAAGGAGGCATCTTAAAGATGTGTTGTAGGAGCCTTACAATTGAGGTTACAGAGGGAAGAGGTGACACTGATGAAGCGATTAGTGCATTGAGAGATTTGAAAGATGATGAGGAAGTGGAGCATCCACAAATGTCCTCATTGAGGTATGAAGAGGGAGTACACAACTATGAAGCACAGATTGAAGAAGATGCAAAGTTGGTTATCCATGTAGATGAAAGAGTGACAATCTCATTGAGATTCCTAGAAGATGATGAGTTCATCACCACTCTCGAATTCAAGGATTTTTGGATGAAGATGAATATTATGGAATTTGAGGATAGAAAATAGTGCCAAATTTTAATACTCGAGTGATTGTGTGGGTTCTTGGAAAGTCTTATTTTAGCAACATATTTTTCCATGTTGTTAGAGTGCCAATTTTTTTGCAGAATCTTCTTCTTGTGTATTTATGAGGGTTTTAAGTGTTTATTAGCTCATTGGTGCAATTTTTAGCATATCCAATTTCATTGTTTGATTAAAAATTATAAATCTGAGTTGGACAATTGAAATTTTATATTTCTGATATAAAATTGCAGCGAGGGTTATTACAGGGTTATTACACCCATTATTTCCCACAATGGAAAATCAATGTATCTTCTACATGAAACCCTCTCAACCTACTTGGGGGACCATACACAAAGTTTATACACATAACATTGATCTTACAACAATCAGAGACTCCCATTATAACTCTATTTGCAACATTCATATGACTGGTAACCATTATTGTAGCAGTCGATCCACTAGGACAATCATGAACACATTGGTTTGTCCTCTCGGCATGACCTTGAAACAAGTATCTTTTTGATTGTGCGAGTCCCTTACACATCCCACAATCAACAAGCATAAGGAAAGTTAGTCCCTTGTCCTTTACAACTCAAATTCTTTAACCTTACTACTCTTCAATTCAATCAGATGGTATTGCATTTTGGATGGTGTGCTTAGAATGAATGTTATATCTCAATTCAATTATCTGATTTTGTTCTGCTCTACAAGTAATGATAGTGTGGTATGTGTATGATAGGCTCTTTTAATCAAGTGTTCAATATCAGTTATATTGTTCCTATATGATCTTGATATGAAGAAGTGAAGGAAGGATTTGATGGTGTTGCATGTTCATGGAACATCTTGGTGTGCTCCACATATTTTTGGATGATTTTTTTGATGATGCATGGTGATTGCAATCCATGTTTCAGGGTAATTGTTGTGGTAAGGTTGATAGGGTGAATCCTTGCACGTATCCACTTGATTAGAAATTTATGTCACATTGGCATGTGAGGATTCGCATATTCAACATGAGTTAAATCACCACAAATTAAAATTCATCCATCCATTAAAACTTAAAACATTAAATTTAGATTTAAAGAAGCAAAGAATGAAAAATAACATTTACCACACATGGATTTAAATTTAGATTTAAAAAACCAAAGAATGGAAAAGGATAGATGTTATAGTAAAATAGTAAATTTATAACTTGCGAGTTTCTATATTTTTAGAAAGCATTTAGGAGAAAATGATTTTACTAGTATGATTTTATCTTATTTCCATATGCAAAATAGTGAACAATGACATGAGTAGGTGGAAATTATGATGTATTGAAAATCTTCATTTGTATTCAAAGAGACTTAAAAGAAGAAAGATAACAAAGCATAAAATGGACATGCACAATTTGATTAGTATAAAAGCAATTTTTTCATCACCATCAACAAATTTATACATCATCAAACCAAACAACTTGCATGCAACTGAGTTACAACTAACATTATTTCCAAGCTAGAGGCAAAATGTCTTTATTTATTCTCTAGTTAGCCCAAATAAAACATATCAGTCCTCATAATGCAACAAGTTATATATGGACTGAAATTGCATGTTCATACATCATAATGCAAAGAAGGAACTCTACAAAGAAGCAATAAACAACCTCAACTTATACTTGTCATCTACGCCATCAACGTGCATCATATGTGTTACTATAGACTTGAAACCAAAAAATCCCCATGAAAAGAATACTACTAAACAACACTTGCACATTATTTATTTTATTTTTTTTTAAAATAGGCATCGAGCACCCTATAGGTACTAATGATATACACAAAGACTAGGAAATATCAATTAGATGTTTCATCTTTACAACCCAATTCATTCAATATTTAATGCTAGGAGATCTCCTATCTATGTTGTTCTTATTGCACCACACCCATTTGCAAATATGATAGCCTCTTGCTTCTTGTGATCATACTAAGAATGGAAGAAATAACCCAATACCAAAATCTCCTGCACCTCTCACACCTGTTCTATCAATTTCCTTCATTGGAATGCTAGCCACCAGTCCACCAAATGACTGGTAGAGAAAACCAACAAAATTAAAGAAACAAAGAGTCAACACTTCAAAAATGAAGCTAATCTAATTCCATCAATGACAGCTACAGATTAATGTTCATCAAAAGTAACATGGGCCATTTTTTGAGGTGTTTTGTATTGACCTTGGTATAATGTTTGCAGCTCTTTTTTTGTCAAAAAAGTTAGAACTAGTAATGTTCATTTAGAGTGCAAAACTAAGATGAGAACTTTTATTTTTTTTGGGTCCCCACCTATATGGAATGCTACCTCCTCATCGAGCACTTGAAACAATTTCATAAACAACATGTGGACAATACACAATGTGTTTCTCACACATTTCATATGAAAACACAATGTGCATCTCACACAATAATCGAAGAGTACAAGGTTATTTAACAATGCATGAAAAGATGAATATTTGAACAATAAAACAAGAGTACACCAATAATTAAATAGATATAACACAGTGATATCCAACAATATTTGAAACATATATTCACATTTATAGCCAAAGTAATTAGACATACTAACTAAAAAAAGTTATTCAACTAAAGTAAGAAGATGGTGTCTAGAGATGTCCAACAAAGCAATAGAACAATGTTCAAAAATGTCAAATCAAGCATTAAGAGAGGGGTACAAAATAAAATAATATATTCATCATCTCCTCCATTTTCTAGTTTGTGCAACAGAGGAAAAGCCTTCATAGAATCTACTTCTTTTCCTAGAGTTATTATGTATCTCAGGAGGCGTGATCCCAAGGGATCGAAACCTCACACTTGACCACCTTCAAATGACAAGTTTCTTCATGGACACTTTCTTCATCTTCACATAGTGGAGGTTATCACCCTACACGAACCCATAGATAACATAGATGAGTAGTGCCAATACAATAAGAACATGCGTAATAAATATGTTGGTGTGGTGGATATGAAGGGAACTATAAGATGTACCATAGGCTTCTTTTCCAACATGTTGGTGATCAAGGGTGTTGATCCTACAACAATCCACAAAGAAAATAGATGAGAGGCATCGATACAACAAGAAATTGGACAATAAATATGCTGGTACAGAGGATATAAAGGAAAGAATGAGGTGTACCATAGGCTGCTCCATAGTTGATTCCATCATGTTGGTATTCAAGAGGTGTTCATCCTACATGAAATCGTAGAGAAAACATATGAGTTACACCATTACAATAACATCTTGCACAATAAATATGCTAGTACAATGGATATAAAGGAAAGTATGAGACATACCACAAGCATCTCCATAGGTGATTTCTTTGTGGTGGCAATCAGAAGGGGTTCATCCATCACATCGTCAATGGTGAGGTGTGCCTCTTGCAAGAAACCACAAACAATATAGATGAGTTGTGGCATCATAATAGGAACTTTCCCAATGCATATGCCAGTAAAAGGGATGTAAAATAAATTATGACACAAACCTCTTGAAAGGAACTTTGGCCATCATTGATTTGTGCCGAAGAGGTGGGTCAAGCCAAGATAGAGATGTTTCATATCTCAAATGAATCCAATGACTCGATCAAGACATCAAAGAATGGATGTTGATAAGATAGCTTGATATCTGCATCAAGCACCTTAGTAACACAGACTTTCATAGTACTCGTTGGGAATGGAATATTGTGGCAAACTACACCACTTCCCACAATAGCCACTTTGCCTTTTCCCACCAGCACTCCCTTCAATCGAAGCTTAAAATGATCCCCAATAGCATAAGTGTTGGAATCAATGAACACTAAGGGGGGGGGGGGTGAATCAGTGTTTTACAAATTTTAAACTTGTTATGCTTATTCTTCAACCACTGGATGCATAAAAAAGAAAGTAAAGTGTAGCAACATAAAACAAATAACCAAGCAACCATAACACCAATATTTTTATGAGGAAATCCAAAAGGGAAAAACCACGGTGGGATTTGAACCCACAATTTTATTCCACTATGGCTAGTAGAAAAACAATATTACATAAGAGGAATGCACTTGCATTCAGGCACATTGCCTAGAGCTCACTGCTCAAGTTACAAAAATAGGGCAACAACCCCAGAGGAAGGCTCACTTCCTTACAAGAGATTACAAATTGAGTACAATAAGTAGTGAACTAGAAAATAGCATCTGATTATGCCAAAATTCAGTTCCGATTAAGTGCAAAATGATCGGTTGTAACTGATATGCTTATCTTCTTTGTTTTGCTTTGCAACTGCTTACCGGATCAACCAAGATCAAGATGCACACGTGAAACTACACTCAATTGTTTCAAAACAATCTACCACATCATATCTCACATCAAATGCATCATCCAAATAGGTCTTATATATCCGCACATACAAAAATTAATCTTCCACAAGTCGGCTTCACCTATTATCAAAATGTGAAATGTGTAGTTGCAAGACGGCTAGATCTTTTACCAAACCATATTTCGGACCCAAAATACATGATCATGTGCTTCCTATAGGTCACATCAACCATATTGAAAACATCACCAATCATCGGAATCAACTCCAAGAATCTGATCACATGTTATACCACCAAACATGAGGAATACTCTACTTTACTGCACTATCGGATACCAGATCTTCAAATAGGCATATGAATTAACACCGGAGGATGGATTACCATGATAATCTACTTCATATAGCCGACCAACTAATCAAAAATCACTAAAACCAAAATCTGCTTCATCGAAAGTGAGAAGAAACACAAAACTATATACTGAGCATCACTAGGCAAACTAATATCAAGAGACATTCTCAAGACAACCGGTTAACCAAAATTCCATGTCGGATTAGATCAGAAGGTTGAGTTGCCATCAATCAAAACTCCTAAGAATATACAAGAATTAGGAACCACCAATGTCCATTGGAGAATTACCAGAACATCAAATGCCAATAATCTCCCCCTTTGGCATTGATGGCAACACAGGTGAAAAATGATAAGTATCCCAAAATCTGCAAAACACCAAAAAACTAAATTTTGTACACTTGATCTGATTGACTCCCCCTAAACTTCTTTTCTCTATTTTTCACTACTCTATCTCTCCCCCTTTGACATCAATGGAAAAGAGTGGGAATCCACCAAAACTTATGTACAAAAGATTGAATGAATTCAATTGATTACATGAACTTAAAGATGTTAGAGTAACTCACCTTTAAGGATTTTAGATACTCGTTCCATCCTCTTAGGAAACACTCCAAAACATTTATTAGGTCACTATACATGAATGCATAAATCTCAAGACTCTGAAGATCGGATGGCACTAGTTTACCTAAGGCACTTATTGCATCCTGTTGTGCTCCCAACAAGGCATCCATTCGAGGAGTAATTAAACTCCTCAGATCTCCTACTCTGCTTAATATTTTCTCCTTGTCTTGGTCCAAGTCCTTTATTCTGTCAATATAATCCAAAATTTGTACTTCAATTGAACTAGGAAAAACTGATTGGGGTACAAAAGAATGGCTGATATCAGCTAACATAATCTAAAGATCTTTTATCTGTCGATCAATGTCTACAGTAAAATTGGGCAAAAATAGACATGATTCAAAAATTTTCCTGCCTTCATCCAATGCCTTTTCTATACTCTTCATTGGAGTTTGTAGGCTCACTCTATCTCTCTCAACTTCTTTCAATTTATTCTATAATATCATCTCATTAAATCTCTTCTATACAAATTTATCTTCATCCTTCTCTAGTGATACAAAATGAGTGTTAACATCACTTAACATATTATTACTCTTTTCAAAGGGAGAAGCACTAGAATCCTGACTAAAACTGGGTAAAAGCCTTTCCAAAACCTTGGCTGCAAGAGAGATTACTTCTTTATCTTCAGAATGAGATTTCAACAGGTCTTCACTTTCCTTAATCTGAGCTTGGGTGATAAGTTTCAATGCTTGAAGAGGGGAAAAAGTTCTTAAATCAACCAGACCATGAGAAAAATCATCATCTACAACAATGTCCTTACCTTTGTCAGTGATATTGACTGTAGTCATGGTTAGCAGAGGTTTCTATGTTGACTCATCACCCTTCTCCTCTCCAATCATCTCTGCAATTACTTCTATTTCAGGAGGGTCTTGAGTAGCTTCACCGGAGATATCTTCTACTAGATTCTCTTAAGGCGTGTCTTGTGCTACTTCAACTGGATCAACAGATGGCTGATCCTTCTGACCACTGGAGACTTTTGTATGTACTTCTAGAATGGAAGTGTCTTCAATATTTTTTCCTTCCGAGTGGGTGGCATCTTGAGGTTGATTTACCTCATATCTCATCTCTAACAAAAAGTCTTTCATTATTTGTTCAGTCTCTTTTGCAACCTCATCAATTGTTTCAATTATTATTCTATTGACACTTATCTTGCTCTTGAACTTTTCTTTGGCCAACTTCAATAATATTTCAACTCCACCAGTAGATACTGCTAGTTTGGGCTTAGGTTGAGGTACTAGTATCTTCACATCGGAGACAGGTACAGATTTACTAGGATTGGCTTTAAATTTCTTAGAAGAGAAGGATACCAATTTAGGCTGTGGTTTGATCACTTCCTCTTCTTTTAGTATATTCTAAGCTCTTTCCCTCTATATAGCCTCCTTAGTCAATCCCTTATATTTTGCAACATCCTCATCTTCCTTTCTGATCTTTCTCTTTCTTTTGGCATCAATGAATTTCTTGTGTAGGCTTAAGTCCTTCTCCTTAAAATTACCAAATCTTTCTTCCTTAGGATCTACTGGTTGGTTCAACATGTTTTGAGAATAGGTATCAAGGGCAACTACATCAACTTCATACCCCATGGGGATGACCCAAACTATCCTTGGCTCAATCGCTTCCATATGGCATTGATCTTTATCAATCATGAAACAAATTGTTTTCTCATACTTCTCTACAATCTCCTTAGGGATTCTTTCTCAAGATTTCATAGAGGCCTGAAAGGTCTTGAAATAGCCTCATAATGCGGATATTCTCATTGTAGCATCACATATGCCCCACAATGATTCCTTGATTTGTATTTCCACCGGTCTATGATAGGCCCATTGGACCTTTTCTTTTATATCGGGGATCTCATTCAAGAAATATAATTTCAAATAAAAAGGAAGAGACCCATACTTAAAAGTGTGTTTCTTGTCCCATTAAATCTTCTTCAAGTTACTTATCAGTTAATTTAGAAGTTCTGTGCACAAATCATACCTCTTATCTTCCTTAAGCATCTGATATGCTAAAAATATTGCAGTCCCAGAGACCAAATTTTGTTTGCTTGATTGATAGAATTTATAACCAACCACCATTGATACAAATCAGACATCATGTTCCAAAATGTCACTGATAGTCATTACTCTGTTGTCAAAATTTGAATTGGTAGTGGCTATTATAGTGTTATTTGATACCTTTCTCAGACCAGGTACTTCACCGATTGCACTTAGCCATGTCACAACTTGAATTGCCTACTTAGTGATTTTATAGGGCCTGTCAAGCCACATGAACTCAACGTGGACTCAGTTGAGGATGTACCAAATCCATTCCATTTCATCAAATAACACGAAATGGACAAACTGCACAAAACCCTTATCCTGTAGATTCTGATATTCCGATTTAAGGTTCTCAAAGTTGTTTGCCAAATGTTTGTTGTATAGGGACAACATATCAGCACTGCCAAGCTCCTCAAGATTACTATGGATATATGCCCTAATATCTTCATTGTGAAGAATGTCATAGGGTACCGAATAAAATGATCCTTCTGGATCATATTTGACATAATTGAAAGGGTGTTTTTTGAAAAACGGGTCTAGCCCTATCCTTAATCTCAACAACCAATATGGTAGCAATTCTGGGCGTTGATGCCATTTTGAATCTAGGGTTTGAAAATGGATAGCTTCACAAAATAGATAAATACCTTCTGATTCAACTGGGCATAAGAAATTGCTTTTGAATTGTTATAAGCTTGATTTAGATCACCAAATCTCCTCCCTTTGTTGCACTTCTCTTTACTCTTGATTGCATTGTTAAAAATAAACCTTTGAAATGCCTTTTTAACCTACCAGAATCGGTTACAGATCATTGAAGACAAGGTTCTATGAATCTGCATGTAAAACTCCCCCTAAGGCCAAAAAATTTGTAGTTATCGGATGAGGTTCCATCACCGAATTTGGGTGTGGAGCCATTCAACACATTGGAATCATCTTTCTTAACCCACATTTCTTATGTTGATCTTTGATTTCATCTACTTTGCCTTTGCCTTACTCATCTGATTTGTTCTTGTTTACCAGACTATTATTCTTGCTTCTGCAATACCTGGCAATATGACCTAGCTTGTTGCATGCATGGAAAACAACATTTCTCTGTATAGGTCTGAAATTCATCTAATTTTGTCTCATCCTGCATTGGTTAGAGATATATCCAAACATTCCACAAGCATAACATCTCTTGTTCTAAAAATTATTCACTATTACTCTACACATGTTTGATTTGTGACCAAAATTGTTGCATATGAAACACTGATCGGTAAAGATAGGACCATTGTTTATATTATTCATCATTCCATTATTCATCCTACTTCTGCATTGATTTTCCATATGACCAAATTTATTGTAAGTAAAACATCTACCATTGAATTTATAAGCATTAGGTTGTCTTATCGAAGGATTATTTCTCTTCTGATGATTAGGTTTTCCATTGCTCTATCCATAACTGAAGGATTCTCCTTTCTCATATCCAAGTCCTCTTATGTCCTTTCCATGTCTTTGAATATCTAGCATCTCATCAAGCCTTGTTGAGCTAGTACTAAATGTGTCTTTGTATTCATTTTCAAATAGCAAGTTCATCTCTTAAGGCAACAATTTGTCTTTTAAGTTCTTGTCCATCATTCCTTGATTTCATCAACTCAAGCTTCACTTGATGATTCTCATAGGTAATTCTATAGCATTCATCTGATCTGTCTTTCAATGATTGATTCCAACTTTCTGCATTCTTCCTCTAGTCTTCAATCTCCTTAGTCAGCTTCATCACAATGGATTGCATCTCATTCTTCAATACAACATTCTGTAGAAAGCTTTTCACATTGTTCAGTTTTGCTTTGGTCTTCAATGCTTTTCTCTTGGTTCTCCTCCAGCTTGTCCATTAGCTCTTTCATCCTGTCTCTTGAAGTGTTAACTTGTTCTCTCAAATCCTTAATGAAATCTTCAGTTGCTTTCAAGTTTCTATTTAAGGAACTTATTTAATTTCTTTCTGCATCAAGATCCTCAAGTTCCACACGAAGTTGTCTCTACAAACCGGAATCCATTGATTCAACCTCTTGGACCTTCCTCAAGTGGTTAGTCTTCCTCACATGAATTAAGCTCTTATACCAATTGTTGGAATCAATAAACACTAAGAGGGGGGGTGAATCAGTGTTCTACAAATTTTAAACTTTTTATGCTTATTCTTCAACCATCGGATGCATAAAAAAGAAAGTAAAGTGCAACAACACAAAACAAATAACCAAGCAACCATAACACCAATATTTTTATGAGGAAACCCAAAAGGGAAAAACCACAGTGGGATTTCAACCCATAATATTATTCCACTATGGCTATTAGCAAAACAATATTGCATAAGGGGAATGTACTTGCATTCAGGCACACTACCTAGAGCTCACTGCTCAAGTTACAAAATAAGGGCAACAACCCCAGAGGAAGGCTCACTACCTTACACAAGATTACAAACTGAATTACAATTAGTGAACTAGAAAATAGCATCTGATTATGCCAAAAATAAGTTTCGATTAAGTGCAAAATGATCCGTTGTAATTGATCCATTTTTTTGCTCTGTTCTGTTCTACAACTACTTACCAGATCAACCAAGATCAAGATGTGCAGGTGAAATTGCACTCAATCATTTCAAAATAGTCTACCACATCATATCTCAAACCAAATGCATCATCCAAATCAGTCTTATGTATCCGCACATACAAAAATTAATCCTCCACAAGTCAGCTTCACCAATTATCAAAATGTGAAACATGTAGCTACAAGTTGGCTTAGATCTTTTACCAAACCATATTTCAGACCCAAAATACATGATCACATGCTTCCTATAGGTCACATCAACCATCTTGAACACATCACCAATCACCAAAATCAACTCTAAGAATCCGGTCACACGGTATACCACCAAACATGAGGAATACTCTACTTTGTTGTACTACAGGATTCTAGATCTTCAAACAGGCATAGGAATTAACACCAAAGGGTGGATTGTCATGATAATTTGCTTCATATACCTGACCAACTAATCATAGATCACCGAAACCAAAATCTTCTTCACCACAAATGAGAACAAATACAAAAATGTATACTAAGCATCATTGGGAAAACTGATATTAGAACACATTCTCAAGACAACTAGTTAACCAAAATTCCATGTCGGATCAAATCAGAAGGCTGACCTGCTATCAATGAAAACTCCTAAGAATCTACAAGCATTAGGAACCACCAATCTTCACCAGAGCATCACCGAAACATGAGATGCCAACAATAAGTGCTACCTTCATCATGTTCACTATTCTCATCTAGAGCATAATGCTCAGATGCACTATGCACTACTTTAGAGGTGTTCTATTACAAAGTTATAAATATTGTTAGTTATGGTGCATAACCTAATGTTGGGGATATTATGATCTAAGACAATCAATATTTTTTTGTTGACATTGATTACAAAAAACAATGCTTCTACATGTAGAAAAGGAGATCGAAGAGGTTAGCCTTGCGTATGCAAGGCTCAAAGCAATTAAACATCCATGGAACAAACACATATCCACAATCATTAAAGACAATAATAGAAACTTGGGCAAAGATAAAGGCCAATAGTGCATATATAAAAGCATTGCCCATACAAACATAAAACTTAAGTTATAGAGCAAGTTGGCCAAAGACATAGGATGGTTATTACGTAAAAACATTGCTCATACATATGCAATACTAAATGCACAAATGCATTTCAAATGAAACCTAAACATTTGAGCTACAATTGACTCATAATTAACAAAATTACTTAAGAGTTGAGAATGTGGGATTTCAAAGGTGACATAGACATTTGTTATGAACTAACGCATTCCACCAAAACTCATTAACAATAATAACAACTAAAAAGAACCATCATACAATATGAATGTTGAAAATTAAATGTGATCATATACCTTGTCCTTTTTCTCATTCCTTTTTTCCACCTTCTACTGCTTTTCACCTCCCAGTTGAACATCACCATCCTCATGTGTGTGAGTGCTTCAAATGCAGCCTGTCAAATCAGAGCATCAATGTGAGCTATCAATTGATTAGGCACATGAGATATGGATGTAAACCAAGAATATACATGTAGTGTCATAAAATTGTGACTCTGCAATTTTTTACCACATTTGGGTCTTCGCATTGGTGGACGAATCCCTAAGCTTGATTGGAGACCCGAGACATGCTCATGCCACTCGAAACTTGCATTTTCTTGCACCCTGCACTATCTTCTCTCACTACATGTCCTAAATTAGGGCAAGACAGGGGTGTGGCACCCTTGTCCCTGTCCTATTTTTGGTCTCTCTTCATTCAAATTGTGCATTGGGCTTGTCAATCATGAGCGGGAAAATGTTTTCCTATGTCATCCTAAGATGGAAAATCAGTTAAAAACCCCTAATTGGCAAGTATATAAGGAGCATCTCCCCTCCTATTTGCATAAGTTTGATAAGATAAAGTAAAGAAAATAAGCATTATCATCATCGAACATTCAAGCATTCAAGCATCTAAGCATCCTTTCAAGCATTGAGCATTTCAAGTCTCCTTTCAAGGCTAGGTGTTGCATTCAAGTCAACGATTCAACCATTGAAGAGGAGATCCCTACAAACATTCAATACATTCAATTCCGCATATCCTTCCAAACAACTCTATCTTCATTTCAATTACTTCCTCTCTTGAGGTTAATCCTACTTCAGACATTTCCTTTCATTTACCTGGAAGTATTTTCATTCACTTGGTTAATTCCAAAATGGGGTTCGGCCTGAAGGCAAACCCCCAATCCCAACAACATTTCCTCTCTTTTTTGTGTGTAGCTTGTAGGTGTGCAACTATAATTGTAGGTTTAGACTCCATTTTCAAAGATAGAAAAACCCTTTTCAGTGCACAGATTTTTCAGAGGACCAAGTACACTTTCAACCCAGTCCCAAAAACTTTGGCTCATTTGTAGGGAAGCTTCATCTAGACATCTTACTACTAGTTCCAGGTGCATAGATTCATCCTGCATCTCTATCTCAAGATATAATCATTCCTTTGTCATCTTTACACTTAGTATAAATTCTCTTAATTCAACTTGTCTATTTTAAAAGAGGGTTCTTTAATTTTTAAATTTATTTCAAATTCCCTACAATTCACTTAGTATTCAATCTCTCTCCATTGAGATTGGATCTAGTGAATTCAACCCCCTCTTTTAAATGTAATGTGTGTGAGAAGTTGAAAGGAATCCTCTATGAAACTTTCACTCCTTTCTTGAGGGTAAAGCTTTCCACTTGATCTCCTCTCATCAGTTTTCACCACATTACATTTTGCGGTATCCTACCTTAAAGAAATCATTCTTGATAAGGCATGTGCAATCTCTTTAACATGGGGGCATACACTCCGCTCATATTTTTCTTCTGGATACTTTGATTTACTTAGTGGACTTGTCTTTGCTTTGTAATTTTTGGTATCCTTGCTTTTCATGACTCGTAGTGAGGGGAACCTTGCTACTTGTAGTCATGGTTCTCTCCCTCTTGATCTTCCCTTTTACTTTGTCAATAGAAGTCATAAGATCCTTAGTCCACTGGGGGCATGGTGTATCTTGCCTCCTTGACATGGTGAAAGTTTTTTTCAATCTTGTTTCCTTTTACTTTACCGGTAGTATTGGCATATGCTTATACTCTCGCTAAAGTAGGGGCTAAATGTAGCATCATAAAATTGTGACCTTGCAATTTTCAACCGCATTTGGGTCTTCGCATTCGCGGATGAATCCCTAAGCCTAACTAGAGACCCGAGACATGCTCATGCCACCTAAAACTTGCATTTTCTTGCACCCTGCACTGCCTGCTCTCACTTCATTTCTTGAATTAGGGCAGGACAAGGGTGTGGCACCCCTATCCCTGCCCTATTTTGGGCTCCCTTCATTCAAATTGTGCATTGGGCTTGTCAATCATGAGTGGGAAAAAGTTTTCCTATATTGGCCTAAGACGGAAAATCAGTTAAAAATCCCCTAATTGGCAAGTATATAAGGAGCATTTTTCCCTCCTATTTGCATAAGTTCAATAATTCCAATAAGCAAAAGTAAGGTGAATAAGCATTATCATCATCAAACATTCAAGAATTGAGCATTTGAAGTCTCCTTTCAAGGCTAGGTATTGCATTCAAGTCAAGGATTCAACCATTGAAGAGGAGATCTCTACCTATCCTTTCAATCAATTATATCATCATTTCAATTACATCTTCTCTTGAGGTTAATCCTACTTCAGACATTTCCTTTCATTTACCTGCAAGTATTTTTCATCATTTGGTTAATTACAAAATGGGGTTTGATTTGAAGGCAAGCCCCCAATCCCAATAACATTTCCTATCTTTTTTTGTGTGTAGGTTGCGGGTGTGCAACTATAATTGCAGGTTTAGACTCAATTTTTAGAGATGGAAATGTTAGGATAACTGGTGAATAACTAAGAGGGGGGGTGAACTAGTTGTTAACAGATTATGAAACTTTAAGCACACAAAACCTTTTACCAAAATGCATAAACCAAATACCGGAATAGTAGATATATCAGTTAAGCACAAGCATAAATCTTAAACCAAATACCATGCATCCACAACACATAACACCAAGATTTGTATGTGGAAAACCTGGTAAAGAGAAACACCACAGTGGGAAGCCTACCCATAGTCAAATGATACTTCTATAGTAAGTATGTGATTACAATAAGCAGCCTGCACATGCAGGAAGGCCAACAACGTAGAGTGCACTACTCATCGCAAAGGATCCTCACTATTCTAGTAATCCTTTTGCTTATCATTAAGGGTTCTACCGACAGGGCTTCATTGAAGATATTTTGATGGATTCAATAAGTGGTGTTAGTGTAGCTTCTAGAAGGCTTTCAGGATGTTGATGGTTATGTTGTTCATTTTCCAGTTGATCAGTGGTGTTGCATTTGGTTTATGGTGACCTATTTTAGGTCCATACTTAATGCTATTTACTTAGGTTATGGACTGATTTATGTAACGTGTTGGTGGATGCTCCCGATGCGTTACCGATTAGATTTATTATTTGGTTAATGTTGTTTCGGTCTTAGGCCAACTTGGATTATCATTGGCTTGTGGGTTTATGTAATTAATTTATTGTATTATCTTTTAATGAGGCCGACCTAATTGTTTAGGTCCTAGGTTGGTATAAACATGATGTAAGATCTCTTTGTAGATCATGGCATGTTGTCATTGTTATGGGATTATCTGTGTGTGAATAAAGTTGTAATCATATGTAGAGGTTTTGGTTGATCATAGGCGATCGAATTGGGTTTTTGTAAGAGATTTAAGACCTCTAGCATTGAGCTTAACCAGAACTATACTTAGGCATAAGAGATGCCATTCTTGCAACTCATTCTTATTTCTAGATATCTTTTGTAATACCTTCTGGATCACCAAATCCTGAACAAACTAAATGTGACATGCATCTGAATAACATGAATGACCAAACCAAACTAATTCCACCAATTGGAATATACCAGAGAAAAATCTCCTAATCATCATCAAAGTCCAACCACTCTACCAGAACTCGATAGACAACCAAAGAAGCTAGTGTTGACATCAATGAAAAACATCAATGCAACAAATAATCAATTCCTCCAAATTTCCAACAATATCCCTCTTTGGCATTGATGGCAACACTAGATGTGAAAAACATCCAAGTGCCAAGAAGTGTTAAACAAGTCTCTCTTAATGGAAGACATCCAACAATTGATATAACAATGAAGTTTTGAACCAAATAACCAAACCATAGACCAAACTCCTCATGTGATTGATATCTTTGTTAAGCTATGTTTTTCACATGTATACCTCTCCCCCTTTGATATCAATGCCATAAATCTGACATAAACATCAAAGTGAAACCATAGATCCTCTTAACCACACATCTGACTACTCCCCTGAGTAGTAGCACCAACTCATCAATCTAGAATGAATAATAGTTCTAATAATGCATACTCAACTAATGTCAATCAACATCACTTAAGTCTCAACTAGAGGGGCAGAGACCCCCAATCTGTCTCTAAACTACTCAAATGATTCCTTGGGAAAAGGTTTAGTGAAGATATCTTCAATCTACTCTTTATTATTCACATAAACCAATTTGACTTCATTTGCTTCCATCTTTTCCTTCAAAAAGTTATACTTGATTGATATGTGCTTTGTCTTAGAATGAAATGTTGCATTCTTTGATATATCAATAGCAACAGAGTTATCACAGTGAATAACTACCGGTTCATTAAAATATACCCTTATATGCTTCATCGTTTGCTGCATCCATAGAACTTGTGTACAACTAGTAGCAGCATCAACATACTCAACTTCAGCAGTAGATAAAGAAGTACATGATTGTTTCTTGTTGATCTAGGAAACAAGTTTCTTTCCAATAAAGAAATCTCCATCGGATGTGCCTTTCTAGTCATCTATATCTCCAACCCAATCTGCATCTATATATGCACATAATGTAAAGTCATCATGGATACCACAAACCATATTCAGTTGTTTCTTGTAAATATCTGAAAATCCTTTTCACCACACTCTTGTGATTCTCTCTAGGATCACTCTGATAACTTGATACAATACAAACTGCATTCATTATATCTAGTCTAGTCTGAGTAAAATGTAACAAACCTCCAATCATAGATTTATACCTTGTAGGATTTACGGGAGCTAATACATCTGTCTTTGTCAATTTCTCACTTGTAACCATAGGAGTACCAACTGGTTTAGAATTTTCCATACCAAATTTCTTCAACAACTCTCTAGCATACTTAGTTTGACAGATGAAAAAAACTTTATCAGTCTAAGTAATCTATAAACCTAATAAAAATATCATTTCTCCAATCATAGACATCTCAAATTCATTCTTCATATTATCAGAGAATTCCATACATAACTTTTCCTCTCCTCCAAAAATGATATCATCCACGAAGACCTCAACAATCAATATGTCATGATTAGTGATCTTATAATATAAATTACTGACAACATTACCTTTAGTGAAACCAAGCTTCAAAAGATATTTGTCCAATCTAAAGTACCAATCTCTAGGGGCTTGCTTCAATCCATATAAAGATTTCCTCAATCTGCAAACCATGTTATTGTCATCTGAAAGAGAAAATCCATCAGGTTGCTCAATCTAGACTTCCTCTTCAAGATCTCCATTTAGAAATGCACACTTAAAATCCATTTGATAAACTTTGTATTTCTTATAGGCAACATAAGCAAGAAATAATCTCACAGCTTCAATCCTAGCTATGGGAGAAAAAGTTTCATCATAATCAATTCCTTCCTTCTGAGAATATCCTTTACAGACCAAACTAGCCCTGTTCCTCACAACTTGTCCATCTTCATTCAATTTATTCGTAAAAACCCATTTAGTTCCAATAACATTCTTATTTTTAGGTCAAGGAACTAAAGTCCATGTGTTTTTCTTTTCTATCTGATCCAATTCCTCTTCCATAACTTTCATCCAACATTAATCCTTACATGCTTCATCTACTGATGCCTGATCAATTTAAGAAATTAAGCATACCTCTTCAGCTACCAACCTTCTCATTGTCATCACTCCTTTGCTTTTGTCTCCAATAATCTAATTTTTTGAATGATTCAACCTTACATACCTAGGAGTCTTCTGACGTTTTGTTTCTCTACTATGATCTTCAGTTACTGTTGAATTTTCCAATTGTTATGATTAATGATAGTCCCAAAGATACTAAGAGGGGGAGGGGGTGAATCAATATCTAACTGGTTCACAGAATATTTGACCTTATTAAGTATTTTGCATTCCAAAATAGTGTACCGATAAATAAGAATTAATGTAGTAAATAGGAATAATAAAGACAACATAGAAAACACACCATAACACAAGATGTTTAACAAGGAAAACCCGGTGTGGGAAAAACCTTGATGGGATTTGTTACCCACAATATTCACTCATTGGCCAATGAATAAATATTACTTACAATGAGGGCCCTGCATATGCAGGAAGGCCAACTGCCTAGAGCTCACTGCTTAATTTACAAGATAGAAGTCTCATTGACTTACAAAATGGATTATGAAAATTCAATAAAATGTACTGCTTCAAATCAACATCAACTATGATAGGTTCAGTACCGGTTTAAGCTCATTCTATAACCAAAACCTTCACTGTCAACTTATGTCTCCTTATACAAGAATATCATTCATTCATGCTATCCTTCTACCATACCCACTTACACAAAATGACTTATAAGATCTCATACATAGATAAGTCTTTTACAATATGCCATGTCATATTTACAAAAGATAATTACATTAAATACAATAAACAAAAGTTTATTCCCTCTCGGCTAGAGTGTCAGTATGCATTGTAGCCATTGTCGATGAAGTGTCTGCCGGTGTATGTAGATGTCTATGTTGGTGTCGGTGCCTGCCAGTGGCTTTACTAGATGAATGCTAGAAGGTTGCCAGAAGGTTGCCACCAATGACATTCCAAATTGACATTCCTTACATACTGTATTGTGAGGTTTGACAATTTTAGGTAAATCCCTAACTACCTTAGTAGTACTGATTTTTACCATGAAATCAAAATTTACATGACAGAGTCTCTTATGTCATAACCAACTTTCATCAATATGTGCAATCAAGCATGTCTTTTCACTGTTATTCAAATGAAAGATATTGCCTCTAGTTTGATTACTGGTGGCAATTTCCAAAATAGTTTTGTTCATGATTTTGCATTTTCCATTCTTGAATTGTAGCTGAAGTCCTTTCTCAACTAATTGACCAACACTCAAGAGATTATTCTTTAAACCTTCAACATAGTAAACATTGTCAGTATTATGCTTACCATCAAGAGATATTGTACCTTTACCTTTGATCAAACAAGCTTTATCATCTCCAAATCTCACTACGCCTTCATTATATTCTTGAAAGTTCAAGAATTTGCTTTTATCTTCAGTCATATGATGTGAGCATCCTGAATCAATGATCCATTCATCCTTAACTTCAATTTTAGCTTCCAGGGCCTGTTCTACCAGTTGAATGGTAGGTGTCGGTCGGTCTTCTTTTATAACAACAAAAACCCATCCATTGTCTGTCGGATCCTCATCAGAATCATCAGTCACTCCTTCATCAACAAGATAACAAGATTAGTCTTTATTCTTCTTAGATATTTATCTCTAATATTCAGGGTTAGGCTTGTATGTTCTTCTATCTTCTTCTCTTAGTCTAGCGTATCTATCAGGGCATCTAGAAGCCATATGACCAATCTTATTATAGTAAAGAATTTAAAGGGTGCTTTACCTTCATACTTACTTCCTACTGGACCTTTAGGCATTTTTCTTGCAAATAGTGCTTCAAGTTCTTGAAGTTCTTCATTTTCTTATGAGGCCTCACCTCAACTCAGTCTCACATTTTGGTGGAATTTATATTGAGACTATTATGGATACCTTATTTTGATGCATTTTGAAACTTAGAACTTATATGATTTTAGGATTTGGATAACATTGCTATATATTGATGATTTATTTATATGCTTTATGAGATAGAACACTACATGATTGTTAGATAAGATGATATTGTAGTAATAAATGTCATTATTGAATTTGTAGGACTTTACTATGATAATAGAACTATGATGTATGTTTAAGTTTGTGTGAATTAAGATGAATTGCTTAGGTGAAATTGCTTGGATAAAAGATGTATTTAATTTGTTCAGATGTAAATTGTATGCAAGTGATGATGTGTATTATTATTCCTTTGAATTATATTATATGTGGATATTTGAAAGTACTAATGTGTAAATTGAGATGCGCAAGAAGTTATCCATATGACCATGGGAATATTACAGAGAACCAAACCTAGACTTATGTATGTTCGTAAGCCAGGGGTTGTCTATTTGGAGAGACAACACCCCGTTTTTGTTGTATTTTATTCGTAACAGTATATGCTACATGTGTGTTAAGTATATTTAATTTACTTGTGTAAAATCCACAAGAGACGATTTCATGTTTTACATTGTAAAAGTGTTTTATTTGTGTCACTTGACACGTGTGGATTTAAGTTTAAATTTTATTTTTGTCTCTTGGTGGGAAAGTGTTCAACTATAGCTTTTTCAATTAATGTAATGTGATGTCATAAATACCTTGGGTGAAGAATCTTTGGGGTGGTCAACATAGGTTTGACCCGAAAATAAACTTCAGAGGGGTTTAAAATGGGTTAAATGAACACCTAGGGGTAGTTTAATAGGGTTTCCTAAAGCCCATAAGGTATACCTAAGGGTTAGGGGTAATTTTAGGCAAGTTTCTACTCCTAAGTGACCTTTTAGACACTCTAAAATTTGACTTTTCTGAGTTGTGCGAAAATTGAAATTAGAAGTTTGAACCTAGTTGTAAACTTTCCTTTTTGTATGAGAGTTCTCTTTCCCATTCTGTCTTACCTTCCTCTTTAGTTTTTAGAAACTTGTGAGAACTGAGAGAATGAGCTTCTTAAGCAAGAATTGGAAAATTTGAGGGAAATCACCCACTCTCCATTTTTGGAGACAAGAGAAATTTTGAAAAGAATAGAATAGATTGGAATAGTAAAATTTGGCTAAGGGTAGAAGGAGAAGATCCGTGGATTTGGGCAGCTCTTCCTCAACCATACTAACCTACCTTTGGGTAGATTAAGGTTGGTTACATTCTTCTTTAAATGACTTCATTTCGCATGTGTTTTGAAGGTATGTTGGTGTAAGAAATTTGTTTTCTTGTATGTCCTTTTTGGGAATTTCATTTGGTATTTTGTATTATGTTTTTTATGTGTTTTTGGGAGTTTTTCAAGACCTCTTACTCTTGGGAGAGAGGAGGATCTTGTGGGTGGTAGCAGTGACAACCCTCGAGTGAGAGGCTCTCATTTTGAGAGCGATCATAAGGGATTTTTGTGTGACCCTTGTTGCATGACCTGTTTGTGCAATGGGGGTCATAAGGAGGGATATAAGGCTAGAATGCCTTGGGGGCAATAAGGAATAAGGGGTTGAAATTCTTGATGTATTTGTTGTGCCATGAGGTGGCTACATGTTTTCCATACTTGCAGTTCTCCTCAGGGTATTGGTCCACTATCACCCTTAAAAAGGTCATCACCAAAGTGTGGTGCAGTGTAGTCGGGATGGGAGTCTGTTTGAAATCTATGTGTATTCTATCTTCTATGTGTTTTCATGTTTGTTTCCCATCTAGGGCTTGGTTCTCCGAGCTTAGGGGTGGCTACCAATTAGCCGAGGCTGGGAGGTAAGCACTCCATGGTCATAGTTGTGATTTAATATGCAGGATTGTCGGAAGAAAAGAATAGGACAAGTGGAAGGTTGCAGGAATTATTGTTGTAGAAATTTATTTGCAGTTGTAATTATTAGTTTTAAAAAGGAGAAATATACCCTCATTTGTTGAAATGGGAGGCAGATTGTAAATTAGAAATAAGGACATGAGATTTTAGTTATTGTTATTTAGATAAAGAAACATCTTGTAAATTTTGTAGAATACCTTTTGGATAGTAAAAAGCTAGATATATTCATATTTTCTATTTGCAAAGAAATACTTTTGAATTGCATGCAATAGTCATTGAAATATGAAAATCGGTTTTATTTAATTCTGTGTTTTTTCTTTTTACTGCGATTTCGTCTTCATTTTAATTGCAGAATTATGAGTTGTAGATGTTGATAGATTTTAAATAAAAAAAAAGGGGAAAATATAATATCTAATTAGTTGCTATAATAATTGCAGAATTTAGTAATTTATTTATTGTAGAAAGAAATAAGTATTCCTAGATTAGTATCCCCAAAGTCAAAATAAAATCGTATATCTGATGTGATCATGATAAATTGATTTGCAGTACATTTTTCCATTCTTAAGCATTTAAAATAAAATAAAACAGAAAAGGCATAAGTTAGATTTGCATGCATATTTTAGATCGCAAATAAATTATATATTTCTGTCTTCTGTAAAAGCAATATAGTATAGTAAAGTTCTGGAAATTATTCTTTCATCTATTTCAAAAAATTAGTATCTAAATAGATATTTCATCTAGTAAATGTAAAATTTTAACTTGTTGAATTTGCTGTATAAAATTAATTTAATTCAGTCAGTTATTGTATGTAGGAGATAAATCTAAGGTTAATATATTTCATCTATGTTTTAGAAATAAAGTATTTTGGCTTTTGTTTAAAAAAAAAGAAAAATATCCTTGCTGCAAATGAAATGGGAAAGTATTTATCCAGTTAATCTTTTTTTATATAAAATGTATTTATGCCTGCATGTGTTAAAAAAAGCTAAGAATATATATATATATATATATATATATATATATATATATATATATATATATATATATATATATATATATATATATATGTATGTATATATATATATATGTATGTATATATATGTATATATGTATATATAATCATATATATATATATATTTATATATATACATATGTAAAATATATTTATATTTAAAAAAAAAAATTAATTAAAATAACTAGCGATTTAAATTTTGCTTTTAAATAAATAAAAATAAATAAAAATTTAAAAGTTTGTTTTAGGGCTCGGCCCCTACGGTTTTCCCCGTAGGGTGGCCCTTTACCACAGCGGGCGTAGGCTCCCCTACGGCGGTCGCAGCCGCCACTGTGGGCCGCAACCCATAATGGGAGGCCATGGCCTCCACTGTGGGCGGCGACCCACAGCGACGACGCCGCCGTCTCTGTGGGGAGCTAGCCCCCTCCCCTTCGGCCACCACTTTCTCTTCGGCCCTCTGCAAAAAAAAATCGAAGCCGCCTCCCTGTATCAAGATCAACGGGTTTCGCCATGGCCGCCGCCCGACCTTCCCTGCAACACAAACAAAAAAAAATAAGATGAAACCCTAGCCCAGTTAGGGCTAGGGTAAATAATTAAAGAGTGAATAATAAAATTAAAAAAAGGGGGGGTTAAATTTATAGATTAATATAAGGGTTAGGGTTTACATGGGTAAACCCATTTATGTTTTTAAAATATATTAATATTATATTTATATAATATTATTTATATTTATATATATGTATGGTGGAATTATTTAATTTTAATTTTTCAAAGAGAATTGAAATGCTATGAATCCAATTATAATGAATTAATATTAGACTTTAAATTTAAATAAGTTGACTTGTTTAAATATTAGGGAGGACAATATTTATTTTAAATTCAAATTTATTGAGAAGTCCATGAACGGATTATTACTGAAATTAATATTTATTCTTAACTTAAATAGGTTTAGGCATTCATGAAATGAATATTAATAAAGTTAATATTGATTTTAAATTTGAAGAGTTTGAATGGATATGAACTGAATATTATGAAAGTTGATATTTAATTTTAAATTAAATAGGCTGAGCGAAAATAAGCTACTCTATTCTAATCCCTAGTTAATCTTAATTTATTTTCTGTTATTTAAAAAGTAGGAAGAGATTATTTTAAACATAGTTAAAACCAAAACTGCGTAGTGTGTTTCATGTTAGCGAACTTAATGTTATTTAGTTGTTATTTAAAAAAAAAAAAATCATTCCGTTTTTGCCCTAAATTTTGGGCATGACATTTTGGTATCAGAGCAAGGTTTCCACACTAGGAACCTTACTCCACTTACGTTTTGCCTTAGATTATTTAAATTAATTTTGTTAAATTGATTTTATAAGACATCTAAATTTAATTGAATTAATATTATTCTAAAAGAAATTAATTAATTATTTTACTTTATTTTCCTCCTAGGATGCCTCCGACTACGCGACAAGCTCACAAGCACAGACAGGGTCCTAGACGTGAGCGCATAGCACATGAAGAGGTAGTAAGGGAGGCATCGGTTCCAGAAGAGAACCCAGGAGCACCTCCCGAACAGCCAAATGAACCTAACCGAGACCTCTTAGAAGCAATACAAAATCTTATTGGCATAGTTCAGGAAAGGATCCCAGCAAAGAACCCTCAAGTTAGAAGTCATGACTCTGGGAGTCATAGATCTATTGATAGAGAATGAAGTAGGAGCCCAGCTCCTATTCCTATAGAGAGTTAGGGTGGAAATGAGCCAGAGTCTGTGCATATGCCAGGGCCACCTCCAGTGGTGGAACCAGGTTATTTTGAGAGAGCTCATCGAGATCTAGGGGATCTTATCCGGGAGGTCATGCGCCTCCAACCACCGTCCTTCGGAGGTTCTACCGATGGGGTAGAGGCCGAGGCATGGATTTTGAGTCTTGAGAGGTGCTTTGTGTTGCATTCTTATGAGAGCAACCTAAAAGCACGTGTCATAGTTCATCTACTGAGAGGATCGGCCTCCACTTGGTGGAGACAAGAAGAGTACAAATGCGGATTAGTTCCTGATACTCTCACTTGGGAGATATTCACAGAGAGATTCCACGAGAGATACCTATCAGAACACTTCAGACAGCATCGTATAGACAAATTTCACGATCTCCAACAAAAAGGCTTATCAGTAACCCAATATGAAAGCAAATTCTTTGAGCTGTTGCCGTATGTAGATTATCTAAAGGATGAGAAACTTCTTGTAAACCACTTCATCAAAGGGTTAAATGTTGGTATAGCTGGGCTAGTCAGGATGTCCACTCCAGAGAGCCTTCGGGTTGTTGTGGAGAAGACACTGATTGCCGAGAAAATTCAGGTTAGACCATAGGACAATAGGGATCAGTTTCAGAACCAAAATCCCACACCTCAGACTTATGGATTCCAGAAACCACATTGGAAAGGAAACAACCAAAATTCTTAGGAGTTCTCCAAACCCCCTCCTCCACAACAGACACCATAGAACTAGAGGTAGAAGCCTCCATAGTATCAGCAGGGCTCCAAGCCCAAATAGTGGTAGACTCAGGGATAGAGACATGATCAGAGAGCACAGGTGCAGTACACACCATCGATGAGGACTCAACAGTCCTCTAGGGGTGGGTACAGCAGATCCAGTAGGACAGGAGGTCAGGCTTTCTCTAGGCCTCCGAGCGCCCGGTTTCAGGCATGGGGTGCTTGTTTTACATGTGGAGCCATGGGGCATATGGCGAGGGATTGCCCTCAGGGTCAGGTGGTAGGGAATCAGTGGATGGCCACTTCAGAGCTGAAAGTTGGTGATATGGGTAGGTCCCATAGAGTATTCGCAGCAGTTGAAAACCGCCAGACTGAGCATGAGGCCATGATTATCGAATCTACAGGTATGATCAAAGGTAACAATGTATCTATTTTTTTTGATTCAGGAGCTACTGACTCCTTTATATCTCCATTGGTTGTGGAGTGTTGTCGGCTAGTGGAAACTAGACAGGGTGTCAGTTGGGAAGTGGAATTAGCTTTAGGGGCTAGAGTGTCAGTGGAATTAGAGGTTAGGGCATGTCAGCTGCAAATTGGCAAGACCACCATTTTAGTAGACCTTAGAGTGACTCCACTTGGATCTTAAGGAATCATACTTGGCATGGATTGGATTTATGCCCACAGAGCCAAGATGGATTTCCACCTGAAAAAGATTGAGTGTGAGGATGATCATGGTTTGCCCATAGTTATCACTGGGATTCAGAGGCCCATGTCTCTTCATATGATCTCCACAATGCAGCTTAAGCAGAGTATGCGAAAGGGATGTCAGCTTTTTGCTATCACTATCAGTGACAGAGGAAAAGAGGAAGAAAAAGAAACATTGCTTGATGACCATCCTATCCTTAAGGGATATTCAGATGTATTTCCTTCAGAGTTACTGGGAATGCTGCCCCGTAGAGAGATTAATTTTCATATAGACCTAGTACCAGGAGTCAAGCCAGTTTCCAGAGCACCTTATAGGATGACCACAAATGAGCTTAATGAACTCAAAATACAGCTTGAGGAACTCCTTGAGAAGGGTCATATTCATCCTAGCATATCCCCTTGGGGTGTACCAGTCATCTTTGTTAAGAAGAAGGATGGATCTCTCTAATTATGTATGGATTATCGACAGCTAAATAAAGTAACCATCAAGAACCAATATCCTTTGCCCAGAATTGATGATTTATTTGACCAGCTTCAGTGTGCCAAAGTCTTTTCCAAAATAGATCTGAAGTCAGGATACCATCAGCTGAGAATAGTGGAGAGTGATATCCACAAGACTGCATTTCGCACTAGATATGGTCACTATGAGTTCACCGTAGTCCCATTCGGACTTACGAATGCCCCAGTAGTTTTTATGAGCCTCATGAATGGGGTGTTCTGTACATTTCTGGACCGTTTTGTTATTGTGTTTCTTGATGATATACTGATATATTCTCGGAATGAGAAGGAGCATGAGGAGCACCTGAAACAGGTATTGTAGTGTTTGCGGGATAACCAGCAGTTTGGCAGTTTGTCAAAGTGTGCTTTCTTTCGGTCAGAGGTCAAGTACCTTGGGCATGTCATTTCTGGTGATGGGATCTTAGTTGACCCATCAAAGATTAGGGCTATTATGGATTGGCCAGTGCCAACTAGTGTGACAGAGGTCAGGAGTTTCATGGGCTTAGCAGGGTATTACCAATGTTTTGTTGAGGGATTCTCCAGAGTCGCACACCCTATTACTTCTGTTTAGCGTAAAGGGAAGAAATTTGAGTGGATAGAGAAGTGCGAGAAGGCCTTTTAGGAACTCAAGAAGGCACTTACTAGCGCTCATATCCTTGTTGTACTAGATCCCACAACTGACTTCATGGTTTGTACAGATGCTTCACTAGAGGGTTTAGGAGCAGTTCTTATGCAGGATGGTAGAGCCATAGCTTTCGAGTCTAGGAAACTTAAGACTCGTGAACTTAATTATCCCACTTACGACCTTGAGCTCACAGTAGTAGTGCATGCACTTGTGAGGTGAAGACACTTCCTTTTAGGTCATCAATTCGAGTTGCATTCAGATCATCAGAGTCTTCAGTACATCTTCACTCAGTCGAACCTTAATGCACGTCGGAGGAGATGGATGGAGTTCTTGTGTGAATATGATTTTGACGTTCACTACATCAAAGGAAAGGAAAACGTAGTTGCAGATGCTTTGAGTAGGAGACATCATGAGGTTTACACCATATCTATGGGCACGGATTTGAGAGACCCTATACTACAGCACTTGCTAGAGGATGGATGGTATGTAGAGGTTGGTTAGGTAATACGATCTCAGGCTACTTTAGAGGGGAAATATGTGGATTATTCTTTGGAGTTAGATGGATTGTTATGCCACATAGGGCACATTTATATACCTTCCTCTGGAGGATTGTGAGAGTTCATTGTCATGGAGGCTCATAGAGCTCCTTATGCAGCGCATCCTGGAGTTAAAAAGTTGCATGCTAATTTGAGGCAGTTATATCATTGGCCGGGAATGCGGCAGCTCATTGCTGAGATAGTAGGTTGATGACTTGAGTGTTAGAGAGTAAAGGCAGAGCACCGCCATCTAGGTGGGTTGCTCCAGTCTCATGCTATACTAGAGTGGAAGTGGGATACTATATCCATGGATTTCATCATTGGTCTTCCTATATCTTCTCATCGCCATGATGCTATCTTGGTGACAGTTGACAAGTTGACCAAAGTAGCTCACTTTTCACCAGCCCGTACTACATTCACAGCTCCAATAGTAGCACAAGTGTTCTTGCGAGACATTGTTAGACTTCATGGTGTGCCCCACAAGATTATTTCTGACAGGGATTCTCTTTTCACTTCTTCCTTTTGGAAGTCATTATAGGCAGCTATGAGCACTAAGCTCAATTTCAGTACAACCTATCACCCAAAAACAGATGGTCAGACAAAGAGGGTCAATCAGGTGTTAGAGGATATGCTTTGCATGTACATCATGGATCATCTGACCCGGTGGGAGGAGTATCTTCCCTTAGTGGAGTTTGCCTATAACAATGGGCATCACACTTCTTTGGGGATGCCACCCTACCAGGCACTATACGGCAGCCCTTGCAGGATGCCCTTTAGTTGGGATCGCATAGAGGACAGAGTTGCTATTGGTCCTGAGATAGTTCGGGATATGGAACAACAGGTGGATTTGATTAGGCAACGTCTTAGAGAGGCTCAGGATAGACAGAAGAAATATGCTGATGCAAAGAGGATAGATCGTAGCTACTTGGTTGGAGACAGAGTCTTCTTGAGAGTGCGACTGTACAAGAGTCCAATCCATTACGGAAAGGGTTCTAAGCTTGTACCTCGCTTCATAGGACCTTTTGAGATTCTTGAGAGGATAGGCCTAGTTGCCTACCGTTTAGCATTGCCACCTAGCCTGTCATGCATCCACGATGTGTTTCATGTATCAGTTTTGAGGAAATATATCTATGATGAGTCTCATATTTTAGATTGGGATGCCTTGCAGGTGGAGTTGGATGGGCAGCTAGCTTTGGAGCCCATTCGCATTTTGGCACGCCGGATGCTGGCCCTTCAAGGTCTAGAGCTGGACCAAGTTAGGGTCCAGTGGGATTGTTATGATGAGGTTACGGCTTCATGGGAGGATGCAGCATGTATGAGATCAGAGTACCCCCACCTCTTTGATGAACTCCAGGAGGAAGCTCATGCCTAGAGGGGGAGGGTGTGAGGCCTCACCTCGACTCAATCTAACATTTCAGTGGAATTTATATTGAGACTATTATGGATACCTTATTTTGATGCATTTTGAAACTTAGAACTTATATTATTTCAGGATTTGGATAACATTGCTATATATTGATGATTTATTTATATGCTTTATGAGATAGAACACTACATGATTATTAGATAGGATGATATTGCGGTAATAAATGTCATTATTGAATTTGCAAGACTTTACTATGATAATAGAACTATGATGTATGTTTAAGTTTATGTTAATTAAGATGAATTGCTTAGGTGAAATTGCTTGGATAAAAGATGTATTTAATTTGTTCAGATGTAAATTGTATGCAAGTGATGATGTGTATTATTATTCCTTTGAATTATATTATATGTGGATATTGAAAGTACTAATGTGGAAATTGAGATGCGCAAGAAGTTATCCATATGACCCTGGGAATATTACGGAGAACCAAACCTAGACTTATGTATGTTCGTAAGCCAGGGGTTGTCTATTTGGAGAGACAACACCCCGTTTGTGTTGTATTTTATTCATAATAGTATATGCTGCATGTGTGTTAAGTATATTTAATTTACTTGTGTAAAATCCACAAGAGACGATTTCATGTTTTACATTGTAAAAGTGTTTTATTTGTGTCACTTGACACATGTGTGGATTTAAGTTTAAATTTTATTTTTGTCTCTTGGTGGGAAAGTGTTCAACTATAGCTTTTTCAATTAATGTAACATGATGTCATAAATACCTTGGGTAAAGAATCTTTGGGGTGGTCAACATAGGTTTGACCCGAAAATAAACTTCAGAGGGGTTTAAAATGGGTTAAATGAACACCTAGGGGTATTTTAATAGGGTTTCCTAAAGCCCATAAGGTATACCTAAGGGTTAGGGGTAATTTTAGGCAAGTTTCTACTCCTAAGTGACCTTTTAGACACTCTAAAATTTGACTTTTCTGAGTTGTGCGAAAATTGAAATTAGAAGTTTGAACCTAGTTGTAAACTTTCCCTTTCGAATGAAAGTTCTCTTTCCCATTCTGTCTTACCTTCCTCTTTAGTTTTTAGAAACTTGTGAGAACTGAGAGAATGAGCTTCTTAAGCAAGAATTGGAAAATTTGAGTGAAATCACCCACTCTCCATTTTTGGAGACAAGAGAAATTTTGAAAAGAATAGAATAGATTGGAATAGTAAAATTTGGCTAAGGGTAGAAGGAGAAGATCCGTAGATTTGGGCAGCTCTTCCTCAACCATACTAACCTACCTTTGGGTAGATTAAGGTTGCTTACATTCTTCTTTAAATGACTTCATTTTGCATGTGTTTTGAAGGTATGTTGGTGTAAGAAATCTGTTTTCTTGTATGTCCTTTTTGGGAATTTCATTTGGTATTTTGTATTATGTTTTTTATGTGTTTTTGGGAGTTTTTCAAGACCTCTTACTCTTGGGAGAGAGGAGGATCTTGTGGGTGGTAGCAGTGACAACTCTCGAGTGAGAAACTCTCATTTTGAGAGTGATCACAAGGGATTTTTGTGTGACCCTTGCTGCATGGCCTGTTTGTGCAATGGGGGTCATAAGGAGGGATATAAGGCTAGAATGCTTTGGGGGGCATAAGGAATAAGGGGTTGAAGTTCTTGATGTATTTGTTGTGCCATGAGGTGGCTACATGTTTTCCATACTTGCAGTTCTCCTTAGGGTATTGGTCCACTATCACCCTTAAAAAGGTCATCACCAAAGTGTGGTGCAGTGTAGCCGGGATGGGAGTGTGTTTGAAATCTGTGTGTATTCTATCTTCTATGTGTTTGCATGTTTTTTTCCCATCTAGGGCTTGGTTCTCCGAGCTCAGGGGTGGCTACCAGTTAGCCTAGGCTGGGAGGTGAGCACTCCATGGTCATAGTTGTGATTTAATATGCAAGATTGTCAGAAGAAAAGAATAGGATAAGTGGAAGGTTGCAGGAATTATTGTTGTAGAAATTTATTTGCAGTGGTAATTATTAGTTTTAAAAAGGAGAAATATACCCTCATTCGTTGAAATGAGAGGTAGATTGTAAATTAGAAATAAGGACATGAGATTTTAGTTATTGTTATTTAGATAAAGGAACATCTTGTAATTTTTGCAGAATAGCTTTTGGATCGTAAAAAGCTATATATATTCATATTTTCTATTTCCAAAGAAATACTTTTGAATTGCATGCAATAGTCATTGAAATATGAAAATCAGTTTTATTTAATTCTATGTTTTTTCTTTTTACTGCGATTTCGTCTTCATTTTAATTGCATAATTATGAGTTGTAGATGTTGATAGATTTTAAATTAAAAAAAAAAGGGGAAAATATAATATCTAATTCGTTGTTGTAATAATTGCAGAGTTCAATAATTTATTTATTGTAGAAACAAATAAGTATTCCTAGATTAGTATCCCCAAAGTCAAAATAAAATCGTATATCTGATGTGATCATGATAAATTGATTTGTAGTACATTTTTCCATTCTTAAGCATTTAAAATAAAATAAAACAGAAAAGGCATAAGTTAGATTTGCATGCATATTTTAGATCAAAAATAAATTATATATTTCTGTCTTCTGTAAAAGCAATATAGTATAGTAAAGTTCTGGAAATTATTCTTTCATCTATTTCAAAAAATTAGTATCTAAATAGATATTTCATCTAGTAAATGTAAAATTTTAACTTGTTGAATTTGCTGTATAAAATTAATTTAATTCAGTCAGTTATTGTATGTAGGAGATAAATCTAAGGTTAATATATTTCATCTATGTTTTAGAAATAAAGTATTTTGGCTTTTGTTTAAAAAAAAAAAAAAAATTCTTGCTGCAAATGAAATGGGAAAGTATTTATCCAGTTAATCTTTTTTTATATAACAAAAAAAAAAAAAATGGAATAATGATCACCCGAAAAGAAAATGTATTTATGCCTGCATGTGTTAAAAAAAGCTAAGAATATATATATATATATATATATATATATATATATATATATATATATATATATATATATATATATATATATATATATATATATATGTATATATATATGTATATGTATATGTATATGTATATGTATATGTATATGTATATAAAAATATATATATATATGTATATATATATATATATTCTCCTATATATATATATAATCATATATATATATATATATATTTATATATATACATATATAAAATATATTTATATTTTAAAAAAAAATTTAAATAAAATAACTAGCAATTTAAATTTTGCTTTTAAATAAATAAAATAAAATAAAATTTAAAAGTTTGTTTTAGGGCTCGGCCCCTGCGGTTTTCCCCACAGGGCGACCCTTTACCACAGCGAGCGCGGGCTCCCCAGTGGCAGTCGCAGCTGCCACTGTGGGCCGCAACCCACAGTGGGAGGCCACGGCTTCCACTGTGGGTGGTGACCCATAGCGACAGCGCCACCGTCTCTGTGGGGAGCCAACCCCCTCCCCTTCGGCCGCCACTTTCTCTTCGGCCCTCTGCAAAAAAAAATTGCAGCCGCCTCCCTGTAGAAAGCTTGGCGGGTTTCGCCATGGCCGCCGCCCGACCTCTCCTGCAACACAAAAAATAAGATGAAACCCTAGCCCGGTTAGGGCTAGGGTAAATAAGTAAAGAGTGAATAATAAAATAAAAAATGGGGGGGGTTAAATTTATAGATTAATATAAGGGTTAGGGTTTATATGGGTAAACCCATTTATGTTTTTAAAATATATTAATATTATATTTATATAATATTATTTATATTTATATATATGTATGGTGGAATTATTTAATTTTAATTTTTCAAAGAGAATTGAAATGCTATGAATCCAGTTATAATGAATTAATATTAGACTTTAAATTTAAATAAGTTGACTTGTTTAAATATTAGGGAGGACAATATTTATTTTAAATTCAAATTTATTGAGAAGTCCATGAATGGATTATTAATGAAATTAATATTTATTCTTAACTTAAATAGGTTTAGGCATTCGTGAAATGAATATTAATAAAGTTAATATTGATTTTAAATTTGAAGAGTTTGAATGGTTATGAACTGAATATTACGAAAGTTGATATTTAATTTTAAATTAAATAGGTTGAGCGAAAATAAGCTAGTCTGTTCTAATCCGTAGTTAATCTTAATTTATTTTCTGTTATTTAAATAGTAGGAAAAGATTATTTTAAACATAGTTAAAACCAAAACTGCATAGTGTGTTTCGTGTTAGCGAACTTAACATTATTTAATTGTTATTTAAATAAAAAATCATTTCGTTTTCGCCCTAAATTTTGGGCATGACATTTCTCTCCTGCTTTCCTCAAGTTCTCTTGCATAAAAGGCTTTCCAATCAGATTTGTCAAATGATGGTGCAGATGATGTTGATGCCTTAAAATCTAAATCTGTCTTTATAGTAGCAACATGACCAAATTCCTCAATTTCAAAAGCTGAGAGTTTTCCAATCAATGTATCCCTAGTTACTGATGTATTAGGCATTGTTCTTAACTCATTTATAGCAGTAACCTTCATTTTATATTCCGCTGGCAATCCTCTTAAAACTTTTGAAACAATTTCATCTTCACTTAAGGTTCCTCCACAACATTTAATACCCAAAACAATTTCATTAACTCTTTCCATAAAAGTAGATATCCTTTCATCTTCTTCCATTTTTCAGATTTTCATACCTGGCCCGGAAGCTTTCAAGTTTTGCAATTTTGACTGTGGAATCTCCTTCATTCAATGTTTCCAAATGATCCCAAATAGCTTTAGCAGTTGATCTATCTGACAATCCCATGATTTGCTGATCTATTAATACGCTCAAAAGTGCTTCTCTTGCTTTGCAATCATTTTCTTCATCTTTTCCCAAGGTAGGTGGATTAGGTTGACCGGGAGTAGGAGCAGTATAGCCACTCTTTGTAACTTCCTAGATGTCCTTTCCAACGTAATTTAAATATGTCTCCATTCTGATCTTCCATATGCCATAGTTGGTTCCATCAAGTTTAGGACTGCCCTTACTGAAATAGTTAGTAGACATTGGATCTCCTCAAGCTGTTAAACTTTTGCAAAAAGAGGACTAGGCTCTGATACCAATTGTTAGGTCCCAGGGGCAACTGAGAGGGGGGGGTGAATTAGTTGTCTAATAAATTCAAAACAAAAACAACTTAATGTTCAATGCTGGTAAACCAGTCCTTCATACCAGTAGACAGTTTAACAGTTAATTGCAATGCTGGTAAGGATTAATGCATGAAACAAAAAGATAAAGTCATCCACAACACATAACACCAATATTTGTATGTGGAAACCCTGTAAGGGGAAAAACCACGGTGGGAAACCTTACCCACAATCATATGATACTACTGCAAATAGTAAGTGTATACAAATGGGGTCTGCACATGCAGAAAGGCCAAGTGCCTAGAGCTCACTGCTCAAACACAAAATAGGAGTCATACTACCTACAATTGGATGGTTAAATCCAATAAGGATGTACTGCTCAAAATAGCATCTTCATATGCTGGATTCAGTACTGGTGTAGTTCTGATATCCTTTCACAAAAACCTTGCTACACCTTCAAATGATGTTTGTGTGTATAGCTCTGCTTATTCTTGTATATACCTTCACACAATCCTTTTTCGCATTCCACATTCGATCTTACAAATAAGATCTTACATTTATATCATAACCTAGGACCAATTTTAGTAGGTCAGCTCTAAGGGATATTACAATAAAATCAATTTACAAATAAATTAATGCCTGATGCAATAACGGATTCAACATGTCGGCTTAATGCATTTACAACATTAATAAATCATCTCCATAGCGTGCCATGCTGATCTGAGAAAGATAATCCTGCTAGTGTATAACCTAGACCTATTTACCGGTAACAACAAATATGCTAATATGAATATGTCAATAAACAAATCTTAAAGACAAAGTGTCCAAATGATGTCTTTGACATAGCCAAGTGTTTTCCATGTCATTCCAAGTGTCGGTGATCATTATATCATGCTCGTGTACTAGATACTAGTGACTGTGCATGAGTCATTTACTTGCCGGTGAATGTTGTTGATTCTCCAAACTGCCAGAGTTGATAAGTGTTTAGTAGGTGTTGACATCAATAACAAAACCATACCAAAATACCAACAATCTCCCCCTTTGGCATTAATGGCAACACAAGATGGAAAAAACATCAAAGTGCCAAAAGAGAAATGCCAAATACCAAAAGACCAACAAAAGCCAACAATTAACCAAAAATCAAAATATAGATACAGAGAGTAACAATCTCTCCCCCAATGAATAATCTCTCCTCAAAAGATAATGTGTTTTTCCATATCAATCTCTCCCCCTTTGACATCAAATGCCAAAGTAAAAAAAAAAAATTTCAGATACGAAATACCAGCCAATTCAGTATACCAACTACTCCCCCTGAGAAGTAGCTTCCTCATCAAAGCCGGAGTAAAAGATTTCTCTATTAATTCTGTCGGTTGATGAAAAACATCAACTTCCTAAGTCTCTACCAGTGGTGGTATGACCCCAAGCTAATCTTTGTGATATTCAAAAGTCTCCTTAGGCAGAGGTTTAGTGAAAATATCTGCAATCTACTCTTTGGTATTCACATAAACCATTTTAATTTCTTTTGCTTCAACATTTTCCCTTAGAAAATTCGGTTTGATAGAAACATGTTTGGTTTTAGAATGTAATACTAGATTCTTAGATATATCAATTGCTGCAGTGTTATCACAATAGATAGTAATAGGTTCCTTGCATTTTACCCTTATATCTTTCAACATTTGCTTAAGCCATAGTACTTGTGTACAGTTAGTTGTTGCTGCAACATATTCTGATTCAGCTGTTGCTAAAGATGTACAACTTTGTTTCTTACTCAACCAAGAAATTAATTTGCTTCCAAGAAAAAATTCTCCGCCGGTGGTGCTTTTTCTATCATCCACATCTCCTACCCAATTTGCATCTATGTATGCACATAATTCAAAGTTTTCATCTCTAGGATACCATAATCCAAGATTTGTAGTGCCTTGCAAGTACTGAAAAATCCTTTTTACTGTTGATTCATGATTTTCTCTAGGATTACTCTGAAATCTTGAAACAATACATACTGCATTCATGATATCAGGTCTTGTTTGTGTCAAATACAGTAAACCTCCTATCATAGATTTGTATCTAGTCGGATTAATAGGTGTAGATTCATCCCTTAGTGATAATTTGTCATTTGTAGTCATAGGTGTGCTAACCAATTTAGAGTTCTCCATCCCAAATTTCTTTAATAACTCCTTCAAGTACTTGGATTGACTCAAGAATATACCTTTATCAGTCTGTGAAATGTGCAATCCTAAAATTAATTTTATTTCTCCAATCATAGACATTTCAAATTCTTGTTGCATTTCAATAGAAATTTTTTTACATAATCCATCTGCTCCTCCAAAGATTATATCATAAACAAAAGCTTCTATAACCAAGATGTCATCATTTGTCACTTTATAATATAAGTTACTATTAGCATTACCTTTAGAAAAATCAATCTTCAAAAGATACGTATCCAATCTTGCATACCAAGCTCTTGGAGCTTGCTTCAACCCATAAAAAGCTTTCCTTAACCTGCAAACCATATCTTTGTTATCTGTCAAAGAAAATCCATCAGGTTGTTCAATGTAAACTTATTCTTCAAGACCTCTATTCAGAAATGCACATTTAATATCCATTTGATATACTTTGTAGTTCTTGTGTGCTACAAAAGCTAAGAATAATCTGACTGCCTCAATTCTAGCTACCGGTGCAAAGGTCTCATTAGTTTTATATCCAAAGTCAATCTATATACTCTAGTCGGCTACTACTACCGAAATATTCAGTCGGTTAAAGAAGAAAGTATACACCAAGTTTTCTACCGAGTATCATTCCATGTCTACCGAGCAGAAATAATGATACACTGAGTTGATTTACACCGAGTGAAATGTTTTACCAAATTCATTGAATCTAGACACACATGGGAAAACGTGTTACAAGATTGAGGAACATAGAACCATTATCACATTGGAAATTGCACTTAAAGATTGTGTATGATTTTGAGGTCATCTAACCAATGAAATATTTTATATAGTTATTCATTCAATAAATCATGTTTGTAAGATCGAAGCAATGAATCAGATCACCAACATAAGAGATCTATTTATACAACATGGATTAAGGATAAAAGTGTGACAGACAAAGATATACAAAGGTGTATGAAGCAAGACATGTGTGATACATGAGAAAGCACTAAGTGGTATGACTGTTACAGAGACACAGAGGTCACCGAAAAGGATTTCAGAGAACAGTCAAAGAACAGAGTAAATAGAAGGGTTTACCGAGTTACTTTATGGGTTACTAAGGTATGCTATAAGCAAGGTAATCTTTTTTTGAGCACATAGAATCTGCTATAACATTCCAGATGTAAAGTTGCAGATAATTGTAAAGATTTTATTGAAATATTTTGAAGTTGTAAGAGAAACCTTTAATAGGGTAAAAGACTCTAACCAAGTCTATAAATTGTAAAGCCTCTAACCAAGTGCAACATTTAGTTTAAGTGTTGTAAAATCCTTTAGCAAGGTAGATCTAACAGATCTTGATACTCCTAACAGGGTAATCTATCATAAATAGTTGAACATGTAGCTTTAACCGAGCACTCTTTATTATTGCAGTAGTGAAGTTGTGGGTGACATCCCCACCGCGATTTTTCTCTCTAACCAAGAGTTTCTGCGTAACCAAAATATATGTGCTATGGAGTGAATCATGTATGATTGTTATTTATTTGTTTTATCTGTATGTTATGTTGCAACAGTTTTTGGTTTATGCATAACAGTAAAGATATTGTTGTTAAAAAGATTTGAAGTACTGATTCACCCCTCCCCTCTCAGTACATTAGCTTTCCATATTGGGCCTAACAATTGGAATCAGAGCTTGAATCTTGGAAAAGGGTTTAACAACCTAAAGAGAAAGATCTTATCAATGGAAGGATATAAACAATCTCAGAGAATTGTGTATCTACAAGTAGAGTTGGATCATGCTAATCAAGTGAATCCAGACATGCAAAGACAAATGCAAAAATCATTGAAAGTGAGAAGAAGATTATTTGATGATTTGCAGGACTCTCAAGAGTTCGTGGAACAAATTGAAAAATCATCTGAGAATAGTATATCTGAAGAGACTGAAGAAATGATTGGAGTATTGAAAGAAAAGAATAAAGCACTGCCTGATCAACTAAAAGCAATGAAAAGAGGACATGAAAATTTCACCACATAGATGACTAAGAATCTTGATGGATTGAGGACATCTAAGGATAAAGTAAGAGAACTAGAAAGACAAAAATAACAGCTTGAAGCATTACTATCTGAAAAGAATGATGAAATCATAAGGTTGACTAGGATTCAACAAAATCTGTCAGATCAATTAGGTTATGCACATCATGAAGCAAATCTAAAAGATGATGAGAATCAAGCATTGAAACTTGAAATATCAAGGTTGACCAATGAACTTGAAACATAAAATAAATCCAAGGAAACATTGAAGAAGAGCTATGAAGCATCAAAGATGTTAGATGAGTAGCTGAATACAAGAAGACCCAACAAAGAAGCAGGACTTGGTTACAAAGGAAAAGACTCTACCGAGAAGGGAATTCATACAACCGAGAGAGGAGAATCATCAAAGCAAGCTGGAAACAAGAAGCACATCAAAAGAAAGAAGCCTATTTGTAACTACTATGGAAATCAAGGTCATACTGCTAACATGTGCCAAATAAGAAAAGGTAAGCAACCGAATGTCACTAAGTCTAATGGTTATTGTTACAATTGCAATAAATATGGTCACACATTTAACCAATGTAGGACAAAGTCTGTTAACAATTATCAGAAGGCAAAATTCAAAGGGTTTTGTAAAAACTACAATAGATATGGACATAGTACCGAGAAGTGTTGTCTTAAGCAAATGAACTATATGTGGTCTGCACACCGAGAAAATACTAGAGGTTACCAAACTCACACAGATCCTTACCGACAATATTCTACAGTACCATGGGATTACAATACAAGGATATGGTGTGAATGTTGTGGAAGATATGGACATATAAGTGCCAACTACTTTATAAGGTTTGGAATGAACAACCGAAGATCATGGAGAAATCCTGGTATGGCATGTTTTCATTGTCACAAAGTTGGACACTTGGCTAGAGATTGCAGAGATCAACCTAGAGGAGACACTAAGGAAATAAAAGAAAAATTATAGATGATTTGGAAAAAGAAGGAAATTGTGTCAAATGAAGAAAGCACCTTACCTACTGAGTTAGGTGCACCTATTCCAAATTAATTGGTAAAGGTATGAAGGGACTGCATTCTCTCAAAGGTCAAATATTAATAGTTCCTATTTTATTATGTACTTAATTCAAAATCTACATAACTAAGATGTAATAGTAAGTTTGAAATTCTATCAAAGTCTTTTGGAGCAATATATAGGAAGACTGTCAAGTCTGTGAATACAGGAAGCCTGTCAAGTTGGTAAATGAAGAAAGTCTGGTTACTCAGTTAAAGCACAAAAAGGAAAGAAAGTTTAGTGGAATTGAGTGCATTTAATGTCTTTGACCTAACCTGCACGGAGCCCAATAAGGTATATTTTGTACTTAAAGCATTTACGCGGTCATTTTTCACTCACCAAGTTTTCAAGAAAGTAGAGCAAAGCGAATCAAAGGCGATCAAACCTCTTCCAAAGAAAAATTCAAGGTATTTACATCAATCTCAATGCATTGTTAAGCTGGTTTACTGATCATATCAAGTTGTTATTATCTGCTAAGTGTGAAGCATCTGCCGTTTGAAAATATTCAAACCCTAAGCATCTTTTGTTAATTCTTATCTGAAATCTACATTGGCACCTAAGATCTAGAATCTCGTTGTTGTTGAGAACATCGAAAAGCCCTCACTAAAATACTCTTTAACTCCCAAAATTGCATCTGAACCAGATGAAAAAACTGTATTTTCACTCATCCCGAATAGAGTTTTATTAGTTGAGGATGTGAGATTCTTCACCAAATGTCGAGTTGAAGAACTAGGTCATGTTGAAATCAAAGAGACATATGATGAATTGTGCACCAATGGTAAAATAGATAGCAAGTATGAGCACATTAAGATCAAGGGATTTACTGAAGCCCTAACCTATCCCCATGTATTCAAACCCCAATGGGTCAAGTTTGTTCTGAGCAGAGTTCATGATGACTTCATGTGGCTAGAAGAGCAACCGTTTAAGATCACCAAGGAAATCATTCATTTGATCACCGGTTACCCTATTTATGATCATGCCCGAGCTCAGAAAATGATATCACAGAAGGAATTGATTAGTTTAACCAGAGTAGAACCAGATTGCAGAGAACTAAAATTTAACAATGTCACTGATGTAGAACTAAAGTTTGCCATTAGAGTAATAGGCTACTATTTCTTCCAATCGGCAAGGGAAAACAGTGTACCCTGTGCAGCAGTAGACTTAGCATATAAAATTGTGAAGAAAGGCATGAAAATTGATTTATGTGAGGTGTTGCTGAAAAACCTGTTTGAGAATTTGAACACCATAAGGAAGCCAAAGAAGAACAATTCGGACAATACACTAAAGTTTGGATCACTGTTAATATGCATGTTTTTCTATTTTGAAAAATTCTTTCCATTAGTCGGTAAAGTTGTTTGGGAACTACACCGACCAATCACCCATCAGATCAATGACTTCATCAAGAAGCTAGGTGATAATTTTAATGATATTAAGGATGATTATTTCAGCAAGTTTCAGGAAAGGATGCATAACAGGTACCGGATTCCACCCAAGATAGTGGAGAAATACAAAGATGACATATGTTTTGAAGTGGACACTGATTACTATTATGTGAATGTTGTGGAACCAAGAACTCAATCTTTGCCACCTATGGGTTACGAGATTGATCTTGACATCACACAACAACAAATAGATGCATTTCTTACATTACCAAGGCATGCTACCAAGTTGAGGTATGGAACATATGAAGAAGTGAAGGAAAAAGTAAAAATGAGCATTGTAGTACCCAAAGCTACAAAGAAGGCAACAAAGATGATAAAGGCATTAACGGAGAAATTTGGAGAAGATTCTTCCTCCACACCTATCAAAGGCACTATAGTCATTACTCAAGAGGAATCTGAAGCCCAAGAGGCAGCTATAACACTGAGCACTAAATTGCCTAAGGGAAAAGTGTTGAAAAGAAAGAAACAGGATACATCAAAGGCCTCACCGACTCCTCCAGCAAAGCGACCTAACATAAGAGCATCTACAGCTTCACCGAGTAAGAAAACAAAGAGTGTTTCCACACCAAAGGTAACAAAAACTTACAAGAAATCTACTCAGAGACTCATTTTGGCAAAAGAGTCTAGTGACACCGAATCTGAAGATGCAAGTAAATTTCAGATTGTCAAGAGCAAGAAGGTAAATGTACATAGTGTTGAAAATTTTTGTACTAATATGAAGAAATATGGTGGATTTGGATCATTCAGATATGTAAAATATGAATCCAGATCTGATGATGAAAAGAGACAAATAGAAGAAGTGTTCATCTGCACACTATTGAAATTCTGATTGGTCCCATTGGAAGTATGTAAATCTCTTCCAAATGAATTATATTTACATATTGACAATAGGTGGAAGTATGAAATGGACTCGGAAAAGCAGATCAAAGAAAGAAGTCTGGTACATCTTTTCCCAGACATGTCGGTAGATGAGATCACCGAACATCTGACAAACTACCACACAAAATTCCTAGTCAAGCAAAGAGCTTTGAAATTGATCAATGGACTTTACTTGGATGTAGAGAATGAGACCAAGGAAAAATGGCAGGAAATCTTTAGAATCAAGAATGCTGGTGAGCAAGCTGAAGTTGAGATAGTTGATGTCATCAAGCAAGATCCTGATATCACCGAGTAGGACCCGACTGACACCATACAAGTAGATGAAGATATCATGGATATAGAGGCACCAGAATAGGAAATGATAGAAGGGAATGCATATGCCCAACTTGTATCCAGTGAATCAGTTTTGGAACAAGTTCAGTCCTATCCTCCGGTCAATTAGCCTATTTCAATCGAGGCCCCTAAGGATACAGAGCAAGGCACAAAAGGTCACAAGTCAACAACAGGAGAAGGTACTTCTCAAGAACAGAACTCTCAAGATCCTTCTAGCACTAAAAATGTTGCAACCAAGACACCAAAGGACACTACAGAGGCTAAAGAAACTGACCAAAGTGTTGCCTCTACCGAGCAACCTACCAAGGGTCAACAAGCCTCACAAGCCATTATTTTAGTCCAACTGATGAAAGGTAAAGAAAAGAAGATGAAAAAGCATAGTTTCAAATTAGATTTGTCAAAACCAATAGTGTTGCCCAATGTTGATATATCCAAATTAAAGGGGCGATCACTCATTGAATTCGGTGAACTATGCAAAGCCAAAGCGGAACAAGAGAAGAAAATGGCTATTCAAAAGAAAAATAAAGTACTTCAGAAGGTAAAAGCACTCTTAGCCGATATGCTACTTGAAGCTACAATAACCAAAGATGCAGCCATCCACATTCAACTGGATGAACTCCTAACCAAGATAGAGACATCTGGAGTAGATGCATCTGAATATTTGAGCAAGCTAAAAGACAAGGAGCTCACTGCAAAAATGATTGAAGAAGTACAGAAAGCTATTGCCATTGGCAAAGTTAAACTTGTCAAATTTATTCCTGAGTTGACCCCTCAACTCAAGCACATTCTTTATTTATTTTAGAAACTCTATACATTTTCTTTATTCATTAAAGATATCAAAAATAAAATAGAAGCAATTGAGAAAGAGATCACCAATCTCTCAAATAAGTTGACCACTGAGCCTAATTCCATTCATAATTTTTATACCAAGCTACAACGGCTCATGGATCAACAATTGGAACTCAAGAATGAAGAACACAAGATAAGGATGGACATAATGACACTTCAAACATTATTCCTTCCTCATCTTTCCTCCGTCCAAGAACAGATCAACAAAGCTACCTCCCTATCCACTCAACAAGAGGAAAGCACCTTAGATGGACTTATTTCACTATTAGCTGACATTCAAGCGCAAAATTATCTCATGGACAGTGTTAAGGATGCCCTCTCTACCGCTCTCACTAATGCTAGGACAAAGTATAAATCCATTTTTGACCAATTGCCACCACGGAATGGTAACTAAGTTTTGATGTTTGTCAGAAAGGGGGAGTGAGTATCTTATAAAAGTATACAGGGGAATGTAGTATACAGGGGGAGTATATACCGAGCAAAATAGAGTATTCAAATACAAAGTCAATTTTGACAGAGAACAGAGAACAGAGCAATGAACCGAGCAGTTATCACAGAACATTGATCACCGAGCATGCAAAATCAGAGTTTTGTATAGTATATTGATAAGGGGAGTATATCTGAATATACCATTTCATTGACTAATGTATAGACTATTTGTTTAGTCAAATTTTGTAAGTGTATAGATTTTTGAGTTATGACTTTGAAAGTAGTTTTGTCAAACATCTCAACTAATGTCAAAAGGGGAGATTGTTACTACTTATCAAGTTGTCATTAGTTTTATATCCAAAGTCATTCTATAAACTCTAGTCGGTTACTACTACCGAAATATTCAGTTGGTTAAAGAAGAAAGTATACACCGAGCTGTCTACCGAGTATCATTCCATGTCTACTAAGCAGAAATAATGATACACTGAGTTGATATACACCGAGTGAAACATGTTACTAGATTCATTGAATCTAGACAAACATGGGAAAATGTGTTACAAGATCGAGGAACATAGAACCGTTATCACGTTGGAAATTGCACTTAAAGATTGTGTATGATTTTGAGGTCATCTAACCAATGAAATATTTTATATAGTTATTCATTCGATAAATCATGTTTGTAAGATCGAAGCAATGAATCAGATCACTGACATAAGAGATCTATTTATACAGCATGGATTAAGAATAAAAGTGTGATAGATAGAGATATACAACATGGATATACAGCATGGATTAAGGATAAAAGTGTGACAGATAGAGATATACAGAGGTGTATGAAGCAAGAAATGTGTGATACATGAGAAAGCACTAAGTGTTATGACTATTATAGAGACACAGAGGTCATCGAAAAGGATTTCAAAGAATAGTCAAAGAACACAGTAAACAGAAAGGCTTACCGAGTTACTTTATGGGTTACCGAGGTATGCTATAAGCAAGGTAATCTTTTTTTGAGCACATAGAATCTACTATAACATTCCAGATGTAAAGTTGTAGATAGTTGTAAAGATTTCATTGAAATATTTTGAAGTTGTAAGAGAAACCTTTAACAAGGTAAAAGGCTCTAACCAAGTCTATAAATTGTAAAGCCTCTAACCAGGTGCAGCATTTAGTTTAAGTGTTGTAAAATCCTTTAGCAAGGTAGATCTAATAGATCTTGATACTCCTAATAGGGTAAGCTATCAGAAATAGCTAAACATGTAGCTCTAACCGAGCACTCTTTATTATTGCAGTAGTGAAGTTGTGGGTGACATCCCCACTACAGTTTTTCTCTCTAACCAAGAGTTTCTGCGTAACCAAAATATATGTGTTATGGAGTGAATCATGTATGATTGTTATTTATTTGTTTTAGCTTTATGTTATGTTGCAGCAGTTTTTGGTTTATGCATAACAGTAAAGATATTGTTGTTAAAAAGATTTGAAGTATTGATTCACCCCTCCCCTCTCAGTACATTAGCTTTCCATATTGGGCCTAATAGTTCAATGTAAACTTATTCTTCAAGATCTCCATTCAGAAATGCACATTTAATATCCATTTGATATACTTTGAAGTTCTTGTGTGCTGCAAAAGCTAAGAATAATCTGATTGCCTCAATTCTAGCTACTGGTGCAAAGGTCTCATTATAATCAATTCCTTCTTTCTAAGAATATCCCTTACACACTATCCTTGCTTTATTTTTGATAACCTTACCATCTTCATTTAGTTTGTTTCTGAATACCCACTTTGTTCCAATCACTTTTTTGTCTTTAGGTCGGGGAACTAATGTCCAAGTGCTTTTCTTTTCAATTTGCTCTAATTCTTCTTCCATAGCTTTAATCCAGTGTTTATCTTCACATGCCTCATTAATTGATGATGGTTCCATTTGATAAATAAGACATACCTCTTCATTTGCCAATCTTCCTCTTGTCATAACACCTTTATACTTGTTTCCAATTATCTGATCTTCAGAGTGATTCAGTCTTACATACTGGGGTGTCTTCATTTGTTGTTGTTCCTCGGTTACTGTGGAATTGTTAGATGATACCGGTGTAACTGGATCTTCATTTTGCACCGGTGGGTTCAATGTAGGTTCATTTTTTAGAATCTCTGCTGTCAATTTAGAGTCTATGTAACTTGAAGTTCCTCTAAATTGTTCATCAATCTTCACATTTGTACTTTCAACAATTTTCTCCAATCTTTTGTTAAAACATCTATATGCCTTGCTCTTAGATGAATAACCAAGAAATATTCCTTCATCACTTCTAGGATCAAATTTTCCAATATACTCATCTCTTCAAATATAGCATTTACTTCCAAATATTCTAAAATATTTAAGAGTAGGAGTAATACCAAACCATAGTTCATGAGGGTTCTTACCGGTTTCACCTTTGATGTGAACTTTGTTGGATGTATAGACCATTGTACTTATTGCCTCTCTCCAATACACGTGTGGTAGATTTTCTTCAGATAACATACATCTTGCTGCATCCAAGATAGTTTTGTTTTTCCTTTCAACAACTCCATTCTGTTGTGGTGTCTGGGGTGCTGATAGTTGTCTTCTGATTCCATTCACTTCACAGAATGTATTAAATTCCTTATATGTAAATTCTCCTCCTTGATCTGATCTCAGACATTTGATTTTATTACTGGTTTCATTCTCTACCATTGCTTTGAACAGTTTGAACTTTCCAATTGCTTCTGTTTTTCTCTGAGAAAAGTAACCCAACACATACTAGAGTAGTCATCAATGATTAGCATGAAATATCTATCACCTTCTAAACTTTGGTTCTAGCTAGACCACATAAATCAGTATGGATTAAGTCAAGAGCATTATTTGATTTTTCTGGAATACTTTTAAAAGTAGCTCTAACATGTTTTCCAAATTGACATTCCTTACATACTGTATTGTGAGGTTTGACAATTTTAGGTAAATCCTTAACTGCCTTAGTAGTACTGATTTTTACCATGCAATCAAAATTTACATGATAGAGTCTCTTATGCCATAGCCAACTTTCATCAATATGTGCAATAAAGCATGTCTTTTCACTGTTATTCAAATGAAAGATATTACCTATAGTTTGATTATCGGTGGCAATTTCCAAACCAGATTTGTTCATGATTTTGCATTTTCCATTCTTGAATTGTAGCTGAAGTCCTTTCTCAACTAATTAACCAACACTCAAGAGATTATGCTTTAAACCTTCAACATAGTAAACATTGTCAGTATTATGCTTACCATCAAGAGATATTGTACCTTTACCTTTGATCAAACAAGCTTTATCATCCCCAAAACTCACTAAGCCTCCATTATATTCTTGAAAGTTCAAGAATTTGCTTTTATCTCCAATCATATGATGTGAGCATCCTAGATCAATGATCCATTCATCCTTAACTTCAATTTTAGCTTCGAAGGCCTGTTCTACTAGTTGAATGGTAGGTGTTGGTTGGTCTTCTATTATAGAAACAAAAACCCATCCATTGTCTGTTGGTTCCTCATCAGAATCATCAGTCGATCCTTCATCAACAAGATAAAAAGATTTGTCTTTATTCTTCTTAAATTTGTATCTTTGATATTCAGGGTTAGGCTTTTATGTTCTTCTAGCTTCTTCTCTTAGTCTAGCATGTCTATCAAGGCATCTAGAAGCCATATGACCAATCTTATTACAGTTAAAGCATTTAAAGTGTGCTTTACCTTCATACTTACTTCCTATTGCACCATTAGACATTTTTCTTGCAAATAGTCCTTCAAGTTCTTCAAATTCTTCATTTTCTCTCCTACTTTCCTCAAGTTCTCTTGCATAAAAGGCTTTCCAATCAGATTTGTCAAATGATGGTGCAGATGATGTTGATGCCTTAAAAGCTAAATCTGTCCTTATAGTAGCAACAAGACCAAATTCCTCAATTTCAAAAGCTGAGAGTTTTCCAATCAATGTATCCCTAGTTACTGATGTATTAGGCATTGTTCTTAACTCATTTATGGCAGTAACCTTCATTTTATATTCCGCTGGCAATCCTCTTAAAACTTTTGAAACAATTTCATCATCACTTAAGGTTCCTCCAAAACATTTAATACAAAAAACAATTTCATTAACTCTTTCCATAAAAGAAGAAATCATTTCATCTTCTTCCATTTTTAGATTTTCATACCTGACTCGGAAGCTTTCAAGTTTTGCAATTTTGACTATGGAATCTCCTTCATTCAGTGTTTCCAAATGATCCCAAATAGCTTTAGTGGCTGATCTATCTAACAATCCCATGATTTGTTGATCTGTTAATGTGCTCAAAACTACTTCTATTTCTTTGCAATCATTTTCTTCATCTTTTCCCAAGGTAGGAGGTTTAGGCTCACCGAGAGTAAGAGCAGTAAAGCTATTCTTTGTAACTTCCCAGATGTCCTTTCCAATGCAATTTAAATGTGTCTCCATTCTAATCTTCCATATGCCATAGTTGGTTCCATCAAGTTTAGGATCATCCTTCTTGAAATAGTTTGTAGACATTGGATCTCCTCAAGCTGTTAAACTTCTGCAAAAAGAGGACTAGGCTTTGATACCAATTGTTAGGTCGCAGAGGCAACTGAGAGGGGGGTGAATCAATTGTCTAATAAATTCAAAACAAAAACAACTTAATGTTCAATGTCAGTAAACCAATCCTTTATATCGGTAGATAGTTTATCAGTTAATTGCAATACCGGTAAGGATTAATGCATGAAACAAATAGAAAAAGTCATCCACAACACATAACACCAATATTTGTATGTGGAAACCCTGTAAGGGGAAAAACCACGGTGGGAAACCTTACCCACAATCAGATAATACTACTGCAGGTAGTAAGTGTATACAAATGGGTTCTACACATGCAGAAAGGCCAAGTGCCTAGAGCTCACTACTCAAACACAAAATAGGAGTCACACTGACTACAATTGGATGGTTAAATCCAATAAGGATGTACTACTCAAAATAGCATCTTCATATGCTGGATTCAGTACCCGTGTAGTTCTGATATGCTTTCACAAAAACCTTGCTTCACCTTCAAATGATGTCTGCGTGTATAGCTCTACTTATTCTTGCATATACCTTCACATAATCCTTTTTCGCATTCCTCATTCGATCTTACAAATAATATCATAACCTAGGACCAATTTTAGTAGGTCAGCTCTAAAGGATATTACAATAAAATCAATTTACAAATAAATTAATTCCCAATGCAATAACTGATTCAACATGTCGGCTTAATGCATTTACAACAATAATAAATCATCTCCATAGCTTGCCATGTTGATATGAGAAAGATAAGCCTGTCGGTGTATATCCTGGACCTATTTTCTGGTAACAACAAATATACTAATACGAATATGCCAATAAACAAATCTTAAAGGCAAAGTGTCCAAACAATGTCTTCGACATAACCAATTGTTTTCCATGCCATTCCAAGTGTCGGTGACCATTATATCCTACCGGTGTACCAGATACCGGTGACTGTGCATGAGTCATTTACTTGCCGGTGAATGTTGTTGATTCTCCAAAGTGCCAGAGTTGATAAGTGTTTAGTAGGTGTTGACATCAATGACAAAACCATACCAAAATACCAACAATCTACCCCTTTGGTATTGATGGCAACACTCATGAGAAAAATCTAAAAATTGTTCCAAAAAGTGAAGTCCAAAAATTTCTCAAAAAGATGTGCTCCCCCTGAGCAGATGATTGATCATTTTTCTCTATCTACTACTTGCCCTTTGACATCAATGACAAAGGTTGTCAAAAATTATCAAACAAGTGAAAAATTCCACCTTAAGGCTTATAACCAGTTGGTTACAATCTAAAATATGTCTGCCAAAACTAAATTTAAACTCTGCACGAATCTATTGTTGTCATTCATGGTTGCCTCAGTTCGTTAGATTGTGTCAGTGAGATGATGCATATGCTCAGCTGGTTATTTTCCCCTTGAATTAATGCCTTAGAGATCTCATTTCATAGAGAGATAAGGTTATCCAATTTAGGACTAAGTTTATACTTAATCTCTCTCGCATTTTCTTTGATCCTTTCTTTTTCCTTCTCAAACTTCTCCAATGTTTCCTCAAATCTTGCTATTTCTTGCTCAATAACTGATATAGGTTTGGATAAACCAATAATGTTATCAGCTATATCATCTATCTCCTTCTGTACTCTCCTTATTTTGTTTTCAATGTCCTTTGTCAACAGATGTGGCTTGCATGTTTCTCTGTATAGTTCCTCATATTCCAAAATTGTTGTATTCAGTGCCCGTAAAAGTGTGTTAATATGTTCAGTGCACTTCTTTATTGTGTCCTCAAAGAATTTTTCCTTTTCTTTTTCCATTTTCTCTTTGAATGTATCCTCATTCACCTTATCAACTGTTATTATATTTCCAGCAATAAATTTTGACAATGTGTCCAACTGACCTAAAGAATCCTTTACATGATCTATATTACATTTTGGTGCAATCATCTTAAGAATAGGTATTGTATCATCAATTTCTTTATAAGCCAATGCATTATAGTCAGTTATTTTCTTAATAGAGTCTAGGAGTACTTCTGTCACATTGGTAGGCCTGAATTCACTTAAAGAAGTACCAGATTTCTGACCAACTGCCTTGATTACCTTAGTGCTTCCAACATTAGTTACCAATTTTCTTGTATTATCCTTCGGTGGATCAGTCTGAGTTTGTGTTTCAACCTATAATGGTTTGGGTTTCTCAGTGATTACTGGTTTCACTATCTCAATATGTACCTATGCCTTTGTCGGTTTCTCTATGGGTTTCTCTGTGTTCTCAGCTGCCAGTATCTTTGTCTATGTAGGTTCTCAGTCCCAGCATCTATACTACCGGTATTCATACTAGTGTCCAATGGTTGTTCTATTTGTAGTGTATGCTATGTTTTCTCTATTTGCATTTCAACCTCAACATTCTATGCCAGTTGCTCAGCAATGTTTCCACTATCAGCAATATCATTCTTTACCTTTGTATTATCCATATCCATAACAATGTTCACTTCCTGAGTGTCTACATTCATGGTGAATAGAATTTCTAATTCAGGGTTAGTGTCATCATGTGTTGTACCTCTACTATTAGTAGCTAGTGTATCAACAGTATGTACTTGTGCAGTGTCCACAGGTGGTGGTAAGTTGTAAGTTATTTTGATGTTTGGTATTCCACCAACTTTACCTTTCCCTTTGTCCTTATCCTTCTAATAAACCTTAAATTTTTTCTTCAACCTGTTCAATTCCTCTTGTTTTTCTTTTTCTACAAAAAAGATATCCCATTTATCAGTCATTTCCTCTGCAATTTCATTAACTCTACCAGCCATTAAGCTCACTTGATGGTGACCGCTAGCAAAAACTGATCTTTTAGCTTCACAGATTAGGTCATCAATTTCCTCTTTAGAGTTAACCTGATGTACAACTAGAAGTTTTTCAACTTTAAGTTTCTTGTCCAATTCCATTACTGCAATCCTCTTTTCATCTAGCCTTCTTTACAATTCATTTGGTAAGTCATCTACAACTTCAATTAACACTTTTTTTTATATGTCCAGATGTAGAATTATACTATTTTCAATACTTTCCTTTTCTGAATCAGTGAATGTGTTGTGCAATTTTCTCACATTTTCCAAGCTACCATCATTAGTTATTTCATTTAGCAAATTATCTAAATGAGGTATAACCTATTTCTATTTCCTCTTGGGTGTAACTTTCTTTGTCAGTTGCCTTACTGCTTGTTGTTTCTTTCTCAAGGTTTTTGTTTTCTTGGGTGGAGGATAGGGTACCAGTGATGGTTTTCTCTTCCTATCAACTTTCTTGAATTCTGCAGGTACCTCACTATCAGATGATGTGTCAACCGGTGAAATGTGTGCCTCTAGTTGCAGTCCTAATAGTTCACTTGCTTTTATACCAGTAAGGTTCATAACATTTTCTTTTATTCCCTTTACCTGTTTAGAAGCATCTCTTATATACTTTTCTCTTCTCTTCCTTTGTTTCATTGTTTGTACACCACTCTCAATTGTTTCATCACTACCAGAAACTTCTTCTGATGGTTCTCTAGGTGCATCTAATAAAGCTTTTGCATAAGTTTCAACAATGTTTAGATCTACTTCATAACCCATTTCTGTTACCCATACTTTTCTAGGTAATACAACTTCCATCCATGTTTCATCTTTCTTAATTACAAAAAATATTTCCTTATCATATTTATCTACTACACTCTATGATAGTCTCTCTCTGGTTTCCATTTTGGTTTGGGAATATTTGAAATATTCAGTTATGTTGTTTTCCTTAGCAGTACCCATGCCGGTAAAAGCTACTTGCAATTATTTGCCTACTGGTATGTCGTATCCAAAGTCTTTTTGTCCAATACCGGGAATTTCCTTTGAGAAATACAACATTAAGCATACTAAGAGATTGCTAAAACAAAATGTCCCTTTCTTATCACCTCTTATCTTCTTCAAGTTATCAATTAGTTCATCCTTCAGCCATTTGTAAACATCTATTTTTGCATCATTAATGACCATTTCATAAGCACTATTAATGCAAAGACTAGAAACTGAATTGAGTCTGTTTGCGTGTGTAGTCTTATAGCCTAAAATCATACTTATGAATCTCAAATTAATGTCCTTGATGTTATTCACTCTCAGAGATCAACTATTAGATGTTGCTCCAGTTAAGGTCATGACTTTGTTATTAGGAACCTTCTTAGTTTTGTCAGGTCTGTTGCCGGTTGAGGGTAGACCTGTCACTGCCCAAATTGCTTGCCGGGTGAATTTGCAGACTGAATCTAACCGAAGAAATTCTCCATGTGCCCTACTTAGGACAATTCTCACAACTTCTCTAGAAATTTAGGGATGTTCAAAATTTCCACAAAACCTAAAGTCTCAATAACCTTGTGCTCAAGTTTGATAGTGCAATTTTCATCACAAATTATGGGTTTAAACATCTTTAACACTTCCTCAGAACCTAATTCTTCAATAGTGCAGTGAATATATATCCTAGAGTCTTCAGCATAAGCTACACCTTTAGGAATTTTTGAAAATGTGCCTATGGAATCATCTTTCTTAGCTATCTTGGGAATAATTTTAAATACGGGCCTAAGGCGTTTTATATTTTCCACAATAGTAGGGTTTGTAATAAATTCGGGAGCAGAAGAGGAACCCATTTGAAAAATACCTTAAGCTACCTGATAATGTTTGAATTATTGAAAGGAATTGCTTCACACCTTTGCCTTGAATGTCTTCACTCATATTTCACGCTCTCTCCTAATTTGAATGCTTGGTGAATCAAAAATGAAGGAAAATCGATAATTTATAATCAAATTTCTTTCAACAACCGCATTAAATGCTCGTCGGTTAAGTGAAAACTTAACACATCTGTTGGTAAAGAAGAAATCTATCTTCTCACCATCAACCAAGGGTAAACTGCATGATATTCAATTGGTGCAATACCCCCAAAGGGTTACTTCTCAGTTGGATGAAGAATTTCTTGCCGGTGGAGTAATACTATGTTCTACCAGTGAAGGAATAGTCTCATCAACATTCTAATTTGTCTTTCTAATCTATTGTTTTGAAAATTCTTCCTTTACCTCATCAACCTTTTCTTGGCCTTTCAAACTAGGTCCTTTATTATTTGTTGGTGAAGTCTTGCTTCTACAAAATTTTGCAATATGTCCAATTTTGTTACAAGCATAACAAGTCACATTATTCTTCTGAATAGCCTTTCCATATCCTATGTCAATTTGTGTTATGCATTGATTAGATAAGTGCCCAAATCTTCCACAAACATAATATTTCACATTCATTCTGTAGTTTTCTGAATTATGACCAACTTTGTTGCATTTGGAACATTGACCGGTGGGTGCATTAATGTTCTGATTGTTTCGAGATCTACACTGATTTTCTCTATGACCATACTTGTTACAGTTAAAGCATTTCCCATTAAATTTGTAAGCATTAAGTTGTCTTACCAGTTTACTGTGATCATGATTGTTTGCAATACTAGAACTTTCACCAACTTCAAATCCAAGTCCATTTGTATCTCCATTAGGTTTCTGAATTTTCAACATATCATCAAGTTCCTCTGAACTTTTCTTGAATTTCTCTTTGTGTTGATTTGCAATAGCCAACTCATTTTCCAGAATTCCCATTTGTCTCATAATTTTAGTTTTATTATGTTGCATGTGAATCAAATTGTAAAGCGAAAAAATCAAACCCTAGTTGTTCTCCCCTCCCCAACTCCGAGGAGAGAGAAGGGAGGTCACTAGGGTTGATGGTTTTCACTTAGGAGAGACTTTACATTCAAAAGAGGGGTTGAAACCCACAAGATCCAATCCCACACAATGTAGGATTGGATTCTAAATGAGTTTCAAGGGGTAAAACATCAAGGATACCATCTTTTGTAAAGAAATGTAGATAGAAAGATTGAATTAGGAATGCATGTAAAGTAGGAAAGATTCATTTATAAACAGAGATAGGGATATGGGATGAAGCTGCGGACTTGGAATTAGCAGTAAAATGTCGAGATGGTGTTGTTCTGGAAATTTGAGAGAAAGTTGACGGGACGATGGCGCCCGACGTGCACACGGTCCTCCGAAAAATCCACGAAACGAAGGTGGATCTGTTCGTCTCTGCACAAGGATTCCAGATCTTCAATTACAGCCGCGTACCTACAACCTACACACAGAAAAGAGAGGACGATTGGGGGGTTAGGGATGAGGGGTTTTCCTTTAGGTCAAACCCCGATTTTGGAATTAACCAAGAAATGAGAATGTTGTAAATGTAAATGTTTGTAATGTAAACAAGTACTGATACCTTGTTGTAAGGATGTTTGTATTCTTACATGCGAAGGTGTAATGTATGTTGTATGTAATGTGTTGTAAGTGATCTCCTCTTCAATGGTTTAATCCTTGTCTTGAATGCAACACTTAGCCTTGAATGGAGACTTAGAATGCTCAATTACTTGAAGGAATGCTTGAATGCTTGAATGTTTGAATGTTTGAATATTGCTTCCGCATCTTGCTCTTGCTTATTTCCTTCCTCCTTTTTTTTTCCTTCTAGGAGAGGAAAAGTAGTTTATATACTTGTCAATTAGGGCTGATAGACTGATTTTCCCGACCTTGGGCCGACCAAGAAACATTATTTTCCAATTTGCAAACTTAAAGACCCGATGCCCAAAAGGAGACCGGACCCAAAATAGGGCCAGGGACCAGGGCGCTGGGCGCCCTGGTCCCCTAGTACCATGGCACTAGTCCTGAAGGACCAGGGCACTGGGCGCCATGGTCCCACCTCCCGGGACAGTAGGGTGCAAGGAGGGATCATGCCAAGGTGCAGAAAAATGTAGTTTTTGGTGTCACAAGCAAGTTTTGAGGTCTCCATTCAGGTTTAACGTTGCATCGCCATCGTGAAGACCCAAATGCAGTCGAAATTGCAAGTGTCACAATTTTAGGACGCTACACAAATCTATCTTTAACATATCATTTTCATGACTGAGTCTTAGATTTTCATTTCCAGCATCATTGAGTCTCCTAGTCAAGTCATCTTCATTCTTCTTCTTATCTTCAATGTCTTTACAAAATCTCATAGTCATATCTTGCATTTCATTCCTTATAGTACTATTTTCTTGTCTCATCTTGTTCACAAGTTCATTAAGAGTTTCCTTTTCATCATTATCACTCTGCATTTTCTCATGAAGTTATTTTCTTTTATTTCTAGCAATAGTAAGATTCTCTTGAAGTCCTTGAATGAATTCCTATGCAGTTCTTAGATCATCTTCAAGTTTTATATTCTTCAACTTCTCTGAATTATAGTCTACAAGAGCTCCTTCCAATTGCTTTCTTAAGTTATCCATCTGTACCAGTGTTAGAATCTTCCTCAAGCTGTTAGGATTTTGAAAATAGAGGACCAGGCCCCAATACCAATTGTTAGGATTAATGATAGTCCCAAAGATACTGAGAGAGGGGGGTGAATCAGTATCTAACCAGTTCACATAATATTTAACCTTATTAAGTATTTTGCATTCCAAAACAATGTACCAGTAAATAAGAATTAATGCAGTAAACAAGAACAATAAAGACAACATAAAAAACACACCATAGCACAAGATGTTCAATGAGGAAACCTGGTGTGGGAAAAACCTCGATGGGATTTTTGATCCACAATATTCATTCATTGGTCAATGAATAAATATTACTTACAATGAGGGGCCTGCACATGCAGGAAGGCCAACTGCCTAGAGCTCACTGCTCAATCTACAAGATAGAAGTCTCACTGACTTACAAAATGGATTATGAAAATCTAATACAATGCACTGCTTCAAATCAGCATCAACTATGATAGGTTTAGTACTAGTTTAAGCTCATTCTATAATTAAAACCTTCACTGTCAACTTATGTCTCCTTATACAAAAATATCATTCATTCATGCTATCCTTCTACCATACCCACTTACACAAAATGACCTATAAGATCTCATACATATATATGAGTCTTTTACAATATGCCATGTCGGCTTTACAAAAGATAATTACATTAAATACAATAAACAAAAGTTTATTCACTATCGGCTGGAGTGTCAGTATGCATTGTAGCCGCTGCCAGTGAAGTGTCTACCAGTGTATGTAGATGTCTATGTTGGTGTTGGTGCCTACCGGTGGCTTTACCAGATGAATGGCAGAAGGTTGCCATCAATGACAATACCACCATTTCTCATTAGAGTGTAGAATTCCAACACTGATACTACCAGAGTAACTGGTTCAACATTCTGCTCCGGTATAGGTGTTATCGGTTTATTTATGATCATTTTCACTTCTAGATCTCTCTCATAAGTTCTGATTTGACCTATGTACTGCTCATCCACCTTGACATTAGCGCTCTCCATAATTCTTTGTAATATTTTGTTATAGCATCTATATGCTTTTCTTTCATTTGAATAACCAAGAAATATTTATTCATCACATCTAAGATCAAACTTTCCAATGGAATCATCTCTTTTGATATATCATTTACTACCAAATATTCTGAAGTACTTATCTATAGGTGTATGACCAAACCTTAACTCATAAGGTGTCTTACCATTGTCTCCTTTAATATGAACTCTGGTGTATGTGTATGTCGTCATGCTCATGACTTCTCTCCAATAAATATGAGTCAAATTAGCTTCCATCATCATAGATCTAGTTTCATCCAGGATAGTTTTGTTTTTTCTTTCCACAACACCATTATGTTGAGGTGTCTGGGGTGCAGAGAACTGTCTCCTTATCCCATGTTTCTCATAATAACTATTAAATTCATTGAATGTGAATTCACCACCCTGATCGGATCTTAAGCATTTGATCTTCAATCCTATCTTTGTCTCAACCATAGCTTTAAAGTTCTTGAATTTTTCAAAGGCTTCAGATTTCTCCCTTAGAAAAGTAACCCACATCATTCTAGAATAGTCATCAATGATTAGCATGAAATATCTATCATCCTGAAAACTTCTTATTCTAGTAGGACCACACAAATTAGTATGAATAAGATCAATAACATCATTAGATTTTTCTTGTATACTCTTAAAATAAGTTCTGACTTTCTTTCCCATTTGACATTCCTTACAAAGTGGATTATGAGGCTTCACAATCTTAGGTATATCTCTAACTACCTTAGTTGAATTGATCTTTACAATGCAATCAAAATTCACATGACATAACCTCTTTTGCCATAGCCAACTCTCATCAATATGTGCAATCAAACATGTCTTCTCATTGCCATTCAAATGAAAGATGTTACCTATATTTTAAGTACTGGTTGCAATCTCCAATCTAGATCTATTGATGATTTTGCATTTTCCATCTTTGAATTGTAATTGAAATCCCTTATCCACCAACTTTCCTACACTCAAAATATTATGCCTTAAACCTTCTACATAATAAATATTATCAGTGTTATGCTTACCATCCAATGATATAGTTCCTCTTCCTCTAATCATGCATGATTTGTCATCTCCAAATCTGACCAGACCACCACCAAATTCTTGCAAAGATAGAAACTTCCTTTTATCTCCAGACATATGATGTGAACAACTACTATCTATTACCCATTCATTTGTGTCTTCAACTTTAGCAGCAAGGTCCTTCTCTTCATTTTGAATGACAGGTTCTAGAGCATCTTCCTTGATAGCTAAGAATACCATTTTTTTTCCATTGTTGGATCCACTAGCTGAATCTTTTGCCAATTCATTATCAGAATCATCAGTTATACCTTCCTCATCAACATAGTAGTATGATTTGTCTTTGTTCCTCCTGTACTTATGCTTGTTCTGATATTCATGGTTAGGCTTAAAAGATCTTCTATCTTTCTCTTCAAATCTTGAATTCCTCTCAAGACATCTAAATGCAAAAGGACCTATCTTATTATAGGTAAAACATTTGAAAGGTAATTTTCCTTCATACTTACTTCCTAGAGGACCTTTAGATACTCTTCTAGAAAATATGGCTTCAAGTTCCTCAAGCTCTTCATCTTGTTTCCTCATATCCTCCAGTTCCTTTGCATATAGTGCTTTCCAATCACTCTTGTCGATTGATGATGTAGATGCCTTGAATGCAAAATCTGTCTTTACAGCTTCTAGAGGACCAAATTCTTCAAGCTCAAAAGCAGATAACTTTCCAACTAAAGTATCCCTATTAACAAAAGTGTTAGACATTGTTCTCAACTCATTAATTGTAGTAGCCTTCATTTTTCAAGCAGATGGCAAATCTCTCAATACTTTAGAAACAATTTCATCTTCTCTCAGAGATCCACCACAACATTGAATTCCCAAGAAAATTTCATTCACTCTTTCCCATGAAGCAGCAATTCTTTCATCTTCCTCCATTATTAGGTTCTCATACCTCACCCGATAACCATCAATTTTAGCAAGTTTTACTATATGGTCACCTTCATTCAGAGTCTCCAACTTATCCCATATAGCATTTGCAGATGATTTGTCTGGTAATCCCATTACTTGTTGATCTAAAAGGGCACTCAAAAGGGCTTCTCTAGCTCTACAGTCATTTTCAATGTTCTTATCCAAGTCTGCCAGAGGAGGGTTGTTAGATGTCGGATCATAAGGGGTATATCTTTTCTTGGTGATCTCCCAAATCTCCTTGCTAAGACATCTTAGATGAGTCTCCATCCAAAGCTTCCATACTCTGTAATTTGTTCCTTCAAGCCTAGGGATGTCCTTCTGGTAAGCAATTGAAGTTGAATGATTACTTTCCATAGAATCTTCCTCAAGCAGGTAAGCTTCTGCAGAGAGGACCAAGCTCTGATACCAATTGTTAGGATAATTGGTGAACAACTAAGAGAAGGGGTGGTGAATCAGTTGTTAACAAATTATGAAAATTTAAGCACACAAAACCTATTACTAGAATGCATAAACCAAATACCGGAATAGAAGATATATCAATTAAGAATAAGCATAAATCATAAATCAAATACCATACATCCACAACACATAACATCAAGATTTGTATGTGGAAAACCCGGTAAAGGGAAAAACCATGGTGGGAAACCTACCTTGATTCAAATGATACTTCTCTAGTAAGTATGTGATTACAATAGGAGGCCTACACATGCAGGAAGGCCAACAGCCTAGAGCGCACTACTCATCACAAAGGAGCCTCACTGACTACAAAAGATATCCACACTATAATCCAGAAATAAGATTAAAGTGCAAGAATAACATCTCCTATGCTTGAGTATAGTTATAGTTAAGCTCAATGCCAGAGGTCTTAAACCTCTTGCATAAACCCAATTCAATCACCTATGATCAACCAAAACCTCTGCATATGATTACAACTTTATTCGCACATAGATAATCACATAACCACGAACACATGCCATGATCTGCAAAGAGGTCTTACATCATATTTATACCAACTCGAGACCTAAACAAGTAGGTCAGCCTCCTAAAAGATAATACAATAAATCTATTACATAAATACACAAACCAATGATAATCCAAGTCAGCCTAAGACCGAAATAACATTAACCAAATATTAAATCCAACTCGTAATGCATCACGAGCATCCACCAACATGTTACATAAACTGGTCAATAACCTAACATAATAGCATTAAGTCTAGACCTAAAATAGGTCACCATAAACCAAATGCAACACCACCAATCAACCGGAACATGAACAAGATAACCATCAACATCCCAAAAAATCCTCTAGAAGCCGCACCAACACCACTTATCAAATCCATCAAAAGATCTTCAACAAAGCTCTATCGATAGAACCCTTACCAGTAGCCAAAAGGATTACTAGAACATATGATAGCTTCTGGATCACCAACTCTCAAACCAATTGAATGCGGCACGCATCTGAATAACATGAATGATTGAACCAAACCAATTCCACCAATCGGAATATACCGGAGACAAATCTCCTGATCATCATAAAAGTCCAACCACTCTACCAGAACCTGATAGACAACCAAATAAGCTAGTGTTGACATCAATGACAAACATCAATGCAACACATAATTAATTCTTCCAAATTACCAACAGGAAAAACCCTTTTTGGAGGACCAAGTACACTTTCAACCCGGTCCCGACAAATTTTGCTCAAATTTGTAGGGGAGCTTCAACTCGACATCTTACTGCTAATTCTAGGTGCACAACTTAATCCTGCATCTCTATCTCAAGATATAATCATTTCTTTGCCATCTTTACACTTAGTCTCAATTCGTTTAATTCAACTTGTCTATTTTAAAAGAGGGTTACTTTACTTTTTAAATTTATTGCAAATTCCTTACAATTCACTTAGCATTCAATCTCTTTTTATTGAGATTGGATCTAGTGAATTCAACCCCCTCTTTTAAATGTAATGTGCATGAGAAGTTGAAGGGAATCCTTTTTGCAACTTTCACTCCTTTCTTGAGGAGGGTAAAGCTTTCCACTTGATCTCCTCTCATCACTTTTCACCATATTACATTTTGGTGAACCCGACGTGAATCCAATCTTCTTTAATTTTGATTTATGTTCTCAGATCTTAGTGTTTTTTGCTATTTCAAATTCAATTTTATATTTACAAGTTTCAATTCCTTGCAAATTTAAAAAAAAAATAGAGGTCGATTTTGTTAAAACCCTAATTTTTCAATTCAAAAGTGAACTTGTGGATAGCTTAGTTTGGATTATTAATTTTCAGATCTGATTTAGGAACACATTTTACTCATAAATTTGATTTTATAAATCAACATTTAGAGTACTTGCATTGGTTAAAATTGAACATTTCCTTCTATTTTGCATATATTATCATTTGAAAGAGGAAAATTATTGTCATGATGCATTCATTTCATAAATGTTATAGTGGGTTAGCTTCCCTTGCTTTAATTTTTCCATCTCCTAAAGAACCTCATCCTATCTATGACAACATTTTATTGCCTAAAAGAGTTGTTACCAACCCCTTCAAAACTCTCCCATGCTCTAAGGATGAAGATTTGAAGAGTTATTTTGACAATTCTCCTAAAATGTGCCCTTCCCATCTAGCTATCTTAGAGGAAGAGGATGATATCATAAACACCTTTCTTAATGTTACCTTACCTTCTCTACATGATGCCTCTCTAATTGAAATAGTTTTGATGGACATTGACTTATCTTCTCCTAAATTTGATCTTACCAATGGGGTCATGTTAGTGCAACAAGAGGTTATGAGCACTTCTTTCAAAGATCTCCTTCCTAAGCATGAATCTTTGGAGAAATATGTTCATCTCCCTCGTAAAGAATACTCCCCTCATGAGGATCATTTTTTGCAAGAAGATGGTATTGTCCCTACTTTTCCTAGTGATGGCATTTCCTTTTCTGACTTCAAAAAAGTTCCCACTAGAGATGATGCATTAATGAGAAATGCTTCTCCTTGACCTAGAGCTTGTCTTACCCATAAAGATGCCTTAGAAAAAGAAGATGAAATCCTAATCAATTTCCTTAATTCTCTCTCCTCTAAACATCCTGTTGAACACATTTTGAGGCAAGAGGATGATTTAAACACATGTAGTGATGCTCTACTTCCCAAGGATGAATAATTAATGAACAATGTTATCACTTATCCCAAATTTGCAATAACAATAAGGACATCTTTTTGCAAGATATTTCTAATACTTTTTTCAATGACCTCACCATTAGCAATTAGAAAAAGGTTTTGATTATTGTCTACCACATAAGATAACCCTAGCCAAAGAGGATGAAATCATGATTGATAACTCTCTTGATAGCATCTCACCTTCCATGAATCTCAATCATTTTTCCTATAAAGGTAAGACATCTCCTTCTCCCCAACTAGGTTCTACTCATAAGGATACCTTAGTTCAATAAGAGATTGTTAACATCTCTTTCAAAGATCTCCCTCTCAAAGGTGAAACTTTAGATAGTATTGTTGACCCTTCTCCTAGAGAGTCTATTCCCCATGTAGATCCTTTGATGATAAAGGATGATATGACATTTTCTACTAATAATCTTCAAAAATATCAATGCATACTCCTAATCTACCTCCTAAAATTGATCTTATCCATGATAACATTTTAGTGCAAGAAGAGACTATCAACAATTCTTCCAACAATCTTGTCCATTCTTCTTCTAAAATTTATAAGGACACCTTTGATATTCCTAAACCATCTTCAATCAATTTGATACATGTGAATGAAACACCTAATAAACCCCTCTTCACAGTTCAAGGTGCTTGTCCTTCTCAAAGTTTTCAGCATAAACCTATCTTAGTGTTTCAAGGTGGTTATGCTAATGATTCTTTTTGCACTCCTAAGAAACCTATTATTGTGTGTGTCAAAAAGTGGATAAGATATGCAACTTGTAAGACACAACACTTCAATTAAGTCATTGCATGCATGGTTAGACAGATATAATCATGAATATAAAAACCATAACAAATCGACCTATTACCTTAAAAAATATTCAAGTATAGACTTGCTCTAAGATTTGTCTAAGCAATACTAGTGACTAGACTACACCAAGACGAAGGATTTAATCTATATGAGCACAAGATTAAGCTAAATGTATGCAAGATTAAGCTAGATGAATGAATATTAATCTAGATGAATGAATATTAAAGTAAATGAATTCAAGCAATCATGATTAAACTAAATATGGAAAAAGCTAAACTAAGATGCAATAATCTCAAAGTACAATATTCTCAATGACTCCAGAGAAAAACTGCACAATAACAATAAATCTCCAGGGTGTCTTGAATGAGAGATGCAGGCTAAATTTATAGAGACTCAAAAGAGAGACCAACGGTCAAGATCGATTAACAATGAGCGGCTGAGATTCCTCAAGAAAAAGAACAATCCAGTTAAACAAAATAATTGAGAGATCAGAGTAAGTTAATATTGACATAGATTCCAATTATAGCTTGATTGAATGCATTCATATTATAAGTCTGAGTTTGCATTGGAGATAAAATTAGTTGATTCCATGCACTTGAGATAAAAATAGTTGATTCCATGCACATTTCTTTAATTTGCTCAAGATTTTTATTTAGAAAAAGCCTTATCAATGCAACTGAACCTCTTTCCTCAAGAAAAGATTTGAGTTTTAATTTTAGAGAAAATGATTAATTCAATTTAACTCTTTCTTTTGTAGATTAATTCCTCTTTTGTGATTAATCTCTTTTTGTAAACTTATTCCTCTTTTTATTTAAATTAATTCCTTTTTTTGTGATTTAAATGACAAATTGATTTATTAATTAAATATGCTAGGATATGTAATTAAATAAATAGAATAATTGATCAAAATGATTTACTTGGAATGATTAATTAAATAAATAAGCATCTAATTAATATAGAGTGATTTATTTACCACGTAACATTTAATGATTGAAGAATTAATTAATTAGGTGCTCAAGGTTGATTTAATTACCTTTGGTTAGGACCTTGGTGATGTTGTCAAGATTAAGGGCCCATGGTTTAGGTGACCATTTTTAGGGTATTACATTTGCCCCTATTTGAATTATTGTGCAAGCGACATGTTGGTTCAAAGAATAGTTGATGTCAAATAGAAATTATTCTGAACTTGATGAATCACAAACCGATGAAGAGTGAGATGTTCAACTTGATTTGAAGTGATGAAACTAAACAGATTGAATTAAAGCGATATCAATCCTGAACTTGATTGAACAAGAATCGACAAAGAGAGAGATACCATTCTTGAACTTGATTGATCAAGAAACGAGCATTAATCTAGAACTTGATTGAACTAGATTGAGCAAAGAAACAAAACCAATTCTGAGCTTGATTGAACAAGAACCGACTAAGCGAGTGATAAAACTAATTCTGAACTTAATTGAACAAGAACCGACTGAGCGAGTGAGAATGACCAGCTTGATTTGATGTGATGAAACTGAACATCAATTTGAAGATTGATTCAGATAAGGATAAAAAATTGATATGCCCCTAGAGATTGCTTTATTTGACATTGAAGAATCTCAACTTAATATGACGTGATTTAGTTAAGATGCCCCTAGTAACAAGGTTTAGTTGATTTTCTTTGACTGAAAATATTTTTGCTCAAATTTAGATGAAGATTTGAAAAATTTCTTGACTTTTGAAATAATTATAATCACTAAAAAGATGTGATGAGTATGCCCCCTCGGGAGAGAAATTGAAAGATAGCGAGGGTACAATGATTTTAGGTAATTTTGAAAAGATAAAAAAATATGTAGCGATGATAATTTGAGCATGAAGATTGATGTAAGAATTAATTTGAGAATAGAGATGATTTGAGAATTAAATTGAGATTTAGAATTGAATTGAGTGCAAAATGATTCAAAAATTGACTTGAGGATGAGAGTGCTAAGTGGTCAACGCTGTGAATTTTGGACTAGATAATTGATGTCAGATTTCAATTTTGATCCTAAAAATGGACTCAGGACAGTTGATTTAGGCAAGGGTACAAATTTTATGTCTATTAGAGAAAGTTGGAAAATTAGGGTTTGGGTTGTATAAGGGGTTCAATGTGTCATTATCAATTCATTTTTACTTCTCAAAGTTAAAAATTTAAAAAACCTCCTGCGAAGAAAAATGACAATTTTGATTCAAGAGCATTGATTCAAGCACTAGAGATAACTTAATTGACCATGGAACTACACCCCATCAGTAAGTGATCGAATGCAAACCTTGTGCATTTCTTATTTTTTGAATTTTTGTTGAATTTTGTATTTTGAATTTTGTATTAAGTCGTGTTGTATCATTTTATCATGTGGTTTGTTACTATTTCTTGTACGAGTATCTTTCACTTTGTGTTTCGTCGTATGGTCATATAGGGTTTGTCATCTGGTTTTTACCCTTGTATCATACGAGAGTATTCTTTAGAGACCATTTAATTGTGCGACATGTTACTATTTGTCGTATAAGACTGTTTACTCATGCGGGTCGTAACGTTTGCTTGTACAAGCTACTGCTTGACTATGGTAACTCGTATGAAAACAACAAGTATTTTTGAAGGTCTAAACAACAAATTTTGATTTTCAATCTTATAAATTTGGATTCTTTAGCATGTTTAACACATTCTTAGTGCAAAGTTGATCACGTATTGATGATTTATGTGTTTGATTTTGCAGATTCAGTTGTCAAATATTTAGTTTCCGTGTACATATCCGCTGACAATGAGATTAGTATGTGATTTATCAGACACACAAAGAGGTCACATAGGGCTATGTGGATTTGGATATTTGTTATAGATTCTCGATATCCATGTGAATCATGGTATGTTGACTGCATTAGTTGAGTGTTTCCATTTTGAGCATAACACTTTTCATTTTCCATTTCGAGAGATGGCGATCACTCCTGAGGGTATTTATAGGATATTGAGGATTTCTTTCACTAGAGATAAGGTAGATTACGATGTGACTCCACAACCAGGCATTGAGGCTCTTAGACATATTTTCCATGATGATACTATCCTTGATCATTCTATCAATTGGGATGATTTGTTGAGTAGGTATGGTGCAGAGTACCCTCTTGCTTGTGCTTTGGCTAGCATAATTGGTTGTTTTGTGATGCCTGATAGAGGACAGTAGGAATTCTTATGTGGATGGGGTAGAATGCTAGAGAGATTGCTGACTCATCCAGTTAGATTAGGTTGGGGTTCATGCTTACTCATGCATATGTATCATGAGATGCATGAGATTGCCTATCGAGAGGGGAAGAGGATGGCAACAGGTGTCCTAGTTTTGCAGATATGGGTATGGGAGCATATCCCGGTTTGTAGACCTATTGTGTATGATTTGAGGGAGGCACATCAACCTATCATATGCTGGTACTCAGGTTATGTCACACAGCCCCACCTAAGCAAGACTAATTTTTGGAGGAGGCAGTTAGATGACTTGATCATTGTAGTATGGAAACCATATAGGGGTCTAGAGTTGTGGGATGATTGGAGGGTACAATAGAGAGATATGTTTTTGAATAGACCTTTGATCAGTAGATTGACTTCTATTATTGAGTGATTTGTAGTATCTAGGGTTTTGAGATAGTATGGGAGACCGTAGAGCATATCCCAAGAGTTCACAACATATGCCACATATAGGGAGGAGAAGAGATGAGGATGGGCACCGAGACTATCATATGCATTGAGCATGCAAAAGTTGGCAGGTTTATAGCTGCAGAGATGGGAGTACCCGGAGGATATGGCAAACACGGGGGTATTTCCCCTGTATAGAGATTGGTTTCAAAGACACCCCTTTCCTCGATTTACAAAGCCTGGAAAGCATGTGTCTCTTATAGATGAGGTTGAGGAGGATGCACCAGCATAGGCACATGTACTAGGTCAAGTACAAGGATGAGTGCAGGTACAGGGACGGAGAGTGGATGTACCTAAACGGATTGATGGTCTTGAAAAGCACTGAGAGGGGGGATAAATCACTGACACCAAAACAAACACAACTTCAAACACTAACCGATAGATGAACTTAACCAAACATTTAAACAAAATAAACGCTATCCAAAATGAAATAACAATATCCACATAAAGTAGAACATCCACCATAACACAAGTGTTTATACGTGGAAAACCCAAATAGGTAAAAACCATGGTGAGATGGACCTCACAAGTTAACTATTTGTAGTAATAGATAACTGGCCGGTTAAGGTCTTACAAAGTGCTCTGGTACGAGTGAATATTGTTACAGATCCCAAGCTTGATTAGAAGCTTATACCCTGTTAAGAGTACTACCTTGTTAAGAGTAACCTTGCTGGAGGATTTGAGAATCCAAACTAATGGATCACCTTATTAGAGGATTTGTACAATGAAGCTTGTTAGAGCTTACCTAGTTAGGGGATTTGATTTTGTTGTAATGATTAGAAAACAACAAGAAAGGTTTGATCTATTCTGAGTAGCACAAGACTTACTTGATCAGATCATTCTAAGTACATTCAATACTGCTCTTCATCTAAACACTTATCGCTCTTCAACAAAAGATTTCACTCTTTATGCATATCAGTATTCGCATAAATCTCCTCTTCTAGATCAGTTCTCTCTCTTTAAATGATTCACTAAGATGTCTTTAAATAGACATACAAATCTTATGTTGGCCATAGGAACACAATTTACTAGGTGCAGTGTATCTAGACAATTAAACATAACTCATCACAAAAATGACCACCAAACAAATGATGTTGGTACCTCATCACAAAAATGGATACCGGTTAGAACAATCAATATCGGTTGGAACAAAATATGTGAACCGTTGTCCTAGAATCTTCTGCTTGATCTTCATCTTCATTTTGATGCTGACTTAATGTTGTTGGTATTTTGGTATGGTTTTGTCATTGATGTCAACACCTACTAAAAAACAAGCACTTTGGAGATCTAGCAACATTCACCGGCAAGCAAGTAAACAGTGCAATAGTTACTGGTATATGGTTCACCGATAGGATATAATGTTCACCGGTACCTAGAATGATATGGAAGACACTTGGCAATGTCGATGACATCATGTGGACACTTTGTTGTGAAGAATTAATCATTGGTATATTCATATTTGCATATTTGCTTTTACCGGCAAATAGGTCCAGGTTATCTAGGGTTACACCGGTAGGTTTATCTTTTTCAGATCAGCATGGCACGCTATGGAAATGATTTATTAGTGTTGTAAATGCATTAAACTGACATGTTCAATCTGTTATTGCATCGGATATGATATTGTTTGTAAAATGTTTTTATTGTAATATCTTGTAGATCTGACCTACTAAAATTGGTCTTAGGGTATGGTATAAATGTAAGATCTTATTTGTAAGATCAAGTGTGGAATGCGAAAAAGAATTATGTGAAGGTATATGCGAGATCAAGTAGAGGAATACATGAAGACATCATTTGAAGGTGAAGTTAGATTTTTGTAGAAGCATATCAGCATTACACCGGTACTGAATCCAACATATGAAGATGCTATTTTGTGCAGTACATTCTTATTGGATCTAACCATCCAGCTATAGTCAGTGTGACTCCCATTTTTTGATTGAGCATTGAGCTCTAGGCTGTTGGACTTTCTGCATGTGCAGACCCCATTTATGTACACTTACTATCTACAGTAGTATCATCTGATTGTGGGTAAGGTTTCCCACCATGGTTTTTCCCCTTACAGGATTTCCCCGTACAAATATTGGTGTCATATGTTGTGGATGACTTTATGTTATGTTTCATGCATTAATCCTTACCAGTATAGCAATTTACTGTTAACACTATCTATCGACATACTTAACTACCAATATTAAGCATAAAGTTGGTTAATTGGTTTTTGGTTTGAATTTATTAAGATAACTGATTCACCCCCCCCCCTCCCTCTCAGTTATCTCCGGGACCTAACAATTGGTATCAAAGCCTAGTCCTCTTTTGTAGAAGTTTAACAACTTGAGGAGATCCAATGTCTACTAATTATTTCAGGATGGACAGTCCTAAACTTGATGGAACCAACTATGGGATATGGAAGATCAGAATGGAGACACATCTGAATTGCATTGGTAAAGACATTTGGGAAGTTACAAAGTGTTGTTCACCAAAAGTGATAACCCAAGACACCTGTAAATCTATCTATGAGATAGCCAATCTCAATCAATGAAACACTTCAGGGCTGGGACAACATAACATAGGATCCTAATGATCCTCCTGCACTTCAGCTTCTGCTAGACCTAGGGGGGGACACCCTTTTGATGCACTGAATACAACAATCACAAACATAAGACTGCATCAACAATGAGCAGACAAACCATTCCACAAGCTCACCAAATTAGGTAACATGTACAGATGGGTTGGATCTTATACAAATAATAGGTGAAATAGAGCTTTGGAAGGATAGAACATTAACCCCTAAACATAAAGGGAAATAGATTTATCTTTTAAAATGTATATCTGAGACCATTTCCAAATCTGTCAAAGACTAGTGCCTTGTTCATTGGGCAGCAGAGTCACTCACAGAACTACAAATATGAATCATAGATGCAAGTTTGTTTTCCTTAAACAAGATATTCATGCATCAATACCTTATATTAATACACTATTTGATTCATTCACAAATTCATCAGATCTAGATACATATTTCATTATTTATGACTGACTATAGAATTTAAACTCTTCATTGAAGAATGCCTACAAACAATCATACAATCTCCTTGAGATGACAAATTTCATCCTCCTTGAGGATTGAATTCATAATAATGAAAAAAAACATATCACAGAGACAATCTTGTGCGAAATTACTCATGCCTGACAGCAGTAAGACCTGCAATTAAAACCATATTTACAACACTGCACTGCAATCTCTATACCCTAAAACCAAACAAAAGCATTTACAAACTTGGGTCAAGATCTTCAGAAAATGGAAGCCATCAAATCTGGAGCATTTTCCAAATTTTTGGAACCCTTACAACTGAGAAGAATTCGGAATAAAAAGAGGAGGGAAGAAAATCAAATCTGGAACTGAATTGCCAAGTGTCTCCTCTCTAACTGAATTTTGTTCCCATGGAAATTGCCTCCAAAATATCCCACATTTGTCAAAATTAACCTCATAATCAGATTCCTCACTCCGAGAGCTTTCCGGCGATATATAATACTTTATATTTTGGCCAAAATTTAGACCCTAGGCAAATTAATTCCCATTTGTGCTCAGTCATTTAAATATTTCGAATTTTAATATAGTCAGAACTATATCATTCATTCATTTTAATTTTGATTTTTTTTGCCTCCATTTGGTCCTGATGCTTTTGCCACGTGGCAGCCTCCGATTGGTCAATGGGGTTGACCGAACGCCACCTGGGATGACACCTCATCACTGCCACATCATCTGCTTTGTCACTGCCACTTGGCCGCCACGTGTACACCACCTTAGCACCATGTCATCGCCACTGGACTGCCACCTATCACGACATGTGGACGGCTCTCATTCACTTTCGCTATTTCTCATGGTGTAACTCGCGTGCATCTTCCTTTCACGAAATAGCACGCACCGTCGATCCATCTCGAACTTGCTCACTCGTTAACCCGACCTTTCTCTGCAAAATTTTGCCTACCTACCTCAGGAAGCATGCCCGTGTGGGGTCCACCTGGTCGCTTCTCAGTCACCTCCTCTGTCGCCTCAGGATCCATGCTCGCGTGTGGGCCCACCTTGGGCGCCCATAGGCACCATCCGTCAAAAGCCTTTATGGCTTAGACATATTACTACTGTGTGTTTTTGCTTATAAAGATTAAAAAATACCACTTCCCAGCCAATGTGGGATTAAAACATTAACCCTGGGACTGTGTATTTTTTAAGATTTTTGAGTGTTCTTCAATGGCGTTTTGCATTTAAGGTTTAGAAACCTTCAAACTCCAATGCCCAAACAACACCGTGAGGGAGGAGCTAGCAAATATTGTGGATTTATTGCACTTGCTTGAAAGCTTCTACATTTCTTGAAGGTTTCAAAACTGCCCATTGTATTGGCTGAAGCTTCTATTTGCTGCTAATTGCATTAAATTGAAGTTTTTGAATGTCATTAAACCTCCTTCTGCAATCACCCACCTCACAAAAGCTCACACACCTGCCAAAAGCTCATGGCAAGGAGGAGAAGACTGCCAATTTACAATTTGTTGAAGTTCCCTTGGTCCTGCTCACATGTGGGAGGGAGAGTGCTAGTATGCAACTGCAATTTCATTAAGTTTAAGGTTTGTAAAACCTTTCCCAGCTGCCACGGTCTGTGCATTTGTTTGAAACTTTGAATGCCCTTTACTTATGCATGTAGAGAGGAGGAAATTTGCATTTGGTTTGAAATTTTTACATTTCCTTACATGCCACGCTGCCACTTCTTTGCTTTGGCTGGGTTTTTACATGTTGTATGGGAGATTTGGCATCAAATCTGCCATATTGCATTTGCTTGATGATTTCAATTTATTTTCCCAAATTTGCTCTCTACATAGTAGGGAAGACTAAGGAAAGGAGATCCACACCACACTTGCAATCAAAGAGCACACATGAAGACCCACGTACCACACTCCAGCAACCATAATGCCATTGCATGGAGTTTTTGATGTTTCAAACATCTATTCCAAGACCATCGGCTTCCATTGCATAAGTTTAAAAAAAGAAAAAAAGATTGGAATCTCTAATACACGACTGTAGAACATTCAACCTTGAATAAGCCAATAGCATTAATCACTTCCTCGATTATGTCTAGAAGTTGAAATTCCATGAAATGAAAACGATTCTGTCACAAAATTAATGCGTAGGCATGAGCCAAGTCGGGCCCCAAAGTGGGTCCGACTAAAAAAAATTTCATTTTCATGCAACTGACCCCTGGAATGCTTCACAGACCTCAAACACACCTCTGGAATCAATCGGCACCATTTTCGGATCATAAAATTGCATTTTACAACCTTCAGGCAATTACGCCACAATTTTCACATTTAATCGCAAAGACGTAATTTTCAAACCTGTCAAAACACCTTTCTGGAGCTCGCCATCTGACAGGCATGTACTTTGATATACAAGGATGACATCTACCAAACGGTTTCTCAAGACGAGTCCCGAGTGAAGAGATATTAATTTCTGAAAACGGCCAACTGACTTTGTCGACACTGCGGACCTGATGAAGTCAATGTTCTGGCAAAACATAATGCCTTTCTCAAAAATATCAAACAACCTCCGTGGGTCCTCAAATTTGAAACATAGGTACCTTGAAGTACATATTAAATCTTCGAATCCTCTATTCGATCACCAGACTGACAGATGCAAACAACGCGCTCACCAAAACGGCTACATTAACTGATATAACACTGGAGTGCGGATAACTGAATTTTATGGCAAAATGAGCTCTTTTGAAAACTGATCAAACGGATTGGTAGAGCCTTGAAATTTGAAACGTAGCTCACCATTTATACCAACATTATCCCGGAACAAACATTCTGACATGACGCTCACTAGGACATTTTTACACTTGTGCAAACATCACAAACTACAAACGGATTGAGCTTTGAAAACTAAGCAAACGGATTCATAAGGACTTGAAATTTTGCATGTTGACTCACATTTATGCATAAAATTCAATCCATTTTGAAATTATTCATGATAATAAACATGGAAAAATATATAAACACCCAAAGTAGGCTACTTAATAAAATTTGCACTTGTGCCTAGAATGCACTTTCAGCTCACCCCTCGAAATGGGTACCTAGTAAACTTATCCAAACTGAATTCTGAAAGTTTCACATCACTGCATAGGCCAAATTAAAGGTGTGTGACATGAATCTCGAGCCTTACCCTCTAAAAATCAACCGGCTCCATTTTACCCCCTTGCTAACTAGGCCATTCAAACTGACTTATTTTAATCATTCGAAAATGCAGGGCAAAATTTTGAAATGGGCCTATAAACTTGACTCAATTTTAAATACTCCCAACAGTGGCTCTGACTGGGGATGGTTGATTGCAGGATCAACACAAGTATCCAAATATCTTTGGTTAAGCAGGCCACCCAAAAATAGATCATTCTTCTCTCAATTCTTCTCTTCTCAAAACAGGGCTTCCTTATTCTACCCAAACAACAGGGCACCTTATTGAAAACCACACAACTGAAGCAAAGCAACTGTACAAAATATACAACTTATAAATGGCCCAGGGCCATCAAAACTGAAATCGATTCTTACCTCTGTCAAAAACATGATTCTCTTTTCCACAAACTGGAGGTAAGTTGAGATCATCATTCCAATCTGCCTGATCAAAAACACTTCCACTTCTAATCAACTGATCACATAAAACATAATCATCAGAATATTCATAATCATGACATCTCTGAAAATCAAACACATGCTGAGAGGATTGGTCACTAGGTGACATAAGTGTGCCATACTCTTTACCACTCTTTCCCAATTGAAATGAAAAGTGGCCTAACTTATTCTGAAAGTTGAAAACATCAGGCACATCTCTATTTCTAGTTTGCTCAAATGATGAACACTCTTCCACAATGATGGCTTGCAAACTAGAGAGGAAAACTTCCTCATAACATGACTGCAATTCGTCTTGCTGATCACAATTCCTATCAGCACTTTGCACACATGAAAATACATGATTGTCACTTGTCAATGGTTCATTTCCCACTTGTAAATCTGAGAAAACTACTTCAAATCTGTCATCCTTTTTAACAGCAAGATCCACACAATGCATACCAAAATCTGAGTTCATATCAACATATGAATCTACATTATCACACCTATCAAGCGTATATGCATCTTCATCTTGTCCATCACTAAAAACAAAAATAGGGAAAGAATCAATAGCATATGTATCATACTTCACACCCTCAAAAACATCATCAATATCTAAACAAGTACTGGTTGGGCGTGAGAGATTGGGCACATTTTTGGATGCATACCTCTGAAAATCAGCAATTAAGAGCTCTAAAATTTGTTCACTACTTAGTGAGCCTTCTTCATTTCCATTTTTTTTGGCTTCATCCTCTGAGCTGTAAACATTGTCCCAATCTGATAAAGGTATTAAATCAGCAGTGCTCATGTCTCTATGCATATTTGTTTCATCATTACAACAACTCACATCTGCATCATAACCTTTATCATGCTGCTCATAAAGTGTTTCTATATGTTGCAACATAGTTTCATAACTGGGGTTGCAAACATTTTGTGGATTGAACTTAACAATAAGGTGACCCATATCATTAAAATCTGAAACCTCAACGGGTTCATGATTACTCGAACAATTACTTATTTTCTCACAAATTTCTTCTTGCTCTAAATACACATCTAAACTGTCATGCTGAGAATAAGAATCACCTTCAGCATCATAGGAGGCATATCCACTCATGGATTCATCTCCCTCACTGTCCTCAATCTTGCGTACATTTTCAGATTTAATTGCTTCAATCTTATCTATCCATTCTTTAATACATGCAACACTCTCTTCTCTCAAGGTAGTAGACCAATTAATTGAGTCAGGCTCATCAAGCTCTAAAAATAATTCAATCAAAACAAACTCATGGGGTCTAGCATCAGCTGGAAACTCATTTAATGCAGCTATGAATCTTTTATAAAAAATACATGATGACTCTTCCTCTTTTCTTTTCCCTATTTTCTTTCTTAAAAACCAGATGAATTTCTCTTGGATCTTTTGAAGACATACTGCAATCTCTTTATCAATCTCTTTCAGATTTGATAGAGGATTTGGAGATCTAGGAACTACATCTAGATCCATTAGATTTAAATCATCTACTGAACCACTATCATAATCATGCATCTCACTATTTTACAAATTCTTTTCAAAATACAAGCAGTCACTACTTTTCAGAATCATACACACTTCTCATCATATCTCTGACTGAAAACTTATTTCAGAAGTATGTAAATTGTAAATTTCTTTTCCTTTCAATGGTGACCTTTTCACCTTTTAAGGAACATGAATTGTCTCATTAATACTTTGAGGAATACCTGGAGTAAATTTGTCGCTGCTCTTCACTGCACTTCTGACTGGAAATTTGAAGAACTCCAAATCTCAGGTTCGTTCTTACAGAGCCACCACCTCCCTGAAGAGGAATAAAATCTAAACACTGATCTTCACTCTGAGACACTTTCAGATTTTTGGGTCTCACACACACAGCAAAGTCACATAATATTTTTTAAATGTCTTAGCAACAAGAATTTCCAGGGTAAACACTTCCAAATCTGAAAATGACTTTCAGATTTGTACACTTCTAAGACTCTTCCCCAAATGAATTTTAGCTAGACTCATGGGTTTGACAGCAATCAACAAGGTTACTATAAATTTTCTCAACCTTACTGAATAATGCAATTATAAAACACTGTTACATCCCCAACAGAGTCGCCATTTTGTTGTTCACCAAAAGTGATAACCCAAGACACCTGTAAATCTATCTATGAGATAGTCAATCTCAATCAATGAAACACTTCAGGGCTGGGACAACATAACATAGGATCCTAATGATGCTCCTACACTTCAGGTTCTGCTAGACCTAGGGGGGGACACCCTTTTGATGCATTGAATACAACAATGAGAAGACAAACCATTCCACAAGCTCACCAAATTAGGTAACATGTACAGATGGGCTGGATCTTATACAAATAATAGGTGAAATAGAGCTTTGGAAGGATAGAACATTAACCCCTAAACATAAAGGGAAATAGATTTATCTTTTAAAATGTATATCTGAGACCATTCCCAAATCTGTCAAAGACTAGTGCCTTGTTCATTGGGCAGCAGAGTCACTCACAGAACTACAAATATGAATCATAGATGCAAGTTTGTTTTCCTTAAACAAGATATTCATGCATCAATACCTTATATTAATACACTATTTGATTCATTCACAAATTCATCAGATCTGGATACATATTTCATTATTTATGACTGACTATAGAATTTAAACTCTTCATTGAAGAATGCCTACAAACAATCATACAATCTCCTTGAGATGACAAATTTCATCCTCCTTGAGGATTGAATTCATAATAATGAAAAAAAAACATATCACAGAGACAATCTTGTGGGAAATTACTCATGCCTGACAGCAGTAAGACCTGCAATTAAAACCATATTTACAACACTGCACTGCAATCTCTATACCTTGAAACCAAACAGAAGCATTTACAAACTTGGGTCAAGATCTTCAGAAAATGGAAGCCATCAAATCTGGAGCATTTTCCAAATTTTTGGAACCCTTACAACTGAGAAGAATTCGGAATAAAAAGAGGAGGGAAGAAAATCAAATCTGCAACTGAATTGCCAAGTGTCTCCTCTCTAACTGAATTTTGTTCCCATGGAAACTACCTCCAAAATATCTCACATTTGTCAAAATTAACCTCATAATCAGATTCCTCACTCTGACAGCTTTCCGGCGATATATAATACTTTATATTTTGGCCAAAATTTAGACCCTGGGCGAATTAATTCCCATTTGTGCTCAGTCATTTAAATATTTAGAATTTTAATATAGTCAGAACTATATCATTTATTCATTTTAATTTTGATTTTTTTTGCCTCCATTTGGTCCTGACGCTTTTGCCATGTGGCGGCCTCCGATTGGTCGATGGGGTTGACCGAACGCCACCTGGGATGACACCTCATCACTGCCACATCATCTGCTTTGTCACTGCCACTTGGCCGCCACATGTACACCACCTCAGCGCCATGTCATCGCCACTGGACTGCCACCTATCACGACACGTGGATGACTCTCGTTCACTTTCGCTATTTCGCAGGGTGTAACTTGCGTGCATCTTCCTTTCGCGAAATAGCACGCACCGTCGATCCATCTTGAACTTGCTCACTCGTTAACCCGACCTTTCTCTGCAAAATTTCGCCTACCTACCTTGAGAAGCGTGCCCATGTGGCGTCCACCTGATCGCTTCTCAGTCACCTCTTCTATCACCTCAGGATCGATGCTCGCATGTGGGCCCACCTTGGGCGCCCATAGGCACCATCCGTCAAAAGCCTTTATGGCTTAGACATATTACTACTGTGCATTTTTGCTTATAAAGATTAAAAAATACCACTTCCCAGCCAATGTGGGATTAAAACATTAAGCCTGGGACTATGTATTTTTTAAGATTTCTGAGTGTTCTTCAATGGCGTTTCGCATTTAAGGTTTTGAAACCTTCAAACTCCAATGCCCAAATAGCACCATGAGGGAGGAGCTAGCAAATATTGTGGATTTATTGCACTTGCTTGAAAGCTTCTACATTTCTTGAAGGTTTCAAAACTACCCATTGCATTGGCTGAAGCTTCTATTTGCTGCTAATTGCATTAAATTGAACATTTTGAATGCCATTAAACCTCCTTCTGCAGTCACCCACCTCACAAAAGCTCACACACTTGCCAAAAGCTCATGGCAAGGAGGAGAAGACTGCCAATTTACAATTTGTTGAAGTTCCCTTGGTGCTGCTCACATGTGGGAGGGAGAGTGCTGGTATGCAACTGCAATTTCATTAAGTTTAAGGTTTATAAAACCTTTCCCAGCTGCCACGGTTTGTGCATTTGTTTGAAACTTTGAATGCCCTTTACTTATGCATGTAGAGAGGAGGAAATTTGCATTTGGTTTGAAATTTTTACATTTCCTTACATGCCACGCTGCCACTTCTTTGCTTTGGCTAGGTTTTTACATGTTGTATGGGAGATTTGGCATCAAATCTGCCATATTGCATTTGCTTGATGATTTCAATTTATTTTCCCAAATTTGCTCTCTACATAGCAGGGAAGACTAAGGAAAGGAGATCCACACCACACTAGCAATCAAAGAGCACACATGAAGACCCACGTACGACACTACCATAGTGCCATTGCATGGAGTTTTTGATGTTTCAAACATCTATTCCAAGACCATCGGCTTCCATTGCATAAGTTTTTTTTTTTTAAAAAAGATTGGAATCTCTAATACACCACTGTAGAACATTCTACCTTGAGTAAGCCAATAGCATTAATCACTTCCTCGATTATGTCTAGAAGTTGAAATTCCATGAAATGAAAACCATTCTGTCACAAAATTAATGCGCAGGCATGAGCCAAGTCGGGCCCCAAAGTGGGTCTGACTAAAAAAAATTTTGTTTTCATGCAACTGACCCCTGGAATGCTTCACGGACCTCAAACACACCTCTGGAATCGATCGGCACCATTTTCGGATCATAAAATTGCATTTTACAACCTTCAGGCAATTATGCCACAATTTTCGCATTTAATCGTGAAGACGTAATTTTCAAACCTGTCAAAACACCTTTCTGGAGCTCGCCATCTGATAGGCATGTAATTTGATATACAAGGATGACATCTACCAAACGGTTTCTCAAGATTAGTCCTAAGCGAAGAGATATTAATTTCCGAAAATGGCCAACTGGCTTTGTCGACACTGCGGACCTGATGAAGTCAATGTTCTGGCAACACATAATGCCTTCCTCAAAAATATCAAACGACCTCCGTGGGTCCTCAAATTTGAAACATAGGTACCTTGAAGTACATATTAAATCTTTGAATCCTCAGTTTGATCACCAAATTGACAGGATGCAAATAGCGCGCTCACCAAAACGGCTACATTAACCGATATAACACTGGAGTGCGGATAACTGAATTTTATGGCAAAATGAGCTCTTTTGAAAACCGATCAAACGGATTGGTAGAGCCTTGAAATTTGAAACGTAGCTCACCATTTATACCAACATTATCCCGGAACAAACATTCTGACATGACGCTCACCAGGACATTTTTACACTTGTGCAAACATCACAAACTACAAACGGATTGAGCTTTGAAAACTGAGCAAACTGATTCGTAAGGACTTGAAATTTTGCATGTTGACTCACATTTATGCATAAAATTCAATCCATTTTTAAATTCTTCATGATAATAAACATAGAAAAAGATATAAACACCCAAAGTAGGCTACTTAATAAAATTTGCACTTGTGCCTAGAATGCACTTTCAGCTCACCCATCGAAATGGGTACCTAGTAAACTTATCCAAACTAAATTTTGAAAGTTGCACATCACTACATAGGCCAAATGAAAGGTGTGTGACATGAATCCCGAGTCTTACCCTCTAAAAATCAACTAGCTCCATTTTACCCCCTTGCTAACTAGACCATTCAAACTGACTTATTTTAATCATTTGGAAATGCAGGGCAAAATTTTGAAATGGGCCTATAAACTTGACTCAGTTTTAAATACTCCCAACACAAAGAATGGTTATACTATTGTTGTAGCTAGTCAGACTACTCCAACTACCTTAGCTAAAAATGAAGAGAATGATTGCAAAGCAAGAGAAGCACTTTTGAGCGCATTATCAGATCAACAAATCATGGGATTATCATATAGGTCTATTGCTAAAGCTGTTTGGGATCATTTGGAAACACTGAATGAAGGAGATTCCACAGTCAAGATTGCAAAACTTGAAAGCTTCCGAGTCAGATATGAACATTTGAAAATGGAAGAAGATGAAAGGATTTCTGCTTTTATGGAAAGAGTAAATGAAATTGTTTTGGGTATTAAATGTTGTGGAGGCACTTTGAGTGAAGATGAAATTATTTCAAAAATATTAAGAGGTTTGCCACTGGCATATAAAATGAAGGTTATTGCTATAAATGAGTTGAGAGCAATGCCTAATACATCAATAACTAGGGATACATTGATTGGAAAACTTTCAGCCTTTTAAATTGAGGAATTTGGTCCTGTTGCTACTATAAAGACAGATTTGGCCTTTAAAGCATCAACATCATCTACTCCATCATTTAGAAAATCAGACTGGAGAGCCTTTTATGCAAGAGAACTTGAAGAAACCAAGAAGGAGATTGAAGAGCTTGAAGAACTTGAAGCATTATTCACAAGAAAAATGCCAAAAGGTCCAATTGGAAGTAAGTATGAAGGTAAAGCACCCTTTAAATGTTTTAACTGCAATAAGATTGATCATATGGCTTCGAGATGCCCTGATAGACATGCTAGACTAAGAGAAGAAGCTAGAAGAACATACAAGCCTAATCCTGAATATCAGAGATACAGATTTAAGAAGAACAAAGGCAAATCTTGTTACATTGTTGATGAAGGTGTGACTGATGATTCTGATGAGGATCCAGTAGACAATGGATGGGTTTTTGTTGCTATAACATAAGATCAACCGACACCTACTTCTCAATTGGTAGAACAAGCCCTAGCAGCTAAAGTTGAAAGAAAGGATGAATGGATCATTGACATAGGATACTCACATCACATGACTGGAGACAAAGGTAAATTCTTGAACTTTCAAGAATACAATGGAGGTTTAGTAATATTTGGAGATGACAAAGCCTGTTCAATCAAAAGTAAGGGTTCAATATCTCTTGATGGTAAGTATAACACTGACAATGTATACTATGTTGAAGGATTAAAGCATAATCTTTTAAATTTTATTCAATTAGTTGAGAAGGGATTTCAGTTACAATTTAAAAATGGAAAATGCAAAATCATGAATAGAACTGGTTTGGAAATTGCAACCGGTAATCAGACTAGAGGTAATATCTTTCATTTGAATAAAAGTGAAAAGGCATGCTTGATTGCACATATAGATGAAAGTTGGTTATGGCATAAGAGACTATGTCATGTAAACTTTGATTGCATGGTAAAAATCAGTACTTCTAAGGTAGTTAGAGATCTACCTAAAATTGTGAAACCTCATAATACAATTTGTAAGGAATGTCAATTTGGAAAACAAGTTAGAGATAGTTTCAAAAGTATTCCAGAAAAATTCAATAATGCTCTTGATTTAATTCACACTGATTTATGTGGTCCAGCTAGAACTAGAAGCTTACAAGGTGATAGATATTTCATGCTAATTATTGATGATTATTCTAGAATGTGTTGGGTTACTTTTCTCAGAGAGAAATCAGAAGAACTTGGAAAGTTCAAACTATTGAAAGCAATGGTTGAGAATGAAACCGGTAAGAAAATCAAATGTTTAAGATCAGATAAAGGAGGAGAATTCACATCTAAGGACTTTAATACATTCTGTGAAGTGAATGGAATCAGAAGACAGTTATCAGCACCTTGGACACTACAACAAAATGGAGTTGTTGAAAGGAAAAATAGAACTATCTTGGATGCAGCAAGAAGTATGTTATCAGAAGCAAATCTACCACATGTGTATTGGAGAGAGGTAGTTAGCACTATTGTCTATACATTCAACAAAGTTCACATCAAAGGTGAAACTGGTAAGACCCCTCATGAACTATGGTTTGGTAATACTCCTACTCTTAAGTATTTCAAGATTTTTGGAAGTAAATGTTATATTAGAAGAGATGAGTATATTGGAAAATTAGATCCTAGAAGTGATGAAGGAATATTTCTTGGTTATTCATCTAAGAGCAAGGCATATAGATGTTTTAATAAGAGATTGCAGAAAATTGTTGAGAGTACAAATGTAAAGATTGATGAACAATTCAGAGGAACTTCAAGGTATATAGACTCTGAACCGACAACATAAATTATGACAAATGAACCTACATTGAATCCATTGGTATAGAATGAAGATCCAGTTATTCCGATATCATCAGAGGATTCCACAGTAATTGAAGAACAACAACAAACTAAGACACCCTGATATGTAAGATTGAATCATTTTGAAGATCAGATAATTGGAAACAAATTTAAAGGAGTTATGACAAGAGGAAGATTGGCAAATGAAGAGGTATGTCTTATTTCTCAAATTGAACCATCATCTATCAATGAGGAATGTGAAGATAAATTTTGGATTAAAGCTATGGAAGAAGAATTAGGACAAATTGAGAAAAATAATACTTGAACATTAGTTCCCCGACCTAAAGATAAAAATGTAATTGGAACAAAATTGGTATTTAGAAACAAACTTAATGAAGATGGTAAGGTTGTCAGAATTAAAGCAAGACTAGTGTGTAAGGGATATTCTCAGAAAGAAGGAGTTGATTACAATGAAACCTTTGCACCAGCAGCCAGAATTGAGGCAGTTAGATTATTCTTGGCTTTTGTAGCTCACAAGGACTACAAAGTTTATCAAATGGATATTAAATGTGCATTTTTGAATGGAGATCTTGAAGAAGAAGTATATATTGAACAACCTGATGGATTTTCTTTGATAGATGATAATGATATGGTTTGCAGGTTAAGAAAAGCTCTGTATGTATTGAAACAAGCCCCAAGAGCTTGGTATGCAAGGTTGGATAAGTATCTTTTGAAGATTGGTTTTACTAAAGGAAATGCAGATAGCAATTTATATTACAAAATAACTAATGATGACATCTTGATTATTGAAGTTTTTGTTGATGATATAATCTTTGGAGGAGAAGATGGATTATGTAAGGAATTTTCTCTTAAAATGTAGCAAGAATTTGAAATGTCTATGATTGGAGTAATAAAATTCTTTTTACGTTTGCAAATTTCACAGACTGGTAAAGGTATATTTTTGAGTCAATCCAAGTACTTGAAAGAACTACTAAAGAAATTTGGGATGGAGAACTCTAAACCGGTAAGCATACCTATGACTACAAATGATAAATTATCTCAAAGGGATGAATCTACACCTATTAATCCAACTAGATACAAATCTGTGATAGGAGGTTTACTGTATTTGACACAAACCAGACCTGATATTATGAATGCAGTATGTATTGTTTCTAGATTTCAAAGCAATCCTAAGGAAAATCATGAATCAACAGTGAAAAGGATTTTCTGGTACTTATAAGGAATAGCAAATCTTGGATTATGGTATCCTAGAGATGAAAATTTTGACCTATGTGCATACACAGATGCAAATTGGGCAGGAGATGTGGATGATAGAAAAAGCACCACAGGAGAAGCATTATTTCTTGGAAAGAGATTAGTTTCTTGGTTGAGCAAGAAACAAAGTTGTACATCTTTATCAATAGCAGAATCAAAATATGTTGCAACAGCAACTAACTGTACACAGGTACTATGGCTTAAGCAAATGTTGAAAGACATAAAGGTAAAGTGCAAGGAACCTATTACTATATATTGTGATAACACTGCAGCAATTGATATATCTAAGAATACGGTATTACATTCTAAAACAAAACATGTTTCTATCAAACTAAATTTTCTAAGGGAAAAGTTGAAGAAAAGGAGATAAAACTGGTTTATGTGTACACTAAAGAAGAGCTTGCAGATATTTTCACAAAACCTTTGCCTAAGGAGACCTTTGAATATCTCAGAGATCAGCTTGGAGTCATACCACCACCGGTAGATACTTAGACAGTTAATGATTGTCATCAACCGACAGAATTAAAAAGACAAATCTTATTCCGGTATTTGATGAGGAAGCTACTTCTCAGGGGGAGTAGTTGGTATTTTGTATGAACTTGATTTTTGTAACTTTGGCATTTGATGTCAAAGAGGGAGAGATATCTATGGAAAAACACATTATCTTTTTGGGGAGAGATTTGGAAAGAGGAGAGATTGGTATTGAAAATAAATCTTTGGATAAACACATGTTGCTCCCAGGGGAGAAATTGTTGTTTAAGGGACATTGATTGGTTTTTGGTATTTGGCATTTATGTTTTGGCACTTTGATGGTTTTTCCATCTTGTGTTACCATCAATGCCAAAGGGGGAGATTGTTGGTATTTTGGTATGGTTTTGCCATTCATGTCAACACCTACTGAAAAACAAGCACTTTGGAGATCTAGCAACATTCACTGGCAAGCAAGTAAACAGTACAACAGTTACAGGTATATGGTTCACCAGTAGGATATAATGTTCACTGGTACCTAGAATGATATGGAAGACACTTGGTAATGTCGATGACATTGTGTGGACACTTTGTTATGAAGAATTAATCATTGGTATATTCATATTTGCATATTTGCTTTTACCAGCAAATAGGTCCAAGTTATCTAGGGTTACACCGACAGGTTTATCTTTTTTAGATCAGCATGGCATGCTATGGAAATGATTTATTAGTGTTGTAAATGCATTAAGCCAACATGTTCAATCGGTTATTGCATCGGATATGATATTGTTTGTAAAATGTTTTTATTGTAATATCTTGTAGAGCCGACCTACTAAAATTGGTCTTAGGGTATGGTATAAATGTAAGATCTTATTTGTAAGATCAAGTGTGGAATGTGAAAAAGAATTGTGTGAAGGTATATGCAAGATCAAGCAGAGGAATACACAAAGACATCATTTGAAGGTGAAGTTAGGTTTTTGTAGAAGCATATTAGCATTACACCAGTACTGAATCCAGCATATGAAGATGCTATTTTGTACAGTACATTCTTATTGGATCTAACCATCCAACTGTAGTCAGTGTGACTCCCATTTTGTGATTGAGCAGTGAGCTCTAGGTTGTTGGCCTTTCTGCATGTGCAGACCCCATTTATGTACACTTACTATCTGCAGTAGTATCATCTGATTGTGGGTAAGGTTTCCCACCGTGGTTTTTCCCCTTACAAGGTTTCCATGTACAAATATTGGTGTCATGTGTTGTGGATGACTTTATGTTTATGTTTCATGCATTAATCCTTACCAGTATAGCAATTTACTGTTAACACTATCTACCGGCATACTTAACTATCGGTATTAAGCATTAAGTTGGTTAATTGGTTTTTGGTTTAAATTTATTAAGATAACTGATTCACCCCCCCCCCCCCCCTCTTAGTTATCTCTGGGACCTAACAAATGTAACCACAAGTTATCTCTTAGGCACATACCGGTTGATACAGAGTACCGGTTAGAGATAGACCATAAACATACTGGTTAACAGTGTAAGTCAATGAAGTTACACCGATAGTCAATGTAATCACATATGTGTGTGAGAGTGTTTCATGAATGACAACAAGTGATGAATACATTACAATCATCATCAAGCCAACAATATCCCCCTTTGGCATTGATGGTAACACTTAGAGAGAAAAAAAAATCTAGAGTAATACAATACCGCTAAGTGTGCATATACAACATATATACATATATACTCATATTCCCCCTTTTCTAATGCAATGCTCCCTCTTAATGCATGCATAAATACAAAATTTTCAAAAAAATACATATTATTACTCCCCCTTTGACAACAATGCCAAAATGATAAAGTAAAATATACATATATATAGAAAATTTGTATCAAAGTGTTCATCATATATTACAATTTTAAACAAGTTCATGCATTGGCTAGTCTCATAAAAATATCATTGAAACTCTGCTTCATCTGGGATAAAGCATTTTCCCATGATTCTTGTATGTTATCCATATACTCAGAGGTAGACATCAATTGTGAATAGAATTCTTTCATTGAGTCTAGCATGTAGGTTTCAGGAGTAGCAAGAATAGCTTTTGCATTGGAGTAGGCTCTCTGAAGAATGTCGACCTATGAGGTGAGCTGACTCTTGAGCTCTCTTAGAGATCAGAATCTCTTAGCCTTCTCATTATTATTCCTATTTAATCTATCATCCAAATCATCTATAGACTAGTTAAAGGCATGAATGGAGTCCTGGAGTGGGACATATGCCTTGCATAGCCTTTCTATTTCCTGCTCAGTTTCAACTTGACTCTTAGAAATATCAGAATAAAAGAAAGTAACATTGGAGGTAGAGGCAAGATACTACCCTCCAAATTCAATAACTTTCTTCAATAGACTTCCATTATGAGATAAAGCCATTTTGCCACTTTCAATATTCTTAGCCAGTTCATCTCCATATATCTTCTTGTGGCTCTTCTCAACAGGCATTTTTGCAGCATCTTCAAGTGATTTGATTTGATCAGATGCATCTACAACTAACGGACCAAGTTTGCTGATGGGAGTGGGAAGATGTGCAACAATTGTTTCCAGTAGTAAACCAGACAAAATTTCTACTACATTCTAGATTTTCTCTACTTCAATCCTTTGCTCTTTCAGTCACTTCTTGTGTGCAATCTTCATCATTTATGATGCACTCAAGGTGTTCATGTCAATAGGTCCTAAGATACTTAAAGAATCTTCATCATCATCATCAAGTAGTTTATGCTTCACTGATTCAGGGGATACACTCTTAATGATGGCTCTTTTTGTGTTCTTCTTTGTGGTATCTTTCATTTGCTAAGTAATAGCTTCCTTAGTAGACTCCTTTTGAGTAGTCTCAATGATTGGTAGAGATCGGGGTTTCTCCAGTTGTTATATTGCCAGTTCATTGTCCACTATGAGTTGAATGCCTAGTTGTTCAACTAATGTAACCTGTACTTCAGTGATTGTAGGAGGATCCATATCTGGTGCAGTAATGTCTCTAGATAGGTCTAGTGTGTCCTGAACATCTTCATCAACAAGAATAATGGAATCATCCTTCTTCTTGGTTGGATAGACTATGTCAGTTTGAACAATTTCCTCTTCATCCATTTCCAGTCGAGGAACATCATGTGTAGTATCATCCTTATTGCTAGAGTGGATGACTTCTTCCCTCTTTTTAATTACACAAGCTAGTTGATGTGTCTCGGACTCAACAAGTGACATTTTTGCATTAAGAAGCTTCAATCTTCTCACTTTAAAATCAAAATATGCTTTGTATTGCTCAATTAGAGCACTAATTCCATTTGATGATAGATTGGGAAAATGTTGTACAAATATTTCATCAAAAACATTCTTTTCCAATTTAATTGCTTCCTCCCATTTATCTAACAAAGTATTATACAAAGAGATTGAAATGTCTTTCTCCAAATCATGCAAAAATCTATTGTAATGACCCAAATAAGTAATTACCTATTGGATTACTTGCTTCTGCTCATCTTCAGTAAAAGAATCAAAATGTTCTTTGACATTATCAAACCTATTTCTTCCTAGTGACTTCATTGTCCTCTCAAAGACTATGTCAGGTTTGTAGGCAGCAATAACTATAGGTGTAGTTGCCTTTGGCACTACCTTTACCTTCTTAGGTGTTCTACCAGTTGCTTTTTCCTTCTTTGGTTCTTCTTCAGAATTTGTACCCTCAAACTCTGGTTTCAAAAATAGTTTCCGATTTCTCTTCTTTGGTGCATTCTCCTTCTTTACATATACTTTAGGTGTTGGTTCCTTCTTGGTTAGGAAACTCTGAGTCACCCTTGTGGTCTTTTTCATAGGAGATTTTTCATCAGACTTCTTTTTCTTTCCTTTCACTTTAGCTACAGGTGCAGTACTAATTTCAGTTGGTGCATCTTGGACTACCACAATGTCCAATTTTTCCTTCTTTTTATCTTTAGGCGATGCTAATAGGGTATTAGCATAGTCGACCAGTAAATCATGATTAACCTCATAGCTCATATCTTCCATCTCTTCCTCTTTGGGTTCAATTGCTTGCATCAAGCAAAAGTTAGTGGTAACTGTGAAGATTATGTCCTCTGCAAAGTGATTTACCACATCTTCAGGTAACCGCATTCTCATGCTCATCTTTTTCTAAAATTCATTAAAATACTTGTTCATGGTAGCTGAAAAAGTATTCTTCACAGCCTTAATGTTGTTCTTGATCTGTGCATTGACCGGTCATTCCTTGGACCATTCAATATCTCCAATACCTGATAGGAAGTTCTAAAAATAGAAAAATAACCCGGCTAATAGCTGACCATATTTGAACTTTTCTATGTTGTCCTTCTTAATGGATTTCAAATTTTGAAATAATTGGTCTCTGATAGCTTCACAAATATCATAGTTTGCATTATCAACAATCATTCTATGTGGTGTGTGAATTGTTGCAGATGGAACACTGTTAAGTCTACTGGAGTAGAATACCCAGTAGCCTATCACCATTGTTGCAAGTTTCACCACAGGGTCTCTAATAGTGTTGATAGAGAAAGCACGCTTATCAGATGTAGAACCAATTAACTTGAAGAGTATCTTTTGAAATTCTTCTTAATATAGGAATTTTGTCGGTTGAACAATAACTTGTTATAGCCCTAATAGTCCTTTCCAAATACATATTCTCTCCGTGAACTCAATTCAAGATGATTCTTATGTGTTCATCCTCAAAATATTCAAGAAAATATGCGGCATTATGAAACCCTTTTTCAAAAACCCTAGCATATTTAGTTTCAATCTTTCCGCTCATATCACAAAGTAATTTCAACTGAGTATAGATGTGTAGAGTTCCTAAATCTTCTACTTTGCAATCTATATAGATAGACAAGTCACCTTTGACCACAACACCACTTGAGACTTGTAATAATGCATTATAAGACATAATTTCATCTGCCTTTAGAGCTTCCTGAAGCTCAACAGTTATCATCAACCTCACTACATGCTTAGAAGTAGATGCCATTCTAGATAAACAAATTTCAAAGTGGTATACAAAGAAATACCTTGTATCTTGCATGTCGCTCTGTTTCCCAGTTGAAATGTTCAAATGCACACTCGTTCGCCTCTCTGCAACTTTTGATTTTGCTTGATTTTGCGAAACAACTTTTCAATTGACAACAAGACAATCTTGTTCTGCTCTGCAATTGCTTCAAATTTCTTCTTTGAAAGAGTTAGGGTAAAAATGATAAAGTAAAACTTGTTTTTATCCTCTTTACCAACTGTAATAAATGCTCACACTTTAGGTTACAAACCCTAATTTTATTTACCGCTCAAGTGAATTACTAGTTGATAACACGTTAACAAAAAGTCATCAAAAATTTATAATTCAAAAATTCTTTCCCGCTAATTTTACAAGGGGTCCAGAGATGTTTTACCGTTAAGCTCCCCTTAGCCGTGTTAGACAGGCTTAAGTCACTGGTGCTAGGTTCTCTTCATTGGGTGAAGGAACAGTTTCTTCTCCAGGTGAGTCATCACCTTTCTTTTTCCAAATTTGATTCATATCTTCTCTAGTTTCCTCGATATCAACTTTCTGTTTGCCTTTCTAATCCTTAAAGGAGTTGACCAGTCTGTTATTTCTTGATCTGCAAAACTTTGCTAAGTGCCTCGATTTGTTGCAGTGGTAACAGAACATACCAGATGATCTCCAGGGTCCTACATTTCCTCTTACTGCTCTTTTTCTACAGTTCATAGCCACATGACCAAGGTTATTACAAAAAGTGCAAACAACATTTGTTGCCTTTTCCATTTTGAATGGACTAAACTGGTTGCCATAGTTACTTTGTCAGTTTCAGTTTACCCGGTTATCAAAATTCCTTATTCGGTCACCATTTGGTCTAGGATGCATGTGTGGTACAGGATTGTTTGATCCATATCTGCACTCAATATGTCTATGCCCATACATTCCACATGTGTAGCAATGACCTTCAAACTTTCTAGACACATACCTAGCATTAGTATTGTAATTTGTATTTCTGTTAGGTTTGTTTCCACAAACATTTGTAGTATGACTAGGCTTGTGACAAACAACGCTGACAGATTTAAAAACCTTATTACCGGTAGTCTTATTGACTTTAGAAGCAGTTTTATTCTTTGTACCGGATGATTCACCTTTTTCAGTTCTATGAAAACCAAGTCCAAGGATATCACCCTTCATTTTTTGTGATTGAACTTGTTCTTCCAGCATGGTAGAACTTTTGACGAACTTCTCCAATTTCTCATTGGATTCATTAATATTTTTGACAAGATCTTCATTATGATTAGATAGGTTCTCTTTTAGAGACGATGCCAACTCAAGATCTAGCTTTAGGTTCTCCTTTTCTTTTGTTTCAACAATCAAGTCCTCATGTATAGTATCTTTTTCTTGTTTGATCTTTATGATCTCTTGATCTCTTACCTTGATAAGATCTTCAGTAGCTCTTCTGGCTTCCAGTTCTTGACTCATGTTGATAGTGAGATCTTCTAGCTCTCTCCTTAGATTCAGTTTTTCACCGTTCACCTTTTCAACTTCATCAGCTAAAGATTCAATGTTGGCTTCATCTCAAGAACTATTATCAGATATTTCCAGCAGTTTTTCAGATAGCTCTCTCCTTTTGACTTGAGAAACATTTTGTTTTCCCCTAAGGGATTCAATTTTATTTCTACTAGCTTCTAGCTCTCTAACCATCTCAAAGTAGCTCATGTCCCCCATGGTAGTTTCAAGATTCCCTTCTATACAGTTAGGCTTCAAAGAAGTTAGGCTCTAGTACCAATTGATGGTCTTGAAAAGCACTGAGAGGTGGGGTGAATCAATGACACCAATGTAGACGTCTAAAAATGGTCAACGCTTGCGGAGTCATACTTTAACATTTGCGCATTGCCTTATTTTAGGGTTCTTGCATCGCATTAACATTTCTTCTATGTTGCGCACTTGGTCTTTATCATTCGCGAGCATCGAGTCCTTCTTCTGCATTCTTCATTTATCTCGCTTTCGAATTTGGTCTTGTTGATAGCAATCTCGTCAATTTTGCAATCGATTCGTCATCGATCGTTGTCCTTTTCAATCTTGTCATTTTGCGATCGATTTGTCATCGATCCTTGTCCTCTTGTCAATCTCGTCAATTTTGCAATCAATTCGTCATTGATCATTGTCCTTTTCAATCTTGTCATTTTGCAATCGATTTGTCATCGATCCTTGTCCTCTTGTCAATCTCGTCAATTTTGCAATCGATTTATCATTGATCGTTGTCCTTTTCAATCTTGTCATTTTGTGATCGATTTCTCATCGATCCTTGTCCTCTTGTCAATCTCATCAATTTTGCAATTGATTCATTATCGATCGTTGTCCTTTTCAATCTTGTCATTTTGCAATCGATTCGTCATCGATCCTTGACCTCTTGTCAATCTCATCAATTTCGCGATCGATTCGTTATCGATCGCTGTCCTTTTCAATCTTGTCATTTTGCGATCGATTCGTCATCGATCCTTGACCTCTTGTCAATCTCGTCAATTTTGGCGATCGATTTGTCATCGATCATTGTCCTTTTCAATCATGTCAATTTGGATCAATTAGTCATTGTTCCTCATCAATTGGCGCCTATCAATTTGGTCTCTTTATCAATCTTGGTCAATTTGTCAACCAATCTCAATCATTTGTCAGCATTGGTCCTTTGTCAATCAAAATCATGATCGAATCGACATCAATTATCTTTTGTCAAGACTTAATTGTTGTCCTTGCATTTCTAATTCATCTTCTAAGGTTTTATGATTTTTTCATTTAATCTTGATTGTCATTTTCCCTCTAGGTTAAATAATTTATTTATTTATCCTAGGTCTTCTTGTCACAATTAAATATTTATTTAATTGGCTAATTAATTCCCTCTTTTTGTGAATTAATTAATGAATGAAAAAATTATTAATTAATTTACCTAATTTTCATCAATTTCTAATTTCTTAATTTCCAATTCATCATTTCTAACCTAATTTTCTAATTTCTTCTAATTTCTATTTCTATTTTCAAATTTTTGTCATAACATCTTGCATAGCAATTTGTCATAATTTGTCATAAATTGTCATAATTTGTCATAACACCTTGCATAGCAATTTGTCATACACTTGTCATAATTTTGCTATTCTTGATTTGAATTTCCATTTGAATCAATTTCATGCTAATCTTGTCTTTTCTCCAATTTATCTATAAATTGGATGAATTTCTTCAATCAAGGATCCGATCTTGAATCAATCACACTTCCAGTATCCTTATGTTGTCTTGTCAATCTTGCTTTCATATTATGCTTATGCACTTGTAGGTGAGGTCCAGAAACAAAGAAATTTGAAGGAGAAAGAAGGAAAATAGAGAATTATGGGGGAGACATTCGCGTTTGCGATGGTTTGCATTTGAATTGAATGTTTTATGTTCATTATCTCTATTGAATGTTTGTAGGTTTTCTTATCATTGCAATTGAGTTTTCGTGATTGAACTAGTCTAATTTGCTACTTGCTTTGATGATTACAAAATTCCTATCTACATTAATTGGTGAACCCGACGTGAACTAACCATTTAACCATGTTTTGAGTGAATTTTGAGCTGATTTGTAGGTGAAAACCCAAGAAACAGGGCAACTCAGGGCTTTCTAGGCACTTCTGCGCCTATGTAGGAGGGATCTGCGCTTGTGTCAAGAGATCTGCGCCTATGTCAAGGCATTTTGTGCGTATGTCAAAGGGATCTGCGCATGTGTCAAGGCATTCTGCGCCTGTGTCAAGGCATTCTGCGCCTGTGTTGAGACATTCTGCGCCTGTGTAAGGCCAGAAACAGAGGTGAAAATCAGTGTTTTTACTTGCAAATTACTTTGTTTTGCATTCTATTCATATATTTTGGTTTTCTTTGGTACTGATTCTCTGTGCAACACCTTGGCATTACGTGTGACAAAGACTAAGAATGAAACTACTAATAAATCTTATGCAGGATGCGGTCAAAGACTTCTATTAAAACATCTTGCATGTGAATTTTAAAGTAGTTGCACATTTATTTTCCTAAAGGTTAATGAACACCATGCATGCTTTGATTGCTTTTAGTTTGATTGTGTGTTTTAACCCTTAGAATTGGGCCTGCCTCCCGATTTGCCTGGCACTTCGCACAGGCATTGGTGAGAGGGAACGACCCTAAGTGGTGACGGGCTAAAACCAAGCTCTTCCAAACCACTCTAAATAACTGTGGATGCAACAAAAGTTGTAGACAACGGGTGCTGGAATGGTATTGCGACAATTTATTCACCGGATCAATACCCACCCGAATAGATGCCCTTACTAGAATCTCTTGTTTAGATGCCAAAAACCTTCTATCTGTTGGCTCAGGCATTGTGATACGCACATGCCGAAGACACCTCTCATGTACTCCTTAGTTAGAGATAGCAAGTTCTTGGGAAGTGATTCCCCTTGAACTCGAAGCTTGGTATGCCTGAGAAGTGAGTGCACTGTAAGGGGGAGCCAATGCTACCAAGCATCTAGCTATCTAGCTAAGTGTTGTATTTCGAGTAGAGGATTCAACAGATATTGCCCTTGCCAACCATAGAATTTGTTGTGAATGAGCATGATTGTCTTGAGTCAAAGTCAAACAAACATTTTGTTTTCTGTGATTGTCAAAAGTTGAATTATACAATTGTCACAAAACATCATTTGTCAAACAAGTCCAAATTTGTCCAAGTATTCATTCAACATTTGAACATGGCTTGTCAAAACATTGAATATCTTTGTTTCAAAATTCATGTCACTTTAGGCTAGGTTTTTCATAGTCCCACTTAGGTCCTAAGGCATATTGTCATCTCCTTACATTTTAGTCCTTTTCATTGCAAGCATCCTCATTTTGCACTTAGGTCCAAGATCATTTTCCCTAAGTTTGCATTTCATTGTCATATCCAAGACAGGTTTCCATTTAGGTTGCATAAGTTGCATTTTTCATATTCCAAGTCATTGGTCTTCGCATGTCCTTATCATTGCATTGTCATATCATATCCTTAGATCATTTTCATATCATATCCTAAGTCATTGTCATAATCATTTATTTCTTGCATGTAGTCTCAAAAACTAGGTTTTGTCATACTTCAGTAATCCAAATCTTTAAATAAACCCTAAGTCATTGTTAAGAAGTCTAGACCTTATCAAACTTTTGTCTTTTTGTCATCAATGTCATTTTTGTCAAACCTAGCTTAGTATCCAAGCATATAGGTGAGACATTGTCAATTTGTCCTATTGTGATTTGGTCCTTTGTCCTTTAAGGTCTTGGATTCATTTCAATTTCCCAAGGTGGTGTCTTTAGCTTTGCATTTCAAAAGTTTGTCTCCAAAAATTCAAAAGGTACAAAAACATTAAGTTGCATTGTCATCCTTTTAGGTTGCATTTGTCAATCTCATTAGTTTCATTTCATAGTGACATGTTTGTTGAAATGAGGTCTCAACCTTCTTACGAAGCCATGTCATCACAATTGAGAAATCAATCATGTAAATCCAATCTCTACATGTCTCAGAACTTGGATCAAACTTATCATGATGATGTAAATGTCCAATTACAAAAACTAGAGGAGAAACTAGCTCAAGAAAAGGATATTTTGGAACAAAAAGTGAAAAACATTGAGAAGAATAGATTACAAATGTCTAAAATGTTTTGAAAATTTCCAGGTCGAAATCCAAAGATTGAGCCAATTGATGTAAGATCTCTTATTGAACGATCAGACATACTGGCTCTCCTCTCACTAATAGAGATGATGAAAAAATTTCAAGAAAAGAGACAACAACATTATGTGCCTTCACAACAAGAACAAGAAGGTGTTTACTATCAATTAGATTTTCAACCATCACAACCAATTGTTCAACAGTTCCAACATTTCCAAACGACACAACCAATGGTCCAACATATACAACCAATGGTCCAATTTCAACAATATGTCCAACCAACTATACAATGTCAACAAATGGTTCAACCAATGGTGGAATATCAACAAGTTCAATCAACATATCAATGTCAACAATCACAACCAAAAATTCACAAACAAAGGTTGCAACATGCACCAAGCCAAATTTTGAACATGTCAAACCAATTTGATCAACATCTAGTTCGAAATCAAAACATGACATCAGACCAGAACCAACTCCTTTCCAAACAAGTTCAAATTCCAGATACAACTATGTCAAAACCTCGAAAGAAAGGTGGCTTTATTGCAATGATCTTAAGGAAATTACCAAGTGAGTTCTTTGAGGAAGATCAAGATAATACACTTATGTCTAGCAATGCCTCATCCCCCCACAAACAAATTGACTCTCCAATGGCATCTATCCCTACACCTTTAGAAGTTTCACAAGAACCTTCCATATTGTCCTCATCAAACAATACACCCAAGGATGAAATTATCCAAGGGCTATCCATAATTGATTGCCAATATAATCCAATTCATGATGCACATCCTTGTCATGTTTCAAAAATACAAGACCCAATGCCACCATGCACTTTATTGCTATTACCTGTTTTAGAGGACCCCATTCGAAGTCCCTCTTCCTCATGTTCAAGCATTGATTCCTTGCCAGAATCCATCACAAATGTTCAAAGTGCATTTCCTTCATGTCAAAACATTAATCCCTTGTCAGAATCCCCCATGCATATCCTAAGTCCAACCTCATGTCAAGAGGATAATTTAGAGCATGAAGAAACGTGTCTTAAAACAGATCAAGATCAAGATCTCGAAAGCTTATCATCCCATCCAATTGTTGACCAGGATCCCATTTCCCCAGACACTCGCAATGATTCACTTATTCCTGTCAATTTTATCCAAGAACACAATGTCCTTTCAAATCCCATTGACATTCCACTTCCTAAGAAAGATCAAGATATCCCTTCCATCTTTTCCGATGATTCCATTAAAAGTCAAGAGCAAAGCACCTTTAAAGAGGAATCCAATGATCTTCCTCCTTCTCAAGATCAAAGTATACTTCCAAATTCATTTCCAACACAAGACCCTATCATTCCTTCAGATCCTCCACAAGATCCACTTGTTCCTACATCTCCACATCCTAATCCAGCATATCCACTCCAAGAGCGCATTTCTTTTGATGATCCCATTATTTCTCCCATTCCATTTCTTGAAGAGCCTATCATTGAACCATGTCCACTACACAATCCTAGTCCCCCTCATGATCCTAATCCCCCTCATGATTCTAACATGGTGCAAGATGTTCATGAACCCTCGACATGCATAATGGGTTCTTCCACTTTGGTGCAATCCGATCCACTTCAAGATCTCATTATTTCTCTCATATCATATCAACCTCATAATGGACTCGCGTCTTCTTCCCAAAGAAAAGAGTATCCTACAAGTCAAGATATTCATAAAGGAAAAGGATTAGACCTTCATGAGAAAGAACCCCTCCATATCAAAGAAGATCTTAGGGGTTATGTCTACACAACTCACTCTCAAGACATTAGTATCCCTCCATCAAAATCAAAACATACACCTTCTCCATCACACCTTCCATCCATCTTAGGTCCTTATATCCCTTCGTCCTCTATGCAAGGTCAGCAAAGGCACACATCCTTGAGTAAATTTCATCCATCCAAAAGAACTCCATTTCATTCATATCCATCCATGCATTCCTTTCCCCCTCCAAGCAATTTGGATGCCAAGTGTAAACGTCATAAGTCTAGCAATCCACATGTATTCAAGGATCAACATGTCCAATATGATCTATAAAGAAAAATAAATATTCAAAAGGCCACAAAGGCCCACTGAGAAAAATAAAGAAAAGTCAAAATATATATGGGTTCCTAAATCCCTTGTGCAAGCAATGCACTCCAAGGAACCACAAAAGCATGAAAAATCAAAAACCATGTGGATCCCTAAGCGGCTCCTTGAAGCACAAAATCCTAAGGAAACATCCAACTTGGCATCCAAAGTTGCTATTCCTTTATCCAACCCTCTCAAATTTGTTCCTCCATCACCTTCTTCATCCGTTTTGGGCCCTTATGTCCCAAAATCCCAAGCCTTTCCTTCGTCCAAATCTCAATATCCAAAATACATTTTTCCTCCATCAGTCCATCACCCCTCAAGGTGTGTGCCAATGTTGATCTTGCCTTCATTTCCATCTAGTGAAGCCCAATTCTTCCAATACCCTATTCATTATCCAATGCATATTTTCCATCCTTCCATCCCTTTGATCCATCCTTTTCATAAATCCTTGCCTTAATTTCATCTCTTTTTCCATGTCCTTATCCTACCAACGTCTTTGAGCATACTTGTAAAGGTCATGGTCCATTTTTTTTAAGGCTACTATCCAAACAAAAAGATTCTTTAGTCCTTCTTCCATCCCCTATCATGTGTCCATCTTCTATTGAAAAAGTCAAAATACAAAAAAAAAAAAAAGTGAGAAAAAAAAAAAAGACAAAAGAAAAAAGAAAAGCAAAAATAATCTGTCCACTGGTGAAAACCTGGCAAACAGGCGCCTTGGGCAAGTACCATGATAAAAACCTGGCAAATAGGCATCGGGCATAATCTATGAACTTCTTGCATACCACACTTGGGGGCAGGTTTCCTCCTATCATATCCTTTTTTCCTTCATTGTTCCATTATCCTATCGAACCCCTGTCATTACCCTTCATATCCTATTGTCCCTCATGTCCAGTTTCCCTTTCCACCTTTGATCTTGACAAGGCTGAGGATCTTCATAAGTATCATGCATCTTGTTTGTAGCTTTTAGTCCATCATAGCTTTTGGTCTTTATCCATTTGCTTATTACAACCTTTCATCCATATTCCCTAGCTTATTGCAACTTTCTACCACTATCCCTTAGCCTACCTCGACCTTCAGTCCATGTCCCTTATCCATTCTTGGTCTTGCTTATCCTATCCATATCTTATCACTATCCATACACTCTTTTTCGCTCCTTGATCTTGATTTGACATAAGGACATGAAATGCAAAACATGTTTTTCAAAACCTCGACATATCCCTCATGCCATGTCACTTCTTTACATTGTTATATCCAGTCTCTTGTCCATATTGTCTCCATAATAAAAGGCCTTTGTCTTCCCTCTATCCAACATCATTTCAGCAAGACTATTTATTCACCTGTCATATTCCTTGCCTTGCTAGACATTGGGGCAAAATCATAAAAATTGAAAAATGTCCCGAAATAATTCAAAAACATTCATAAAATGTCCCGAAATAATTCAAAAACATTCATAAAATGTCCCAAAATAATTCAAAAACATTCATAAAATGTCTCAAAATAATTCAAAAACATTCAAATAAATGTCCTGAAATAATTCAAAAACATTCAAATAATGTCCTGAAAAAATCCAAAAAAATCAAATAATGTTCTGAAAAAAATCCAAAAAAATCAAATAAATGTCCTGAAATAATCCAAAAAAAAAAAATCATAAAAATTGAAAAATGTCCTGAGATAATCAAAATTTTTTTTTTGAAAAATGTCTTGAAAAAATCCCTAAAAAGTCAAATAAAGTCTTGAAAAAATGAACCAAAAAAAAACTAAAAAAAAAAACTCGAAATTCCTACAAAGTGAAAAACATCAAAATCCAAAAACAATTTCTTTGGCATTTTGCATTTTGTCAATAAATGGTCCCCTCTCTGCATAGACAGATTACTGAGCATACATCCAACGACAATCAATCAAACATTGCGCTTTAATGAAATCACACATTAACAGATGAACTATGCGACCAAGCAAGCATTCAACCTGATCACAGTCGTCACATCAATCCAAATAGCATCAACATTACCATTGGTCCTTGTCAACATTATCATGGGTCTTATACAGGGTGTGGTATACTCGAAACTAGACTGTGTCCTATCTTAGATGGGGTACCGCATTCCCTGAAACCAGATAGCATGATCATTCTTGTTTCCACTTTTGACAATGACAATCAGACTGTTTGTTTGACATGGTTGAATTTGTGAGTCTTATCTTTTTATTGATTTATCTTTGGCTTTGATCATGTTCCTATGTTGCGTGAGGATGTCACTGAGTGATTTAGAGTGACCGGGATGGTTCATGGTCCCTTTCTTTGTTTTTTTGTTGTGTTTGCTGTTTGTTGAATGTTTGTCACAAACTGGGGCAACTATATCATTGGGTGTCTGTGATAAGTACATTCGCTTTGTGAACGCTGCACATACCTCGACCCTTGATGTATGCACCCTACGATGCTTCACTCATTCCTTGTGTGCGATGTGTCTGTCTTTTGCAAAAGGGGTTGCGTTTCAGCTCTGGCCTTCCATGCCATGATGCTCTGCATCCGCTTTGCTACATTAAATAAAGGTTCTCACCTACTTCTGTGCATTGGTGAAAGCAAGTTTTTCTTCATCTCTAACTGTCCTCTATCTAATTTCTTCTTACTAACATTTCTTCCATCAGTTTGGGCAGTCAGTTCGGTCTAGTGCTCCGATCTCCAAAAACATACGTTGTATACTGCATTCATTGATTAGTACATTTGCATTATATCAAGCACCATATCAAGCATTTTATCCATTTCATATTATAAATGTCTCAAAACCACATAAAAATACATTCATACATGTCCCACAAGGGTACATAAATAGTGCATAAGCCATCCATACATGGAAAGTAACTATAAGCCATAACACATTGCATCCCATCATATAGCTGCATATCATATCATATATCAAAAAAAGTATCGGAGTACAAAATTGGACTATCTGTCCTAAGTATGGTCCGTAGGCTGACTACATAATGTCACACTACATATGTCTCTATCATAAGGTGCACATGCCTCTATCACTAGGTGCTTCCTCTATCCTCCTCATCCCTACCATGTCTCAAAGATGATGTCCCTCCTGTCCCTGGTCCTAGGTGTAGTGGTCTCATAGGTCCACTCACCCCCATGCTGCTCACTGACCTCCGAGAGCGTGGCCTACTCTCTGTCCTCGATCGTGCTCGATATGATGTTGCTCTCTACTCTAGTGGAACTGCACTCTCATATAGTGTCCTCCAATGGCGTATCTCCTCTTCGATCTCTACCAACATCTGTGCCATCTCACATGCACTGGCATCCCTAATCGACCCAATGAACTCGGTCACTCTCTGCCCTGCTTGCTGTGCCTGGGCTATTGTTGTATCTTGAGCCACTATCAGTCTGGCTATCTCTACCCTGAACTGATCCTGCTCTATCCTCAAGATGGCATTCTATCTCTCTAATGTCACAATGTGATCATGCTGACTCACTATGGTGGCCCTACATATCTCCATCTCCTCTATGCTAGCTGTCTCCGGCTCTATGGGTATATCCTACAATGACTCTTGATCGGCTGAATCTGGCTCATACTCTTCATCCTCATCATCTCTGTCCTCACCTCCATCCTCGTCATCCCCCTCATACTCATCACCTTCGTCCTCATCATCCTTCTCATCCTCATCATCTCCCTCCTCCTCTCCAGCGAGTGGGAAGTCCTCCTGTCTCCTCGGTACCGAAATATCAGGATCTGTCAATGGCACTAGCCGTCATCGTGCAAACCATCGCTCATACTCCTTTGTCATCCCGACGTTCACCACATCTGATCTCCAATCCCACTGTCTCTGTTGTAGTTGTGTGAAGTCGATATATTCTATGTGTGGCTGAATCATCCTCCCCCACTGACTCGTCTCTCTGTGAGATCGGGCAAAGTGTGTAGTCCCTATCAGTACATCTTGTCTCTCTCCAAATTGTCATCTAACTCTCTCTGGCAGGTACATCTCAATCACTCTCTGGCAATTCACTGGTCACTTAATCAGGTATCTCTCCTGTCTGCAATACGGTAGCTCCTCACTATCATCTGACCATCTAGGGATATCAAGATATGGCCTCCATGTGAATTCTCTCAATCTGTCTAGCTCATGTCGCCAATACAGTATGTATCCAAATGGACCCTATCTCAATGTACTCCCATAGCAATATACATATGGTCGATGTGGTACTACCTGTCTCTTTGCAATTGGTCGACATATGGCTATGTGCTCAAATGCCCATACCTGTAACAGTGAGACCCCACAACTCAAAGTCTGCACTCCCTGATATGCTATCTGATGCAACTGAAAATATAGCATGGCAAGCACACATGGTCCCCATGCGTATATAGTCCCCTCTGTCGCCATCCACTCTAGCACTCTTCCCCATCCAATAGGGATTCCATGTCCTCGTTTGTCCCCTGCTAATAGGCATGCTATAACCATTGCTATCACTACATATCGCCGATCGTACTCTGCAGCCATGGTCTCCTAGCCAATCTCCCTCTCTACAATATCCAGATCATCTACGTTGCACTCAAATAATCTACACAAAGCATCTCTCCCTGTCGCTAGGTCATATTCTATCATCTCCCCATGAATCAGAATGCGGAGGATACGCCACACGTCCTCTAGTGTCACAGTTGCCTCTCCAGTCGGCAGATGGAAAGAGGAAGTCTCTGAATGCCATCGCTCTGCCAATGCCATAAGCAGTCCTGTGTTTGCCCTAATCTCGGGCATGAATGTAATATAGTATAATCCAAGTCCTACTAATGTATCTCTATCCATGCTCCTGAGTCTATGTCGCAACATGAAGCAGTCAAGTCTATTCTCCCACGTAATCAATGGATACTGTCGACTCTGCATCACAATTGGGGCACAAATTTGTCAGTTTTAGGGTTTTCTCCTAAAGGCTGCCTTTCCTTGTTTCATGCACAAATCAGGGTGTTTCTTATCTATTTTGACCTATCCTACCCTTATCCCCCTTTTTGGGATCATCCGCGTGCTGTTTTTGGTCAAATTAGGGTCCCAAGTGCACAACTACGCCTGTGTACCCTATCCTACGCTTGTGTAGCATCAAGCTACGCCTATGTACCCTACATAGGCGTAGAACATCCTACACAAGCATAGAATGCACCCACACAGGTGCAGATGTCCATTTTTGACTTCCCTGTGGGCCCCACAATGTCCTGCAAGCAAGTAAATTCATGAAATTGACAATATGGGTTTTTGAAATACGTACCGTTGCTCCTGTGTCATCCGATCATCTATAGGTGCGTACACATTCCCTGAGGTGATCTGCCACTGGAATGTTCACCATCTCTATGCAAGGGTCCTTTTTCAGAGCAACAATTCCTCCACTTTGGCTAGTGCAAATGAGCTCTTTTCCTTCTCCTTGTCTCATTTATAGCTCTTTGTTAGTACCTAGATGGATGTGCATCCTCTCCATCTTATGCTGGTCATGGTCTTTTGCACCTTCCACTGCTTGTCATTTGTGTATCCGACCCCTAATTTTCAATCCATTTGGTTCTATCCATTTCTATCATTCTTATCAATCAATTGGTCTCTTTTCTGGATGTTTCCGGCCAATTCCTTGAGGGGGCATGCATATGTCATTGTCATTGTCTGGGGCATTTTCATTATTGTTCTTTGAAACAATGCTTAGAATCGCATTGTCTCAAAGAGGGGCAAAATGTAGACGTCTAAAAATGGTCAACGCTTGTGGAGTCATACTTTAACATTTGCACATTGCCTTATTTTAGGGTTCTTGCGTCGCATTAACATTTCTTCTATGTTGCGCACTTGGTCTTTATCATTTGCGAGCATCAAGTCCTTCTTCTACATTCTTCATTTATCTCGCTTTCGAATTTGGTCTTGTCGACAGCAATCTCGTCAATTTTGCAATCGATTCGTCATTGATCGTTGTCCGTTTCAATCTTGTCATTTTGCGATCGATTTGTCATCGATCCTTGTCCTCTTGTCAATCTCATCAATTTTGCAATCGATTCGTCATCGATCATTGTCCTTTTCAATCTTGTCATTTTGTGATCGATTTGTCATCGATCCTTGTCCTCTTGTCAATCTCATCAATTTTGCAATCGATTTGTCATCGATCGTTGTCCTTTTCAATCTTGTCATTTTGCGATCGATTTGTCATCGATCCTTGTCCTCTTGTCAATCTCATCAATTTTGCAATCGATTCATCATTGATCATTGTCCTTTTCAATCTTGTCATTTTGCGATTGATTCATCATTGATCCTTGACCTCTTGTCAATCTCGTCAATTTTGCGATCGATTTTTTATCAATCATTGTCCTTTTCAATCTTGTCATTTTACGATCGATTCATCATCGATCCTTGACCTCTTGTCAATCTCATCAATTTTGGCGATCGATTTGTCATGGATCGTTGTCCTTTTCAATCATGTCAATTTGGATCAATTAGTCATTGTTCCTCGTCAATTGGCACCTATCAATTTGGTCTCTTTATCAATCTTGGTCAATTTGTCAACCAATCTCAATCATTTGTTAGCATTGGTCCTTTGTCAATCAAAATCATGATCGAATTGACATCAATTATCTTTTGTCAAGACTTAATTGTTGTCCTTGCATTTCTAATTCATCTTCTAAGGTTTTATGATTTATTCATTTAATCTTGATTGTCATTTTCCCTCTAGGTTAAATTATTTATTTATTTATCCTAGGTCTTCTTGTCACAATTAAATATTTATTTAATTGGCTAATTAATTCCCTCTTTTTGTGAATTAATTAATGAATGAAAAAATTATTAATTAATTTACCTAATTTTCATCAATTTCTAATTTCTTAATTTCCAATTCATCATTTCTAACCTAATTTTCTAATTTCTTCTAATTTCTATTTCTATTTTCAAATTTTTGTCATAACATCTTGCATAGCAATTTGTCATAATTTGTCATAAATTGTCATAATTTGTCATAACACCTTGCATAGCAATTTGTCATACACTTGTCATAATTTTGCTATTCTTGATTTGAATTTCCATTCGAATAAATTTCATGCTAATCTTGTCTTTTCTCCAATTTATCTATAAATTGGATGAATTTCTTCAATCAAGGATCCGATCCCGAATCAATCACACTTCCAGTATCCTTATGTTGTCTTGTCAATCTTGCTTTCATATTATGCTTATGCACTTGTAGGTGAGGTCCACAAACAAAGCAATTTGAAGGAGAAAGAAGGACAATGGAGAATTAAGGAGGAGACATTCGCGTTTGTGATGGTTTGCATTTGAATTGAATGTTGTATGTTCATTATCTCTATTGAATGTTTGTAGGTTTTCTTATCATTGCAATTGAGTTTTCGTGATTGAACTAGTCTAATTTGCTACTTGCTTTGATGATTTCCAAATTCCTATCTACAACCAAAACAAACAAAACTTCAAACACTAACTGGTAGATGAACTTAACCAAGCATTTAAACAAAATACATGCTATCCAAAATGAAATAACAACATCCACATAAAGTATAACATCCACCATAACACAAGTGTTTATACATGGTAAAACCAAATAGGTAAAAAGAACGGTGAGATGGAACTCACAAGTTAACTATCTGCAGTAATAGATAACTGACCGGTTAAGGTCTTACAAAGTGCTCTGCTAGGAGAAAATCTTGTTAGAGATCCCAAGCTTGATTAGAATCTTATACCCTGTTAAGAGTACTACCCTGTTAAGAGTAGCCTTGCTGGAGGATTTCAGAATCCAAACTAATGGATCACCTTGTTAGAGGATTTGTACAATGAAGCTTGTTAGAGCTTACCTAGTTAGGGGATTTGATTCTGTTGTAATGATTAGAAAACAACAAGAAAGGTTTGATCTATTCTGAGTAACACAAGACTTGCTTGATCAGATCATTCTAAGTGCATTCAACACTACTCTTCATCTAAACACTTATCGCTCTTCAACAAAAGATTTCACTCTTTATGCATATCAGTATTCGCATAAATCTCCTCTTCTATATCAGTTCGCTCTCTTGAAATGATTCAATAAGATGTCTGTAAATAGACATACAAATCTTATGTTGGCCATAGGAACACAATTTACTAGGTGCAGTGTATCTAGACAATTAAACATAACTCATCACAGAAATGACCGCCAAACAAACAATGATGGTAACTCATCACAAAAATGGATACCGGTTAGAACAGTCAATACCGGTTGGAACAAAATATGTGAACTATTGTCCTGGAATCTTTTGCTTGATCTTCATCTTCATCTGCATTTTGATGCTAACTTAATCTAACCATAGGTTATCTCTTAGGCACATACCAGTTGACATAGAGTATCGGTTAGAGATAGACCTTAAACATACCCGTTAACAGTGTAAATCAATGAAGTTACACCGGTAGTCAATGTAATCACATGTGTGTGTGAGAGTGTTTCATCAATGACAACAAGTGATGAATACATTACAATCATCATCAAGCCAAAACAGATAGGAGGTGATTCTAGTACTTGTAGTAGTAGGGCACCAGCGGGAGGTTGACAGTGATAGAGAGGGGAGGGTAGATCCTTAGGAGCTATTGGGGTTGAGTTTGGTGGTTCTAAGGCAGCAGAGGTTGGAGGTGACAAGGAGAGAGTGGCTCCTAGGTAGGTTAGGCATTGGAAGGATGAGAAGGGAGATGGAGAGGGGGATATGGGGAGAGAACAGGTAGTGTCGAACATAGTATGGTCTTTGAGGGTGAGGGTGATAGGTTTGTAGTCACAATTGATAGTGGCACAGATGCAGCTGGTAGAGCAAGATTGATAGCTCGCTAAGATTAGAGCAGGGTGAGATGCCCTTCAGTGAGAGGTTTTGCATCAGATGAACCATGCAGCTTATTATGTTACAACTTATAGTGTAGTGGTCCTAGTAGTGCAGTAGGTTGTGTCGTATTCTAAGTATATGGCTCGATTTGAGGGAGCTAGGGCACCCAAGACAAGATGACGATCAGCAGGCACCACCTCCTCCACCTGGAAATGAGGGAGAGGTAAAGAGATAGATTTGTTATATACCTCCTAGATTTTGTTATACACCCCATTTTGTAGCATATATGATTCTTGTTCCAATGAGACATTATGTATGATGGTTGATATTATTTGTACTCTTAGACACTGATATTATGATGAGATATACGAGCTCTTGATTTGAATTCATTGTACTTGTATTGATTGATTATGAGATGTCTATTTATATTCTTTATTCTACATGTATGCATATCTTTTCAATATGGATGTATGTAATGGAGATGAATATGGATGGGTTTTTCTTTTTTTCTTTTTCATATGAAAATAAACGATGAAAATGAGTAACTAGTAATGCAAATGTTTATTTTTCATGCAATAATATGAATGAAAATAAATATATAATGAAATGTATGGATCTATATAAGATTCTCATGTATGCAACTAACATCTCAATACACAATTACTCGATCGGAGAAACGATGACGAAAAAGGGTACCACTTAGCTGAGAAATGATGATTGCTTCATACTCTCATTCAAAAGATAAAGAGATCATTGTTATCATGCCGAAATCACTTGAAATGCACAAAGTTTTAGATTGAATGTAGCCTAAACTTAGTCATTGGATTTGGTATGCTTAATTTTCATCACTAGGCATTTTATAAACACAGTAGGAAAAGCAGAGTTCCTTCCATTTCATATGCAATGTTAATTATCTTTTCCACAATTACCCTTTTATCGTTCATATCCTTGGACAGATTACGCATGCATCCAGATTGAGCATTAAATAAATTCCCTCAAAATAGACAAAGAAATGACTCCAACCTCCCTATAGCATACAAATAAGCGGAGTCGAGGTATGTGTGGCGATTTCACCTTGATGTGAAGGCACTTATCATAGACACCCAACTGATTAGATGTTTCAAGATCATCAGAATCACTCTTACAAGTAGAAAAAAAAAGAATAGGTATTATTCCCTCAATCCTTGCTCCTCCTAGTCAAGATAGACTTCCTCGAGTTACTCAGAGGGAATAATAATCGAAAACCAATGTAAAAGACAACACATAGAAAATTTTAAACATATATTGAGCAGTTTAATGATTGTTTTTAGTAGTCTTGTTTTGCTTGTTTACTCAGTGATAGAACTTTGTAGTGGATAGGAGATAGGTGATTGACTTGGATTGGATGACCTGGTACTACCAACAAAAAGATGAATTTTTAAACTTCTTAGGACATGTAAATTGATCAGTCAATTACCAGAAGACTAGGACATTGATCAATTTCAAGCCATGAGGGTTCTAATAGAACTAGGATGTCACAAAAGCGACTGAAGGATAAAGAAAAGATGTAGAACTTTAGTACAAGAGATAAGACTAACATGGACAAAATCTAGTAGCCATATTGATCTATGCCATTGTTTTTATTTGATCATTGATAAGAATGTCTAGTTTCAAAGAGTAAGTACCCCATATAAGATCGATTTGTCTAGTTTTGAGTGTACCCTTCCTTGTATAAAAGATGTTGATGTTTGATAGAGTTTGATAGATTGATTAACAAGATATTCAATAAGTTTGATTCCAGACCTTGAGAGTTTGTCTGTGGTTGATTTGGTTTGAAGGATTGTTATGCTTTCTTTCTTTGATTTTTTCATTTTTTTATTTAGTGAGTTTTAACCTTTTTTAGGATTTTGTTCAGGATGTTTTATGATTTTTAGGAATTTTTTTAGGACATTTATGATTTTTATGATTTTTCCAACTATGCCCCCTGTATGCAGACCTATATGATATGATAATCTGCAAAATGCATGTGGACACAATGAATTTTTGATATGACCTATGTTAATGCAATATGCATGATGATGATGCGAACAAGGATGACTATGTTTGTTTAACATTTCATAATACACCAATTGAATTGGAGGTACAAAACCTTTCATAGATAAGTGGTCAATCAATCCTTAAGGTCCTTTGGAACATCCAAATCAACACACTTAGTGACTAAGATTTACAAATGGAGATGCGGAAAACTTCCCCACAGATTCTTGAAATTTTGATCTTCTTTCTCCCATGTGAGTGCAAATGAGTTAATTCTGGCTCTTGTGTTCACTAAAGATCCTTAGCATCCTATATGACTCCCTACATGGATTATTCTAACTTCAAAAGGATCCTGAATAGAGCCTCACTTCCAGCAAGCTTTTAGAGCTTCGATGAGGTTATAGACTATAATCTCTTGAATATTGCTTCTTTTCCAACAGGCATCCATAGCCCTGATGGAGTTACTTGCATGTTCCCATAGTCAAGCTTTTTGTCGCACTTGTAAGCATGGTATTTTAGTTATATACCATTTCTCTTTTTCCTTAAGATGGATATTTGGCATAGCACTTTTTCTTTTTTTATTTTCTTGCCTTGACTTGTAAGTAATAAAACCTACTTGGGTGTGACAATTACAGTGGCGCTAAAGTAGAATGTTAGATTTTTCACTAGTCATATGATAAACTAGGTGTCTAGAATGAATTAGAGATTTTGTTAATGTGTTTGAGATATTGCAATTGATAAATTTTGTTAACAAGTCTCAAATAGTGAAATCACTACCCAAACATAAGTAAACCGTCGTCATAGGGTAATGTTGAAAATGAATGACCTTATGACCTCAAAGACATCATGTCCAGATATCTAAGAAAGGAGACAACCCTTATTTGCCTTGAATGCAACAAATGATAAACTTGGATAGTTGCCTTGTTTTATTAATGCTACTATATGCAAATGCGGAAATTTTGTGAATGCGATGCATAAAAAAAAAAAGAAACTATAGGTGATGTCATGCTTTCAATAAAATGGTATGCAATGCAAAAAGAAAAACCAAAACTAACCTTGACCTTAGATATAGTATCGTTTAAGGTGCATGTTGTTTATAGGGTCAGGGTGTTTTGTGTAGGTAGTTCATTGGTCCAGCATAAAGATGTCTTTCCAAGAAGGACTCAGCTAAGTGTACATGTCCAGCATCTCTAATGTTGATTTCCTTAGTTTTTAGATTTAGTGATGAAACTAGGGTAAAGCCTTATGCAAAGGATCGGATAAGGGGTATGGGAAGATGAAAAAGAGGTGTTGGATAATGGATCTGATATTGAAAGTTTGGTGCATGAGTGAATGGAAATGTTGGCAGGATCATCATTGGCACACATCTTGAGGTGTGGTGTGATGAAGGAAAAGTGGATCTTAGATTTTGAGATAATAAGATCCAAAATGGATGAAGGAGGTGATGGAGGAATAGATTTGGAAGGTTTGGATGGAGGAACAACAACTTTGGATGCGAAGTTGGATTTTCCTTTAGATTGTTGTGCTTCAAGGAGCCACTTAGGGATCCACATGGTTTTTTATTTTTCATGCTTTTGTAGTTCCTTGGAATGCATTGCTTCAACAAGTGCCTTAGGAACCCATATAACTTTTGATTTTTCTTTCTTTTTCTCAGTGGGCCTTTGTGTCCTTTTAGATAGAGGGAAGGTATGTGAAGATGTAAGCCTTTGTTGATCCTGCATAAGGGATGGAGGGATATAGGGTCCTAAATTGGATGGAAGAGATGAAGGGGAAGGTTTGTACCTAGATTTTAGTTTAGTAGGGATGCCAACATTTTGAGGAATGTTTTTGATTAATTAAAAACAGGTTTTAAGGGACCGAAAACCCAGATACATAAGAAAGATATTCAATAAAGCAACAAAATACTACAACAGCAAAACACCAACAAAAAGACCAGCAACATAGGAAAGGACATTAAAAGGCCAGCAAGAAGTTGGCCCCAAGCCCAACAAAAAACAAAATTTAGAAATTCTTCATGGTTTCTTCTACATCCTATACCAAAACCATCATTGCCTTTGCCGCTTCCCTCAAATCTATATTTTCCTAAGTAGTCTGGCTATCTTTCATCTTCATTTCCTTCTCCACCATAGTCTGCCTGGTTCTGCGCCTAGAGGTTTGGTGGCTTAGGCTGGAAGTAGGAGCATCTTCAATAACCACCAGGTTCTTCTCCTGGTTTTTCTTTTCTAGGTGATTCACCAGCGCATTCATGTTTTGGGAGGAGACTTTTAGAACCTGGAGGCTATGATCCATAAGGCTTTTCAAGGCTTTCTTTTTTTTGGCCATCCAGGCATTGACATTGTCCTTATCCTCCTCCACCTATTCCTTCAGAATTTTGATGACGTCCTCCAGGTGTTTTAGGTTGCCTTTAATCAAGTCTTTCTCCAACCAGTCTTCCATTTCCATTTCTTCCTCCACTTCACTATTCTCCATCTCCTCGTGTTGCTTCCCAGAATCAGACATATTGATCAGCTTGTTGATCTTAACTTCCATCTCCCTCTATTTACCCTACATGCTGGTAATGTTTTCCACCACCCACTTCTGAAAATTGTAGAATTCAAGGGTGCAATTGCAGGCAGTTTCCAGAATGGTTTCCGCAGAATCCTTGCTTTGTTCCGTCTCCTCCGGATTAGGGTTTTCACCTTCCTTAGGCTTCAGAGCCTCTTTCTTAGTTTTTGAGCTTTCAATATTATGTTGAAGATTCCCAGAATTGCCCCCTTCCTCTCCTTCCCCATACTTCTCCTTATTGATCTCCTTTACAAAAATTTCTTCATTATTCTTTCCCTCTTCTTCCTCACAAAGCACATTCTTTTCTTCCTGCACAATATCAACCTTCCTTTTTTTATGGGTAGGGGTTCTGGTCTCCTCAGTCGAACCAGAGTCTATTCTTTTCTTAGAAATATGAGCATTGAGAATTAAGGGGTCATCCTTTGTTGCCCTAGTCTTATCCTTCATATATTCATAAATCAACAAAATGAGACCTTGGTGCGCAAGAGGGTAGGAACTGGTTTTTTAATATGGTCGGCCAAGCTCTTGTTAAGAGAAGAAGCAAGATAGAAGGGCAAAGAAATTTTCACCCCATGGCGGAAGTGGTTCAGGATGGTGAAGTGATAATTGTAAATTTTCGTAAACCTACCATCCACAATTAAATATTCCATTAATGCCTTAAGAATTTTTTGCCAAAAAGGTTTTACCTGTTGGGGGGTGAAGTAAGATATATTATCCTTCTTCTCCAGGTTGCCCTTCTCATCCTTTTTCTTAGGGAAGTTTTTGAAGGCCTCAGCGGCATAATTTCTATCCCTATAGAATTTGGTCCCCTCCATCTTGAGCCTCATAACCTCCAAGATCAGACTTTCATCAATGTGCCAGATTTCCCCAAACAAGGTAGCCCTCTTATTGCTCTAGCTTTTTGCGAACCCCTGAGAAATAGAGCTTATACTACCATGGAGCTTCTCCATATAATCCATGAACCCATGTCGGTGGAGCCTTCTCCACACCTTCCTTTTTCTCTTCCAGTGCTCATAGCTGGATGGTTCATCACTATTAAGGCTGCCTCCCATTCTACTTTCCAGGTCACAATCACCTCTGTTACAACTATCGGCCCGCAAGTAAAACTCTGTGTTTCTTGTTTTTCCTTGAATAGAGACTTTCACAATTTTGAGATTGCCATTTATGTTCATACGAACCTGGCTATTATTACAATTACCTCTCGCACACATGTATTCTTGGTTATGATGCCGAGAAGCACTCATCGACTAGCAGTTCATCCGCCCCCAAATTCTGTCATTGGTACATTTTGAGGAATGTTACTGAGGCCATGACCCTTAATATTTTCTTTAATATGGAGGGGTTCTTGCTTGTGAAGGTCCACCCCTTTGCATTTATAAATATTTTGACTTTTAGGATCATGAGAGGGCTTTGTAGGCATAACGGATCCTTGAGGTGAACATGGAGGATTATGACAAGGAGATGAAGGTATAATTTGATCCTGACATGGAAGAGGACCATTGGATACATTAGGAAGGGTGTTTGACTCTTCATTTTGAATAGGATCATTTGAAAATGTGGAAGAGGCATCATGATATTTCTTAGGAAGGATTCTTTGCTCTTGAGATGGAAGGGGATCATCTTGGAAGAAATGGAAAGGTATAATGGGATTCTCATGGGATTCTAGGGAGATAGGATCTTTTTCAACCATCGGATGGGATGGCCCTTGAGATAGCCCTTGAGGATCAACATGAGAAGTTTCATCATGAGGTTCATTATTTGAGGGACATGTTATGGATTGTTGTTGAGAAGCCTTAAGAGATAGAGGCATCATGGAAGAGATGGAGGCTACATGTGGGCCATTACTAGACACAGGTTCATAATTTTCATCATGTTTGGAAATCACATCTAGTTTCTCCTTAGGTGAATTATTAGGATCTTCAATTTCAATAACACCATCATCAAGGAGGTCTTGATTTTTATGTTTTAATTTCATACACATTGAAGTCTTATGTTTGTTATGCCTATGATATGCACAGTAATTACTCAAAATTTCACATCCCCGTGTGGTCTTTTTAGGAAATATGATAAGATTATGCTCAAGAGGCTCTTCCAAAGCTGACTCAAAAGATTGCCCCAAAGGTGTAAACTGTCTATCTAGGGGATAGATGTCTTTTTGTCTTGGTGAATGTGTCTTGTGATCTTGTATGATATTTGGCTTTTGATTTTTAATTACTTTTTATTCTACCTTATGTAATTGTTTTAATATTTCTTGAAGTCTTGTGTTCTTGATATCATGAAATTTTATCTCAAGACGGGTCAATGAATATTTTTATTGGGCTTGAATGTCATATATTTCTTACTTCAGATTTTGAATTTGTTGGGCCAAGGTAGCCATGGGCTTCTTACTTTTATCAAAAATTTTAGAAGAGCTTCAGGTTTGAACAGGCATTTACAATTGATGAATACTAAGAGGGGGGGTGAATTAGTATACCAAAAATCAATGAATTCAAACACTTAAACAATTTTGCAGATAACCGGTATGACAGATTTGCAAATAAACTGGTTAAGATAAATGTAAACCAAATAGCAAACAAAGCATTCACCCATAAGAGCACAATCACCATAACACAAGAAGTTTTGATGTGGAAACCCAAATGGGGAAAAGCACGGTGAGCAGAAACTCACAACTATCTGTAGAATAGAAACCAGACTGGTTAAGGTCATACAATGATCTTCACCAGAACACATCCTGTTAGGAATCTAGATCTCTGTTAGGAGATAAGTCTTGTTAAAGACTACCTTGTGAGAGGATTTTAGATTCACAGTTGTGAACCACCTTGTTAGAGGATTTACAAAGTCTTTTCTACGCCTACCCGGTTAAGGGTTTCAGACTTGTCAAAGATGTGAGTAATCAACAAGTGAGTCATCTAGATACTAGCATAGTATGCTTGGTTGGATCCATGACAGCTCATTGTTAACGCATTTAAGTATTACTTTAGTCTTCAATATCTCCACACTCCTACTCTTCACACGAAACTAATCTTCTCTTCTATGATCGCACATACAAAACCTCATCTCATAAAACCCTAGACATGATGTCCTTATAAAGGAGTCTGATTTCATGTCCGTCAAATATGATTACATTACAAGTTCCTAGGTTCAATGCATCTAGACACATTTGGTAATGTAGACACCTAAAATTGTCATATCTAATTAAATAAACATCTTTATTTATTTAATTATTTAATCCTAATTCTTCTATTAATTAAATAAATCTTTATTTAATTAATTAATTCATTTATCCTCTTCTAGCCTTATTTCTCATTTAAATAAATACATTTATTTATTTAAATTATCCTTTTTTCTAAATTAAATAAATATCTTATTTATTTAATTGATCCCACTTCCTCTATAAATTAAATAAATCTTTATTTATTTAATTAATTCATTAACCTTTTTCTACCTATGACACATGTCATTCATCTCTTAATTCCTACACTACCTACCCTCTCATTATTTTATTATTTCTTCTACCTACCCTTTAATCATAGCCGACCATTTATCTTTTACACCTCTCAATCTTATCCCTCCATTTCTTATAGTGTCTTCTATATAAGGAGATGCTTCCTTCATTATCAAACCCTAACAACTTGATTACTCGATTACACTATGCTTTTGAACTTTCATATACGATCCTACTTGCAACCACATTTCCGTTCTTTGTTGAGCTCTTGTGCACACATAAAATTTGAGAGCAAATATATCAAGCAAGATCAATGGAGATAGGAAGAATAGAGATCCAAACCCTATTGGACATGTGATGGTATAATCTTTGTGATTTCATTTGATTTGCATTGTCTTAGGTAATCTTCATATGTTATGGTGGATCTTTGTTGTTGTTAGGCTAGGGTTTTATGGTTGAACCCGTTTAGTCTTTCAATATTGTTGTTATCCATTTTCACCATAAACAGGTAACACAACACAAAATCACCACCAAAGTGTTGGTGGATGATAACTCATCACAGAGGAATACCGGTTCATACAATATACCGATTACTGGTTGTCTAAAGTGAAGACTGGAAAAATGTTAACTATCACTTTATTCCTTCATACCACTTCAGATCCTGGAACCGCTTGAGGTCTTCATACCACTTTAGTTCTTCGTTAGTTTGTGACCGGGAAACATCTTCTGCAAAACATTGATAATCTAAAGACTATAATACATAATACTGGTTGGAACAATTACCGGTTTGACCATAACTCATACATAAAGAAAGTGATCTCAAACCAAGTGTGTGTCCAAAAATGACAATCACAACATCATCAAAATGCCAACAATCTCCCCCTTTGGTATTGATGGCAACACTTAGGAAAATTTTGACATCTAAGTGTTTTTACAACAAAAATATGCCATAATCAAAATTACTCCCCCTAAGCATATACACTATCCCTTTTGCAAAAATGACAATGTATACTACGTCCTTAAGAAGGTAACACAAAAGTATACATAACATTCACCAAAATTTTTAATTTTAAATACTACTCCCACTTTGCCAACAATGACAAAGTAATGCAGAATAACCCCTGTTTCTCATTAACATTAAAATGAGTAAATGTTTATGATAATAATGAGTGAAACTTATCAAAAATAGATTTAAAATCCTACATAAAATTCTTCATGGCTAATGACCATGACTCAAGTAAGGAGGTAGCAACCTCACTTTCCGTCTGCATCTATGATACCTGTTCTTCCATGGCATCAATTGTACTCATCTCTTGAGTTAATGTTAAAGCTTCTAGATTGAGAAAGAACTTCTGAAGAATTTGTAGTCTTGGTAATAAAACCAATTGAAGCTACTGCAAATCTCTTGTCTGGTTGCTAATCTCCAATTCTATCCTGGCAGACTGAAGCTGATACCGGTGAACAGTTTGCCCATATGTAGTGAAAGAATCATACGGTGTCTTAAAGTTGCTTATGTATGCCTACAAATCAGATTGCAGTTTATCCTTTTTTGCAAGCATGTCATCACAAAATAGATGGGGTTGGCTTATTTTGCTCAATAGTAGTTTTCCCTCATCCATAGCATCTCTTATATCCTTCTGTTGTTTCTAAAGTTGAGACTAGAGCTCATTCAGTTTGTTTACTAAGGCAGTGTTTAGTGCCTTTTGATGCTTCTTCTATGCATTAGCTTCAACAACTTCTTCCAGGCATTGTACCTGGTCCTCTACAACTGTACCTAGAAGTTTTAGTTTGGCCAAAGAGGAATCAGTATCAGGAAGGTTGGTACCTGGAATCAAACTGGTAAGGGTGTCAATCACAATGTGAATGACATCCTGCTCCTTTTTCCTCCTCAATGTTTCTAGTCTTTCTTGTCCTAGCTTTATGCCTTGTAGCAAATCCAATTCATCTGCAAATTCAAAGGTCAATAGGACTGGTCATGTCAGTCAGTTTGGCTCGACCACCAGTTGCCTTTGGCGTCTCTGCTTGTTTGTTCTTTTTTGCTTCCTTCTTCTCTTCCCCTCTTTTCTTTTCCTCTTCTTTCTCCCTTTTCTCCACTTCATGCTTTTTCTTCTCTTCCTCCTTCTTTCTTTCTTCTTCTTTCCGCTTCTCCTCTTCTTGTTTCTTCTTCTCATTGTCTTTCCACTTCTCCTCTTCTTTCTTTTCTTCCTCTTCTTTCCTCTTCTCCTCTTCTTCTTTGTCAGCCTTTTCGTTGTCCAACTTCAGCTTCTCTACTTTTTCTTTATCCTGTTTCTCCTTCTCTATGTCCGGAGTGACATCTTCACCATCTAATGCATCCACATCAATAGTGTCAACCTGTTCTATAGCTGGTTCTCCTTCACCATCAAATGTCTCATCTGGTTTTCCGGTTTCCATTTCTTGTTCAGCTTCTCTATTTGCTTCAGCAACTTGATGCATTTTCACAACGGCTTTAGTATGGAAGTGTGTGTCTTTCACCACTTCAGAGGCTTTTCTTTCCAGTACCAAGAGTCTTCTTCTTCTCATGAAGAAGACACCTTTGTATCAATCCATCATTTCAAACAATTCAGAGTTTGAAGCATCAGGGAAGTATTCTACAAAAATGTTTTCTCTTAGCTCCTCTTCTCTCTCAATAGCAATGCGCCATTTATTATCTAAAGAATTGTATAAAGAATTAGGTGCCTCAGATCTAATTTCTGATGGCAACCGGTCCTAAAAACATAAATAATTAATGATTTTCCGCTCTACTTCTTCTTTCTCACTATCAGCAAAATCATCAAAATACTCCTTCAAATCACCAAGCAATTTTCTTTTAATATTCTTACTAGTCCTCTAACAATGTATCATCGGCTTATAATAAGAGATGTCAATATTTACCAGTATAGACAATGTAGGTGCATTACCGGTAGTTTTTGCTTTCTTCCTTGTTTGCCTGGTCTTCTTAGGTTGCACTTTTGGTTCTGTATCCTCAGACTCTGGTGAGTTGCTTTTGGTCTTCCATTTTCTTTCAAAAACTTTAGCGGTAGCGACTTCAGGTTTCTTTTTGGCAGGTAACCGCTTGGTCACTTTAGAAATTGCTGAGGTAACCAGTGTTGACACCGATGGCACTGCCTTTCCCTTTTTCACTGAAGGTTCTTCAACCGGTGTTAGCCTTTCCAAGTAGGTGCCGGTTTTCTTTTTCTTTGCATCTAAAGGAGAGGCAATTAGGGTAGAGGCATACCCATCCAACATGTCATACATCACCTCATATCCCATAGGTTCTAATTTTTCCTTTCTGGGCTCTACCGCTTCCATTATGCACACATCTACTTTAATGGTAAAGCAAATGTCCTCCTCATATTTCTTAACAATGTCTCCAGATATCCTCATCCTCTGACTCATCTTCCGCTTGAATTCATCAAAGTATTTATTCAAGACTTCAAGATATCTGGTTCCCACCACTTGGAGACTTTCCCTAATTTGTTTAGTGACCAGTTGGTCAACAAACCATTGAATATCACCAACTCTTGGGCAATAGCCTTGAAAGTAGAAAAATAGAACTACCAAAAGTTGTCCAAATTTGAATCTTAAGGCACTGTCCTGTTTGATGGACTTCAAGTTTAATAGAAGTTGCTTGTGCAAATAGGTGCATAGATAAAATGAGGTGTCCTCCTTGATCATTTTGTGGGAGGCATTTACCGTAGCAGCAGGGACAAAGTTTATTTTTCTAGCATAAAATACTCTGTACCCAATCACCATGCAAGCATACTTGACCAAATCATCTTTTGCATTATTTTACTCATATCTCACAAACTGCTTGGATTTATTGTAGAATTTTTTTTATCCAGGTGTGGAAGACTATCAAGACTCTCCAGTAAAAATTTCAGATTTTTTGGATCGATTTTGCATTTTATATGAATTTTTTATGATTTTTCATAAAAAAATTAATCTTGAGAGCAAATGAGCAAATTTTTTGGATTTTCTTACATTTCTGGAAATTTCTTGAAATTTTACAGTTGGTATTTTTTTTATGATGAATCAGATATTTGAATTGGTCAACAAAACACATTGTTGAAGGCCCCTATTTTCACAAAGTCTTTTACCTAACTTGTCTGCTTGCAGGAAGGGGTGATTATTTCAAACAATCCAAACTACTAATAGATCTTTGTTGCAGGACCTTGGCAAGAGTTTTTGATCTTTCATTGTGTGTCTTATTTTCATAGATTAGCAAACACTTCAATTGGTGCGCTAAAATTGAACCATTGTCTTTTGTGTCTTGAGCAATAGGCTCTTTTTGTTTAATCTTTAGAGGGCTTGTCTCCCCGTGTGGTCATTAGGACTACTAGTAAAGACAGAATGACCCAAGTGGTAGCAAAAGAAAAGCCATATTCTTCCAAACCACTATAAATAACTATATCCATGGTGAAAACTATGGATAACATGTGCTGATTAGTTCATACTCACACTATGTCTCCCCATAAACCCATTTGATCAAATTTATTTTATCAGTTGTAGGGCGTAACCCCTACCGGCTGGGAGCCTTCTATATTTACAGAGTTGAAAGTGCCGCATGTATGGCCACATGAGTGGATGCCCTTATTACCACCTTTTTGTTTTAGAAGCCAAAATCCTTCTAGTTGTTGGGGCAGGAGGTCGGACCTCTGGTAGCGGCCCACACACATATAGTTCCTAGTAGAGATACAAAGTTCACCATGAGGAGTTTTCATGGGAACTGATGCTTGGCTGCCCTAAGAAGTGAGTGCCGAGGGTGGAGCCAGTGGGTCAAGCATCTAAGTATCTGCTCTGAATAGCATAGCCTCGGGGGAAACTCCATGTGGGATCAACAACTATTATCTTGGCCAGCCATAAGAATTGTGCTTGACTTATTTTGAACAATCAAACATTCAAGACCAAACATCAAAACATTATGTCTTTTGTGTCTTCAAGTGTATGCAAAATAATTTTACATCAAACAACACACTTGTCTTTGAGTCATTTTGAGTCTAAACACTTGCAAACATTGAGTCCTCATCAACACTATGTCCTCTTGTCACGAAAAACAGTCAAACATTTAGATTTGGTCACAACAAGCAACTTCACAGATTGGAAAAATTACACAAAGTTTGTAGAATTGTGTCTGGGTCTCACAGAAAAGCGTTTGTGTCATCTAACCACGTCTTGGAAGGGTAGAAACGCACCTGTGTCTTTTGAGCAACATTGCAGCATCTCAGAAATGCGTCTGTGTCTGGTAGAACCACATCTGTGTCATTTAAGCATGTATGTGTCTGACAAAATAGTGTCTATGTCCTTTAAGCGCATCTGTGAAGTATATAGGCATGTTTGTGTTCAGGATTGAAAACTTTCATCATTCAGCAAACAAGAACAGTCAGTTTTAGACTTATTGAGCTTCCTAGGTTATCTCTCTGGGTTTTTCATCTAGCATTCAACCTATCTTTGGGTCTCACAAAGTTCATCATTGCTTTACATCTTACATTACATTCACATTTGTCTAAACTTGAGTCAAAAGGTCACTTTCTTGTCCTCATCATACTTTGTCAACACACTACATACAACAACATTTTGCTAAGTGGTCCCTCATCAAGGTCTATCACCTTTGGGTCTCATTTGGTCTTACTTAGAGTCAAGGTCAACTTACCTCATCAAGAGAAACTATCATCTCTTTGTAAGCCACACCTACTCTACTACATACATACTTGGTCTTACACTTTGGACATTGTAAGTACACCTCAGATTCATTTACATTCCACCCAACTCTTGGTCTTCCATACTCTTTCCATTTTCATCTAGTCTCACACATCTTGGTCAATACCTAGTTCATGGTTGAAACCCGTTCCCAAAAATCTAGGAGAGAAACTAAAGAGGCTCAAGAGTCTGCAAACATGAGTTCCTATGAGTTTGATAATGATATCTTTTTCAATTCTGATCATACTACATTACCTGACATGGATGCCTATAGAAACATTCCAAATATTAAGAACATGGACACTACAAACAACAATGATACACACAATGACAATATGGACAACTTTTCCATACATTCACCAGAAGTGGAAGACACCATTATGAATCCCCATTTCAATCGATTGGTTGAGGAAATAATGAGGAGAGATAGACAATACTTTCTACAAGTGATGGCACAAAGTGGAACCAAGATCCCTCATGATTTTGATATGTCTCAAATAATGGAAAATCGACCTTTGCAACAATCTCACTCCAACATGGATCAAAGGAGGCCTAATAGTGGAGGCAATAAAGGACCACATATGGTGCCTGAATCACCATCATCTTTGTTTCAAAAACCTAAGGTCCCATACACACATGGTCAAGCATATGATACTCACCTTCGCAGACCATTATGGAAGTCTTATGCAGAAAAATATACTCAATCACATACCAATGCTAAGGACCAACCACCAAAGAAATTGGATATTCAAAGGAATGCTCAAAATTTGGATACAAAGAAACCCCGTGTCAAATTTGGGGGCAACACACTAGAACAAACTCATGGCATTCCTATAGAGTATGGTATACATGGACAAAACAGATATGTTGTTCCTCAACATGACTCTATACCAAGTGATCCATATACACAGCATCATTATAGACCTCCTCCATATGAACATGTGTATGATCAATATCATCCATATATGCAACATGCTCCTCCTCCAATTGGTGCCTCAAGCATGGGGTATGGTCCAAGAAGTCCGTCTCCACCTAAGAACAATTTGGAGCAACAAATCAAGGACTTACAAAAGAAAATGGAGGACATAAATACACCGAAGCCAACATACACAATGAGAGACATATGTCCTTATCCATTTGAAAAAAGCATTCTAATGCCTCCATTTCCTACACACTTTGTGACACCTAAGTTTGATAAGTATAGAGACAAAGGAGATCCTAAGGCACACATAAGACAATTTTTCACAGCTTGCATTAAGGTAGCAGTAGAAGAGACATATTTGATGAGATTATTCCCACATATCAATCACTATTTTGTGCAACACCAAGAAAAGGGATGGAGAGTATTTTTCATCATTTTTACAAAGATGGAGGAATCTAGCCAACAGATGCTCTTGTGAAATTCCACAAAAATAAATGGTAGAAATGTTCACCTAGAATGTTAACAAAGACATTGGTTATGACCTAAGAAAAGCTTGTTTGTCCACCTTCAAGGACATCATTGAAAAAGGCTTAGCAACAGAGAAGGTCCTAATTGAGTAAGGAGTCATTAAGATATTCAAGGAAAACAAAGATGACTTTAAAGGAAAAGATAAGCCAAGATTTTGGAACAAAAACAAGAACACGACCAATGATGGTGTTGTTGATGCCAATACAGTGCGACCCAAAATTGTTTTTTTTGGATCAAGCTCTACAAACAATCGGGTGAATACTCAAACAACTTCAAAGTCATGAAGGAAGTACACTCCATTGGGAGAACCACTTGAGTCAATTTTCAAGAAGCTAGTGGCAAACAAAGTAATCACAATTCCAGATTTTCTGTCATATGAGCCAAAGGTCAAACCAAATTGGTGGAATGATGATGAATATTGTGAATTTCACAAGAGAAAGGGTCATAAGACAAGAAATTGTCATCGACTGAAGAACATCATACAAGATCTTATTGATAGAGGTGACATTGAGATTGAAGGACACTCATCCAATCAAGAACATGAGATGTTTAAGGAACCATTCCCAAAACATGACAAGGGAAAGTCTAAAGCCACAGATGACCAAACCAACTATACTAGAGCATCCTATAACTATGATTCAACTATCAATCACATTTTGATGGATAATTATGTCTCTACCATTATCATCAAGGACAAAGCACCTGAGAATTCTACCCAAAGACCCAAAATCATCCTAAAAGGAATTAGATCGTCTTCCGAACCTACCTCTGAATGTCATGTTACAACTCATCGAGGTAAATTCACTTTGCAAGGTGCTCCAACTAAAAACACAACTTCCTCATCAACCAAGCCTGAGTATGACCTTGTAGAACAGTTAGGGAAGACACCCACACTCATCTCCATCCTTGAGATCTTACGCATATCCCCCACACATAAAGCCATTCTTGACAAAATCTTGAGAGACACTTATGTCCCTACTGATCTGAACGTGGACCAGTTTCAAGCCATGGTGGGATACCTTTCCATTCCATATTCTCTTACATTCACTAAAGCTAACGATGCCTCCACAATTCAGCCACATAATGCACCTTTACACATTGAAGCCTTCATACACAAACATTGAATAAAACGAGTCCTGATAGATGGAGGAGCAGGCCTAAACATTTGTACATTGAGAACTATTAAACAATTGGGATATTTTGATAAAGCTGTGAATTCTACAAACAAAATTACCATCAAGGCATATGATGATGAAGAGCATTCATCCAAAGGCACAGTCACCTTGCCTCTCAGAGTTGGGCCAGTTACAAAGGATGTGGTTTATCAGGTCCCAGACCTAGATCTCACATACAATATATTACTAGAACGTCCTTGGATTCATGAAATGAGAGCAGTCCCATCTACATACCACCAATGCATTAAGTTTCCTCACAATGGAGTTGAAATAATAGTTAATGGAGATCCTAATCCATTCATATACTGCAATAACTTGAGACCGAAAACTGAGATGATCATTCCCAGTAATTGCAAAGTTGTTCCTTCTTTTGCATACATTGATCTTGAGTCATTAAAACCTTCGACATCAAAACAAGGTGAGCTTAAAGCCAAATTCCAAGACAAGGGCATGGGTGAATACACTTTGAATCAAACCATGTACTTACAACAAGTCATGAGTTCACCAAAAGAATATGGAAGACCACATCCTAATAAGCTGGTATCTATCATTATACTCAAATGGGACCCTACTATCCTTCAAAGATGGGGTGAACTAGAAGAGGAAGACTTATACAAAATGCTTTACAAAGATCTTGAAAATGATACACAAGATCACATCAGCCTACCATGTGAAAAGTATGGCAAAGGGTTCAAGATTCTACAAAAATTTGGGTATGATGGCAAAAGCCCTCTTGGCTTAAGAAAGGAAGGCATCATTGAACCTTTACAACTTGAATTGACATTAAAAAAGGAATGCTTGAAGGGACTTGGTTTCGTGACTTCCAAGGTCCACACTCAAAGGATAGAAGAAGTATTACAAATCAAAGCTGCCAAAATTCAACAAGAGAATCGCTAGTCCACAGACTCCAATGAATGGGAATGGGGTTCAGACAAATCTGCCAATGACTACGAGCTCAGCGAGACATTCAGAGAGCTAGATGAACCCACAGAAGAAGAGGAATTTTATGAAAAATTCAAAGTTGGTCAAGAAACAACCCTGGAGGATCCCATACAATCCTTGTCTCTAGGTCCTAGGTTGAAATCACATAGAATGAGAACACCTATCCCAGAATGCGCTACTAGTGATGATAATTTAGATTCGTTCACAATCGAGACTAATGAGGAGAGTGCCAACGATGACCTTGATAACTACCTCGACATACCTGAATATAATTGCATCTTCACTCTTAGCCCTGCTAACTTCGAAGACATCAAAGGCCTTCCCCTTGTTCACCACCAACTCATTAACTGGGACCATGAAGGACCTGTATAGTTTGATACATTCCAAAATGATGAAGCTTTTATTGACTATCTTGGCATACGAGATGATCTTCCCCTTGGGGATCATAAAGCGGGATACACTATAGAACTCAATAGCGTGGCATGTTTTGGTGAGGGTGTCGGGCCTTCTAGTCTCAAAAATATAAAAATAAAAACAAACTAAGGGTCTTATGGCGAAAACCACATTATGGCGTTGTCTGACCCCAAAAAAGTAAAAAGAAAAGACGTATCTAAGGGCGAAAACCTGTCTGAGGCACCCGAAGATGGAAGGCTCGACATTCTCCCTACATCCTATGAGTAAAATTCATCCATGTTGGTAGAGGAGACTATCAAAACAAACATTGGCACAGAAGAAGTTCCACACAACATATTCCTGGCTCAATCTTTGATAGAGTCAGAAAGGTCAAAATTCATAAGTTTCTTCACAGAATGACAAATCAACTTTGCATGGTCATACGCTAATATGTCTGGATTGAATTCGGATTTGGTAATGCATCATTTGACAGTTAAATTGGGGGAAAAACCAGTGAAATAGAAATTAAGGAAGATGCATCCACAAGTCGCATTATTATTCAAAGCAGAGCTTGAGAAATTATTGGATGTTGGATTCATACGCCCAATTGATTACCCGAATGGATCTCCAACTTAGTATCTGTCAGTAAACCATATCGTAGTATCAGAATATATATAGATTTCAGAGACATCAACAAAGCTTGTCCCAAGGATGATTTTCCATTACCAAATATTGATTTGATTGTCGATCTCACAACAGGTCATGCGATGTTATCTTTGATGGATGGATTCTCTGGTTACAATTAAATAAAAATCGCATCTAAGGACCAGCACAAAACAACATTCACTTGTCCTTGGGGAGCTTTCTACTAGAATTTTATGCCCTTTGGGCTAAAAAATGTAGGCGCTACGTATCAAAGAGCCATGACTACTATCTTTCATGACTCATGCACGTGACTGTGGAAGATTATGTTGATGACCTCTTGGGTAAATCAATAGATAGAGATACACATTTGGACATACTTTCAGTCATCTTTGATCAGTTGGAAAAGTATAAAGTCAGATTAAACCCTAAGAAATGTGTCTTTGGAGTAACCTTTAGGAAGCTCCTAGGATTCATTGTATCAAAAAGAGGAATCGAAGCCAATCCAACAAAAGTCAAGGCCATCCTAGAGATCCAACCACTAAGAAATATCAATCAACTTTGATCTTTGCAAGGGAGACTCCAGTCCATACGAAGATTCATAGCACAACTTGCAGATAAGTGTAATCCTTTTCAGCACTTGCTACATAAAAACATCAAATTCAAATGGGATGATAATTGTCAACAAGCTTTCTAGACACTCAAAGATTATCTTCTGAATCCACTAGTTTTGATGCCACTAGTTTTGGACCAACCTCTATTACTATACATATCAGCTACTTCAACAACACTGGGGGCACTCTTAGCACAACAAGTTGCTGAGGGCAAAGAAAAGGCAGTATACTATATCAGTCGTACATTGGTGGGATACGAGCTAAACTACACATCAATTGAGCATGCATGTCTCGCTATGGTCTTCACTTTGCAGAAATTACGACATTACATGCTAACTCATAAGACTAAGTTGGTTTCAAGGATCGATCCATTGAAATACCTTCTCAATAAAGCAACACTAACTAGGCGACTAGCCAAATGGGTGATGCTCCTGAGTAAATTCGACTTCAAGTATGTGGACAGAAAACCAATAAAAGGACAAGCTATCACAGATCAGTTAGTAGATGCTCCCATGTTAGATGATGTTCCTCTTATTTCAGAATTTCCAGATGAATCCATTTTAATAGTGTCACATGCAAAGCCTTGGCAACTATACTTTGACGGCTCATACACACAGCATGGGGCAGGAGCTGGCATCCTCTTCATAACTCCTGAAGGGGATTCTATACCAAAATCATATCAATTATCATTTCTCTGCACTAATAACATAGCGGAATATGAGGCATTAACAACTGAATTATGAATTGCAGTTTAGTGGAAGATCCAGGAACTTCATGTTTTTGGGGAATCTCAACTTGTAATTCATCAAGCAAATAATGACTACCAAACAAAGGATGAGAAATTAATGCCCTATAAAAGAATAGTGGATGACTTGAAACAACAGTTCATGAAGATAGACTTTGAGCAGATACCCAGAGAGAAGAATCGAGCTGCGGATGCCATGGCTACAATTGCTTCACTAATTGATCTACCACCGAATGAGACCTGCTATGAGTTCTTGGTGGATAACCTTTTGGTTCCCTCATATGAAATCACTCCTACTGAGATGATATGCATTGTTGGTCCTGAGTCCTAGTTATACGGTTCCATTTTCGCATACCTTTGTGACAATATCCTACCTCCTGACCTATCCAATAACCGACGTCACACTTTCATTCGCCAATCTTCTCGATATGTCATTTTAGCCGATATCCTATACCGTCAAGTTCTAGATGGCACTCTTCTTAGATGTTTAGAAAGCGACGAAGCTCAGATTGCGTTACATGAAGTACATGAAGGGATATGTGGTCCACATTCTAGTGGTCCTACCTTAGCCAAGAAACTCATCAAGACTGGATATTACTAGCCCAATATGGAAAAAGATTCATATCAGTTTATTAAGAAATGTACGCAATGTCAACTTCATGGAGACCTCATCCATGCGCCAGCACAAGAACTTTAACCAATTGCGACTCCTTGGCCCTTTTGTCAGTGGGGACTAGATCTCATAGGCAAGATTCACCCTCCATCTTCTAACGGTCATAAATTCATCATCACTGCCACAAAGTATTTCACAAAATGGATTGAAGTTGTGCCTCTCACACAAGTCATTGGAAAACAAATTGCTACATTCATTCTCAACTATATCATTTGTCGATATGATATTCCTGTTTCCATCATCACTAATAATGGGCATCCCTTTGAAAATTAGGATGTTCGTGAACTCTGTGACTGCTTCCATATTACCCATCATTTTTCCACACCTTATTATCCCCACGATAACGGTCAAGCTGAGGCATCTAATAAAACAATCCTCAAAATCTTGAAAAAGACAGTCGACAACGCTGGCTATAATTGGCATATCCAACTTAATCCCACACTTTGGGCTTATCGCACAAGTGTCCGCACACCTACAGGAGCTACACCCTATTCACTTGTCTATGACACTGAAGCTATCTTGCCTATTGAGGTTGAGTTACCCTCTTTACAAGTCTCTTTGCAAAACATTATCAGTGATGAAGACTACAGGGTCTCTCGCTTGCATGAACTTGAACTATTGGATGAACAAAGACAAACTACTTTTAATCATCTCAAGGCTTATCAACAATGAATGAATCGCAGCTACAATCATAAAGTCAAGCCTTGCACATTTGAGGTAGGTGACTTTCTCCTCAGAGAAAATCCTAAAAATCAACAAGACAAAGAGAAGAAGGGCAAGTTCGAACTGAACTAGCTTGGTCCTTACATCATCACACCAGCATATGGATCTGGTGCATATCAGCTCTCAACCACAGAGGGTGAACCTTTGGAGGATCCTATCAATAGCATGCACCTTTGTAGGTTTTACACATAGCTCTTCAGAGTATCCCAATTCAAAAATACAAAAAAAAAATTAAAAATTTCAAAATACAAAAAAATCATAAAATCAAAAAATACAAAAAAATCATAAAATCAAAAAAGTAAAGAAAAAACATTTCGTCCAATGGTGAAAACCACTTCAGATGGTACCCTAGGCAAGTAACATGGTGAAAACTGGGTCACCAGTGCCATGTGTAGAGACATTTCTCCTCCCTCCTTCAAGATTCTATTTCAACCTTTCACTTTGCACACACTCACAACCTATCCATTCATAATAAACTTATCCACTCCCATCATGGCTTGTTATTGATCTACCCAAGATTGGTTAGCCATTCAGAATAAACCTCCCTTTTCACCCCTTTCCATCCATAATAAATCAGCTCCTATTTGTGGCTAAAGCAAATCCTACATCTAGTAATGGATGTGGAATTGAGAGCATCACATGTTTTGAGGAGTACAGTTTCTTCCAATTTTCTTCAGTCTATTCGCACACAATCCACAATAAAGTTTCACTTTCTTCGCAATAAAGTATCAGTTGCATGGATTTAATCAGTTTCAGATGAGACACAGCATCAACAATGGGCTTCAACAAATCAAATCTTTCAACAAACTCAGACAACATTATGGTTCAGTGCTATCTATCTGTTTGTGAAAGTAAACATTGTGACCACAATCAAATAAGACTTATACAAGTGACAAGAGACACTAAAAATTGAGTACTAAAGTGGATGTTGGTGTCGAGACTTGGTTTTCTTTGTTAGGTCCCAGAGACAACTGAGAGGCGGGGGTGAATCAGTTGTCTAATAAATTTAAACCAAAAACCAATTAACCAACTTAATGCTTAATACCGGTAAACCAGTTAAGTGTGCCGGTAGACAGTGTTAATAGTAAATTGCTATTCCGGTAAAGATTAATGCATGAAACATAAACATAGAGTCATCCACAACACATAACACCAATATTTGTACGTGGAAACTCTGTAAGGGGAAAAACCATGGTGGGAAACCTTACCCACAATCAGATGATACTACTATAGATATTAAGTGTACATAAATGGGGTCTACACATGCAGAAAGGCCAATAGCCTGGAGCTCACCGCTCAATCACAAAATGGGAGTCACACTTACCACAGTTGGATGGTTAAATCCAATAAGAATGTATTGTACAAAATAGCATCTTCATATGCTAGATTCAGTACTGGTGTAATGTTGTTATGCTTCTACAAAAACCTAACTTCACCTTCAAATGATGTCTTCATGTATACCTCTGCTTAATCTCGCATATACCTTCACACAATTCTTTTTCGCATTCCACACTTGATCTTACAAATAAGATCTTACATTTATACCATAACCTAAGACCAATTTTAGTAGGTCGACTCTACAAGATATTACAATAAAAACATTTTACATACAATATAATATTCGATGCAATAACTGATTGAACATGTTGGCTTAATGCATTTACAACAATAATAAATCATCTTCATAGCATGCCATGCTGATTTGGAAAAGATAAACCTGCCAGTGTAACCTTAAATAACCCTGGACCTATTTGCCGGTAAAAGAAAATATGCATTTGTGAATATACCAATGATCAATTCTTCAAACCAAAGTGTCCACACAATGTCTTCAACATTTTCAAGTGTCTTCCATATCATTTCAAGTGTCGGTGAACATTATATCCTGTCGGTGAACATTATATCCTGTCAGTGAACCATATACCAGTAACTGTGTAATAGTTACTTGCTTGCCGGTGAATGTTGCTGGATCTCCAAAGTGCTAGTTTTCAGTAGGTGTTGACATCAATGACAAAACTATACCAAAATACCAACAATCTCCCCCTTTGACATTGATGGCAACACAAGATGGAAAAACCATCAAAGTGTCAAAACAGAAATGCCAAATACCAAAAACCAACATTCTCCTTTAAACAACAATTTCTCCCCTTGGGAGCAACATGTGTTTATCCAAAGATTAATCTTTAATACCAATCTCTCCTCAAAAGATAATGTGTTTTTCCATAGATATCTCTCCCCCTTTGACATCAAATGCCAAAGTTATAACAAAACTAAGTTCATATACAAAATACCAACTACTCCCCCTGAGAAGTAGCTTCCTCATCAAAGACCAGAGTATAATATTTGTCTTTCTATTCCGTCGGTTGATGACAATCATCAACTGTCTAAGTCTCTACCAGTGGTGGTATGACTCCACACTGATCTCTAAGATATTCAAAGGTCCCCTTAGGCAAAGGTTTTGTGAAAATATCTGCAAGTTGTTCTTTAGTATTCACATAAACCAGTTTTATCTCTTTTTCTTCAACTTTTTCCCTTAGAAAATTTAGTTTGATAGAAACATGTTTTGTTTTAGAATGTAATACCAGATTCTTAGATATATCAATTGATGCAGTGTTATCACAATATATAGTAATGGGTTCCTTGCATTTTACCTTTATGTCTTTCAACATTTTCTTAAGCCATAGTACCTATGTACAGTTAGTTGCTGCTACAACATATTCTGATTCTGCTATTGATAAAGATGTACAACTCTGTTTCTTACTCAACCAAGAAACTAATCTTTTTCTAAGAAAGAATGCTCCTCTAGTGGTGCTTTTTCTATCATCCACATCTCCTGCCCAATTTGCATCTGTGTATGACATAGGTCAAAATTTTCATCTCTAAGATACCGTAACCCAAGATTTGTTGTGTCTTGTAAGTACCAGAAAATCCTTTTTACTGCTGATTCATGATTTTCCCTAGGATTACTTTGAAATCTAGAAACAATACATACTACATTCATAATATCAGGCCTAGTTTGTGTCAAATACAGTAAACCTCCTATCATAGATTTGTATCTAGTTGGATTAACAGGTGTAGATTCATCCCTTTGAGATAATTTGTCATTTGTAGTCATAGGTGTGCTTACCGGTTTAGAGTTCTCTATCCCAAATTTCTTTAGTAATTCTTTCAAGTACTGGTGAACATTATATCCTGCCGGTGAACCATATACCAGTAACTGTGTAATAGTTACTTGCTTGCCGGTGAATGTTGTTGGATCTCAAAAGTGCTAGTTTTCAGTAGGTGTTGACTGTCTTATCTCCATGCAAATAGGTACAATGACTTTTTGGGTCAAACATATGCCTCAATTGTCATAATCGACTTGCCATAATAAAGCTCAATAATGATAATGCACAATAAGCTCTTTCACTTTCATATCTTCTACCTTCCATCCCCCTTTCTTGATTGACTTCCATCGTCCTTCTTGAGGCCATGTAGCCTGCTATCACATGACTGAGTATAATGACATGCCAAAAAAAATTACATTTCATGTAGTTGCACCTGCATTACCACATGTTAAAAGTTCATACATACATATAGATATCACAATTGCATCACATCCTACACACAACACATATTAGCACATTTTACATTTTCATCATGTAAATAATTATTTGCATTATCATATTCATTTGCATTTCATACATTCACATTCACATATGCATAACATATAAAACATAAAAGAACAAAAATATTGCATTTCCTCATGTACATATTTGCATCCATATCATAATCATCATCATATTTGCATCCATAATATCATAATCATCATCATATTTATATATAATCAAAAGTGTCATGATACAATGATGTCAAAATCATATGGCTACAATCACCCGAAGGTGTCTACATCATCATACAAAATTTTACAAAACTGATACATAGGGAGCCCTCTAAGGCTATGATGAACTCCCTCCCTTAGAGTTGACTAGCCTCGATGGAGTCTGAGCCCTAGAAGGACCCGCCCCAGGATCATCTCTCCTGCCCCCTCTATCTGGTGGTGGTGGAGGACCCATAACCCCACCGCTGGACGTCGGTCTCCTCTGACTCCCTCCCATGGTCATTGTTGTTTGTGATGGTCTATGGAAGCTCCTCGCCCACTGCTCTGGTGGCACTGCCTCATAGTATAGGTCTCGCCAATAACCTATCTCCTCCCTTGCTCACAAAACATAGGTGTATCCAGCCCCTGTGTCCTCTGTCACCTGCCTCCCAGCCCTCAATGCTATCTCAACCTCAGTATAGCACTGGATAGCCTGATCCCGCTCCCACTTAGTATCCCTCAGCTGTCTCTTGAGCCTAGTTGTCACCCTCTCTAGATCCTAGATCTCATCTTCCTATCCCTGGCAGATCTCCCTCACCTCAAATAGCTCATCCTCCTCCTCCTCGGCCCCCTGTGCCTCTACCTGTGGCTCTACCTGTGGCTCCCCCTGTACTGGTGGCTATGCCTATGCTTGTGCCTCTGCCTATACCTGCCTCTGTCCTTGTCCCTTCACCTATCTAGGACCCTGTGCTGCTAGCACCTGTAGTGGCAATCCACCATGACCCCTCACCACCCGAGCATGCCTCTCCTCTCCACCCTCTCTCCATGGAGCCACTCTCCTCTCTCCAATTGCACCTCACCTCCTCCATTGGCCCCTACCCCCACCATCTCCATCATCATCCTCATCCCCACCACCATCACCATCAATCTGCTCACCTGGATCTGTCAGTCATGGAAATGGATGCTCAGCCCAATATGCAGTATACTCTGCATCCATCCCTGCATCCTCTATCTCTGACCACATATCCCAAGGCATGGGCACCATCTCTACCAGCTGCATCACTGCCTGATCATATGATAGCAATGACTTGAAGTGTACCTGATCCCTGACTATCTGAGCATACATCCCAGAACCCCGTGGCATCCGCTGGATCCTACCAAACTACCTGCATACCCTGTCTACCAACTACCTCTCCAGTACATAGGGCATCTACCCAATCAAATATCTACTATTGAAGGTATAGGGTAGATCCACTGCATCATCCTCCCACTGCTCGCACTCTCGGTATGGCCTCCATATCACAGTGTCAACCTCATCAAGGACTTGATGCTAGTGCTCCAACCTGTCAATCTGTGGCTATGAGGTAATCATATCATATAAATGAAAAAAACTACATCCATGGCCCCTACCTCTAAAATGAATCGGTCGGGTCACTGGTAGATGCTCATATGCCCAAACCTGCAACAATGTAACTCCGCAGCCCAATCCTACAGATCCATGATAAAAAAACTGATGCAGGTCATAGTATAAGTGTGCCAGCATGCACGGTCCCTAGGCATATCTGGTATGTTATGTAACCAGTGTCTCCAAAGGTGCTCCACTAGCCTACAACCAACCCTCGTGTCACCCTGTCTGGACACAGGAACCCACTAATCACTCCTCTTAGCACTGCTGGTAGTGCCAGTTCTATCGCTATCATCATGTCCCATGCCACGTGTCCAGCCCTCATCTCCAGTCCTAGATCCTAGAACACTCATCTTAGGGCCTCCCTGTCTCCATCTCAATCATAGGGTATCAGCTCCCCGTCGATCGATATCCTCAATATCCTATACACATCCTCCAAGGTGATTGTCATCTCACCCATCAGCAAATGAAAAGTGCATGTCTCAGAATGCCATCTCTTAGCTAAAGCAGTTAGTAAACCCATGTTCACCCGAAACTCAGGCACATATAGAATGTATCACAAACCCATAACCTTAATGGCAGTCATGTCCTTGAAGGTCAGCTCTAGTCGTAACCTCTGAGTCGATGGGAATCTCTCCCGTGACTCCAACATAGGTAAGTACTCCTACAGTCAAGCAAATCAATAATGTCAGTCAAAGTGACACTCACTATTCATCACAAAGTGTTGCTATCTATCCTAGTGACACTCACTGTTCATCACAAAGTGTTGCTATTTATCCTAGTGGTACTCCCTGTTCATCACAAAGTACTACGTGTTCTTGCACTCACTGTTCATCACAAAGTGTTGCTATTTATCCTAGTGGTACTCCCTATTCATCACAAAGTACTACGTGTTCTTGCACTCACTGTTCATCACAAAGTGTTGCTTATATTTGCACTCCCTGTTCATCACAAAGTGTTGCTCGTATTTGCACTCCCTGTTCATCACAAAGTGTTGCTCATACTAGTACTCCTTGTTCATCACAAAGTACAATATCTTGGTACTCATTGTTCATCACAAAGTGCCTTGATCTATCCTATCCTAGGGCCTCTTCTTGAGTGTATCCTCTTGAGTAGTTTCCTAATTGGCAACGTATGTTCTATCATAGAATTGTCAATCCTAGCCCTATCTGCTATCCTAGTCTTCCCTAGAGGACCTTCTTGAGTGTATCCTCTTAGGAGCTTATCCAATCGACAGTGTATGTTCATCATAGAACTGTCAATTTGACCTTCATGACATAAATGCGCTTATAGATTGTACAAATGCGCCTACTCTGCACAGACGCACCTGAAATACACAAACATGCCTCTGTTCTGCACAAACGCGTATGTCCTGCACAAACGTGCCCACATTTCACAAACGTGCCTCCACAACGCAGACGTGCTCGCATTTGGCACAGATTCTTTTTTCGGCACAAACGCGCCTGGCACAAATGCAGACGCGCCTAGCCAACCTAGACGTGCCTAGCACCAATGCAGCATGCCTACACATTTCTGATATTTTTTAACATTATCCTAAAGTGCATTTATTGCCCTACCTAGCATGCATTAATAACAACATTTAATGTGACAAAGTACAAAGAGGTTTTGTGGTACTTATCGGCTCTCCTGCATCTGCTGGCCTCTGAAATCGGTGAACGTGATCGAATGTATGCACCAATGCCATGGCTACTGACTGCTGCTGCTCTATTCTCTCTCTGCACTTTGATTTCTTGGATGTGTGGATGACAATGAGGATGTTTTCTCCTCGTGGTCTATTTTATAGACTGCCCTCACCCTAGCCCTAGCCCTCGTTTCCCGAGTCAGTCTTCATTATCCCATCACTCTATCACTCTATTCTACCCGATCAGTCCATTCTAGCCTTTCTTTTTTATCGAAAGATTGTCTATGATCTTTCCAGATATTTTCATCCAATCTCTCAAGGGGGCATATCATTCCCATCTTGGGGCAACTTTGTATCAATTCATATTATCTTCTTTGAAACAACGCGACAAGTTGCATTGTCTCAAAGAGGGGCAAAATGTAGACACCTAAAATTTTCATGTCTAATTAAATAAATATCTTTATTTATTTAATTATTTAAGCCTAATTCTTCTATTAATTAAATAAATATTTATTTAATTAATTCATTCATTTATCCTCTTCTAGCCTTATTTCTCATTTAAATAAATACATTTATTTATTTAAATTATCCTTTTTTCTAAATTAAATAAATATCTTATTTATTTAATTGATCCCACTTCCTCTATAAATTAAATAAATCTTTATTTATTTAATTATTTCATTAACCTTTTTCTACCTATGACACGTGTCATTCATCTCTTAATTCCTACACTACCTACCCTCTCATTATTTTATTATTTCTTCTACCTACCCTTTAATCATAGCCGACCATTTATCTTTTACACCTCTCAATCTTATCCCTCCATTTCTTATAGTGTCTTATACATAAGGAGATGCTTCCTTCATTATCAAACCCTAACTACTTGATTACTCGATTACACTATGCTTTTGAAATTTCATATGCGATCCTACTTGCAACCACATTTCCATTCTTTGTTAAGCTCTTGTGCACACATAAAATCTGAGAGAAAATATATCGAAACCCTATTGGACATGTGATGGTATAATCTTTGTGATTTCATTTGATTTGCAATGTCTTAGGTAATCTTCATATGTTATGGTGGATCTTTGTTCTTGTTAGGCTAGGGTTTTGTGGTTGAATCCATTTAGTCTTTCAATATTGTTGTTATCCATTTTCACCATAAACAGGTAACACAACACAAAATCATTGCCAAAGTGTTGGTGGATGATAACTCATCACATAAATACTGGTTGGTAACTCATCATAGAGTAATATCGGTTCATACAATTTACCGATTACCGGTTGTCTAAAGTGAAAACTAGAAAAATGTTAACTACCACTTTATTCCTTCGTACTGCTTGAGATCCTGGAACTGCTTGAGGTGTTCATACCACTTTAGGTCTTCGTCAGTTTGTGACCAGGAAACATCTTCTGTAAAACACTGATAATCTAAAGACTATAATACATAATACCAGTTTGAACAAATACCGGTTTGAGCATAACTCATACATAAAGAAAGTGATCTCAAAACAAGTGTGTGTCCATCAATGACAATCACAAAATCATCAAAATGCCAACAATCTTCCCCTTTGGCATTGATGGAAACACTTAGGAAAATTTTGACATCTAAGTGTTTTTACAAAAAAAAAATGCCATAATCAAAATTACTCCCCCTAAGCATATACACTATCCCTTTTGCAGAAATGACAATGTATACTACGTCCTTAAGAAGGTAACACAAAACTATACATAACATTCACCAAAATTTTTAATTTTAAATACTACTCCCACTTTGCCAACAATGACAAAGTAATGCAGAATAACCCCTGTTTCTCATTAACATTAAAATGAGTAAATGTTTATGACAATAATGAGTGAAACTTATCAAAAATAGATTTAAAATCCTGCATAAAATTCTTCATGGCTAATGACCATGACTCAAGTAAGGAGGTAGCAACCTCACTTTCCATCTATATCTATGATACTTATTCTTCCATGGCATCAATTGTACTCATCTCTTGAGTTACCATTAAAGCTTCTAGATTGAGAAAGAACTTCTGAACAATTTGTAGTCTGGGTAATAAAACCAGTTGAAGCTCCTGCAAATCTCTTGTCTGGTTGCTAATCTCCAATTCTATCCTGGCAGACTGAAGCTGATACTGGTGAATAGTTTTCCCATATGTAGTGAAAGAATCATACGGTGTCTTAAAGTTGCTTATGTATGCCTACAAATTAGATTGCAGTTTATCCTTTTGTGAAAGCACGTCATCACAAAATAGATGGGGTTGGCTTATTTTGCTCAACAGTAGTTTGCCCTCATCCATAGCATCTCTTATATCCTTCTATTGTTTCTGAAGTTGAGACTAGAGCTCATTCAGTTTCTTTACTAAGGTAGTGTTTAGTGCCTTTTGATGCTTCTTTGTGCATTAGCTTCAACAACTTCTTCCAAGCATTGTACCTGGTCCTCTACAACTGTACATAGAAGTTTTAGTTTGGCCAGAGAGGAATCAGTACTGGGAAGGTTGGTACCTGGAATCAAACTGGTAAGGGTGTCAATCACAATGTGAATGACATCCTGCTCCTTTTTCCTCCTCAATGTTTCCAATCTTTCTTGTGCTATCTTTGGCGTCTCCGCTTGTTTGTTCTTTTTTGCTTCCTTCTTCTCTTCCCCTCTTTTCTTTTCCTCTTCTTTCTCCCTTTTCTCCACTTCATGCTTTTTCTTCTCTTCCTCCTTCTTTCTTTCTTCTTCTTTCCACTTCTCCTCTTCTTGTTTCTTCTTCTCCTTGTCTTTCCACTTCTCCTCTTCTTTCTTTTCTTCCTCTTCTTTCTTCTTCTCCTCTTCTTCTTTGTCAGCCTTTTCCTTATCCAGCTTCAACTTCTCTACTTTTTGTTTATCATGTTTCTCCTTCTCTGTGTCCAGAGTGACATCTTCACCATCTAACGAGTCCACATCAATAGTGTCAACATATTCTGTAGCTAGTTCTCCTTTGCCATCAATTGCCTCATCTGGTATTCCGGTTTCCATTTCCTATTCAGCTTCTCTATTTGCTTGAGCAACTTGATGCATTTTCACAATGACTTTAGTATGGAAGTGTGTGTCTTTCACCACTTCAGAGGCTTTTCCTTCCAGTAGCAAGAGTCTTCTTCTTCTCATGAAGAAGAGACCTTTGTACCGATCCATCATTTCAAACAATTCAGAGTTTGAAGCATCAGGGAAGTATTATACAAAAATCTTTTCATTGAGCTCCTGTTATCTCTCGATAGCAATGTGTCATTTATTATCTAAAGAATTGTATAAAGAATTAGGTGCCTCAGATCTATTTTTTGATGGGACCGGTCCTAAACACATAAATAATTAACGATTTCCCACTCTACTTCTTCTTTCTCACTATTGGCAAAATCATCAAAATACTCCTTCAAATCACCAAGCAGTTTTCTTTTAATATTCTTAATAGTCCTCTGAAAATGTGTCATCGGCTTATAATAAGAGATGTCAATATTTACTGGTATAGATGATGCAGGTGCATTACTGGTAGGTTTTTCTTTCTTCCTTGTTTGCCTGGTCTTCTTAGGCTACACTTCTGGTTCTGTATCCTCAGACTCTGGTGAGTTGCTTTTGGTCTTCCACTTTCTTTCAAAAACTTTAGCGGTAGCGACTTCAGGTTTCTTTTTGGCAGGTGACCACTTGGTCACTTTGGAACTTTCTAAGGTAATTGTTGTCGACACCGATGGCACTGCCTTTCCCTTTTTCACTGAAGGTTCTTCAACCGGTGTTACCCTTTCCAAGTAGGTGTCAGTTTTATTTTTCTTTGCATCTAAAGGAGAGGCAATCAGGGTAGAGGCATACCCATCCAACATATCATACATCACCTCATATCCCATAGGTTCTACTTTTTCCTTTCTGGGCTCTACTGCTTACATTATGCACTCATCTACTTTAATGGTAAAGCAGATGTCCTCTTCATATTTCTTAACAATGTCTCCAGATATCCTCATCCTCTGACTCATCTTATGCTTAAATTCATCAAAGTATTTATTCAAGACTTCAAGATATCTAGTTCCCACCACTTGGAGACTTTCCCTAATTTGTTTAGTGACTGGTTGGTTAGCAGAACATTGAATATCACCAACTCCCGGGAAATAGCCTTGAAAGTTGAAAAATAGACCTACCAAAAGTTGTCCAAATCTGAATCTTAAGGCACTATCCTGTTTGATGAACTTCAAGTTTAATAGAAGTTGCTTGTCCAAACAGGTGCATAGATCAAATGAGGTGTCCTCCTTGATCATTTTGTGGGAGGCATTTACCGTAGCAGCAGGAGCAGAGTTTATTTTGCTAGCATAAAATACTCTGTACCCAATCACCATGCAAGCATACTTGACCAAATCATCTTTTGCATTATTTTACTCATATCTCACAAACTACTTGGATTTGTTGCAAAAAAAATTTTAGGTGTGAAAGACTATCAAGACTCTCCAGTAAAAATTTCAGATTTTTTGGATCGATTTTGCATTTTATATGATTTTTTTATTATTTTTCATGAAAAATTAATTTTGAGAGCAAATGAGCAAATTTTTTGGATTTTCTTACATTTTTGGAAATTACTTGAAATTTTACAGATGGTATTTTGTTTATGATGAATCAGATATTTGAATTGGTCAACAAAACGTATTGTGGAAGGCCCCTATTTTCACAAAGTCATTTACCTAACTTGTGTGCTTGCAGGAAGGGGTGATTGTTTCAAACAATCCAAATTACTAATAGATCTTTGTTGTAGGACCTTGGCAAGGGTTTTTTGATCTTTCATTGTGTGCCTTGTTTTCATAGATTAGCAAACACTTGAATTGGTGCACGAAAATTGAACCATTGTCTTTTGTGTATTGACCAATAAGCTCTTTTTGTTTAATCTTTAGAGGGCTTGTCTCCCCGTGTGGTCATTAGGACTACTACTTTGGAGAGAATGACCCAAGTGGTAGCAAAAGAAAAGCCATCTTCTTCCATACCACTATAAATAACTTTAACCATGGTGAAAACTATGGATAACGTGTGCTGATTAGTTCATACCGACACTATGTCTCCCCATAAACCTGTTTGATCAAATTTATTTAATCAGTTGTAGAGTGTAACCCCTACCAGCTGGGAGCCTTCTGTATTTATAGAGCTGAAAGTGCCGCATCTATGGCCACACAAGTGGATTCCCTTACTAGCACTTTTGTTTTAGAAGCCAAAATCCTTCTAGTTGTTCGGGCAGGAGATCGGACCTCTGGTAGCAGCCCACGCACATGTGGTTCTTAGTAGAGATACAAAATTTGCCATGAGGAGTTTTCGTGGGGACTGATGCTTGGCTGCCTTGAGAAGTGAGTGTCGAGGGTGGAGCCAATGGGGTCAAGCATCTAAGTATCCACTCTGAATAGCGTAGCCTCGGGGGAAACTCCATGTGGAATCAACAACTATTGTCTTGGCCAGCCATAAGAATTGTGCTTGACTTATTTTGAACAATCAAACTTTCAAGACCAAACATCAAAACATTGTGTCTTTTGTGTCTTCAATTGTATGCAAAACAATTTTACATCAAACAACACACTTGTCTTTGAGTCATTTTGAGTCTAAACACTTGCAAATATTGAGTCCTCATCAACACTATGTCCTCTTGTCATGAAAAATAGTCAAACATTTAGATTTGGTCACAACAAGCAACTTCACAGATTGGAAAAATTACACAAAGTTTGCATAAACACGTCTATGTCTGACAGAAAAGCGTCTGTGTCTATGTCTTGTAGAACCACATCTATGTCATTTAAGTGCGTCTGTGTCTTTACCGATATAAACTGGGGGTTCAAATATTTCACCGATATGCTCCCCCTAAGCTTTTCTAAAGCTCAGTTTGCCGATTCAGAGACTTCCACACTAGGTGCTGAAACTGGTTCATCTTGTGACACTTCTTCAGGTTTCTTTTTCCATGTTTTATTCATTCCCACTTTAATAGTTTCAACATCAATCTTCCTTTCTGGAGTGATCAGTATATCATCTGATAGGTTCTTTCTCATTCCGCAGGTTCTGGCAGGGTGTCCTAGTTTGTTGCAATGATAGCATATCATTCCAGGTGTTCTCCATGGTCCATTATTCATTCTACCATTCTTCCTTTTGCATGTAGCAACAATGTGACTGCTACCATGACAGATCAAATAGGTTTCTCTCCAACCAATTGCCGCTTGATAGCCACCACCACCTGACTGATGGTCATAGGCATTGTACCGGTTTGGATTCTGGTTCACAATGTGTTCCGAGATAACTCCTTGAGTCCTTGGAGGGTATCTCCCAATGTTGTGCACAACAAACTTGCCTTCAAGTGCTGGATGCTCCAACTTGTTGCATGCATAACAGTTTCCATTGAATCTATTGGATCTAGGCTTATTGTTTAGAAAATAAGGAGAATTATTGTAGGCCTTATTTCTACACACATTAGCAGTATGTCCTTCCTTGAGATAATTAAAGCAAACAAGTTTAAACTTTTTCTTACCTTTATCCTTTGATGTTGGTTGCTTCTTTGATGCTACATCTTTTGTCCCAGAGCTCTCACCTTCCTCATAACTGGTAAAACCAAGTCTAGTGGTATTCTTTACCGGTTTTGTTGATTCAAGCTTTTGTTCTAGTTTAACAGTACTCTGATTGAATTTGGCAATTATTTCCTTTGACTCAGTGAGTTCCTAGGAAATAGCAGCATTGGATTCCTTCAAGGTTGCATTCTTAGAAATAGCTATGTTTAGTTCACCTTTCATTTCTTCTTTTTCCACTTTACTCTCTTGGAGATGAGCGGTAAGGGCACTGATTTCTTGCTTCAGCTTGGAGATCTCATGATCTTTGTCTTTTACCAGATCTTCAGCTTTCCTTCGGTTCTCAAGCTCTTGACACATTCTGATAGTCAGTCCTTCTAGTTCCCTTCTCAGGTTGGCATTGGATTCATTCAGTTTTTCAACTTCTTCAACTAGGGCATCCATGTCTGCTTCATCAGAAGAACTATTTTCAGTAAGATCCATTAGTTTCTCAGCATGCTCTATTCTTTTTGCCAGAGAGGCTTTATACTTGACTTGGAGTTCATCATAGGCTTTCTCAGTCTGAGTGAGACGATGAGTAAGTTCCCTCACAATGTATTCCCCCATATCTCCTTCCAAGTGGTTAGACTTATAGAAAGGTTGGCTCTAATACCAATTGATGAATACTAAGAGAGAGGGTGAATTAGTATTCCAAAAATCAATGAACTCAAACACTTAAATAGTTTGGCAGATAACTAGTATGACAGATTTGCAAATAAACCGGTTAATATAAATGCAAACCAAATAGAAAACAAAGCATTCACCCACAAGAGCACAATCACCATAACACAAGAAGTTTTGACATGGAAACCCAAATGAGAAAAACCATGGTGAGAAGAAACTCACAAGTAACTATCTATAGAATAGAAACCAGAACGGTTAAGGTCATACAATGTTCTTCACCAGAACAAATCCTGTTAGGAATCTAGATCTCTGTTAGGAGATAAGTCCTATTAAAGACTACCTTGTGAGAGGATTTCAGATTCATAGTTGTGAACCACCTTGTTAGATGATTTAGAAAGGCTTTGCTAGGCCTACCCAGTTAAGGGTTTTAGACTTGTCAAAGATGTGAGTAATCAACAAGTGAATGATCTAGATACTAGCACAGTATGCTTGGTTAGATCCATGACAACTCATTCTTAATGCATTTCAGCATTACTTCAATCTTCAATATCTCCACACTCCTACTCTTCACATGAACCTAATCTTCTTTTCTATGATCGCACATACAAAACCTCATCTCATTAAACCCTAGACATGATGTCCTTATAAAGGAGTCTGATTTCATGTTGGTCCAATAGGATTACATTACAAGTTCCTAGGTTTAGTGCATCTAGACACATTTGGTAACACGACACAAAATCACCACCAAAGTGTCGGTGGATGATAACTCATCACAGAAATACCGGTTGGTAACTCATCACAGAGTAATATTGGTCATACAATTTACCGATTACCAGTTTTCTAAAGTGAAAACTGGAAAAATGTTAACTACTACTTTGTTCCTTTATACCGCTTGAAATCCTCGAACTGCTTGAGGTCTTCATACCACTTTAGGTCTTCAGTCATTTTGTGACCGGGAAACATCTTCTGCAAAATACTAATAGTCTAAAGAATATAATACATAATACTGGTTTGAACAAATACCAGTTTGAGAATAACTCATACATAAAGAAAGTGATCTCAAAACAACTGTGTGTGTCCATCAATGACAATCACAGCATCATCAAAATGCCAACAACAACTGATGTGACTGATGGCGATATATGATGTAGATGTCAAGATTAAATCAAAGCTAGTTATGTGTTTTAACGTAGTGATTGAGAGAGGTGACTAAGACCTAGTCTGGTTTTAGGAACAATCTATCCTATATAGGACATAATATAAGCAACCTAGGTTGATTAAGTTTGATAAGCGATTGATAAGCGATTTGATAAGTTTGATAATAAATTGATTTGAACTAGCTGGGAGATAATCGACAAAGTCATGCAACATAATGGCAGGGGTACACTATCAAGTTTTTTTATGCTCATGATGAAAAAGACCGGATATATGCTCACTGTATACCGATTAGGCAAGTATGATAGTTCTGACAAAGTATGCAAACAGACAAGTTCTGGACTAACAAAATCAGAAATTCATACAATAGAGTATTCTGACTCAGACAACAATTTAGCGAGTTCTAGACGATACAGGCAGTTTCTCATACGAGTTGTTCATATTAATATGAAAAACAGGTTTTAAGGACCCAAAACCTTTAACATAGGAGCAAAAAATAGTTCATCAAAACACATCAAGACCTGCTTGAAACAACTTACAAAACGACTGGCAAAAAGGCTAGTAAACTGAATAGACAACAAAAGAAAGGAACATCAAAGTGGAAGAACCAGAGAAAAGACAAAAAGATTAACAACAACTATAAAGACTTAAGAAGATCCGCCACCTTATTGACCAATTGGTCATAGTTTGCCACAACAACTTTGAGTTCTTCCATATCCTTGTTTGGCTTCTTCTCCTTCTTTTTGCCTCTGGTCCTTGTTCTAGGTCCTTGCACTTCTCCTGTGCCTTCAATGTCTAGTTCCAGCTCTAGGGAATCCTTCTCATCCTCTAGTTTGCTGATGATGATTTTGGTATTGTCGACTGACGCCTTCAGAATGCTAAAGCTTTTCTCAACAATACTTTTGAGGCATTTTTTAATTTTGTTGAATTTGTTATCAGTATCCGCCATTCTCTAGTCCATAACATTATCATTAGTTTTTATCGATGTCAGGTCCTTCTCAATTTGCTCAAACCTAGGGTTGAAGGAATCTTTGATCTCTTGGACTCTGGCAACAGTTTTAGTCAAATCCTCAACATATTTTGCCATAGATTTGCCTCCACCAATACTGATTGTCTCTAGAATTTGGACCATGTGGCTCAGCTTCTTATTATCCTCCATAGCTTTCTTGTAACTGTTAATTAACCAATCGATGGTGTCCACAAATCCTTTCAAACCCTTAGAGGGAGGATTTGAAGGGGGGTTTTTCTCACTAGGATTGTCCTGTTCATTTTTGGGGGCATCGCCACTAGTAATCTTATCAACTTTTCCATCAATCCTTTGATCAAAACCTTCCCCTATGGTCTCATCCTCCAATTTCTAGTCAACTTCAGGATCCTTTCTTTGCACTTGTTCCTCCAACTTCATAACATTATCTTCTCGCCTCTTCTATTTGTTCCTTGTCTGAATAGAAATTTTGGTTTCCTTTTTACGAGGAGACTGGGGTTCATCCTTCTCAAAATCCTCAGAGACCTCCGAGGAGGAGGAGGAACGAATCTGGAAAACCTTTTCTTTAGATTTTTTCTTACCCTTCAAGGAGGAGGGCCTAGTACTCACTTGTTTTCTTTGCCAGTTTCAGCTTCAAAGTCATTCAGACTCTCCTCAAACTCACTCATCGAATCACTTCCAGACTCCTCACCCATTGAAAAAATAGAATCTGACCCTTCCTCCTCAGACTTAGAGATAGAAGGCTGAGGGTGGGAAATTTGATTGGCTTTTAGGTGGTCATAAATTAACACCATAAGACCTTGATGCATGGTTGTATCACCCTTAGGGTTCTCTTTATGGACCTTAATGGTAGCGTTCATAGAACACAACAGGAAATATGGAATATTCTTTTTCATCATACTTGAAATGGTTAAGGAAAACATATTGATAGCCATAAACTTTTGTGAATCTGCCATACAAGGTAACATAATGTATAATAGCAAACAAGACCTCCCTCCATGGCTTAACAAATGCCCTAGGCAGGTAGTAAATTTTACTTATCTTTACCAGGCGCTTCTTTGTCATTTCGGGGTATCGCTCAATAGCCTCCTTTCTCAATTTTCTATCTCTATAATAATTGCTTCCTTCCCTGTGAAGACCCATGACCTGAGTGATGAGGTCTTCATGAATGGAGATTATTTGATCTCCCATCTTCAGAGTGCCTTTCCTCTAGTTTTTACAAAAAACATTAGTGATTGTGGCGTCCCTCCCATGGAGCCTCTCCATAAACTTTGAAAAGCTACCCTTCTGCAAAATGTTCCAAACAACCTCCTTTTGTTTCCACTCCTTACAGTTACTGGGTTCATAGTGGCATCTATTTCTTCCCATTTTTTTACTTTTTAGAACAAAAGGTTGAGAGCTACAAAGAGATTTAGGCAATAAATTACTTGAAACTACCACATATACCCAGAAAGCATGGGAAAAGGTGGCTTGTGTCTTGTAATAAATGGTACTGACATTATTATAATTACTCATAGCCCTCCTATTAATCCGTTTAATCATTATTTTGTCCATTTATGATCTTTGGGGTACTATTGTATCGATCCATAAATATGATTGATCTGACGTTATCAAGAAGACCCTCTTCACCCTTCTAGGTAACCATATTGTTGTGATTGACTGCCACATTGGCTGCCCAGTTAGTTGGACCATTAGCTTCACGATAAATGTGGGAAATGAAGCATTTCTCAAAAGTGTGGATGAGATCTCTAGCAGCCTTTATTATGTTGTTGATAGTCCATGAAGGCTTAGAGGTTCCCTTTAGGCACTTGATGATGTTATTAGAATCCCCTTCAATCCATAGATAGGGACAGTTCCATCTTTTAGCCAGGAGAATACCTTGGAGAGCAGCCATAGCTTCCGCCATGTGGTTAGTTTGGCAACCTATAGGAACAACAATCATTTTCTTATAACTACCATTTTCATCTCTGAGAATTGTACCACATCCCACAAGGCCAGGATTGCCTTTGGCAGCTCCGTCGAAGTTGATTTTGAGCCAACCATGAGGGAGAGTGTGCTATCTGGCTTCTAGTCTCTTGTTTTGTTTGGGATCAATACTACCAGCACTCTTAAGATTCCAGGAGCTGAAAATGTGAGTTTCCAAGGGGTTGGTAGAATTGCAAGGATCCCTAATGATCCCAATGTTCTCCACAATAGCCCTTTCTATTTTCTGGAAAACAACAGTCTGGGTGAGAGAAGTGTCCCTGAAGATGCATTTTTTCCTTTCTTTCAAGATCCCCTATAGGATGTGAGGGAGAGATAGCTACCACAAAGATCTCAAAGAGGGGTTAGACCAATGATAACTCTAAGAATGGAACAATTAACTGATAGTGTTAGGAAACACCCAATCCATGCAAAAAATCTTAAGAAATCTTTCCCAAATTGAAATAGTGAAGGAACAGTGGATAGCCAAATGGTCCATAGTCTCTTCCTCCTCAAGACATAAAGTACATCTATTAGGGAAAGAAAATCCTCCAACCTAAAGATTATCTAAGGGTAATATTTTATTTTGAAGGATTGTCCAATAGAAAAAAATGATTTTAGGGATAAGATCCTTTATCCAGGCTTTAGACCAAAAGGGATTCTCTGAGGGGGCAGGGGAAAGAACACCATACATTGAAGAGACAGTGATGTTGCCTTTAGGTTCATATTTCAAAATAAGGGAATCTTCCTCATTGTACAACCAGGTAGAAGATAGATGGTTCTTAAGATTGATAAGTTCAGGGTGAATACTTTCAATGTTCCGCCATTTATCACCTATCCAATACCCCTCACCAAGGAGCCAAAGACTCTAAGACAAGGGGCAGAAAAAGGGGCCCATTCAAGCATTTCAATCAAAGACTTATTAAAAAGCCAGGGATCCTCCCAAAATATAACTTTCCTACTGATGCTCTACAAAAAGGGTTGGAAAATTTGTTCATTGACAACACACACACAAGAGAAAAACGTTAGTGTTAGCAACAAAAGATTATCCTAAACAGACATATCAAAAGAGATACCAAAAGCATGACAGAATATTTAACTAGGAAGGTAAATATAGTTAGACATCTCCAAATGCCTCCTAACATGATCTTAGCTCCTTCTCCTTTGTTCCTCTCCTCTCCAAGTTCCAAACTAGTGTAGCTCTCAACAACTTTTTGCACTATGGATGCTTATGGAGGTTCAAGATTGAAATGTTTACTATAAAATGCTATGCAAATGTGAATAAAAGTTAATATTAGATGCTATGATGCTAAAATGATTTATTTTAGGCCAAAATAACAAGATATTAGTGATTTATGCTAAATGCTCTCTAAAATTCTCTATAACTTAGATGCATACAAGTTTTTAGGATCTGGATTATGAAGAATGCGCTCTATTTATAGGAAAAATGGAGCAATGGATGGTTGAGATTGAGTAATCCCAGCAAGGGTCATGATTGAATGATATTCAATCCATGTGATGGCTTTCAACCTAATCCCAGAATGACAAGTGTCAATGTGAGATAGGTTGAGAGGAGAGGGAATAAGCATTAAATGCTTGACATGACCTGAGAGTTAACTTGGGAGTTAAGGTCAAGGTTGGGTTGAATGAATAAATTCTTTATTCAAAGAATAAAGCTTTTATCCGATGGAAAAACTCTTGTGCAAAGGCAAAAGGGATAACCATGGTCAAAGCAATAAATGCTTGAGGAGACACATGAGTGCAAATTGAAAAAACCATAAATGGTTATGTAAGAGCCATAAATGGTCATATAAGAGCCATTAGTGGTTTTGGAAGACTTTGGAGGTTAAATTGTTGAACACACAAAGCATTTAATGCTTTTCAAAGACTTTGAAGTCTTTGAGAAGTGAGTTCAAGTTGCTTGGGATTGTGACAATAATTAGGGGATGGATTAGGCTAATTAGGAAGGGGTTAGAAGAATCTAGAAGGGGTTTAGGCTTGCAAGTGGATTTGGTGGGTGAGGGAAAATAGGATTTTATTTTAAATAAAATTCATTTATTTCAATAAATGTGTGCAATTTGCATTTGTAGGAAAATGCAAGTGGGGGGGATTTATAATTTAAATAAATGTTTTATTTAATTTATTTAAAAGAGGAAAAGGGGATTAAATGAAATAAATATGATTTATTCATTTAATTGATTTTGTGAATTTGGTATAATGAATTAATTAAAATAAATTGAATAATTTATTTAATTAATGGGAGAATGTTTGAAAGTGAATTAATTAAATATTAATTTAATTAACTGATGGCTAGTGGATTTTTAATCAAATAAATAGGGAATATTCATTTAATTAAATTGGGCAGATTTATGTAACTACACCTACCATTGCCCACTCTCCATTTCACCCCTTTAGCAATGTTGTCTTTACACTTAGAGGCATGATTCCAGATATGGGACCCATTACTACTGAAATCTGAATTGATGAAAGAGAGAAGAGAAGAAGACAAAAGAGGATACTTACTTCTCCAAATTTTACACCATTAACTATCAGAGTGGAACAGTCTCCAAACTTGTTTAGACAAGAGAGCTTCATTGGGGGTCTGGATTCTTCTCAGGCCTAGACCACCTTTACTTTTCAATCTGCACACCTTGTCCCAAGCCACTAAAGCCATTCTTTTTTTTTCCTCAACCCCTGACCAAAGAATTTTTTTTTGAATTTTCTCAATGGAATCAACATACTTAATTGGAATTTTGAAGAGGCTAAGGGCATAAGTAGGTATGCTTTGAAGGGAAGCTTTAAGAAGTTGAAGCTTGCCAGCCTAACTTAAAAGAGCACCTTTCCAACCAGCAAGCTTTCTTTGAAATTTCTCCACCAAAGAACTCCAAAAGGAATCAGGTGGAGCAATGCCCAAGGAGAGACCAAGATAAGTAGCAGGAAGATCAGCAATCTGACATTCTAGAATTCTATTGATTCTATGCTATCTTCTCTTAGGAGTGTTCATGAAAAGCACTTCACTTTTTACCCAGTTGATAAGTTGGCCGGAAGTAGAAGCAAACTTACAAAGGGTGTCCTTCAAGATTTTGGCTTCTGAAATGATTGAGTCCCCCATGACAATGGTGTCATCCATAAACTATTGGTGGCAGAAAATATGATCAGCTGAGGAAGGTTGGAGACCCTTAAAAATACCTCTCATCACCATACTTTCCATGGAAGTACCAAAACATTCAGCCATAATAATGAAGAGGATTGGGGAAATGGGATCCCCTTACCTTAGTCCTCTAGAAGCTTGAAAGAAGAAGGAGGGAGACCCGTTGACAAGAACAACAAAGGAGGTAGAGGAGATGAGCTGCTTGAAGAGGTCCACACATTTGTTAGAGAAGCCAAAATCCAATAGAACCTTCATGAGGAAAGACCAATCAACCCGGTCATAGGCCTTAGAGAGATCAAGCTTGAGGATGAACCCCTATTTCTTAGCCATAACAATAGAATGGATATTCTCATGGATGGTTATGATGGAATCAAGATTTTTTCTTCTTGGAACAAAACCATTTTTTTGATGATTAATCAGAGAAGGAAGGACAGTCAAGATTCTAGAAGTTAGGACCTTGGAGATTATCTTATAAAAATAATTCAATAAGCTGATTGGCCTAAACTTATCCATGGAGTCAGTACCTTGAATTTTGGGGATTAAAGAAATGAAGGTGCCATTAATTTCTTTTAGAAGTTTTCTAGACCCAAAAAATTCTTTGACCCCACTGGAAACATCTTTCCCAACAATATCCCAGAATTCTTGGAAGAAGAACATGGGGAAGCCATCAATTATGGGGGCTTTTTTACCATCAAAAGAAAAGACAACATTTATGATCTCCAAGTTTGAAGGTATTGAAGTTAGCGAGGCATGAGGATAATGATTACTCATATGAAAATGTTTATAAGGTCAAAGGATAATTCTTAAGGACAAGGATGATAATTCTGACAGGACAAAATGACAAGCTGATAGGATGAATTCAGACCCCTACAACAATAGGTATATAGTCAGACGAAAAAAATAGAAGACCCGTATGACAAAAGATATATCCAAAGAATGAAAAAGAAGACTCGTACAATAGAGGACTGGAAAGAGATGAGTTTCTAACAAGGACAAAGTTTTGATTACTGAGTTTTTTGAACGTTTTTTATTGTTTTCTCTAGTTTCAGTATTTCAGTTTCTGTTTCAAGGATGAAAACATAGAAAACATGCAAGATGTATAATGACTTCAAGCAGAACACACTAAACCTGTGGAAGTTGGCTGAGAGAGAAAACCTTTTCTTGTAAACTCAGGTACACACCCAATAGCTAATCAAAATATGGTCGTTGAGTCTCACGCATTGGATTCTCAACACCGTATTAGCCGACTCCAAAGGCTAATGGGGGCAGGAAATGGAAAGTATCTTGGAATTGTTACTATCTCTCTTACACAAAGATTATCCCCCCTTCGGAGGTGAATCAAGTAGCCTCTATCTAATTGTTCTTAGTAAGTGTTGGTTAATAGATTTGCCCATTACACATTCTAATTCTTTAACTTCTACATGCCCATAAACAAAAAACAAAAAACACACACACAGTTGGATAATTGCTTAAACTGTTAACCTTTGTATATGGGTACAACTCCCGAAGAATGATTTTTAATAAGCTTAAGTTACGACAATTTCCATGCACACTTTTTACTAGAAAGCATTAAAGGTATTTAAGCATTCATATGTCAACACAAAATGAACACCACAATGTTTTCAAACACAGATTTCTTCTAAAAGCTCATAGACTTTCATTCTTCTAATTGGCAAGACAGAAATTTCTAAAGTTTTCCTTTTGCACACTCATATACATTGTATCAGAAAGATGACAAATTCCATAATTGAATCAAATATTCACAGACATTCACACTTCAATTCACAAATACATAGATTTATAAGACGAAAAATGTTGCAATTTCATTCACAGATCAAATTGTCTTTCTTTCAGAGTACATAGCCGTACTCACTTTGGGTTGTTCCCTTCTCACGATTATCACTTGCTTGGAAAAGCAAATGGCCAGGAAGGCAGGCCCTCTAAAGGTGGCACATAATCAAAAACATGAGCATGATATTGAAGATCTGGATTTCTGATCACCCTAAGAAGGATGAGAGCATACTCTCCTACTCCAATGTCAAACTCAACAATCAAAGCAAACATAGATTCATTCCATCCTATTTAGAAATCATACTAGGTGCCTAAACATTAATTGCAAACACAAAGTTTAGTTGTAGTCCAAGGCAACCTGCAAAACCCAAGTTAGAAGTTTGATATGTTTAGTCTTTAACTATCGAACCTACATAAAATGTGTTAGTAGTTTCATTTGTTGTCTTTGTCATGCGTATGCCAAGGTTTTGCATAGAGAATTAGTACCAGCAAAACCAAAAAAGCAGAAACAGAATGCAAAAGAAAACAATTTGCAAGTGAAAAACACTGTCTTTTACCTCTGTTTCTGGCCCTACACAGGCATAGAATGTCTGACACAAGCGCAAAATGCTTGACACAGGTGCAGAATGTCCTTGACATGGGCACATAATGCTTGACACAGGCGCAGAATGCTTGACATAGGTGCAGAAGTTCCCAGAAAACCCTGCACTACCCTGTTTCTTGGGTTTTTGACCTGCAAATCATCTCAAAAGCACTCAAAAGCATGGTTAGGGGGTTAGATTCACGTCGGGTTCACCAATTAATGTAGCTAGGAAATCATAAATCATCAAAGCAAATATCAATATTAGTAATCTAGCTCAATCACAAAAGCTCAAATGCAATGATCAATCCTAATTACATCCAATAAAGACATGAAAACAAAACATTCAAGATTTGAAAATTAAGCAAACCAAGTGCAGCTTTGAATGTCTCCTTCATGTGGCTCCATTGTCCTTCTTTCTTCTTCAAATAGCTTTGTTGTGGATCTCACCTACTAGTGCATATACATGAAATGAAAGCAAGTAAACAAGATGATTGCTCAAGAATACTCGAAGCCTGATTGATTCGACAAAGTGGTTATTAGATTAGGATTGAAGAAATTCATCCAATTTATAGAAAATTTGGAGAAAAGATCAAATTAGCATGAAGAGATTCAAATGGAAATTGCAAATCAAGAATGTCAATTATGACAAATCATGACAAATTTGCACTTTCTATGCAAAATTGATTGATTGATAATTCATGACAAAATTGATTGATTGTCAATTATGACAAATTATGACAAATTGAAATGTCATTCCCATGAAATTAGGAGAAAAATAGGAGGAAATTGAATCAGAAACTAGGAAAATTAGAAAATTGGAAAATAGGAATTTAAGAAATTAGAAAATGAGGAAATAGGAATTTAGTGATTTAATTAATAATTTTTCATTTATTAAATAATTCACAAAGAGGGAATTTAGAAATTGATGAAAGATTAGGAAATTAAGAATTAGGAGAAATTAGGTAAATCAATTAATAATTTGTCATTTATTAATTAATTCACAAAAAGAGGAATAATTAGTTAGCCAATTAAATTAATCATTTAATTGTGACATGAAGACCTAGGATAAATAAATAAATTATTTAACCTAGAGGGAGAAATGACAAACAGGGTTAAATGAATAAAATCATGAAACCCTAAAAAAATGAATTAGAAATGCAAGGATGACAATTAGGTTTTGACAAAGGATAATTGATATCGTTTCGATTTGATTTTGAATTGATAAATGACCAATGCTGACAAATGATTTGTTTGAGAAATGTGCCAATTGACGAGGAACAATGACTAATTGATCCAAATTGAGAAAGATGACAATTGATGACAAATCGATCGCAAAATGACAAAATTGACAAGAAGACAAGGATCGATGACAAAATCGATCACAAGACGACCAAATTGATGACAAATTGATCAAAAGACAAGAATTGATGACAAATCAATCGCAAGATGACAAGATTGATAAGAGGAAAAAACCCTAATTAGGATTGACGATGTCCAAAATGATGACAAATGAATCATGACTGATATTGTTATCGACAAGACCAAATTTGAAAGCGAGATAAATGAAGAATGCAGAAGAAGGACTTTGACGCTCGCAAATGATAAAGACCAAGTGCAAATCATAGGAGAAATGTTAATACGACGCAAAAACCCTAAAATAAGGCAATGCACAGATGTTAAAGTATGATTCCGCAAGCATTGACCATTTTTAGATGTCTGCATTTTGCCCCTCTTTGAGACAATGTGATTTTAAGCATTGTTTCAAAGAACAATAATGAAAATGCCCCAGACAATAATAATGACATATGCATGCCTCCTCAAGGAATTGGCCGGAAACATGCAAAAAAGAGGCCAATTGATCGATAATAATGATAGGATCTAACGGACTGACAATCAGAGACCAGATGCATGAAGGACAAACAAAAGAAGACACAAAAGACTGCGACCAACATAAGATGGATAGGGTGCACGTCCATCTATGCACTGACAAAGAGCTATAAATGAGGCAAAGAGAGTGAAAATTGCTCATTTGCACTAGCCAAAGAGGAGAATTTGTTGCTCTAGAAAAGGACACTTGCAGAGAGATGGAAAACATTCCAATGGTAGATCACCTCGGAGAATGTGTACGCACATTTAGATGACCGGACGATGCAGGAGCAACGATATGTATCTCAAAAACCCATGTTTTCAATTTTATGAATTTGACTTGCTTGCGAGACATTGCGGGGCCCACAGAAAAGGCAGAAACTAACTTCTGCGCTTGTGTAGGGTGAATCATGTGCTTGTGTAGAGGGACACAGGTGCAGGATATGTGACACAGGCACAGGATACACAACACAGGCACAGTTGTGCCTTGGGAAATCAATTTAGGTCAAAAACAGCATGCAAATGATCCGGAAAGGGGGGATAAGGGTAGGATAGGTCAGAATAGATGAAAAACACCCTAATTTAGACATGAACTAAGGAAATGCAACCCGTAGGAGCAAACCCTAAAATTGACAAAATATGCCCCAATTGTGATGCAGAGTTGACAATATCCATTGATCATGCGAGAGAACCGACCAGACTGCTTCATGTTACGACATAGACTTAGGAGCATGGACAGAGATACACTAGAAGAATTGGGAATATACTATATCACATTCATGCCCAAGATTAGGGCAAACACAGGACTGCTTACCGCATTGGCAGAGTGATGGCATTCAGAGACCTCCTCTTTCCATCTGGCGACTGGAGAGGCGACAGTGACACTAGAGGATGTATGGCGTATCCTCCGCATTCCGATTCATGGAGAGATGGTAGAGTATGACCTAGTGATAGGGAGAGATGAATTGTGCAAATTATTTGAGTGTGATGCAGATGATCTAGATATCGTAGAGAGGGAGATTGGCTGGGAGACCATGGCATCAGAGTATGATCGACGGTATGTGGTGATAGTAGTGGTGATAGCATGTCTACTAGCAGGAGACAGATGAGGACATGGATTCCCTATTGGATGGGGAAGAGTGCTAGAGCAGATGGTGACAGAGGGTACGGTGTATGCATGGGGACCATGTGTACTAGCCATGCTATATTTTTAGTTGCATCAAATAGCATATCAGGGAGTGCAGACTTTGAGCTGTGGAGTCACATTGTTACAGGTATGGGCATTTGAGCACATAGCCATATGTCGACCAATTGTAGAGAGATAGGTATTACCAGACCGACCATATGTGTACTACTATGGGGGAGCACTGAGACAGGGTCCTTTTGGATACATATTGTATTGGCGACACGAGCTAGACAGACTGAGAGAGTTCACATGGAGGCCATATCGTGATTGTGTAGGATGGTCAGATGATAGTGATGAGCTACCGTATTGTAGACAGGAGAGGTACCTGATTGGGAAACTAGTGAATTGCCAAAGAGTGATTGAGATGTACCTACTAGAGAGAGTCAGATGACAGTTTGGAGAGAGGCAGGATGTACCTAGGAGGACTACACACTTTGCCCGATCTCACAGAGAGATGAGTTAGTGGGGGAGTATGATTCAGCCACACATAGCATATGTTGACTTCACACAGCTACAGCAGAGACAGTGGGATTGGAGATTAGATGTGGAGGATGTCGGGATGACAGAGGAGTATGAGAGATGGTTTGCATGATGACGGCAAGTGCCATTGACAGATCCTGATATTCCAGTACCTAGGAGACAGGAGGACTTCCCACTCATAGGAGAGGGGGAGGGAAATGATGAGGATGAGGAGGATGAGGGTGGTGATGAGAATGAGGGGGATGACAAGGATGGAGAGGATGAGGGGGATGACGATTATGAGCTAGGTGCATCCGATCAGGAGTCATTGCAGGATATACCCATAGAGCCGGAGATAGCAAGGATAGAGGAGATGGAGATGTGTAGGGCTACCATAGCGAGTCAGCATGATCATATTGCGACTTTAGAGAGACAGAATGCCATCTTGAGGACAGAGCAGGATCAATTCAGAGCAGAGATAGCCAGACTCATAGCGGCTTGAGATGCAGCAATAGCTTAGGCACAGCAAGAAGAACAGAGAGTCACTGAGTATATCAGGTCGATTAGGGACACCAGTGCACGAGAGATGGCATAGATGTTGGTAGAGACTGGAGAGGAGATACGCCATTGGAGGACACTATATGAGAGTGCAGTTCCACTAGAGCAGAGAGTAGCTTCATATCTGGCACGATCGAGGACAGAGAGCAAGGCACACTCTCGGAGGTCATTGAGCAGCATGGGGGTGAGTGGACCTATGAGACCACCACAGCCAGGACTAGGAGGGACATCATTCGCGAGACATGGAAGGGATGAGGAGGATAGAGGGAGCACCCAGTGATAGAGGCACATGCTCCTTATGATGGATAGATGTAGTGTGACAATATGTAGTCAGCTTGCGGGCCATACTTAGGACAAATAGTCCAATTTTGTACTCCAATATTATGTGGATATATGATATGATATGCATCGATATGATGGGATGCAATATGTTATGACTGATGTTATTTTCCATGTATGGATGACTTATGCACTATTTATGTATTATTGTGGAACATGTATGGATGTATTTTTTATGTGTTTTTTATGCATTTATAATATGAAATGGATAAAATGCTTGATGTGAGGCTTGATGTAATGCAAATGTACTAACCAATGAATGCAGGATGCAGCTTATGTGTGGGGAAAAAATCAGAGCACTAGACCGAACTGACTATCCGAACTGACGGAAGAAATGTTAGTAAGAAGAAATGAGATAGAGGATGGTTAGAGACGAAGAAAAAAACTTGCTTTTAGTAATGCACTTTGTAGGTGAGAACCTTTATTTTATTGTAGCAAAATGGATGCGTAGCATCATGGCATTGAAGGCCAGAGCTGAAATGCAACCCTTTTTGCAAAAGACAGACACATCGCAGACAAATAGCAATCACAACAAAAAAAGAAAGGGGACCATGAACCATCCTAGTCACTCTAAATCACTCAATGACATCATTGAGCAACATAGGAACATGATCAAAGATAAATCAATAAATGATAAGACTCGCTAATTCCAACAAGTCAAACAAACATCTTGATCTTCATTGTCAAAAGTTGAAAGCGTTGATAGGATGATCATACTATCTGGTTTTAGGGAATGTGGTACCCCGTCTAAGACAGAACATAGTCTAGTTTTGAGTATACCACACCCTGTATAAGACCCATGATAGTGTTCCAAGGATGAATGATATTGATGTTGATGTTCGATTGATAAGACAATTTTAATCAGTTTGAATGTCTAGTTTGATTGAAAAAGTTCATCTGTTAATGCATGATTTTATTAAAGCACAATGGTGGAGTGCGTGTCGTTGAAGGGATGCTCAGTGATCTGTCTTATGCACAGAGGGGTTATTTATTTTTGTGTTTTGCTTTTCGAGATTTTACAATTTTTTTGTGTTCATTTTTTCAGGACTTTATTTGACTTTTTAGGGATTTTTTCAAGACATTATTTGATTTTTTTTTTTTTAGAGATTTTTTCAGGACATTTTTCAATTTTTAGAGATTTATTTTAGTGATTGATCATGACAAGGGGAACACACCCAATGCATAGTTGAAAGACATATGTACAAGGAATCGGAGTATGCAAGACAATGATGTTGACCAATCACAGGCCTGGAACAGAACATTGGGCTAGGACAAAGATAGACATGTTAAACCGACCGAGGGAAAGCATAGCTAGAGGTCATGACAGATGACGGAGCAATGATCTTGTTACGCATGGCACCTGATTGCCAGGTTTTCACCATGGTACTTGCCCAAAGTGCCTGTTTACTAGGTTTTCACTAGAGGGCGAATCATTTTTCTTTACTTTTTTGCTCTTTTTCTCTTTTGCTTTTTTTTTTTTTGATTTTTTGTATTGCTTTTTTGGTTTTTTTGTATTTTTTTTTGCTTTTTGCTTTTTTTGTATTTTTTTGCTTTTTGATTTTTTTTGTATTTTTTCAGGATCATACTAGAAGAAGGGCTGATAGAAAATTATGCCCAGTACTTGCGAAGGTGCATGTTGTTGACAGGATCAGACAAAGGTTCACCTTCTGGAGTAGCAAGTTGATATGCCCCTGAGCCATAGGCTGCAGTCACTATGAAAGGCCCAACCCAATTAGGTTCAAACTTACCTTTGATGATGCCAGTAGACTGTGCATTCTTAGGGTTTTCTTTTAAAACCAGATCTCCCACTTCAAAGTGTCACCCTTTGACCTTCTTATTATAAGAGCGACGGAGATGGTTTTGATATGCTTGCAAATGTGTCAGGGTTGTCTGACGTTTCTCATCTAACATTTCAAGCTGGTGCAACCGAGAGACTCTGTGCATCTCATCATCAATCAGATGTTGCAAGGAAACATGCAAGGAAGGAATCTCCACTTCCAAGGGTAAAATGGCTTCCGCACCATACACCAAGGAATAAGGTGTTGCGCCAGTAGGTGTGCGGATAGAAGTGCGATAGGCCCATAGTGTTGGATTCAACAGTACATGCCAATCTTGACCAGCATCATTGACAACCTTTTTCAGGATCTTGATAATGGTTTTATTTGATGCTTCATCTTGACCATTACCCTGTGGATAGTATGGACTGGAGAAACAGTGTTGGATATGAAACTTTTCACAGAGTTCCTTGACATCTTTATTCTTGAAGGGACGACCATTATCTGTGACTATGGCAAGAGGAACCCCATACTGGCATATGATATAATTCAATAGGAATTTTGAAATTTGCACACCAGTGATATAGGTCATGGGGATAGCCTCGATCCATTTTGTAAAATACTCTATGGCTGTAATGATAAACTTGTGTCCATTTGCAGATGTTGGGTGAATCTTGCCAATAAGATCCAATCCCCATTGAGAAAAAGGCCATAGAGAGATGACAGAATGAAGCTCTTGGGCTGGTGCATGAATGTAGTTTCCATGGATCTGGCATTTGTAGCACTTTTTAACAAAATCATGAACATCTTTTTCCAGAGTGGGCCAATAATACCCAGCACGAATCAACTTTTTGGCTAAGCTCAGACCATTGAAATGGCCCCCGCATATACCATCGTGAACCTCGTGTAAAGCCGCTTGTGCTTCATTAGAATCCAAACACCCGAGGAGGGTATGGTCAAAGGAATGATGGTAAAGGGTGTCGACGATGATGACATATGTGGCTGTCTATCGGATGAAGGCTCAACGTTGGTTAGCGGAAAGGTTAGGTGGTAAGGTTTGGGATTTCAAATATTGATATATATCATTGTACCACGGGGAGTTGGGACCAACAAGAATGCACATCACATTTGCTGTCAGAATGTCAAAAGAAGGAACCAGCAACTGTTCGACTAAAAGTTCACATTTGTCCATATTGTGGGGCATATTCAACATGGAAGCAATCATAGCCATCACATCTGCCGACTTGTTTTGCATTCTTGGAACTTGATTGAAATGGATAGCCATGAATTTTGTCTTGAAGAAATCTACCATGTGCTTATAGGGAATAAGCTTGTCATCTTTTGTTTCGTAGTCATCATTCACTTGTCGGATGACTAATTGAGAATCTCCATAGACTTGCAAATGTGTCATATTCCAGTGGACTGCAACTCGGAGTCCTGTGACCAGTGCTTCATACTCTGCAATGTTATTGGTACAATGAAAACTGATTCTATAGGACTTAGGAATAGCATCACCTTGAGGGGTGACAAACAAGATGCTTGCTCTGGACCCGAACTTGGTATGGGATCCATCAAAGTATAGCTTCCATTCATTAGAAGATGTGAGAGCAAAGACTAATTCATCTAGAAAATCGGTCAACATGGGATGATCATCATAAATAGGAGCTTATGCAAGTTGATCGGCTATGACTTGTCCTTTTATCACCTTTTGCTCCATATACTAAATATCAAATTCACTGAGGATCATAACCCACTTTGCTAGGCGACCCATCAAAGTTGCTCTGCTAAGCAAGTATTTTAGGGGATCAATTTTTGCAACCAGCAATGTTTGGTGATTTAACATATAGTGTCAGAGCTTCTGTGTTTCAAATACCACTGCTAAGCATGCCCTTTCAATAGTTGAATAATTCAGCTCATAGCCTACTAGTGTCTAGCTAATATAATAAATAGCTCGCTCTTTTCTGTTCTCATCCTGTTGGGCCAAGAGAACTCCTAGTGTCGTTTCAGTTGCAGAAATATACAATATAAATGGCTTTCCTTCTATAGGAGGCATTAGAATAGGCGGCGACAACAAATAGTCCTTAAGAGCTTGGAATGCTAATTGGCATTGCTCAGTCCAGTTAAAAATGACACCTTTATGCAATAGATGCTGGAATGGATGACATTTGTCAGCCAACTGAGCTATGAAGCGGCGGATTGACTGTAGCTTTCCTTGCAGACTTCTTAGTTGACGGAGATTAGCAGGAGGAGGCATATCCATTATTGCTTTAACCTTGGCAGGGTCGACTTCAATGCCTCTATGAGAAACAATGTACCCTAGTAATTTGCCAGCTGTGACACCAAAGACACACTTCTTTGGATTGAGTCTGAGCTTGTAGGTTTCCATTTAGTCAAATATTGGGCCCAGGATGGCTAAATGACTATCTCTTGTGACAAATTTGCATAATAGGTCATCAACATAGTCCTCCATCAAAGTATGCATGAAATCATGAAAAATTGTCGTCATCGCTCTTTGATATGTTGCGCCTGCATTTTTAAGACCGAAGGGCATCACATTCTAATAGTAGGTACCCCAAGCACATGTGAATGCAGTCTTATGTTGGTCTTCAGGAGCAATGTGAATTTGGTTATAGCCAGAGAAACCATCCATCAATGAGAGCATCTCATATCCAGCAGTCATGTCAACTATGATGTCGATATTTGGCAATGGAAAATCATCTTTAGGGCATGCTTTATTGAGATCCCTAAAATCTGTACAGATTCTGATGCCCCTAGTTACTTTGCTAATTGGTACCAAATTTGAAATCCAGTCTGCATAATCGATGGGTCTGATAAAGCCCACATCCAGTAATTTATTTAGTTCTACCTTGACCAAAAGAGCCACCTGGGGATGCATCTTTCTAAGTTTCTATTTGACAGGCTTGGCATTTGCTTTTAATGGCAAATGATGAAGGACTAATTCTGGATCGAGGCCAGGCATATCTGCATAGGACCATGCAAAGCTGATCTTCTTCTCAAGAAAGAAATTGAAAAAATCTATCTTTTCCTGTTTTGATAGAGAAGCAACAAAATGAATGACCTTAGGGTTGTCAGGTGTACCCAAATTGATTTTCTCAGTCATTTCCACAAGCAATGTTGATTTATCCTGACTTGATAGGGGTATGTCCACTCTTCCACCTTTGGGCGCCTTAGAGAGGTTTTCACCCGCAGGTACATCTTTTATTTTTACTTTTGCATGATCAGAGAGTGCCTTACAGTTTTCACTCAAAGATGTATTCTTTTGATTTTTGATTTTTTCTTTTCTTTTTTCATTTTGATGACTGGAAGATGGAGTTGACTCCCCAAAATATGTCATGGAATCTAGGTCAATAGCAAATCCTACCTTATGATCACCTTGCGGTATGCCTTCCCATAGTCCAAGGAATTCTACAATTGCTTCGTCATTTTGAAAACAATACAATGTGAGTGGTTCGTGTTGGTCATGTTGGATAAGCTGGGGATAGACGAGGGGCATGTCATCATCAGTTTTAAGGAGAGAGAGGATTGAGATGGTAAAGATGTAAACATCTGTGGTATCATTGTCTGAACTACTTGTATCTGATTCAGAGCTTGGATCCCAGAATGACTCTATCCAAGCATTAGGACATGTTTTAGGAAGAGGAGTGATTTCATGTTTGTCTTCCATAGGCAAATTGTCAAGGTCAAGGAAAATATTGTCAAGGTTATAGGAGCTAGAAGAAAAGGAACTCCACTCCCATTCATTGGAATCAATTTTGGGTCGGGTATCCTCAGGTGTTATTTCATCATCAGAGTCATGCCCTTTTCCACATGTGGTCACTTTGGTAGATGAGGATCCAATTTGCAATGGTACAAAATCTAACCCTAAAGTTGGAGGTCGCATCTTGGGTATAACAGGTTCTAGTCTTCCATTGTTGTTTAGGCCTAAGCCACTGCAGCCATCATATCCTTTCTTTTGCAGCATAGTAAATCCTTTGCCATATCGTTCCACTAGCAACTTGACAGGTGGGGTCTCAGTTGGATCCTTATAAAGCCAATCTATGACATCATCATCTAAAGTTTCTTTGTCAAGTTCACCCCATCTTGTAAATGTAGTGGGAGGCTGATATTGAATAACCACCTTAGGTTCCTTTTGCAACAAATGCAGTTTGCCATATGATTTTGGAGATATTGGTAAATTCTCGATGAGGAATGTTTGATCCATTGAATATTCTCTGCATCCTTGGTCCTGTATCTTTAATTTTCCTTTGACAGCATCTAACAATTCATTAGGATCCACATAACTATGTGATTTGGCCTCTCTATTGACGGGGACTTGCTGCTGAGGGGTATCTTTCAGAGTAGCACAAAATTGAAATGGATTAGGATCTCCTAGAATTGTTATCTCAGTTCCATTGTAAGGATATTTTAAACATTGATGATAGGTGGATGGAACTACTTTCATTGCATGGATCCATGGATGGCCAAGAATCATATTGTAAGGGAGATCAAGGTCTAAGACCTGCAAGAAAGTGTTCTCTGTCACTGGACTGACTCTGATAGGCAATGTAATTATCCCTTTGGATGGGCGCTCAGCATCATCATATGCTTTGATTGTTATTCTTTTGGAAGCATCAATGTCATTTTCTGTATAACCAAGGCCAATGACCACTCTCAAGGTACAAATATTAAGACCCACTTTGCCAGCTATCAAGACTCGTCGGATTTTGCAATTATGGACAAAGACTTCTAGGTGTAAAGGATCATTATGAGGGAGTTTATCAGGTGAGATATCATTATCAGAAAATGTGACATTTTGGGAAACAGCTAGATGTCCAATTCGGGCTTGAAATTGGTCAACATCAATGTCTGTCGAGACAGTGGATTCAACTAAAGCTTTATGTAGGACTGCACGATGCATGGGGGACATTTTGAACAACTCAAGGATTGATATTTGTGTAGGTGTCTTTCCTAGATGATCCAAGAGATTATACTGACTTGTAGGAGTTGGTTTGGGAGGAGCTACAGGAGCTCCTTTCAGGACTATTTTGGACTGACGAGTGGTAACGGCGCAAGAGGGATCTTGTCCCTTTATTCTTATGGTGGAAACACACTCATTTGATGTTTGGAAACAATTGATTACATTGTTATAACCAGTATTTGCATAATTTGTTGTTTGGGTAGAGTTTGAAGAAGATGCCTTACCCTTGTCATGATCAAGCAAAGGAGTTTTGAAAATGGTATGATCAGTGTTAGAGGTCGCGTTGGGTGGATCTACCTCAATTACTCCCTGCTCTAACAAGTCTTGAATCATATGTTTCAATTGAAAACATGATGCAGTTTTATGTCCTTTTGACCGATGATACTCACAGTATGCATTATCATTCCACCGATGCGGTTTTACCACTGGTTCTGCCTTGATATCTGGTAGCTTAATAAATTTTTCTTGTATTAATTGTTTCATTACTGATTCAATAGGCTCTCCCAATGGTGTAAATTGTCGAGGAGGCCCATCCCTCGATCGGAAAGGTTTGCGTTGTTGGTTTTGTTGCTGGCCTTGTTGTTGGTATTGTGGTTGTTGAGTAACATTGCTCACTGGTGTTTGATTTTGTGCCATCGTTGACATATTAGGAACACTCAATTTCTTGATTGTGAATGGGGGTTGATTTGCATTCACTGCTCTTGCATCAACAACTCCATCATTAGTGGCATTCTTGTTCTTATACCAAAATCTATTTCTGTCCCCTGAATTGTTCGTGTTGTCACTGTCTTTGTTAAGCTTAATAATTCCCTTGGCTACAAGAGCAGTTTCAATGTTCATCCCTTTCTTAATGAGTTTCTCTATGGTACTAGAAATTTTCAATTTTAGTTCATACATCATTTCTGGGACCAAATTTTGGATAAATAGATTTACTTGTTCTTCAGGTATATCTAGGGAAGAACGACTATACAAGCTTCGCCATCGTTGCAAGAAAGTCACTAACGGCTCACCTTGCTTTTGCTTGGTGTTGCATAAATTTGACATGGTCACGTCACTATCGATGTTGAATGCAAAGTGAGATATAAACTTTTGAGCCAATTTGGACCAAGTCTTTATATTTCCTGGCAAATGCGAATACCAATCCATGGCTTGTCTCATGAGACTTCATGCAAATAAGCGCATTAAATATATCTCCTCATAGCTCACTTCAGTACATGCCATGAAAAATGCTTGAATGTGATCTTTTGGATTGCCATTCCCTTTATATTTCTTAAAATTAGGTGCTTCAAAATGCTTAGGGAATGGAGGCATGTATAAGCTCTTGTCAAATGGATTAGGACATAAATCTTGATCTGTATACAACTTCTTTGTTCCTTTAGTTTCTAATGCGTCAACTTGTCGTTGCAACTTCTCAAGCTATTGTGCAATTGTATCAGATTTTGGAGGTCCATCATTAATCCCAATAGGCACTCTTTGTCGATACATCATGTTTTCAATCGGTTGTTGATGCTCTGAAATGGCCATTTTTGGTGTCTCCAGCATATAATGTTCTTGGTAGATCTCTTGTTGTTGTGGTTGTGCCATGCCTTGATATTGACCTTGTTGATGTGCTTCTTGTAGCCTAGGTTGATATTGCAATTGAGGATGTTGTTGATATTGCACAGGCGCCAATTGCGGTTGTGAAGTATGATAGCTTGTTTTCCTTGGCATATATTGAGGCACATGTTGTTGTTGATGCTGACAAATCAGAATTTTCTGACTTTGTGCCAATTGTTGTCGTGGTGTATATCCCATCATTTGTAAAAAACTTTGCTTGGGTGGTTTTTGTTGTTTCTCCTTAAGATGGGGTATGGCACTTGCATTAACTTGTTGTGCTATTTGTCAAATCCACTGTGATGATTGCAAGTTTGCATTAACTTGTAATGGGGCAGAAGGTGCTGCAATTTGTTGTTGAATGCGATATTGTTGTTGTTGTACATTGCTTGTTTGCACATTCGATTGTACCTTTTGTGTATTACTCAATTGTTGCAACAATTGTTGTTGGTGCAAACCACTATCCGTAGCTCTTTGTGTCGCCATTATCGAAGGATCTGTCACAATAGTGTTTGGCAAATATATTGAGCTTAATGGGACATAAGAACTTTGTTGCATCATGGAATTGCTTTGGACATTGGTGATATCAGGCATCCCAGTCGTGAAGCTTTCTTGCATCTTAGATTTTGATCCAATTGTATGCATGTAAAGAACCACTTCTTGTTGAGGGATAGCTGTCAATATTTGCGTGGTCTTCATTTGATCTTGTGTTACAGGTGTTGTGTTGAATAATGGATTATTTATTGTCTCAAATGGTGACTTTTGAGGAATAGTCACTGTCAATGCCTTTGAAGCACGTTTACTCATCAAAGTAGGTTGAGTTTCTTCTTGCATATTTTCTTCATTTGGATGCAGAGAGAAAATTAACAGCTCATCGCCTTGTTGTTTTTGCACATTGACTTGCTCACTTGAGGAGGTCACATTACTCATCATGTTAAGATATTTTTGTGGGAACATCTTAAAGACCTTGTTCAAGAATTTATCCATCTTTCTTGTCAACTTTGGATCTTGAAGAAACATATCAACATCATCAGAAGCATCAGAATCTGATGAAGAATCTGGTTGGACATTTGGATTTGCCTACTGTTGAATGCCTTGATCTGAACCAAATCCTTGTGAAAGAGTTTGTTCCTCATGTAACATTTGAATTTCATGTTGCAGGTTTGGTTGATCCCAATTGAAAGGTGCATTTCCTCTTGGAGTTGGTGGAACACTCCCATGTCCTAGTTTCATAGGTACAAACACTAGTTCATATAAGGGAGGTGGTCCAAGTTGAACCATTCCATATGGTGGTAGTGATGTGTTTGATAATCCTTCAATTTGCACTATTTGACTAGTTTGAAACTGTGAATTTGATATGTTGTCAATGGGTTGATACGTTGGTTCACCCATCTTTTTAGATTTTGATCTTGTCTCAACAGGCATGTCACTTATGCAAATGCAATATTTTGGAAATTTTCAAGGACAATATATGATATGCAACTAAATGAATGAGAATGCAATCTATCGCAAGAATGCAACCTATGTTTTTGGTTGTTTTTCAAGATTTTGACAAAATTTTTGGAATGCAAATCTAAAAGAGACCCTTAGGAAATTGAAATGATGTCTAGACCTCAAAGGACAAAAGGACCAAGTGACAAAAAGGACAAATGACAATGTCTCCCCTATATGCTTGGATACTAAGCTAGGTTTGACCAAATGACAATAATGACAAAAAGAGAAAAGGTTTGATAAGGTCTAGACTTCCTAACAATGACTTAGGGTTTATCAAAGATTTGGATTACTCAAGTATGAAAAAACCTAGTTTTGACACTATATGCAAAGGGACAATTACTATGCAAATAACCCTAATATGATATGATAATGACCTAAACTTAATGAAGAGACCTAGGGTATGCAAATATGAATGTATGACAATGGTATTACCCTAATGCAAGAGGACACATGCAAATGGATGACCCTTATTGATATGCAAAGGAGTATGACCTAGGTGAAACCTAACCTTGGTGCTTGACAATGACTTTGCAAAATGAAAACCTAGGATGAACCTAAATCCAAGTGACATGAATGTTGAGACAAGATTTTTGAACAATGTTTGACAACCATGTTTGAAGGTGTTTTGAACTTCGTTGGATGAAATATTCTCGTGTTTAACCTTGTTTTCAATCAATTTGACTTGTTTTTGAAATGAGATGCAATTCAACTTTTGAAAAACAAAGAAGACAAGATATTTCAACTTAGACTCAAGACAATCATGCTCATTAACACATTTCTTATGGTAGGCAAGGACATTAGGTACTTGAGAGGTAGACTCATTATGAGATTCAAGGAGAATACATAGATGCTTGACCCCATGGGCTCCCCTCCACGGCACTCACTTCTCAGGGCAGCCAAGCATCAGTCTCCATGGAAATCTCCCCATGGCGAACTTAGTATCTCTTCCAAGTATCCAAACTTGTCCTTCTCAAGCAACTAGAAGGATTTTTGGCCTCTAAATACAAGGTGTTTAGTAAGGATTTCTGTTAAGCATTACTCCTTGATGTCATGCAAGCGTGATTGAGACATTAAGCCCATCAAGATACCAAACAAATGTAGTCGCGCAAGCACGATTTAGACCGTGAGGTCCTACTTAGATGTTGATATGAGAAAGAGTTCAAGGGTCATCCCTTCCCAAGTAACTGCGATTCCCACGTAACCCTTCCTTCAAAGCTTTTGCCCATCAGGTATTCGTTTATAGTGAGTTAGAATGCCAAGGTATTCTAGCCATACTCACTTTGGGTCATTCCCTTCTCACGATTATCACTTGCTTGGAAAAGAAAATGGTCAGGAAGGCAGGCCCTCTAAAGGTGACACACAATCAAAAACATGAGCATGGTATTGAAGATCTGGATTTTTGATCACCCTAAGAAGGATGAGAGCATACTCTCCTACTCCAATGTCAAACTCAACAATCAAAGCAAACATAGATTCATTCCATCCTATTTAGAAATCATACTAGGTGTCTAAACATTAATTGCAAACACAAAGTTTAGTTGTAGTCCAAGGCAACCTGCAAAACCCAAGTTAGAAGTTTGATATGTTTAGTCTTTGACTATCGAACCTGCATAAAATGTGTTAGTAGTTTCATTTGTTGCCTTTTTCATGCATATGCCAAGGTTCTGCACAGAGAATTAGTACCAACAAAACCAAAAAAGCAGAAACAGAATGCAAAAGAAAACAATTTGCAAGTGAAAAACACTATCTTTTATCTCTGTTTCTGGCCCTACACAGGTGCAGAATGTCTGACACAGGCACGCAAAATGCTTGACACAGGTGCAGAATGTCCTTGACATGGGTGCAGAATGCTTGACACAGGCGCAGAATGCTTGACACAGGCGCAGAAGTTCCCAGAAAACCTTGCACTACCCTGTTTCTTGGGTTTTTGACCTGCAAATCATCTCAAAAGCACTCAAAAGCATGGTTAGGGGGTTAGATTCACGTCGGGCTCACCAATTAATGTAGCTAGGAAATCGGAAATCATCAAAGCAAATATCAATATTAGTAATCTAGCTCAATCACAAAAGATCAAATGCAATGATCAATCCTAATTACATCCAATAAAGACATGAAAACAAAACATTCAAGATTTGAAAATTAAGCAAACCAAGTGCAGCTTTGAATGTCTCCTTCATGTGGCTCCATTGTCCTTCTTTCTTCTTCAAATAGCTTTGCTGTGGATCTCACCTACTAGTGCATATACATGAGATGAAAGCAAGTAGACAAGATGATTGCTCAGGAATACTCGAAGCGTGATTGATTCAACAAAGTGGTTATTAGATTAGGATTGAAGAAATTCATCCAATTTATAGAAAATTTGGAGAAAAGATCAAATTAGCATGAAGAGATTCAAATGGAAATTGCAAATCAAGAATGTCAATTATGACAAATTATGACAGATTTGCACTTTCTATGCAAAATTGATTGATTGATAATTCATGACAAAATTATGACAACTTTTTATGTCAAAATTGATTGATTGTCAATTATGACAAATTATGACAAATTGAAATGTCATTCCCATGAAATTAGGAGAAAAATAGGAGGAAATTGAATTAGAAATTAGGAAAATTAGAAAATTGGAAAATAGGAATTTAAGAAATTAGAAAATGAGGAAATAGGAATTTAGTGAATTAATTAATAATTTTTCATTTATTAATTAATTCACAAAGAGGGAATTTAGAAATTGATGAAAGATTAGGAAATTAAGAATTAGGAGAAATTAAGTAAATCAATTAATAATTTGTCATTTATTAATTAATTCACAAAAAGAGGAATAATTAGTTAGCCAATTAAATTAATCATTTAATTGTGACACGAAGACCTAGGATAAATAAATAAATTATTTAACCTAGAGGGAGAAATGACAAACAGGGTTAAATGAATAAAATCATGAAACCCTAAAAAAATGAATTAGAAATGCAAGGATGACAATTAGGTCTTGACAAAGGATAATTGATATCGTTTCGATTTGATTTTGAATTGATAAATGACCAATGCTGACAAATGATTTGATTGAGAAATGTGCCAATTGATGAGGAACAATGACTAATTGATCCAAATTGAGAAAGATGACGATTGATGACAAATCGATTGTAAAATGACAAAATTGACAAGAAGACAAGGATCGATGACAAAATCGATCACAAGACGATGAAATTGATGACAAATTGATCAAAAGACAAGAATTGATGACAAATCAATCGCAAGATGATAGGATTGATAAGAGGACAAAACCCTAATTAGGATTGACGATGTCCAAAATGATGACAAATGAATCATGACTGATATTGTTATCGACAAGACCAAATTCGAAAGCGAGATAAATGAAGAATGCAGAAGAAGGACTTCGACACTCGTAAATGATAAAGACCAAGTGCGAATCATAGGAGAAATGTTAATACGATGCAAAAATCCTAAAATAAGGCAATGCGCAAATGTTAAAGTATGATTCCGCAAGCATTGACCATTTTTAGACGTCTACAACCCTATAGTAGATGAAGCATAGGATGTGATGCATATTTTGCATTCAAAAAATGTTATACTGTTGAAAGTTATGAGTGTTTCTCAATCAGTCTATCAATAAGGACTATTGTCATAATTCAATTAGAAAATAAATAATAATTATTTATTAAATTTGAAATAAGACAAGCCTTATATTGTTGAAAAGGTAGGAACATCGTTAAAAAACCCTTTTCGTTTAATCAATTCTGGCTACAAAAAAATTTGTTAGCCACTAGTGTAAAATTTGGAAAATCAAGGAAACTGAAAAACATGTTTTTTCAGTTGACTTTCCAGGCTTGTCACTTCCAAGCCGAATCCCAAAGCATTCCTGAGCCAAAATTTCAAATTTTAAATTTGTACAACAAAAATCGGATATCCTATAACCGATAAAATCGGATATCTGGTACAATCGGATATCTGATTATATTGGATATCTGATTTTAATAAGTAAATTCACTAACTAAATTTGCACATAATTAATCTATTGTTTATTAATATATTAATATATAATATTTTAATATATAAATTTATAAATAAATTAGTATATGATATTAGGGAGAGGTGGGAGTGGGGCGGAGAGAGAGATAGAGATTAGGAGAGAGAGAGAGAGAGAGGGAGAGGGAGACAGAGAGATGGGGAGGGGGAAGGGAGAGAGAGATAGAGAGATTAGGGGAGAGGGAGAGGGAGAGACAGAGACACAAAGAGAGACAGAGAGAGACAGAGAAAGAGATAGAGACAGAGACAGAGACAAAGACAGAGACAGAGATGGGGAGGGGGGGAGAGAGAGAGATATGGGGAGGGGGAAAGGAGAGAGATGGAGATATTAGGGGAGAGGGAGAGATATATTATGGGTCCTATGGTATCCTAAGGGGTCATATTGTGTTCTATGACCCCTTTGGACACCATATAATGCCTTAAGACACCAAATTGTGTTGTTATGGGTCATATTATATTCTAAGGGGTCATATTGTGTCATATGACCCCTTTAAGACACCATATGACCCCTTAGGACACAATATGACCCTTTACGACTCTATGCAGTATTGTTATGGGTTATATGACCCTTTCTGACACCATATGGTGTCGTTAGGGATCATATGGTGTCCTAAGGGGTCATGGGACACAATATGAACCCTTTAAGAAACCATATGACCCCTTAGGACACAATATGACCCTTTATGATTGTAGACGATGTTGTTATGGGTCATATGACCCCTTATGACACTATATGGTGTCATTAGGGGTCATGTGGTCTCCTAAGGGGTTATGGGACACCATATGACACCTAAGGACAACATATGACCGCTTATGACACCATTTGGTGTCGTTTTGGTGTCATTAGGGGTCGTATGGTGTCCTAAGGGGTCATGGGACACCATATGACCTCTAAGGACAACATACGACCCATTATGACACCATATTAGGCTTTTATGGGTCCTATGGTGTCCCAAGGGGTCATATTGTGTCCTACGACCCCTTAGGACACCATATGACCCCTTAAGACACCAAATTGTGTTATTATGGGTCATATTGTGTCCTAAGGGGTCATATTGTGTCATATGACCCCTTTAAGACATCATATGACCCTTTAGGACATACTATGACCCTTTACAAATCTACATGGTGTTGTTATGGGCCATGTGACCCCTTAAAACACCAAATTGTGTCGTTATGGGTCATATGGTGTCTTAAGGGGTCATGGGACACCATATGACCCCTAAGGACAACATACGACCCCTTATGACACCATATTGGGTTGTTATGGCTCCTATGGTGTCCTAACGGGTCATATTATGTCCTACGACCCCTTAGGACACCATATGACCCCTTAAGAAACCAAAATTTATCATTATGGTACATATTGTGTCCTAAGGGGTCATGGGACACCATATGACCCCTAAGGACAACATACAACCCCTTATGACACCATATTGGGTTGTTATGGGTCCTATTGTGTCCTAAGGGGTCATATTGTGTTCTACAACCCCTTAGGACACCACACGACCCCTTAAGACACCAAATTATATTGTTATGGGTCATATTGTGTCCTAAGGAATCATGGGACACCATATGACCCCTAAGGACAACATACAATCCCTTATGACACCATATTGGGTTGTTATGAGTCATATGGTGCCCTGAAGGGTCATATTGTGTCCGACAACCCCTTAAGATACCATATGATTCCTTAAGACACCAAATTGTGTCGTTATGGGTCATATTGTGTCCTAAGGGGTCATATTGTGTCCTACAATGCCTTAGGACACCATATGACCCCTTAAGACACCAAATTGTGTTATTATGGGTAATATAAGGACAACATACGACCCTATGACACCATATTGGATCGTTATGGGTCCTATGGTGTCCTAAGGGGTCATATTGTATCATACGAAACCTTATCACTCCATATGACCCCTTAAGACACCAAATTGTGTCGTTATGGGTCATATTGTTTCCTAAGGGGTCATGGGACACCATATGACTCCTAAGGACAACATACGACCCCTTATGACACCATATTGGGTCGTTATGAGTCATATGGTGTCCTTGTTGGTATTATGGATGACTTCATCATGTGTTGCATTGGTTTTGTCATAGATGTCAACACTTATCTTTTTGGAGGTCTACATTATTGATTTGGCACTCTGGTTATATTGGTTTGTTGTTGAACCGACACATTGTGGTCCTGGTATGGATATTAGCTTATGCACAGTCACTGGTATATGTTTCACTGGTAGCTCAGGAAGTTGATGATGACTTTTTATCATCTGGAGATCATTTGGTTCTATCAAAGACATGGATTGGATGTTTATATTTGGTGTTTTTCTTATTAGTTTGATCAGGTTCACAAATTTTCCTTTACTAGTAGATAGGTCTTGGTTATGGGCCGGTACAAGATATCATGTTCGAGATCAGCACGACACGTTTTGGAAATGGTTTATTGATTGGATAATGTGTAAATGTATTGAGGTCAACATATTGTATTGCATCAAGACTTATTTTGTAAATATAATATCTTTAGGGAGTCGACCTAATCATGAGGTCTTAGGTTTTGTATAAATAATTGTAAGATCTTATCAGGAAGACATATGAGTGTATGTGTGAGTGTGCGCAAATATTAAAGATCATTGTGAAGAGAAAAAATAAGCAAATCCTTGTGTGAACCACGCAGATATTATCTAAAGGTTGAAGGAAAGGTTATGAAGGTGTTTGGTACTCATGGTCAGAGCTTAAACCGGTACTGAATCCAGCATTGTAGATGCTATACTGAAGCCATACATTGTTATTGGATTTAACCATCCAATTGTAGTCAGTGTGACTCCTATTTTGTGATTGAGCAGGGAGATCTAGGTGGTTGGCCTTTCTGCATGTGCACACCCCATTATTGTATTCACTTACTATCTACAGTAGTATCATCTGATTGTGGGTAAGGTTTCCCACCATGTTTTTTTCCCTTACAGGGTTTCCATGTCAAAATCTTTGTGTCATGTGTTGTGGATGTGTTTTTCTTTTTGTTTCATGCATTAAATTGTACTGATATTGCTATAACTGTTAATTTGTTTTACCGGCACTGATTTTTAAGTTGAATTTTGGGTTATAATTTATTGACAACTGATTTAGCCCCCCCTCTCAATTGTCCTTCCCGGTTCCTAACAATTGGTATCAAAGCCTAGTCCTCTTTTTGCAGAAGCCTAACATCTTGAGGAGATCATATGGCAGCAAATATCTTCAAGAAGGACAGTCCCAAACTTGATGGAACTAACTATGGTATATGGAAGATCAGAATGGAAACACGTCTGAACTGCATTGGAGGAGATATATGGGATGTTACAAAGAATAGGTATGTTGCTTCTACTATGAATAACCCTAATCCATTGACCTTGGCTAAAGACTTGGAGAATGATTTCAAAGCAAGAGAACCACTTCTAAGCGCATTATCAGATCAAAAAATCATGGGATTATCAGATAGATCTACTGCAAAAGCTATTTGGAATAAACTAGAAATGTTGAATGAAGGAGATTACAATATCAAAATTGCAAAATTGGAATGTTACCGGGTCAGGTATGAAAATTTAAAAATGGAAGAGGATGAAAGAATTTCTGCATTTATGGAAAGATTTAATGAAATTGTTTTAGGAATACAATGTTGTGGAGGATCTTTAAGTGAAGATGAAATTGTTTAAGAGCTTTGCCACCGGCTTACAAAATGAAAGTGACAGCTATTAATGAGTTGAGAACAATGCCTAATACATCAGTATCTAGAGATACTTTGGTTGGAAAACTTTCAGCATTTGAGCTTGAACAATTTGCTCATGTTGCTACAGTCAAGACTGATACAGCCTTCAAAGAATCATCATCTAACAAATCTGATTGGAAAGAACTTTATGTAAAAGAACTTGAATAAATTGAAGCACTATTTGCAAGGAAGATGCCTAAAGGTCCAGCAAGAAGTAACTATGAAGCTAAAGAACCTTTCAAATGATTTTAATTGCAATAAAGTTGGTCATATGGCATCTAGGTGTGCTGATAGACATTCAAGACTAAGAGAGGAGGCAAAAACAACATATAAACCTAGCCCTGAATATCAAAGATACAGATTGAAGAAAAACAAAGATAAGTCATGTTACTATGTAGATGAAGGTGTTATAGATGACTCTGATGAAGATCCAACAAATAGTGGATGGGCATTTGTTGCAATAAAAGAAGATCAACCAACACCTATTGTCAAACTGATAGAGTAGGAATTAGCAGCAAAAATTGAAGAAAAGGATGAATGGATCATTGATAGTGGTTGCTCACATGATATGACTAGTGATAAAAGAAAATTCTTATCATTTCAAGAATGTCACGGAGATCTAGTAAGATTTGGAGATGACAAAGCTTGTTTAATCAAAGGAAGAGGCACTATATCTTTGGATGGTAAGCACAATAATGAAAATGTTTATTATGTTGAAGGTTTAAAGAATAATATTTTGAGTGTTGGTCAGGTAGTGGAAAAAGGATTTCAACTACAATTCAAGAATGGAAAATGCAAAATTATGAACAGAATTGGATTGGAGATTGCAACCGGTAATCAGACTAAAGGTAATATCTTTCATTTGAATACCAATGATAAGACATGTTTTTTTGCTCAGATTGATGAAAGTTGGTTATGACATAAAAGACTCTACCATGTGAAATTTGATTGCATTGTAAAGATCAGTTCAACCAAGGCAGTAAGGGATTTACCTAAGATTCTGAAACCTCATAATCCGGTATGTAAGGAATGTCAAATGGGAAAGCAAGTTAGAACAACATCTAAGAGAAATTCTGATAAATCCAATAATATTCTTGATTTAATTCATATTGATTTATATGGTCCAGCAAGAACAAGGAGTCTTCAGGGTGATAGATACTTTGTGCTAATAATTGATGATTATTATAGAATGTGTTGGGTCACTTTCCTTAGGGAGAAATCAAAAGCTTTTGGGAGAGTCAAGATATACAAGGCAATGGTAGAGAATGAAACTGACAAGAAAATCAAATGTTTGAGATCCAATCAAGGAGGAGAATGTACATCTAGGTAATTCAATGCATACTGTGAAGAGAATGGAATCAAAAGACAACTATCAACACCCTGGACACCCCAGCAGATTGGAGTTGTGGAAAGGAAGAATAGAAGTATACTGGATGCAGCAAGAACCATGATGATGGAAGAAAATCTACCTCATATGTACTGGAGAGAAGAAGTGAATACATCGGTCTATACTTTCAATAGAGTTCACATCAAAGGTGAAACCGGTAAGACCCCTTATGAACTATGGTTTGGTCATATTCCTACTCTTAAATATTTCAGAATATTTAGTAGCAAATGCTATATTAGGAGAGATGAGTCTATTGGAAAATTTGATCTTAGAAGTGATGAAGGAATATTTCTTGGTTATTCAACTAGAAGCAATGCATATAGATGTTATAATAAAAGACTGGAGAAAATCATTGAAAGTACTAATGTGAAGATAGATGAACATTTTAGAGGAGAATCGAGATCTATAGGTTATGAACCGGAAGTAGAAATGATTATAAATTAACCGACACACATTGCACCGAAACATAATGAAGAACCAGTCACACCGCCATCACCAGAAAACTCAACTGTGACTAAAGAACAACAACCTGTAAGTGGAAAACAGAATAAAACCAAGTATGTGAGATTGAATCATTTAGAAAATCAGATAATTGGAAATAAAAATCAAGGTGTTATGACAAGAGGAATATTGGCAAATGAAGAGGTGTGTTTAATTTCTTAAGTTGAACCAGCATCAGTCATTAAAGCATGTCAAGTTAAACATTGGATAAAAGCAATGGAAGATGAATTAGAATAGATTGAAAAGAATAATACTTGGACATTAGGTCCTTGGCCTAAACACAAAAATGTAATTGGAACTAAATGGGTATTTAGAAATAAACTTAATGAAGATGGTGAATTAATCAGAAAAAAAGAAAGATTAGTTTATGAAGGTTATTCTCAGAAATAAGGAATTGATTATAATGAAACCTTTGCATCGGTAGCCAGAATTGAAGCAGTAAGACTATTTCTTGTATTGCAGCTCACAAAAACTATAAATTTTATCAGATGGATGTAAAATGTGCATTTTTGAATGGAGATCTTGAAGAAGAAGTTTACATTGAACAGCCTGATGTATTTTCATTAACAGATAAGGATATGGTTTGTAGATTAAGGAAAGCTTTATATGGATTGAAGCATGCTCCCAGAGCTTAGTATGCTAGACTGCATAAATATCTTCTAAAGCTTGGATACACAAAAGGTAATGCTGACAATAATTTGTATTACAAAATCACCAATGATGAGATTTTGGTTATTGAAGTACTTGTGGATGATATCATTTTTGGAGGAGAAGAAGGGTTATGTAAAGACTTTGCTAACAAGATGCAGGAAGAATTTGAAATGTCCATGATTGGAGAGATAAAAAAATTTATAGGTTTGCAGATTTCTCAAACAGATAAAGGTATAATCATATGTAAGCACTCCTATGACTACAACTGATAAATTGACATCAAAGGATTATTCAGCTCCTATAAATCCGACAAGGTACAAATCTATGATTGGAGGGTCATTGTATTTGACACAAACCATACCTAATATAATGAATGTAGTGTGTATTGTTTCAAGATTTCAAAGCAATCCTAAAGAAAATCATGAAACTACAGTAAAAAAGATTTTCTGGTACCTACAAGGCACAACAAATCTTGGTTTATGGTATCCTAAGGATGACAATTTTGAGTTATGTGCATATACAAATGCAAATTGGGCAAGAGATGTGGATGACAGAAAGAGTGCCACTAGCAATGCATTCTTTCTTGGCAGAAGATTAATTTCATGGATCAACAAGAAGCGGACTTGTACATCATTATCTACAACAGAAGCAAAATATGTTGCAGCAGCAACTAATTGCACTTAGGTATTATGGATCAAGCAAATGTTGAAGGATATCAAGATAAAATGCAAAGAATCGGTAATTATTTACTGTGATAATTCAACGGCAATAGATATATCAAAGCATTCGGTATTTCACTCTAAAATAAAGCATGTTTCTATTAAGTATAATTTTCTGAAAGAAAATGTTGAAGCAAATGAAGTGAGATTGGTTTATGTGAATACTAAAGAGAAAATTGCAAATATTTTTACAAAGCCTTTGCCTAAGGAAACATTTGAATATCCCAGAGAGAAGCTTGGGGTAATCACCCCTCCGGCAGAGACTTGAATGATGAAGATTGACATCAAACCAGTAGGGACTAACAAAAAAATCATTTTCCGATTTTGATGAAGGAGAGCTACTACTCAGGGGGAGTAGTTAGTTGTATGTTCTAATTTTGATTTTTAACTACTTCGGCATTTGATGTCAAAGGGGGGGAGATGTCTATGGAAAAACAATGTACTTGGAGAGATGTATTTTGGTTTTGGTTATATTGTTTCTATTTTTGGTACAGAACTTTGTATTGATCTATTTCGGGAGATTGTTGGTATTTGGCATTTTTTTTTTGGCACTTAGATGTTTTTCCATCTAGTGTTGCCATCAATGCCAAAGGGGGAGATTGTTGGTATTATGGATTAGTTCATCATGTGTTGCATTGGTTTGTCATTGATCTCAACACTTATCTTTTTGGAGGTCTACATTGTTGATTTGGCACTCTGGTTATATTGGTTTGTTGTTGAACCAACATATTGTGGTCCCGGTATGGATATTGGCTTATTCACAGTCACCAACATATGTTTCACCGGCAGCTCAAGAAGTTTATGATGACTTCTTATCATCTCGAGATCATCTGGTTATGTCAAAGACATGGATTGGATGTTTACATTTGGTGTTTTTCTTATTGGTCTGATCTGGTTCACATATTTGCCTTTACTGGTAGATAGGTCTAGGTTATGGATTGGTACAAGATATCATGTTCTAGATCAGCATGACACATTTTGGAAATGGTTTATTGATTGGATAATGTGCAAATGTATTGAAGTTGACATATTGTATTGCATCAAGACTTATTTTGTAAATGTTTAGGGAGCCAACCTAATCATGAGGTCTTAGGTTTTGTATAAAGAATTGTAAGATCTTATTTGGAAGACATATGAGTGTATGTGTGAGTGTGTGCGAATATTGAAGATCATTGTGAACAGCAAAAATAAGCAGATCCTTATGTGAATCACGCAGATATTATCTGAAGGTTGAAGGAAAGGTTATGAAGGTGTTTGGCACTCATGGTTAGAGCTTAAACTGGTACTAAATCCAACACTGTAGATGTTATACTGAAGCAGTACATTGTTATTGGATTTAACCATCCAATTGTAATTAGTGTGACTCCTATTTTGTCATTGAGCAACAAGCTCTAGGCGGTTGGCCTTTCTGCATGTGCAAACCCCATTATTGTATTCACTTATTATTTGTAGTAGTATCATTTGATTTTGGGTAAGGTTTCCCATCGTGGTTTTTCCCCTTACAGGGTTTCCACATCAAAATCTTTGTGTCATGTGTTGTCGATGTGTTTTGCTTTCTACTTCATGCATTAAGTTGTATCGGTACTACTATAACTATTAATCTATTTTACCAGTACTAAGTTTTAAGTTGAAATAATTGGTTTTTGGTTATAATTTATTGACAACTGATTCACCCCCCTCTCAGTTGACCTTCCTAGTTCCTAATAGTCCTAAGGGGTCATATTGTGTTCTACGACCCCTTACAACACCATATGACCCCTTAAGACACCAAATTGTGTCATTATGGGTTACATTGTGTCCTAAGGGGTCATATTGTGTCATATGACCCTTTTAAGACATCATATGACCCCTTAGGACACAATATGACCCTTTACAACTCTATACAGTGTTGTTATGGGTCAAATGACCCCTTAAGATACCAAATTGTGTCGTTATGGGTCATATGGTGTCCTAAGGGGTTATGGGACACCATATGACCCCTAAGGACAACATACGACCCATTATGACACCATATTGGGTCGTTATGGGTCCTATGGTGTCCTAAGGGGTCATATTGTATCATACAACCCCTTAGGACACCATATGACCCCTTAAGACACCAAATTATGTCGTTATAGGTCATATTGTGTCCTAAGGGGTCATATTGTGTCATATGCCCCTTTAAGACATCATATGACCCCTTAGGATACAATATGACCCTTTACAACTCTATATGGTATCATTATGGGCCATATGACCCCTTAAGACACCAAATTGTGTCATTAGGAGTCATATGGTGTCCTAATGGGTCATGGGACACCATATGACCCCTAAGGACAACATATGATCCCTTATGACACCATATTGGGTTGGTAGGGGTCATATGGTGTCCTAAGGGGTCATGGGCCACCATATGACCCCTAAGGACAACATATGACACCTTATGACACCATATTGGGTTGTTATAGGTCATATTGTGTCCTAAGGGGTCATATTGTGTCATATGACCCCTTTAAGACATCATATGACCCCTTAGGAGACAATATGACCCTTTACGACTTTATACAGTGTCTTTATGGGTCATATGACCCTTTAAGGCACCAAATTGTGTCGTTAGGACTCATACATTGTCCTAAGGGGTCATGAGATACCATATGACCCCTAAGGACAACATACTACCCTTTATGACATTATATTGGGTCGTTATGAGTCCTATGGTGTCCTAAGAGGTCATATTGTGTCCTGCAACCCCTTAGGACACCATATTACCCCTTAAGACACCAAATTATATCATTATGGGTCATATTGTGTCCTAAGGGGTCATGGGACACCATATGACCCCTAAGGACAACATACAACCCCTTATGACACCATATTAGGTCGTTATGGGTCCTATGGTGTCCTAAGGGGTCATATTGTGTCCTACGACCCCTTAGGACACCATATGACCCCTTAAGACACCAAATTGTGTCATTATGGGTCATATTGTGTCCTAAAGGGTCATGGAGCACCATATGACCCCTAAGGACAACATATGACACCTTATGACACCATATTAGGCCGTTATGGGTCCTATAGTGTCCTAAGGGGTCATATTGTGTCCTACGACCCCTTAGGACACCATATGACCCCTTAAGACACCAAGTTGTGTTGTTATGGTTAATATTGTGTCCTATAACCCCTTAGGACACTATATGACCCCTTAAAACACCAAATTGTGTCATTATGGGTCATATTGTGTCCTAAGGGGTCATGGGACACCATATGACCTCTAAGGACAACATACGACCCCTTATGACACCACATTGGGTTGTTATGAGTCATATGGTGTCCTAAGTGTTCATATTGTGTTCTACGACCCCTTAGGACACCATAGGACCCCTTAAGACATCAAATTGTGTTGTTATGGGTCATATTGTGTCATATGACCCCTTTAAGACATCATATGACTGCTTACGACACAATATGACCCTTTACGACTCTATACGGTGTCGTTATGGGTCATAGGACCCCTTAAGACACCAAATTGTGTCGTTATGGGTCATATGGTGTCCTATGGAGTCATGGGACACCATATGACCCCTAAGGACAACATACGGCCCCTTATGACATCATATTGGGTCGTTATAGGTCCTATGCTCTCTCTCTCTCTCTCTCTCTCTCTCTCTCTCTCTCCCCCCTCTCTCTCTCTTTGTCTCCCTCTCCCATAATATCTCTCTCTCTAAAATATGAGTAATGAAATCGAATATCGGATTTTATCGGATATCTAATTTCTATCACTGCCATTAATGTGGCAACAGTAAAAAAAAAGGTGGCAACAGGAAAATATTTTGGGACCACAAATTTATACATTAAAATTAGATATCCGATATAATCCGATATCCGATTTTATCGAATATCCGATTTTTGTAAATAAAAAAGAGCCTTGTGGGCCATTTTGTGGATTCCAATAGCCCACAGTCTTCATATTCTATTTTATGTCAACAATCATGGGTTTTCAGATAGGTTGAGACAAATTTGTGCTTTTGAGAGGTTCTTAAATTCAAATCTTACATTGTCAATCATTTAGGAGCATCTTTGTGGAGGTAAATGGGGAGTAGTAGTCGTCGAAAGTCTAAACGCAAAAGAAAACTTTCAAATGACCAAATTTAAGTATATAGATAAAGAGATAGAGATGGTCATAGGAGTAAAGGACAAGTTATGATAAATATTGCTAATGTTACTTCAAGTGAAGAGGAAATTGAATTTGAAAATGTTGAACAAGTTATTGAAAATGAAAATGTAGATTTTGAAAGTGAAAATTTTGAATATGTTGAAAATGTTGAAAGTGATAATGAAAATTCTCAACATGACATGAGAATGGAAAGTGAAAATTTGGGAGTTGACAATGAAGGTGTCCATAATTTTGGTGTAAATATGAAATTTTTTAACATTGGAGGTGAAAATGTAGAAAATTTTGACATAGGAGGTGAACATGTGGAAAATTTTGACATTGGAGGTGAAAATATGGAAAACTTTGACATTGAAGGTGGAATTGCTCAACCAAGTGAACAATATGTAACACCTAATTACTTTAGAAATGAAGAACCTCTCATGGATGAAAGACAAATTCCAAATCCAAGACCTTCAAGAACTCCAAAATGGTTACTTGAAATTGATGAGAACATTATTGTGAATCTTGAAGGCAAGAGGTCAACAAGAACCATTAAGTTGTGGTCTACATAACTTTTTGACCAAAATTTTAGCAATAAGACATTGACCAAGCAATGCAACTCTCTATTCAATTGATAAAGATGATAAAGATGAGACCATTGCTAAACAAATTTAAGATTCGTATAAACAAGAAGATGGAGAGAAATTATATTATTACCAAAAATCTATTTGATGCTCTCAATTCTATTGGAAAGAATACCAAAGAAAGAGATAAGAGAGCCGCTTGAAGAGTGATTACAACCTCCTTAGTAAGCCATCAATTAAGGAAGGCTCATCAAATGAGACAAACTTGTGTTTATTTGAACATAAACCATAAAAATTCGGATAGAGCACTTGCACAAAGACAAAGACTTGATGATCCACTTCAACATGATACATGGGCTTTTGGTGGGAGGCTTCCATGTGTTGATAGAAAGTTGACTAAGAATGTGAAGGAGGAGATTCAACAATTTTGGTACTCTAATTCTAGAGTATCATCCAATGTAAAGGACGTTTTGAAATTAAGAATCGGCAACCGAGACCGCACACCACATCCAAAACATTTCTTGGAATCAAGCCAAACAATGTTGTACAATTTTTTTGTCAAGTACATTCAACTTTGCAAATATCTCAAAGGGCCTTTGAAACTTTGAATCCATTTTATTATGTTCCTCTTAAGATTCATAATACTTGTTGTTGCAAGTACCATGTGGAGTTTTCAATGTACCATGAACTTTTATGCCATATTAATTCTATGATGCATACTAATGAGATATTGTAGGAGTGTGGTGCAATGCTATTTCCAAGAACATCAAGAGACTTGCAAGATATATTTTTATGCCCTAGAGATGATGGCTGCTATTTCTATAGAAATGATTGTTTGAATGAGAAGTTCTCACAATGTGGTGGGTTGTCGAAGATTGTTTCATGTTTTCATGAGGGCAGCGAACACGAGTTTGGAAAGAATTGTGTTGACAAATAAAGATGAGACAATGAAATATAATTTGAAGAGTGGAGGTGAAGGTTCTAGATGTGAATTAGTCTCAAGAGAAGTGAGTGTTGCTGATTTTATTTTGGTTTTTAAGGAAAATCTTTTTTACAAGTATCCAAGGCACACCCATAGGTCTTAGTGGTTGGATCAATAGTTCAAAATGTGTATGAACTCTTTCCCGATTGGCACTATTGTATCGGTGGTTGATTTTGCAAAGAACTATACATTGCAACCACAAAATAAGGTATAGTCTCAGTACTACAATTCAATCCAGATTGCTATTTTTGTTCACATTACATATAGACATGCTCCTGATAGTACAGAAGAGGACAGGAAGATAATCAAGGAGTATCATTTTTATATGAGCGATGATAGATCACACTCCTCCGAGTATGTGCAACATTCTTTCGAGATTTTTTTTGAGTTCTTGCATGAGAAAGATATTGCAATTGATCAACATATCATATGGTCAGATAACTGTATGGTAAATTCTAGAATGCTTGTATGTTTTATTTTTTGAGTAGAATGCATGAAGAGAGGCGTATACCTCATATTTGGTGTTTTTTTGAGACAGGGCATGGTAAAAGGGAGCATGATGGAGCAGGTGCATGTTTGAAGAGAGCTCTAGTTAAGGAGAAATTCAAGATTTCAGGTGCAAATTTCTTTGATGCATGTTCTATTGTTGATTGGTGTAGTTCAACATTATCACATGGAGGTACTCTTGATTCAGTAGTGACCAAATTCTTTTGGTTGGTTGATGAGAGCAAAGTGGGATATAGATTGGACTGTCAAACAATTAAAGATTCTTCAAAGATGCATTCATTTCTCAACTCATAGGAAAGTACATGGACCATTTGGACATGAGCATTGGCTTATTTTTATCATAGTTGTGTTTAGTGTGATTGGGATTAGTGCGAGTCAAGTGAGTGGGTTGATATGTGGGCTCCCCAATATCTAACTCCTTTATCTAAAACAATATCCTTGTCAAACGATGACATGGAAAGTTCACTTGAGTATGACCGTCTATCAAATCTTGTACAACCAAGATATGTTTTTGCAGTTGTTGCACTGCAAGGGAATGAAGAGAGATCAGAATATTGGTTGGCACAATGTGTATAGGGAAAATAGAAGCTATCGCAACTAGTGACAGATGATGATAGGTTCACATATCCTATAGGTTCAGTTGTTGTTGTGGGAACTTGGTTGCGAACATACATGATTAGAAATAATGGCATACCTGCATTTGAAGACTATGAGAGACACAAAACCATTCTAAGGTATTCACACCTTATTATAGCTACAAATGTCAATTTGTTGAAGCATCAAGCAAAACCAAAGACCAAAGACCTATGGACTGTGACTGCTGTTGATCATGAAGCAATACTGGATACTCTTAAGCAAAGAGATGACCCTTCAGGCATACTTGAGTAGTATGTCTTTAATGGTGCCTTATTTTTTTTTATCATGCATTTCATTTCAAAAAATGATCATTAAACCTTAATATTCAAGTTTGTTACGTGTATATTAAGGATGTGTTCAAAATGCAAGTATATTGATGAACATTTTTTTTGGCAACACGGTTTTTGCATGCACATAGCGGGTACACTCGATATAATTGGAAGGGACGTATTTTTGCAACATGACTTATTATCATGCATTTAATGAGCTTTATGGTTTTTGTTATTAGACAACACTATTTGACAATTTTTGATGATATAATTATTGCAAAACCTTTATGCTCATGCAGGTCTTTTTTGATGATATACAACAGTATCGCATTATGATTTTTGCGTCAACATAGTGGGTTCTCTTGATATAATTCAAAGGGATGTATTTTTATGGTATATATTTCCACCTTTTCATATATTATCATTCATTTTAGTTTAACTGATTATCATAAAGACTTTATGTTCTTCCATGCATTTTATGTGTAGACGAACAATTCTTAAAAATACAGGTTCTTGCTAGATCATTCGTCATTGACTAGTTTACTCTTGGTGATGGTACATATTCCTTTGTGCATTAATGAGATTAAATTTTGTGCATAAAAAATAAGTCAAGTGAATGTATTTCTATTTAAAAATGACAATATATACCATCATCTTCAACCATGTAGACAAATGCAGTGACGAATTCCGAGTTAGGGCCCGTCGAAGTTTGACAATTTTTAGCACTTAGGGTGCTCAAGGGACGATACCGGTAGCCTATGACCCCGAGCATTCAATAGAGTGGGGGAAAAAATAGGAGCATGCATAGGGTAATAATGCCTAACTGGACATGTTAGAGCTGACAGTTCATTATCATGACAAGCAGAATGAGAAATTGGCCATGCGACAACATTCGATTGAATGAGACTGACAATTTTTTCGCGGACCAAAAAAATGATGCCCTAATAAAACCATAGGGAAAATTGAAAAAAAGATTTAGGCTTTTTTAGGGACCCCTCTCATGGCCTCATAGGTTCAAACGAATCATTCCCAGGTGCCATGGATTCTGAGTTATGGTTGTAAAAGTTTAACAAGTTTTAGCACTTAGGGTGCTCAAGGGATGACGTCGGTAGGGTATGACCCTGGGCGTTTGATCAAGTGGGGGGGAAAAATAGGAGAATGAACAGGGTAATAATGCCTAATTGGACATGTTAGAGCTGATGGTTTGTTATCACGACGAGTAGAACAAGAAATTGGGCACATGACAACATTTGATTGAATGAGACTGACAATTTTTTTGCCAACCGAAAAAATGATGCCCTTATAAACCGTATGGAAACTTGAAAAACCGAGATAGGATTTTGTAGAGACCCCTCTCTTGGCCCCGTAGGTTCAAATAGATCATTTGCAAGTGCCATGGATTTTGAGTTAGGGCCCTTCAAATTTTGACAATTTTTAGCACTTAGGGTGATCAAGGGACGACGTCGGTAGGGTATGACCCCGCATTTTCGACCGAGTGGGGGCAAAAAATAGGAGCATGCATAGGGTAATAATGCCTAAATGGACATGTTTGAGCTGATAGTTCATTATCATGATGATCAAAATGATAAATTGGCCATGCGACAACATTCAATTGAATGAGACTAACGATTTTTTTGCCAACCGAAAAAATGCTGCCCTAATAAAACCGTAGGGAAACTTGAAAATTGAGATAGGATTTTGTAGAGACCCCTGTCATGGCCCCATAGGTTCAAACGGATCATTCACAAATGCCACAGATTCCGAGTTAGGAGTCGTCAAAGTTCGACAATTTTTAGCATTTAGGGTGCTCAAGGGACGACGTCGGTAGGATATGACCCCAAGCATTTGACCGAGTGGGGGGGGGGGGAATAGGAGAATGCATAGTGTAATAATGAATTGTATTGTATTTTTCATTAAATAAATTGTGTTGTATTGTTCATTAAATGAATTGTATTGTTCATTATACAAATAACACTTCCTATGAAATGAAATGAATTTCATTATTCACTAAATAACCATTATTAACCATTGTTAATTATTGGATTAAAGATTAAATATTTTCATGATAACACCATGCACAAATGAGCAATAATTTATATGATCAAATATCAACTTCTGTATACATGAAAATGTCAAATGATTACAAGTTTATTTCCATACACAAATATGGCATAAACGCCAACTCAAACAAAATGTATGACTATATACGTGAATGTATGTCCATATACAAAATATAAATGTCAAATACACACGTAAGCATCCCAAAACTATCTATAACATCCTAAGTTGCTGATGGATCATCAAAATCAATCCTCTTTGCCGCATTGCTCGGCTCTAAAGGATCTTGCACAAGAAAAAACAAACCACGATTAAGATTAGTTATATTATATAACTCGCATTCGAAAAGTTAACACAAAAATGAACTATAATTGAACTATTCTTGTTTACCTCATCTCCACGTTTTCTCTTTGGCTTTATAGGACTCTTGATGTATGTTTTTGGCAGAGGAGGTATGTTTTCAATATTTTCATACACAGCCTACATATGTTCACAAACATGACATTGATACAAGTTAGCATATATTTTTCACTGATAATAACAAATTATATCTACTAAACACAAAATAAAATCAACACACATGTACTCGAGGCATATCTTCTTCTTCATCATCTTCAGGTATAGTGGGTGTAGTAAACATAGATGTGAAGCCGAGAATTCTCTGTACATATACACAACAAGTATATGAAACTATCAATATATGTCTAGACATGTATAATTACTATGTTATTTAAACTATTCATTCAATCATATTTTCATTCAATTACGTTTCCCTTGTCTCCAACTCCACTACCAGATCCTAAATCACACAGCCCCGCACTTGTGTTGCTTGTGCCCTACAAGAATAAAATAAGATATACATGCAAGTTACTACATAATCTAATTAATACCAATATAAATGATGAGCATGTATGTATAATAAAAAACAAACAACTAGGTGCAATAATATATGTACCATCAAGGTGCCCTCCTGGATCTGTGTCAACTCCTCCTCGGTCATCAATTGTTAAATAGACCATGTAAATAAAAATTAGTACTTAATATTATCTAGATTATAAATATTCATTTAAAATATAGAATGGACTGTGAAAATAAAAATCTTACCACTACATCATCAATGTATGATGAAGGTGCCTCCTTGCCTCTAGCATGCGAGGACTCCCCAAGGTATCCTCCAGTCTGTGTCATAATATATGGTGCATTGTGCATCTCATGCACCTCATAATTTGCACTATGCGCAGGAGGATCAACATGTTGTCCAACTGGACCCAAGCATATGTGCCCACACATGACACAACTATGCGCACACAAATGTGTGGAGCCGAGGAGGACGTGTCAGCGCCATCGGATGTACCTCTACCATCAAAAGTAGGCTAAGCTACTGACCCAACCTGAGAAACCAAAAGGCTACTCAAAGAGTGAATAGTCGATATGGTCTATGATATCGCCTCATATATGATATCTGGATGTTGCACTAGAGGTGGGGGATCAACAGGAGGAGGGGGGACATATGGACCCTGAACTACTTTGAATGCCCCAGGTCTATTTTGGGGCATACATAAACCCACACCCTGAAAAGGTTGGATGTCAAAGTAGTTCACGTGTTTTCCTAAAATAAACTCAGCATACAATTTTTTGATGAAGTAGAAGGGGAAATCAAGATTGTTGTTGGGTGGTTTGTCGAAAACCATCCACCAACGATCCCAAAAGTTTTTCACAATACCATCATTTGTGCACCATTTAATAGAAAGTTTTGTTTTTTGGGTTCTATGAGATGACCAGTGCAGGGATTCACAAATAATGTGGCGATAGCGGCTTTGGATATCTCGAGATCCTTGATCTCCTTATAGGACAAGCCATCCGCATATTTTTCCCTGATAGAATCTCGCCACAAAAGAGTGACATTGTGCTCCTCAGTGATGGTTTCCATACTCTTTATGATTGATGTGAGGGGATCAAACATTGGGTTCAGGCGAGGGATCTTACGATAGACATCTACAATCCCCTTCAATTGGTTCAAATTTTATGCAATTAAGTCCTGAATTGAGGGGGGGATTGGCAAAGGAGGGTTTGGTTGTTGCGATTGTGGCTGATCAATGTTTTCACTGTTATCCCCCATTTTTAACCTAATCGAATGTAAATAATTGAATTTAGCTAACAAATTTGAACAATTTTGTATTTGATTTTTAAAAACCTAGTTTTCATGAAAAAAATCATATTTTCAATGAAAAAACAAATAAACATTAAAAAATACAAAAATTGAATAAAAATGATTGAAAACAATAAAAATCCTACCTTTTAATGTATTTTTTAGCAAATTGGGGTCAAACCACCGAATATCGGATTCTAAAAAATCGTGCAGCCTGTGGGTTAAAAATAACCAACGGGCTGTCACAGTCCATTTATATTGTCTCAGAAAATCGGATATCCAATTTTTATACTTAAATTATTTTAAAATTAACATTATATTTTATAATACAATAATATATAATATATTATTATATTATATAATATATCTAATATAATAATAATATATTATATAATATATAATATTATATAATACTATATTATATTATATATTATATAATATATAATATTATATAATACTATATTATATTATATATTATATAATATTATATTATATAATATAATAATATAATAATATATTATATAATATAATATAATACTTTATAATCTAATATTATATTATATAATTTATTTTTTAATTTAAAATTACCTATGAAAATCGGATATCTGATTTTATCTGATATCCAATTTATTTAGGCGTTTACCATGCCAAGGTGTACTGACACCCAGGCCCAGCAAAAAGTCAACATGAATTTTTGCATTTTTAGGCAAGCGGAGAAGGCTATTTTTTTCACATCGCCACTTTTTGGCCCCCCATGATCTTGCACTAACTCTTAACCAAATCAAAAATGTAGCCTGTAACTTGCTAGGTAATTGATTCCAACCACTCACTGAAGACGTCTGCTACCATTTGGCTACTCTGAACTTGATCAAGCAATCTCTGGTTCATTGGTGACCTTGGATCAAATGACAAAGGAACTTGAGAATGTGGATGTGGATTAGGATCCTGTATGGCATTGATGTGCTGGGCCATTTCCATTATGATCCGTTTCATTTCATTTTTATCCTTTTCATCTTTCCAAGTCCTGGTCAGAATTCTCTTGGTGGACATCTCTACGTGTTTAGCATCTGCATCTCAAGAGGTCACCCCTAAATCAATCTTCTCAATAATTAAGTCCTTCTTAGTGATATTTTTCAGCATTTTTATCTGTTGGGGGTCTGGCTACCTTGGCAATCCAATGTCCTATTTGGTCATCCACATCTATCATTGCTTTAGTTTTAAGTCTCTTGGACTTTGATGTTCTCCCCAAACACTTACTGACCATGTCCTCCATTGGAATTGAGATTGGAATTACATTTCTTTTCTTGGTAAGTGAAGCACTTTATCATTTGGGAATAGTAGATGTTTCCCTGGGTGGAGGTGATTGTTGATTAGTGATGACAATGGCCATGATGTTTACAAAATCCTCAGACTCTTGGGTTTCTTTTCCCTTATCAGCAACACTAGTAATTAGCTTGTCCTGATGAATAATGATGAATAGTAAATACCTAACAGGTACTGAGAGGGGGGGTGAATCAGTACAGACAAAAATTTCTCCGACAACTTAAACTGCAAAGACTGCACTAACTGGAAAACAACATCATCAACCTAAATCAAGACAATACTAGTAAAACACAGTAAGACTATAAAAGACATAAACCGGTAACACTTAGAACTTCTCAAAACCTAATATCTCATTTCAACTTCACCCATATGCTTAAATAGGTAATACATCATAAATACAATGACCATTAGATCAGTATGCTTTACCGCTTAATAGAAAACACTAAATCATCACATTAAAAAGCATCACACATAACACACTAATTTTTCACGTGGAAACCCAACTGGGAAAAACCATGGTGGGGATGAATACCCACAAGTTGTTCTTGAACTCTTCTGAAGTCCGCTCTGTTAGGAGCCTAGTCCGGTTAAAGACTTTACAACAGGTTAGGCTAGGAATCGATCCTGCTAGGGATCACCCAGTTAAGGGATGGCTAAATACCTGGTTAGAGGTTAAAACCCTGTTAAAGGCTACCTCGCAAGAGGATTTGAAGAACTCAATGATTTTGAGTCACCCTGTTAAAGGATTTACAAAAATCCTATTAAAGCTACCCGGTAAAGGGATTTTCCAACTGCTAAAATGGTTAGAAGTCAATAGGTAATACACTAATCTGATAACAACACTCAATGCCAAGGCAGATCCACTTCAATTCCTTTACATCTGCAATCACACTCTATAGATCTCTACTCACTTCTCTGGTCTAGCAAGAATCACTTCACATACATTCATTTGCCAACAACTTCAAATGAAAAACATCATCAACCTTATAGATATCAATTAGGTCGGTGGCCAAAACCTAAAACCCTAAGCATCTAGGCTAATAATACAGTAGGTCCAATCCTGGCCATTTAATCACATTACATAGGATAAAAAAATCTTGAACAAATATCAAGATGTTCTACATTGTTCATTCTTCACCGCTTCTGGAAGTTGATAACCCATCACGCACTCTCCACCGTTTACTAGGATTTTGCACATTCCCAAGGTAGATAGAATCAATCTCTTCATGCAAGATCCTCAAGGAAATCCTTCATGCGCACAAGTCTGATGTGGCAACGCGATCTAATTTTCATTTCAATGCTAACTCATCATAGGATGTCTTCGATTGAATCACATAGACTTGGAATGTATCAACCGGAAACCTTGAAGCCGAGACTAATAACTGGTAGTCATATCAAGTGAAACCCCGATATAAACTTTGCATATACTAGTTCACTTGCTTCAACATACCGGTTCACACTTCATCATACCGGTTCACTTATACCGATTCACACTTCATCATATTGACATCAATGACAACATACACTATCATCATGTCATCAAACTCTACACATATGCCAACATGTCCTGCATCTGAGCATCCATCATCCCTTTAGTTTCTTCTTTGGAGTCCAAATCTACTACAAGTGGACTTGTAAGGAGTTTCTAACTACTCTTCTTACTATGACATCTGGTGACACAAGTAGGGGAGGAACTCAGAGAAGATTCTCCTAAGTTTTCAATTTTGATTTTCTCGGTCCTCTATTTCTCATTACCTACAATATCAATAGCAATGTCAGAAGAAGGAAGAGATACTTGAAAAGTTGTATGAGTTCGACCAACTTTTTTACTTTTAGGTGCAGACATGGGTTGTTGTCCAAAATGGTGGTCTTTTAGCCAACCTTTTGTCTGTCTAATCACGTTGAATGTTCTAGCTTGAATGTTGTCATCCTCTTTTCTATCCCGATCAACTTCTAGAATAGGCTGCCCCTGTATCTTCTCCTCAAACTCAAGATCAACAACTTCCTTGCCTTCATCCTCTTGTACGTCAGAGATATTCATGGACAAACCCATTGTCACAATTTGTTGAACTATGATCCTCGACCACAATCTTCTTCTGACTTCAAATTCATCATCACAGTTCTCCCAGTAATCTTCTAGTTGAGGTTCCTGACAAAAATCATCAACATTTAAGTTCTCTATGGCAAACCTTTGGCTATCAAATTTATGTCTAGCAACATATAACTGTAAATTGAACTTCTTGAATTCAAGTTCAAGATTTAAGGCATCTGAAATGGATCTACAGCTATAATATCATAGCTCTACTGGAAAGACAACTCCAGACTTTCCTCCACTTCTCTTATCAATATAGGCTAGCTGTCGATTGACTTAAATCAAAATATAGCTATCTAGAGCATACCTGGGTAACCTAAAAGGTTCACCCTGAAAGCCGCCAACTCTAATATAGATGAATTGAGAAAACTGAATAAACAAACTACCATACATACCTACAAATTCCATTGCTTCAGTTGAAAATCTCCTATTTATGTTACCCTACAACTCATGAACCAATCTACTTGCAAAAATATCATTCCACCTCATGAATTTTTTAGCATATCTCTGCTCCTGCAGGTGAGGATAGTATTCATAGACTCTTATCCCATCTATCCAGGATTCATAGTGTAAACCATTCGAATCTTGAGTGTGGGCAAGCATATAAAATAGGTATGAGGACATGTAAAAACCACTCATCCCTGCAAATTTGTTTAAACTCTCATGCAGTCTTTCTGCAACAACTTGTCCCCAATCTAGGTGCGCGCTTCCATTCAACATGACTTGAATGTATAAATACATCCAGTCTTCCCAATAAAACACATGAGCATTTCCCTTCAATCTATTCAACAAAATAATAATATCTCATACTTCTGTTATAAAATGCTCTCTGGTGAGTGGCCTTAGTAACCTACTTTTAAATTTTCAACAACTAGTTTCTAGCAATTACACTTTTGTAAGTGCTCTTCTTCTCAAAAAAGAAAGAGTATGAAGTACCAATGGTCCAATCTTCATACGAATCCTTATGAGGAAAGCCCATGGCTTCCATTATAGTCTCTCTATCAATTTTCAAGAGCACCTCACCATTGATGGCCCTTATACTCTTGTGTTCTACATCATACCAGTTCATACATTCTAAAACCAGCTCCAAGCATGGTGTAGCAACAAGAAATGCAACGGCCTCAATCAAACCACTTCTTACAATTTTCTCCATCATGGAATTTTGGGTTGGATCCTTAAATTTTTCAAGGAAATTGGTGAGGTCTGCTTGTGCTAGTGAAGTGTCACCCATCTTTGGAAGTGAGCTAACCAAACAAGAAGTACGCCCCAATTTTGGCAGCTTTGGCCTCATGATGGCCCCTCTCATGTTTATCAAATAATTTCAGGAATAAAATGAATTCCTCTACATAGATAAGGGAATGGACAACAACTAGCTTCTGAACAAGAAAATACAATAGAAGAAGAAATAATTGAAACTAACCTGATCCCGACAACAAATTCTCAAAAACCTTCTGAATGCATATACAATACCTCTGGTTTCCTTCACTTTCATGGTTACTAAGAAGGTACTAAAAAGATTGCTAGCTTTTGCAACAAAAATGAATAAAATCTCACTCAAATCCTAGCTAGTTGTACTAATTAAGTAAGCTCATGTGAATTGACACCTGATTTGATAGATATCCAACATGCATTTAATTTCGAGTCATTTCATTACATGACACACAAATTACCATGATTATTTGCCATAATTAGAAACTAACATTTTGAACTACCCATAATATTCCCCTTTCCCGCCGCCATTTTCCCTCCATGATACTCGCACCACTTCTAAATGAAGCCTCGAACTATAAATTTTGAACTTTGAACCATGAACCAAGAACTGAAAGGTTCAAAGGTTCAAGTTCAACTTTGAGGAATAACATAGAATAGAACATAAAACAGTCTTCACGATATAACAACAAGAGGACAACGAATGAGCAAAGACATAACTGACGCACGATCAACTTTGAACCTTGAACCTTAAACCAAAAGGTTCAAGTTCAATATGAATTTTCAACAAAGCACTTGCCTTTACCATGAAACAAAGTCGTGAAGACAACTATTGTAAAACCCTACAAATGGTCATATAAACCATGGGCCCCTAATCTAGACAACATCACCAAGGTCCTAACCAAAGGCAATTAAATCAATCTTGAGCACATTAATTAATTCTTTAATCATCAAATGTCACATGGAAAATCAATTACTCAATATTAATTAAATATTTAATTAATTAATTGAATAATTCCAAGAATATCATTTTGATCAATTATCCTGTTCAATTTATTAAATATCCTAGCATATTTAATTAATTAAAAAATTTGCCATGCAATCATGCAAAAAAGGAATTAATTTATTACAAAAGAGAAAATACTCACAAAGCAAGAGTTAAATTGAAAATAAAATAAAAGAATTAAATTGAGAGAGAAATCTAACTTGAGATATTATTTCTTTGTTCTAAATTGAGAACTTGAAATCAGAAAAACAATTAATTGAATTATTAATCATTCTCTAAAATTAGAACTCCAAGCTTTTGAGAAAAAGAAGTTCAGTTGCATTGAAAAGACTCTTTTCTTGAATAAATCAAAGAATTATCTATTTTTATCACAAATGCATGGAATTAATTAATTCTTATTTCTAATGCAACTTGAACTTTTTATTTGAATGCATTTCAATTAAACTATAATTGGAATCTATCTCAAGGTTAACTGAATGCGATTTCTCAATTATTTCAATTAATTCTAAATTGTGCTTTTTCTTGATCTCTCTTGTGAATTTCTATAAATTCAGACTTGAGCTCTCATTCAAATCACCCTAGAGATACTTGAGAAACACCTTGGAGATTATTATTATGCTGATTTTGCTCTGGAGTCATTGAAGATATTGTTCTTGCCTTTTTTGAGATTATTTGCATCTTAGTTTAGCTTTTTGCATATTTAGTTTAATCATTATTGCTTGAATCATTATTGCTTGAATCACTATTGCTTGAATTATTCATCCATCTTGCATCCATATAGGTTAATATCATTCTCATATAGATTAAATCCTTCATCTTGGTGTAGTCTAGTCACTTGTATTGCTTATAAAAATCTGAGAGCAATCTTATACTCGCATCTTTTAGAAGGCAATTAATCGCTTTTTTATGATTTATTATTTATTGATTATTGATTTACTAACCATACATGTAATGACTTAATTGAAGTGTTGTGCCTGTAGCTGTCAGACCTTATTTCACTTTTTCACACACACATTTTAGGCACCCACCGTGGGGCAGAAGACTACTTTTTTTCGGCCTCTAAGACTAACTATTTATTTTTATTTTTTTCGGATTTTTGACTTTTTGGATTTTTCATCCCTACAGTTTCTACGAATTGTCGTACAACATTTCCCATAAGCCCGAATGACAAACTGTAGGTGTCGTATGATCTAGTACAGTTTATCGTACGGTCTGGAAAAAATTGTCGTACGATTTTGTATTTTCCTAGTTAAAAAGTAAATTTCATTCTTTCGGTTCTATTGATTATACTGATGCTGACCCTAGCTAGTTATCTGTTTATTTGTGAAATTTTCATAGCCTAATCATTTTTTTGCAGAACGCTCGTCAAAGAATATGCTTGTCACACAAAGACAATATGACTACTGATTCATTGTCTTTGCAGGTTGCCTAAGAAGAATCGACCAAACATCATGTATTCTTTAGATTCATTTTTAGTCACCTAACTTGCTATCTAGTTAAAGAAAAAATTTGTATTCTATGTTTTAAGTAAATTTTGAGAGGTAGGAGAGTATGCTCTTGTCTGTATAGATAATCAAAAATCCAGACTCTTGAGGCATTTTCTTTAAGTTTGAGATTTGTACATCTTTAGCGAGCCTGCCCTCCCAAGGAGCTAATAACTCTTAAAGCCATTATGGCCGGTGAGAGGAGAATGACCCAAGTGGGAACGGCTAAACGCCAAGTAGTCAAACCCACTATAAAATAAACATGATTTGATGAAAATTAAGTCAACTGCAGTGCTCAGGAATGGCTTTCCTCGATACCTTCGGGTATATTAAACCTTGGTTTTCAAGGCTAGGAGACCTCTTAATTGAGTTTATACCTTGACGCACTGAACAAACCCCTTACTAGTTCCAATTCAAATTAGAAGTTACCCAATTCACCTCCAAAAGGGGGGATAATCTTTGTGCAAGAGAGATAGTAACTCTCCCAAGATACTTGTCATTTTGTGCCCCCATTAGCATTTGGAGTCAGCTAATATGGCGTTGAGAATATGCGTGAGACTTTGGGCCATATTTTAATTAGCTATTGGGTGTGTACCTGAGTCTACAAGTAAAGGTTTTCTTCTCTCACCAATTTCCCTAGGGTTTGCATGTTGTGATTGGAGTTATTATTCATATTACGTGTCTTGTGTGTTTTCATCCCTGAAACTAAAAATGAAATACCAAAACTAGAGAAAACAAGAAACAACTCAGTGATCAAAAACTTTGTCTGTGTCCAAAACTAGCCTATCCCAGTCCAAACTCTGTCCAAAACTAGTTTATCCTAAGTCGAAACTCTGTCCAAAGCTAGTCTATCCTAAGTCGAAACTATGTCCAAAATTAGTCTGTCCCAGTTGAAACTCTGTCCAAAACTAGTCTATCCTAGTCAAAACTCTATCCGTGTCACAAACTAGTATACCTTAGCTGTCAAAAACTCAATCTACCTCTAAACTGCTCATCATCGGTCAGTGATCAAAAACTCAGTCCATCTCAAATCTAGTCATACTCAGTCATTGAAAACTCAGAATTTTACCTTTGTCTAGCAAACAGTCATACGAGTCTTCTGATTTATTGTCCTAGTTCATATTCTATGTCGTACGAAACTTCATCAGTCCTAACAGTCTGTTGTTTCATCTTCAATCCTGTGTCATACGAATCTTGATTGTCTGTCATCCACTTCTAAGAATTGTCATCTAAGCTTTACTCCTGTGTCATACGATAAAATATTACATTGAACAATTTGTTGTTCTAGACATACCCATCTATCGTACAGTACTAGGCAGCAACTCTTACAAAATACTGTTATTGTCGTCCTGAAACTATTGAATTGTCGTCTGGTCCTGAGAAACCTGTTGTACGAATCTCTGATTTTATCAGTCTAGAATAGTCAAAACTTGCCTAAAATAGTCTACAATGAGCATAACACTAGTTATCATCATCTTGGTCATAAACAGATCAAAACAGTGTACCTCTGCCATTTGTGTTGCACAATTTTGTCGATCATCTTTCAGCTAGTTCAATCAACTACATATCAAACCTAAGTCACTTAGATAAACGTCTTATACAAGATAGATCTTTCTTGAAACTAGACTGAGTCTTAGTCACTTCTCTCGGATAAAAAAATAATAATGTCTTATACAAGATAGATCATTCTTGAAACCAGACTAAATCTTAGTTGCTCCTCTCAAACAATTCATTAACTGAACAACTAGCTCTTAATTTGATCTTGACTTCTGCATCACAAATAGCTTTAGGTCACACCAATCAATAAAAATGCCTATCCAAACTAGGAGTTCTCATAAGAAAGATGCCAAAGACAAAGGCCAACCCTTTTCATATAAAGATAATCCATTTTACGAAGAGGATCCCCTGACTAATAAACCTTCATCATCAGAGATACCATTTTATGATGAACCTTTATCTCCCGCTATACCTAGAATAGAACAAAATGATTAAGACAACCTTAGTATTCATGAAACCGATAATGATTCCTCATCAAGTGAAGCTGAAGATTCTGAACCTCCAGAAAAAGAATTCATAAATGTCAAAAGGATAAAGATTTCCAAAAAATGATGAAGGCTATCATGGCTAGAGAAAAAGAAGACTATTTTCTAGAACTAGAAAAACAAGGCACCAAACTTCCTACTGGATATGATGTTCAGACTCTCATCACTAAAAAGGAAGAATTGCCTATAATAATGGTCCATGGACAATTACAAGTTTTACAGAATGGGATCATAGAACTGAAAAACAAGGATAAATCCCCAAAATAATATTCACTGGAGACAATATGCCCATTTTCATTTGACAAAAACCTATATGTGCCTCCATTTCCTTCACGAGTTGAGATTCCAAAATTTGACAAATATGATGGTACCTCATATCCTCAAGATCATGTTAGAGAATTTTGTGCTACCTGCATGGAGTTCATGCATGATCAAATGTATCTCATGCACCTTTTTCCAAGAAGTTTGGGAGGACAAGCTATGGAATGGTTCTCAAGTCTACCTAAGGGGATAAAAACTTTTGAAGAACTAATCCAACTATTTTTACAATAATACTCCTACAAAATTTGACATCCAATTACTATGATCTAACTTTGCAATACCAAACAAAAAACAAGGGAGCCTTTTCTCACTTTCCTCCACTGTTGGAGAAAGATGTTCTCTAGGTTTTCATGACCTATCCCAGATGCTGAGAAAATGGATATATTCATCAACAATCTAATCCCTAAATTGAAATATAGTATCCAAATGCAAGTACACCCATCATTTAATAAAATGGTAGATAATGCTATCCAAATGGAAGATGTGCTTATGAAGAAAGGAGATATCATGCCTTGGAAAGAAACACAACTAGGATCTAGCTCTAAAGAGAAGAACAAGTATTGGAAGTATGGCAAAGACAACAATAAGAACGTTGTTAATGACCCATTAGTAGACATTGTTAAAACCAACTCAAAGCCCATGATATTTAACTTGGCTAGTGGCACACAAGCACTCAAAGCAGCTGAAACCGCAGCAAAAAATCCTCCGAAGAAAGCAAAAGAGTGGTTCAAAGAGAAACTTTGGCTTTCAAAACCTAGACGTGAATTCACTCCTCTAGAAGAATCATACGAATCTTCATTTAAAACTCTATTGGAAAACAACCTAATAATGTTACCAGATAATTCTAGGCCATATGATCTAGAATTCAAACCAAAATGGTGGAGAGAAAATGAATACTATGACTACCAATGGAATAAAGGTCATAACACAAACAACTACATGAAGCTCAAGCATGAGATTCAATATCTTATAGATGCTGGTAAAATTGTTGTCGGGAATCACCTGACAAATGCTGATCATAAATATTTTAAAGACCCCTTACCTATTTATGAACAAGGTGATTCCTCAAAGACCAAAGGAAGTGCCGAAGTAAATTATACTTATACCAGCAATGACAACATCATCAACATGATTGAGCCTTCCCAATTTGAATATCGCAATATGATCATAATCCAAGATAAACAAAATGAATCATGATATGCAAAGGCTATGACCCATTCTCAAAAGAAAGTAACTCTCCAAGGAGCTAGTTCTTCAAAATCTGCTCCAACAATGTTAAACCTACCAGCCTCGTCAAACAAACAAAAAGAATCAACATGTGATAAATTTAAAAGACTAACTTCATCATCATCCTCTGGATATAGCATTGTTGAATAGTTGAAAAAGACAAATGCTCAAATTTCCCTCTTTAAATTACTAAAAATCTCTTTTGCTCACAAAGAAATCTTGGACAACACCTTGCTCACCACTAATATTCTACAAGATTTAGATATCAATCGGTTTCAATATATGGTGGGCCATCTGACTTCACCTCACTATCTGACCTTCTCTGAAGAAGATAACAACTCGATAAATCACCCACATAACCAGCCATTGCACATTGAAGCCATGATCCATAAACACAGAGTCAAACATGTTTTGATAGATGGAGGCATGGGGTTGAATATTTGTACTTACAATCTGCTTACACAACTAGGATTTTCTGAAAATGTCATTGATCTGGTCAAGAAAATAATAATTAAAGCCTATGATGAAGAGGAAAGGACCTCTAAAGGTCTGGTATCATTATCAATTAGGGTGGACCTGTAGAAATAGATGTCATTTTCTAGGTACTTGATCTTCCTTTGTCATACAATATCTTACTGGGTAGGCCATGGATTCATGAAATGAAGGCAATTCCATATACATACCATCAATGCCTAAAATTTCCTTATAACGGAGTTGAGGTCAGTATTCTTGTTGATACAAATGTCCCCTATAATGCATTGACAAAAGATGTTGATACCTTTGTGCCTCATAATAGAGAAGCCTCTACAAATGAAAATTTAGAAGCTCTGATGAAAGACTTGGAAAAGAAATTGAAAATTACCAATACTAGCATGGATGGATACAAGATAGAACCAATACTTTCATTAGTCTCTCTTCCTCCATCGCCAAAATAGTTGGGCAAACCATCAGAGGCTATGAAAACACAGACTTCAACTTTGAATATCATATATGATGGTCTTTTAGTACAATCTTCTACTTCCCTGGCAGATGAAATAGAAGAGGATGTTGTTCTAAAATGGCTTTTTAAGGAAGATAGTGAAAACAAAGAAGTACGGCATTGTGAGATTTCCTCAACACAATATAGTCCAGGCTACAAAATGATTCAACGCATGGGATATTCAGGTACTGGTCCCCTGGGAAAACATCAAGAGGGTATTACTGAACCGATTCAGCTGCAAACAAAATCAACAATAAGGCTAGACTAGGGGTACAATCCAAAAAAGACATTAGACCAAAAAAAATCTTCTAAGTCTAAGTGGCAGAAAAGGATATCACCTACAACATAACGGAAAACAATCACTAAACAAGTTTGAGCTGTGCATGAAAAAATTTCTTTGTATGTTGTCCTTTATATTGGTTTTCGATTATTATCCCTCTGAGTAACTCGAGGAAGTCTATCTTGACTAAGAGAAGCAAGGATTGGGGGCATAATATTTTCTTTGTTTTCTGCTTGTAGGAATGATTCCGATGATCTAGAAACATCTAATCAGTTGGGTGTCTATGATAAGACTCTTCACATCAAGGTGAAATCACCACAGATACCTCGAATCTGGTTATTTTTAATGCTACAGGGAGGTTCACATCATTTATTTATCTATTTTGAGAGAATTTCTTTATCATACAATCCGGGTCCATGCGTAATCTGTCCAAGGATATGAACAAAAAAATGGTTATTGCGAACAAGATAATTAATATTGCACATGAAAAGAAAGGAACTCTAATCTCCCTCCTATGTTTGTTATGCTCAGTGATGAAACTTAAGTATTTTAAATTTAGTGACTAGGTTTAGGTTGCATTTCATTATGTACTTTGTGAATTTAGAGTGATTTCGGTATGGTAATAGTCTCTTTATCTTCTGAATGAGAGTTGGAAGATCATCATTTCTTAGCTAAGTGGTCTTTTCTTCATCACTTCTCTGATCGAGTACTTCTGTATTGAGATGTTAGTTTCATACATAAGCATCTTATATAGATTTATTCATTTCATTATCACTCATTCGCATTCATCTTATTGCATAGAAAAAAAGAAAATATAAAAAATTTGCATTACTCATTACTCATTCTCATTCATTTTATTTTCATATGAAAAGCAACAAAAACAAACATTCATATTCACTTGCATTTACATACATCCATACTGAAAAAAAAAAAATGCATACATATAGAATAAAGCATATAGAAGACATCTCATAATCGATTGACAGAAGTACTATGAAGTCCAATCAGATCTTGTATATATATACTCATCAATGTCTCAGGGTACAAATAATGTCAACTGACATGTACAAACTCCCATCGGAGCGAGGATCGTAAGGGCTACAAAAAATGGGTGTGTCTACAAAAAATCTCAGAGCTACAAAAAAAATATCTATCTCTCGGCCTCTTCCTCATCGCCTGGTGGAGGAGGTGGAGCCTACTAGCCTGGATCCTGACGAGGTGCTTGACCTCCCTCAGATCAAGCCATATAATGAGAATAAGGTACAACCTGCCGCGCTACTGGAACTGCTACGCTGTAAGCCTCAATGTAATAGGCTACCTGACTCGTCTGATGAAGTACCTCATCTCGCAAAGTGTCTATCTCTTCCCTCCTCTCTACTCTCATATTTATGACCTGACAATCTCTCTCTACTCTAAGCTCTGCTAGCTGTTGGTCTTGCTCCGCCAACTGTGTCTATGCCACTATTAGCTGCGACTGTAAACTCGCTAGGCATGCTCTCATCGACCGTGTTGTGTCGACCCCTCATCTCTTGTAGGATCTCCGCCTCCATCTCCACATTGCTCCTCCTTTCTCTTCCTGACCTATCTCAGAGCTACTCGCTCCTCCTCACCTCCACCCTCAAGTACCTAGCTCCACTTAGTCTAATGCCAACAACCCCTAGGGATCCACCCTCTCCTCTTTGTTGTTTCCTACCACCAACTAGCACCCTACTACTGCTAGCACTAGGATCATCACCTGCCCACCTCGGAGCCTCGGCTCTCTGTCCCTGTCTTTGTCCCTGTCCCTATCACTGCACGGTGGCATCATCCTCAACCTCCTCTATGAGAGGTACCTAGTCTGCTGGATCTATAAATATCGGGAATGGATGCTGCTGAAACCAATCCCTATACTGGGGCAATACCCCCGCATCTGCAACATCATCCATATAGTCCCATCTGAGTCATTGTAACCCAGTCAACTCCTGCATGCCTCAGGCGTATGATAGCCTAGGCCCCCATCCATGCCTCTCATCATCTACATAATGCACATATGCAGTAAACTCCTGCGAGGTCCCCTGAGGTCTACCATACTGCCTCATCACTCGAGTAACAACAAACCACTTGACAACTATCTGTGATCTGCCTATGAGAGGTCATGTAATGAAGAGGTCTCTACGTACAACTCTCCAATCATCCCAAGGCTCTAGACCCCTGTATGGTCTCCATATCACGGCTATCAAGTCATCCAACTATCATCTCCAATAATTTGTCTTGCCCAGATGGGGTTGAGTAACATAACTTGAATATCTATAAATAATGAGCTGACCAGGATCCCTGCCCTCATCGACAATCAGCCTGCAAACTGGGAGATGCTCCCAAGCCCATACCTATAAAATCAAAACTCCTGTAGCCATACTCTTCCCCTCTCGGTAGATGATCTCATGCATCTCGTGTTACATGTGTGCCAAAATACACGAACCCCATCCTAATCTCTAGGGGTGCTCAATAAGTCTATCCAACATCCTGCCCCATCCACACAAAAACCCCTGTTGTCCCCTGTCTGGCATCAGAAAGAAGCCAATAAAACCTGCCAAGATGCAAGCCAATGGAAAGTCCTCGCTATACCTAGTCATCATCACGTCCTACCTGATAGAACGTGTCAGAATATCAGGATCCCTGAAAACCTGTCTAATAGCTAGTAACCTAGGAAGATGCACTACATCATAATCAACCTTCCCTCCAGCAAAAGGGATACAAAGAATCTTGTATACATCCTCGGGAGTGATCATCATCTCCCCAACTGGCAAATGGAACATGTTATACTCTGAATGAAACCTCTCAACTAATGTTGTGAGCATACCGTTATTCACATGGATATCGGGCAACTATAAAAGGTGAGTCAATCCACACAAATTAATATGTGCTCAATTAATATCAGATAACTCCTGAACTAATGTCATGGTTGGTGGATATAAACATCAGAATAACACATGGGGCAATCAAACCTACAAAAATATCAAACAACAGACCATTAGGAAACATTTCAAATTAGCCTATAAGAGAAGAAAAACATCTTGCAAATCCAACTACATCAACAACAAATTTAAAATTTCAAGTTTGCACATTTTAAAATGCTCACTATTTTTCAAACGACATAACATAGTAGAGGCAGCAACTCGTACGAGTTAGGAATAGGCCTAGTACGACAAAAGACTGATACGACACACAATTAGCTCTAGGATGACAAAATGGACTATTTTGAAGGTTCTCGTACGACACAAGGGTAGTTTTAGTATGACAAAACTAGTGGACTTAAACGATAAAACAAACTTAATCAGTTTGTCTTATGATACAGGATCCTATCTCGCATGACAAAATGAAAACGTCTGACTTCTATGAGCCAAAATTGAAACATTCAACAAAAAAATTCAAAATTGAAACAATAAATAGGCTTAAGATTGATCACTTACCGTTGGCTCATAGTTCCGAGGTTGATTATGTCATCTCTAGCGCTTGAATCGATGTTCATGAGTGGGAACAACCATTTTTATTCATAGAAGGCTTTTTGAATTTTCAAACTTGGGAGGGTTAAAATGATTTGAAAATGACACTTTTACACCTTATATAGTCAAAACCCTAATTTTTTTAACTTGCTTTGATGGACATGAAAATTGTACCCTTAGCTAATTTACCCGTTCTAATTCCATTTTCAGGATCGAAATCGAAATACAAGATCATTTTCCTAGTCAATTTCACAATTTGGACCACTTAGGGCTTTTTCATCAGATGCTCATTCTCGCTTCAATTTGCGCTCATCAATCAATGTTGAATCTCAATTCCATTCTACATATCAACTTTGCGCTCAATTTCTCATTAATCAACACCGAATTTTCAAAAATTCCTCTGAATTAATTTGTGCTCAAATAATTATCATCAATAAATAGCTACCTAATAATCATGTACCCTTGCTATGATTTCGCTCCCGAGGGGGCATACTCATGACCTCATGACCTCACATCTTCAAAGTCAAGAAAATTTTCAAATCTTCATCAAATTTAAGCAAAAAAATATTTTTCAACTAAAGAAAATCAAATTCTTATTGCTAAGCAACATCTCAACTTCATCGCTTCACATCAAGTTGAGATCTCTCGATCATCCAAATCAAATCAATTGCTAGGGCATATCTGTTTCATCGCTTCAAATCAATTTGATATTGTCTTCATCTGAATCAATCTCTTAAGGTTAATCAGTTTCATTGCTTTTCATCAACCTGATTATTTGTTTAAACTCAATCAAGGGTTTAAGGAGTATCTTCGATCATACTCAATCTAAGCAGGTGTTCAGTTTCATCACATCAAATCAAGCTGGACAGTTTATCTTCGCTCATCACATCTTGATCCATCAAGCTCAAGATCGATTTTATCTTCGCTCGCTGCATCTAGATCAATCAAGTTCTAGATCAGTAAGATCCGCTTCTTGATCAATCAAGTTCAAGTTTGGTATCTTTGCTCTCTATCCTTCCTAGTTCATTCGTTCGGGATCGGTATCATTTTAATCAACTTTGTTTAGCTTCATCACTTCAAATCAAGCTAAACACCTTGCTCTTCATCTGGTTTGTGATCAATTAAGTTCAAAACTGGCATCTCCTAGACATCAACTATTCTTTGAACCAACGCGTTGCTCGCACATTAATTCAAAGAGGGGCAAATGTAATACCCTAAAAATGGTCATCTAAACCATAGGCCCCTAATCTCGACAACATCACCAAGGTCCTAACCAAAGGCAATTAAATCAATCTTGAGCACATTAATTAATTCTTTAATCATCAAATGTCACATGGCAAATCAATTACTCAATATTAATTAAATATTTATTTAATTAATTGAATCATTCCAAGAATATCATTTTGATCAATTATCCTATTTAATTTATGAAATATCCTAGCATATTTAATTAATTAATAAATTTGCCATGTAATCATGCAAAAAAGGAATTAATTTATTACAAAAGAGGAATTAATCACAAAGCGAGAGTTAAATTGAAAATAAAATAAAAGAATTAAATTGAGAGAGAAATCAAACTTGAGATATTATTTCTTTCTTCTAAATTGAGAACTTGAAATCAGAAAAACAATTAATTGAATTATTAATCATTCTCTAAAATTGGAACTCCAAGCTTTTGAGAAAAAGAAGTTCAGTTGCATTGAAAAGACTCTTTTTTTGAATAAATCAAAGAATTATCTATTTTTATCACAAATGCATGGAATTAATGAATTCTTATTTCTAATGCAACTTGAACTTCTTATTTGAATGTTTTTCAATTAAACTATAATTGGAATCTATCTCAAGGTTAACTGAACCTGATTTCTCAATTATTTCAATTAATTCTAAACTATGTTTTTTCTTGATCTCTCTTGTGAATTTCTATAAATTCAGCCTTGAGCTCTCATTCAAATCGCCCCAGAGATACTTGAGAAACACCTTGGAGATTATTATTATGTTGATTTTGCTCTAGAGTCATTGAAGATATTGTGCTTGCCTTTTTTGAGATTATTTGCATCAAAATTAGCTTTTTGCATATTTAGTTTAATCATTATTTCTTGAATCATTATTGCTTGAATCATTATTGCTTGAATTCATCTTGCTTGAATCCCTATTGCTTGTATTATTCATCCATCTTGCATCCATATAGTTTAATATTATGCTCATATAGATTAAATCCTTTGTCTTGGTGTAGTCTAGTCACTGGTATTGCTTATAAAAATCTAAGAGCAATCTTATACTCGCATCTTTTAGAAGGCAATTAGTCTCTTTGTTATGGTTTATTATTTATTGATTATTCCTTTACTAACCATACATGTAATGACTTAATTGAAGTGTTGTGCCTGTAGCAATCAAACCTTATTTCACTTTTTCACATACACAACTATCTTTAATGTGCACTTTGAACTTGAACTTTGATCTAAGGCAAGGTTCAATGACTTGAGTTCAAAGGAAGGAAATATATAACTGAAAAGGAAAATAAAAATTAAAGGATGACCTTCGAATTGAAACTCAAAGAAAAGTAGGGGAGACTAACATTGGCTCTGACTGGTGACTGGGATGACAAGGGACCAAGACATGAACCCTAGGATCTCTGGTTTCGCAAATAAGCCTTAAACTAAAAGGACCAAAACAACAACAACAACAACAACAACAACAAAAAAAAAAACCTGAAACAACAAACTGAACACAACAAAACTTATGTACAAGACCTGCAGGGGACTCCTACTTACAATTGATATAATTTCAAATCCTGCCCATTATAGGTTAGCGGAAGAACAGTACCATCCTAGTATGCTTTCTTGAAATAATTAGGGCCTTTTACCTCTTGAATTAAAAATGGTCATTTCCATAATGACTCAAACTTCCCATGTGCTCCTTTTGGTTCTCTTCTTCTATCCCAAAGTAAAACCTAATCACCTTGCATAAATTTTCATGGCCTGGCTCTCCTATCAAATATTTTCTTAACCCACATCTAATGTTCTGTAATCTAATCAACCAATTTATCTCTTTCTTCTTCAATCCTCAATAAATGCATGATCCTCTTCTCCAAAGAATCTTGAAAATATGCATCTTCAATAATTGTTTGTAAATTTTAAGCTGCAAGTTCTAAGGGAAGTGATAATTATGCTCCCATGTGATACACTAGTTCAAAAGGTGACATACCTATGGCTCTTTTTGGAGATGTGTGATCCACCCAGAGAGCTTCATACAATCTTTTGTGCCAGTCTTTAAAGTTTTCACTGACTGGCTTCTTCATAATATTTATCAGATTTTTTTATTGCTTGACTCTGCCTAGCCATTACCCTGAGGGTAATAATATAAAGAGTGAGCAAGAGATATCCCTTGATCATAACAAAACAATGAAATCTTGATAGAAGAGAAGTTGGTTTCATTATCATCCACAATCTTCTGAGGAACCCCAAAACGAACCAGGATATTTTCTATAAGAAAATTGCAAACAACCTCAGAAGTTGTCTTCTGCATCGGAATAGCGTCAACCCATTTGGTGAAGTAATCAATGGTTGTCAGTATGCGTGTATGTTTGGCACTTGAAGTAGGTGACAATGGACCTATAAAATCTAGACCCCATTGTTTACATGGTTCATCAATAACTACCGACCTGAGAGGCAAAGTTGTAAGTTGTGGCTTCCCAGTGAATAACTTAACACTTTTCACACTTATCTACTCAAGCATACGTGTCCTTAAACATACCTGGCCAATAATAAAAATTTCTCAAGATTTTATAGGCAATTACTATTGATGAAAAGTGACCACCATCGGCTTCATCATGAAAAGTTTTCAACAGTGACTCTTGAAGTAACTTATCTACACAGCGTAAGAAAGTTCCATCCAACCCCTTTTTGTACAACACATCATCAAAATAACATATTTAGCAGCCTTTAATCTCATATTCCATTTTTCTCTCAGAGAGAGATGCGTTGGACAGTCTCCATAAGTCTAGGAAATATGCAACATCCACAAACCAAGAGTCTTGAAGTCCAACAAATAAGACTAAAGGCAATTCCTCATTCACTTCATTCTTGCTTTCTGCAATTAACTTACATAGACCTTTTCCTCTCACCAATTTTGTTGGCTTAATGTCTAGATTAAACTCATGTATCTTAGACATCAATGAGGCTCTATTGTTCATTCCGATATCATGTTGTGTTAAAATTCTCTTAACAACAAAATGTGACACATAAACTATAGCATGAGAATGAAGAATATAGTACCTGAATTGTTTTACAGCTTTCACAACAGTAAATGCTTGTTTCACTATCAGTTAATATTTCAATTCATGTTTCTTGAGAGGAAAACTCATGAAGGAAATTGGAACTTATTCATTTTCTTCATTCTTTTGTAACAAAATCCCTAACATGGTATGTTCTGAGGCATAACAATAGATAATAAAATCTTTCTTAAAATTTGGATTAACAAGAGTATGTGATTGAGCTATAGCTTTTTTTATCGCTTCAAATGCCTTCTTCCCCTCTTCATTCCACTTGAATACCTTTTTTTCACACATCGGGTTCACAATGTATCTTGTGGTCTCTGCAAAATCTGAAACAAATCTTCTCAAAAAATTCACCCGCCCAAAGAAGGACCTGACTGCATTCCTATTTGATGGTAAACTTAACTGTTGAATTGCCTTTACCCTTTCAGGGTCCACATTGACTCCCTCTTTAGAGATGATGTGACCAAGTAATTTTCCTTCTATAACCCCAAACACTAACTTCTTCAGATTCAACGACACTCCATGTTCCCAACATCTTTGCAATACTTTCCTTAAGTCTCTTAGGTGATGTTTTCTTCTTGTCAAGAAGACAGTTAAATCATCAAGGTATATAATAATTATTTTATCTTTCAGATGACCGAAAGACAAGTCCATAGCTCTATGGAAGGTTGCCCCCGCATTTATTAGACCAAATGGCATCCAGTTGTATATGAAGGTACCTCAAGAATTGATGAAAGTTGTTTTATGTTGGTCACTTTCTGAAACACTAATCTGGTTATAACAAGAAAAACCATCAAGCATAGACATCATTTCTAAATCTAAGACTGTCTACAAAATATGATCCATAGCAAGCAATGGGTAATTATCTTTAAGGCTAGCCTGATTAAAATTCCTAAAGTCCACACAAATTCTTATCTCTTCATTTTTCTTATGAACTAGGATGATGTTGTCTATCCAAGTGGAATGATGAATAGGATATATGATTCTAACTTTCAACATTTTGTCTACCTCCTGAAATATGGCTTCAGCAACTTTGGGGTTAAAATTTCTAAGGTTCTGCCAGAAAGGGCTTGTTCCAGGCTTCAAAGGAATATGGTGTTGAAATTTTTCTTCCCTGAAGTTCTTCAGGTCATCATAGCACCAGGAAAAAATGTCTTTGTATTCCAAAAGGAGACTTATAAATATTTCCTTCTCTACAGATGTGCAACATTTTCCTAGATTAGCATACTTATGATCCTCCTTAGTTCCAATATTAACTCTTTCATAACCACTAGCATCCTGGATTGCAAGAATTCACTCATCTTTTTCCTTCTTAAAGGTATGATGACGATCAAAGAGACATTCTAAAGAGACCAGCCCTTTAAGAATCTTATTTCCCTTTAGTTGTATTACTCCATCATTCATTTCTTGACCCATTTCTAGTGAAAACTCCTTACATTCAACATATGATCCTTCAAAGAAAGTGGTCGTGAACGTTTCTATGCAATGCAACCAAAAAAATTGATTTGCTTGTCATTTTCAAAAACCTCACAGAATTCTGAAATATCAGGTACACTAGGTCGGTGTATCAATTCCACTCGATAGGTATCATTTGTAAACTTAGGATGGGGAATCAATAGGGAAGTTGATATTGCGAAACAATCAGCTTTAGAATTTTGTTCTCTGGGAATAGCCTCAATAGAAAATGCATCAAAACCCTCAATTTCATCCCAGACTCTATTTCGGTAGTGCCTCAACCTCTCATTCTTTGTACAACCTTCTGACTTGTTTCACAATCAACTCTGCATCTCCCTTAACTTGCAATAGCTTCACTCCCAATTTCTTCATTTTGGCTAATCCCAACAACAGGGCCTATTACTCAGCAGTATTATTTTTGTTCTTGAACTCCATCTTGAAAGAAAAAGGAATATGTCTTCCAGAGGGGGAAATAAGAACTATCCTGGCTCCAAAACTTGATGTTGCATAATTTCCATCGAATTCCATCAACCATAAATCCTCCATTGCCTCAGGTTATGAAAAATTTCCTGTAGCTTCATTATCAGATAAGATCATATAATTCCCAAATTGACATTCATGATACAATATTTGTGCCTTTGGATCATCAGAAGGAAAAATAGTGAACTTGGATTTGGGCCCAGGTTGTAAAATGACTCGATGTTTCCCTATGGGAATGGTGGCCTGAGACTGGAATCCATCTTAATCTCACCCCCTAGGTCTCTACAAAATTTATGACTTAACAACATGTTGTAACTCGTAGGAATATCAGCTATCAAAATGGTTAACTTAATTATTTTATCTGGATGAGTAGCAAGGACCACTTGAGCATCTTTGATATGTCCTAATAAGGGTATTTATTTGGAGTCCATTGAGTAGCACCTACCAAAGTTTTTTGTTAAAGATAAACCCAAGGCCTTGGCTACTACAGATGGCATGATGTTATCTGAGGCACCTGAGTCTATAATACAGTTATTTAATTTGTGACCATTTATGAACAAATATATATAAAAAGGCTCAGGTTTTGATTCAAGAATAGACAATGTATCATCAGCTTGATGGGCAACTATTTCAAGGAAAGCTTCATGGGTAGCAGGATGAGTTGACACATCTCCTTGGGAAGATAATGTAGCATTAACTGATTGTTGTATCATGTCAGTTTGCACATATGCATTATTTCCTTTCACAAACATAACCAACCTATCAAGTTCTTTGAGATTAAATTTAAGGTATTCTATTGGTGTAATATGAATTCGAGAGGATTTACAAAATTCTACAATATCAAACGAACCTTCAGTCTCTATGGATTTCAATAACTGAGGTTCTTGAGGTTTGAAATCATTATTATGAAACTGAGAAATAATCTCCTTACCTTTAGGATTCACAACAGAAGATGAAGGAGCACACTGAGGTTTGACATACTATTGATTTCTAATCAGTACAACACATGAAGGATCTTCCAAGGTAACCAAAATATCACCTCCTCTTTTTGAATCTGACTCGTACTCAAGGAAGTGGATTTTAGAGTCATCAGGTTGCCTGAAATATTCTTCTTCACTTGGTTTACTTAGCACCTTCTTAGAACCAATCAACTGGGCATAACACACCATCTCAAGGAAAGAACTTGTTGGTGAAGAGGGAAAAAACCAGCAAGGTGGATTCAAGTGGTTAGTGCACAAACAAAAGACTAAAAGAAATTAAAACATGAAACATGCATAAAACCACATAAAAATATGAAAGTAATAGTTATACCTTTTCTATTTTACCTTCTCCTTCGAATTGAGCTTGATGAAGTGAAGGCACCCCTTGATGATGCTCCACTTGATGTGCTCCTTTGATTTATTGTGATGTGGAATGCTCTCCTTTGTGCTCAACAAGGTGGATTGAAGGATTTGATAGGATTTGAATGATGGATAGGAGGATTTGGATTAGATTTGGGAGAGGATTAGAAGAAATGGCAGCATGACAATGCATGAGAAGTGGATCTGATTTGTGAAGAGAATTGGCTCTAATTTATAGATTGGAGAAGGCCAATGGAGGGCCAAGATTGATTTGATTATTAATGGTTGAGATTGATTTGAGATAGAAGGCATCGATCAAGGGTGCCTTGGGAAAACAAACAGGAATATAAAATTCCTTTGGAAAAAGGGGGGAGAAATTTGAATTTCAAACTTGAGGAATTAAAAATTCCAAAATAAGGATGCACTGAGAGATTCAAAGAAATTTCAATTTCTTTGAGAGACTCAATGTTGATGTGACATAAGTGGGAATTCAAAATTGGAGAATAATGATAAGCATGATTATGAGAGATTCTAGAAGGATTAATTAGGCTAAGAGGGATTAGGAAAAGTGATTTGTAGGAATCACATGACTAGGTTAATTAATTATAATTAATTAACTAAGTGGGTCTAGAGGAAATGATTTATTGAGATGACTTTAGAATAATAGGGGAATAATTAATTTATTTAATAAATTAATTATTGGACAATAGTGACGGGATTAACTAGATTTAATTGATTCTGAGAGGAATAAGGATAACACAATTACGTTAATTAATTATGTTGATAGGCTTAAATTAATTAAATATTAATTTTAGGTGTCTACAGTTGGTTCCCAAAAATGGACGATGGGTTTACACTGCTTGCAGGGAAGAGACCAAGTTGATTTTCTCCAAATATCTATGGAGAGCCACCTCCAACTATCAATATCCGTCAGGCTTGGACCTACAATAATAAGGACGGAGGGTCCTCTTGCACTTTAGGCTCTACAAAACTAGGGAGGGTGATCCCTTCAGTAAGAATTTTCTTGCTCTCCACAAGGATATTCAAGGAACTTACTGAAAACAAAGCAGATTGTCTCATTAATAAAACTCAACAAAAAGGGAGAATTCTCAAGGATGGAAAATCTTTTAGTGATCCTCAACCTTAACCTGGAGTATGAGAGATGGTGAGACTATTTTTCAAAAAATACATAAATCTTAGCAAATGAGTGTTCTGATTGTTTATAAGATTTGTTCTGAGAGATCATGAAGAAGATCAAACCAAAAAGCTGATAACCTAATGAGATTTGCTAGCTAATACAAGTGCCTTTTTTCATTTGGGCTACAGAGTCAATGAAAGGTGTTGCTGAAAATCTAATAAAACTTCATATAATAGCTAGTCTTGCCTTGAAATAATATTGCCTTACAATATTATTTTGCTTATGATCCCATATCTAAACTACTTATCAAATCCCATGGTGAGCCTTATTTTTCTCTACAATCTCATTCAAGCATTTTTAATTAACCCCTTGGATTAAATCATTTAATAAAAGAGTACATACATCATAACAATGCAATAAACAAAAGAAACCCTTGATCCCATTTGCTTAAAAGAAGATAAAATCACACATAGGAGAGTAAAGATTTGGAAACTATATTTGCATTAGTATTATGAGCTATCTTTTATCAGATGATAGCCAACAATTTCAAATACAGAGTGACCCATTTGAAAAGGGGAAATTGCAACTATTTTATTACAATTTTTCTCTGCAAAATAACATTACAGTCCCAGTTATTTCCTATGACTCTCTAGAACTATTTTGGACCTAACCTACCAGAAAAGATCTATTTTACAGAGATCTTTCTCAAAAAATTTCAGATCAAAACTAATGGCCTTCAATTCCCTTTTATAGAAAACAAGGGAGCGACAAGATTTAGACCATTAGACACTTGTCAATAGAAGAATCATTTCTTGATAATTATCCCTAAAGGCTATGTACAATTATGTTTCAAAAAAAATCCACATGTCTATGTGCTGGAACCTATGAATCATTGTTTTCAAACTAAAGATTGGTAGAAGCAAAACCATTTGAGTCATGTCATTATCCCCCTGACACCTTCGGATGGTGTGTGAGATGTTGCCTTTTTGTCCCATAGAGCATTTACCTCTCTTAGAAAGGAAAACAAGATCCTCAAAAGAGGTGAAGTCACCCCTCAAGCTAGAGGGGGAACTCAACCTTAATGCCTAGGATCAGAGGTAGTGGGATGTGAAGATAGGGGGGACACATAACATGTTGGGGAGGGGTCACAACTTCCATGCAACTACATGGATGGATTGTTGCCACTCCGTGCCTAGAAATGTCCCTTTTTTGTTTCTTTGTGGGCTCTGTCTCATAGCCCTTTGCCACCTAGATACTGACATGACACAGAGGTTGTGCCATGCGTGACTTTTCTTTGCAAGAAAGGGTTTTCACGCCCCCTCTAGCAATCCTCCCCACTTTCACATCCCCTATAGAAATAGACATACTCACACATAAAAGAAAGGGTCCATCCGATATCGTAGAGTATATTACAACTCGGTCTATAAGCATGCTCAAACATCATTTCTTTTGCAAAGAGAAAAACTGCACCTAGAAAATGAAAAGTTTTCATACTCTTCTACCAATTTGATCACCATCTTGTTGCATTTATAGCTGAAACATACTTCATCAAGTAGTGGTTTCTCTTGAAACATCATCACTCTAATGTTCTTAATTTGCTCTGCTATCTGTAGACACTAGAATTCATGCATATCACATCTACTGCATTCTTCTATCAAATTTCTTCTGATGCAAATGATTTTACTCTGATCTTATTCCTCTTTTCAGTGTACAATCTCCTACTTCAGTATTTTTTGTCAACAAACAAATCTCTTAATTCATCAGAGAACTCATGATTCATCACACCTAAACTGGACACTTATCCAAATCCTTTCACATCTCTGAGCTATCATCTTTGACTATCAAATCAATCTTGAATTGACAAGTTTGAATCCCATTCATTTTCCCTTTCCCGCGAGCTATAACCGGTGCCTCCAAAAATTTGAAACTTAGCCGCAGATCTCATCTAACCTAGAAAATATAACAGTCATTCTCTGCCAACTTAGCAGTTTGACCTTCCAACTTTATCTGTGGACCCGTGAAATTCTAAATGGGTAGTACCATATCATCCTTTGTTCAAGCTTTGTCAGCAACCTCCCTGCAAGTCCTCTTGATTAGACAAGGACACGTGGAATTATCTTGTCATACCATGGTCTGTAATCACCTCACAACTTCCATTGCGGGAATATGAGGGTCCTCTGATCTATTCGACCTTTACCATTGTGCATACTACCCACCAACTCCTTTAGGACTTAAAAGTCGGGGACCTTTTACCTCAAGATAAAGAATCCTCATTCATTTTGAACATGTGAAAATTGGTGAGACTGTTAGTAGACTGGACTTTACCGCCTATGAACCGGTATTACAAAGCTTTCAATCGGTTATGCTACTAACCCTATCGGTTTCACTAATAACAGTTGGCATCATCTTGTGATATCGCGGTCATTAAAATCTTGACATCTTTAATCGCAGGGAAGTGCTTGATGGGTATTTAGCACTTTCCGGACTTAGGAAAAAATAAACATGGGCTTAAATATTTTAAAAGGGGACCGATAATAGGGAAGTTATGCACTTGACTTAGGAAATTTTATCTCATGAATCGGTTTACCAACTTTTGGCTTAGGGAAAAAATGGCCCCATTTATGGAAAGGGTACCCTTGGTTTTAAGTGGGAAAAAGTAACAGTAAAATATATCATTTCTAGGGTTTTCTTCACAAAAATATAAGAAGTTTTGATAACTCCTAAACCCTAAGCCTTGAAATGTTCTTAGAGGATAAAAGTAACAACCTTAAAATCAATGTTTTGGGCTAAAATTTGAAATTTTATGCAATCAATTTTCAAGGCTATCAATGGCTCTAGTTGGGGACTATCATTTCTCAGGAATGAAGCGAGAAACCAAAATCTCTGGGTAAAGTAGACCAATTACAGGGCAAACTAAGAAGAAATCACCTATACATGGTAACTTCAACTGAAAAGAAACTAAACTAACAAAGAAAACCTAACTAATTCTCATGGATAACAACTACTTTAAGAAAAGTAGAACCTCAAAATTTTCCATGAACAGGTAATTAAGAGGGAATTTATTCATAACTCCATTGGGCATAGAGTCAAAGAAAACCACTCTATCTCAATTCACTTGTGGCCTGCAGGATCAGACCAAGTGTGATGGCCCAAAGCCATCTACCAATGTCAACTTTTGCTTTCCTCTGTCATAAAGATGCTTTTCTTTTGAAAGCATCAAATATAATCTAATAACATAAGTGGAAAACCATTTTTCAAATTTGCTAGCTAGTCCTGTCTGTCCACTATGCTTAACTTTATCACTGCAATTACTATTGAAAATCTGAAAACTGTGCAATGACATAGTACATTTGCAATCTTGTGGCATATATGTTATGTATTCTATATAACACACACCCTGACTACAACCAATATCCTTTTCTGCAAATGCATCATCTTGTTGGAAAAGGAAAATCTCATATTCTGGCACATAACTAAAAATACATGCCTCTTTTGCATTATCAACTTGCCTAATAAAATGAGGATTCTCCAAAGAATCCTCCTTCTCATTGATCATATCCAGCAAGCTATTATCATGGGGAAGGCAAGGATCATAGATGACCTCTTCATATGTTTCATTTTCTTGCTTTGTTTCAAATCTAATGTCAACAATATCAGTAGTAGAGGAAGACTGTTCAAAGTTACTTACCTCTGAATTAGATATTGTACCTTCATCTTCACAATAGTCCATTTCAGGAGTTGATGCAATAATCTCTAGATTCTCATTTGCTTCTTCATATAAAGGGTTAAGAATAACATGAAGCCCCTTCTCAAAAATATTGTAACAGAGAACCAATTGATCTTCATCCTTATCTTCACCAAATAATGCATTGATATTTTCACTGAAATTATTTTTGATCTCATCTTCAGGTCTATCAGGAAACCACGATTCAGAATCTGAACTAGAACAACACCCAATAATACAATCCTCATAAATTGTTTCACCAAAAATTGATGATATCTCATCATCTAAATTTTTATTATCACAGTCCTGCAAATCTACAACTGTTTCAGACATAAAACTTTCCAATTCTTCATATTCATTGTCATATCTATCTGAAATAGAAGACTACAACCAATCTCCTATGAGGTGTTCTCCTTGGAAAAATCATTGTTGTTGTCCTTCAATAAAGCAATGAACACCATATCTGTCTCTTCATTTAATATGTCAGACATTATCTCATTAGCCTCTTCTTCATCAAAATGAGGAATGACCACTGTCTGGGACAAGTCCTCTTCACTCACATTTTTGCTCATATCATAATCAATATTAGGGCTAATGTAATCAGTAGGAATATACAAGTCTTGACATGGTCATTTTATTTCAAATTCATTCTTTTATTCGAACCCTATCATCTTATAGGATAGCAATGGAGATTGAAAACAATTTGAAATATGGTATCCCCTAGGGATCCCATATTTCAAATTGTTTTCAATCTCCATTGCTATCCTATAAGCCTGATGCAAGGTTTTAGGATCATTATCTCTTAACAAATAACTCTCTTCCTCTTCAAATGCAGCCAAATAAACAACTAGGCATACTACATCATTTGGTTTGTAACTTCTAGGAATCTTATCCAATGCCCTAGCAAACCTGAGATTAAAAGCAGGTACTAACTCACCCTCTCCTTTCTGAATGTCCATGAATGTTTTCATAACAGAGCTTAGGTCAATTCTTTCACCAAATTGTTCAATGAATACCTCCTTCAACTCATCCCATGATGAGATAGAACATAATGGCATGTAGAAGAACCAGACTCTGGCATTTTCCCTCAAATTCTGAAAAAATAACTTCATGAAAACATCTTCCTGATTTATTTCAAAATCCTCCATTAATTTAGAAAACTCTTGTAAATGTTGTCATGTTGATTCTTATTTCTTCCCATTAAATACTGGTAATTGTTCCCTAACCCCTATAGGAAAAGGATTTGGGAAACCTTGGATACCATCAAAATTTAATGGTTTACATCTTTCCTTAAAGAAAGCTCTATGATGACTTGACATAGATTGCACATTTGTTCTTGATATTTCATAAGGAAATGTAGACATATGATACATATTTTCATTCATTCCCTTATCTCTTTCTCCTTCTCTTACACTATTTCATTATGAGGCTCAAAACATACTCCATCTAATCTTATACAACAAAGATGAAAATCGAATCACAGAAGCATATAAAATAATCACTACCATTCCCTTCCTTAGTGCCTTTTTCACTACATAGGGAGTACATTCTTTTATAAACTTCATGAAAACACACAGCTCATGAAAATATAAATACCTAGAAATGTTGTTGCCTTCTTCAACTTGGGATTTTCAAAATCACCTTCACTCCTTCAAATCTTTAACACTGATCTTTTACAGAGTTGCCACCTCCTTACAGAGGACCAATACTCGAATAACTAAAATTTCTTCACAGGTCAAATTTGTTCTAACACAACACTACCACATTTCCTTAACATTCAAACAACACTACTAATTCTATCCTCAAGTTGTTGGGGTACTTCATCATAAGAGCTCAAATCTGCTTCATTCTTCCTGCAAATTTCTTGGTATTCTTTCCAATAGACACACATTGGCGCATAGATCTCAGAGTCGCCACTCACAATCATGAGGTATTACACATAATCTTGAAAAATGGATAGATCTGGAATGAACTCTTTATAGAATGATAACTTACAGCAAATTCTTGATGACATTTATGAGAATTGACTCAAACCAACAAGGGACAGATTAAGAAACTTCTTCACTCTGTGGGGTAATCTCAACTTTTATATTATTTTTAACCAGAGATCCTTTACTTTTCATCCCCAGCAGAGTCGCCAATTTTTGTTGGTTCCCAAAAATGGACAACAGGTTTACACTGCTTGTAGGGAAGAGACCAAGTTGATATCCTCCAAATATCTATGGAGAGCCACCTCCAACTATCAATATCCGTCAGGCTTGGACCTACAATAATAAGGATGGAGGGTCCTCTTGCACTTTAGGCTCTGCAAAACCAGGGAGGGTGATCCCTTCAGTAAGAATTTTCCTGCTCTCCGCAAGGATATTCAGGGAACTTACTGAAAACAAAGCAGATTGTCTCATTAATAAAACTCAACAGAAAGGGAGAATTCTCAAGGATGAAAAATATTTCAGTGAACCTCAACCTTAACCTGGAGTATGAGAGATGGTGAGACTATTTTTCAAAAAATACATAAATCTTAGCAAATGATTGTTCTAATTGTTTACAAGATTTGTTCTGAGAGATCATGAAGAAGATAAAACCAGAAAGCTGATAACCTAATGAGATTTGCTAGCTAATACTAGTGCCTTTTTTCATTTGGGCTATAGATTCAATGAAAGGTGTTTCTGAAAATCTAATAAACCTTCATATAATATCTAGTCTTGCCTTGAAATAATATTGCCTTACAGTATTATTTTGCTTATGATCCTATATCTGAACTACTTATCAAATCCCATGGCGAGCCTTATTTTTCTCTGCAATCTTATTCAAGCATTTTTAATTAACCCCTTGGATTAAATAATTGAATAAAAGAGTACATACATCATAACAATGCAATAAACAAAAGAAACCCTTGATCCCATTTGCTTAAAAGAAGATAAAATCATACACAGGAGAGTAAAGATGCGGAAACTATATTTGCATTAGTATTATGAGCTATCTTTTATGAGATGATAGCCAACAATTTCAAATACAGAGTGACCCATTTGAAAAGGGGAAATTGCAACTATTTTATTGCATTTTTTCTTTGCAAAATAACATTATAGTCTCAGTTATTTCCTATGACTCTCTAGAACTATTTTGGACGTAACCCTGCAGAAAAGATCTATTTTACAGAGATCTTTCTTAGAAAATTTCAGACCAGAACTAATGGCCTTGAATTACCTTTTATAGAAAACAAGGGAGCGACAAGCTTCAGACCATTAGACACTTGTCAACATTAGATTCATTTCTTGATAATTAGCCCTAAAGGCTATGTACAATTTTGTTTCAAAAAAAAATCCACATGTTTATGTGCTAGCACATGTGAATCATTTATTTTGAACCAAAGATTGGTAGAAGCAAAACCTTTTGCATCATGTTGTTATTGCCCTGACACCTTCGGATGGCATGTGAGATGTTGTATTTTTGTCCCATAGAGAATGTCCCTCCCTTAGAAAGGGAAATAGGATCTTGGAAAGAGGTGAAATCACCCCTCAAGCTAGAGGGGGAACTCAACTTTCATGCACAAGATCAGAGGTAGTGGGAGGTGAAGATAGGGGGGAAACATAACATGTTGGGGAGTGGTTGCAGCTTCCATGCAACTACATGGATGGATTGATGCCACTCCCTACCAAGGTATGTCCCTTTTTTGTTTTTGTCTACAGGCTCTATCTCAATACTCTCTTCCACCCAAATACTGACATGACACAGAGGTTGCGCCATGCATGACTTTTCTTTGCAAAAAAGGGTTCTCATGCCCCCTCTGGAAATCCTCCCCACTTTCACATCCCCTATGGCAATAGACATACTCACACATAAAAGAAAGGCTCCATCTGGTATCACAAAGTATATTATAACTCCATCTATAAGCATGCTCAAACATAATTTCTTCTGCAGAGAGAAAAATTGCACCTAGAAAATGAACAGGTTTCATACTCTTCTACCAATTCGATCACCACCTTGTTGTATTTATAGCTGAAACATACTTCATCAAGTAGTGGTTGCTCTTGAAATATCATCACTCTAATGTTCTTAATTAGCTCTGCTAGCTATAGACACTAGAATTCATGCATATCACATCTACTACATTCTTCTATCAAATTTCTCTCGATGCGAATGATTTTATTCTGATCTTATTCCTCTTTTCACTGTATAATCTCCGGCTTCAGGATTTTGTCGATAAACAAATCTCTGAATTCATCAAAGAACTCGTGATTCATCACACTTGAACTGGAAACTTATCCAAATCCTTTCACATGTCTAAGATATCATCTTTGACTATCAAATCATTCCTGAATCGACAAGTCTGAATCCCATTCGTTTTGACCTTTCCCATGAGCTATAACCGATGCCTCCAGAAATCCCTCCAAACTTCTCATTTGAAACTCAGCTGCAAATCTCATCTAACCTGGCAAATCTAATGGTCATTCTCTGCCAACTTAGTATTTTGACCTTCCAACTGTATCTGTGGACCTACAAAATTCTGACTGGGCAACGCCATATTATCCTTTGTTCAAGCTTTGTTAGCAACCTCCCTGCAAGTCCTCTTGATTAAACAAGGACACGTGGCATCATCTCGTGATATCGCGATCATTAAAATCCTCACATCTTTAATCATGGGGAAGTGCTTCCCATTAGATCTATCCATTCTTTAACAGGTGGTCAGGGTATTTAGCACTTGTCGAACTTAGGAAAAAATAAGCGCAGGCTTAAATATTTTAAAAGGGGACCGATAATAGGGAAATTATGCACATGACTTAGGAAATTTTATCTCACGAACCAGTTTTCCAACTTTTGCCTTAGGGAAAAAATGGTCTCGTTTATGGAAAGGGTACCTCTTTTGAATGTAAAGGCATCATCTCCCCCAAGCGAAAATAGGTGATTTGGTGATTTCTCCTTCATTGTTGCAAATTGCCAAGTCACCAAATTTTCCCCTTTACATTTTGCTAAACCCGACTCCTTACACCCTTAATTCTGATTTTTGTTTTCCAATTTGAGTGCATGCAATTTAAAATTTAAATTTTCAATTACATGTTTGATTTCCTTGTGATTTAAAAAAGTTTAGAGGTTAAATTCATAAAAACCCTAATTTTTAGATTCAAAATTGAGCTTGTGATTTGTCTAAATTGGATTGATTGTTTCAGATCTGAGAACTCTTCAATTTTACAATTCAAGCTTTCATTTACATGTTCACTTTTCAAATTTTTTAAAATTAAGTGGTTAAATAAAAAAACCCTAATTTTTAATTTTAAAATTAAATTGTGGATTGTGTGGATCTTGAATTAATTTTCAAATTTGAATCCTTGCTTCAAATTCAAAAATTCAAGTTCCCACCTTACAGCATTCAAATTTTCAAATTTAAATTTTTAAAATTAAGCGGTTTATGCAACAAACCTTAATTTTTAAATTTAAATTAATCTTGTGCAATTTCAAATTTACCTTTAAGCATTTAATATATTTAATTAGATATAAAGCTCATAAAAGTTGGTCCTTAACCTGAAGAGTTCCATTTTTTTGTTTCTTTCTTTAAATTAATTATTTTATTAAATATCCCAAGTGTGTCCTATTTCGAACTCTAAGGCCTTATTTCACATATTTAGACATCTCCAATTTCTATATCCTTCCGGAATTCGCATTAAAATCACAATATCTTACTTCCTCAAAAATTTGGTAAAAAGTTGGTCGAACCAAGTAGCTAGCTACTTGGTCCTGACTTTTTCTCCTCAAATTTTGGGAGCCTATTTTGTTGTCCAATTCCAGAGATTTCTAAAATTTTATTGATTTTAGGTCGCCCTAAGGTCAAAACAAATCTGAATTTCAACATTTTCAATTTAAATTTTAAAATTAAGTGGTTAATGAAATACACCTTGATTTTTTAAATTAAATTAATTTCTGCAAAATTTTAATATTTCAAAATTTTTAAAATTAAGAGGTTAGTTTTGTACAACCCTAATTTTCTATTTAAACTTCCCTCCTTTCAATTTTCAATTTTTAAAATTAAGAGGTTATTTTCACTAGGCCCTAATTTAAAATTTAGTCACCTTTGGATAATTTTCAATTTCCTAGGAGATTGCATTATTGGTCTTTTGATTAATTTGTTCATCAATTTGACAATCTTCAACAATGGATGAGTCAAGAATACTTGGAAAGTGAGGCTATTCCATTGATTGAAGGATTAAAATGAATGATTCAAAGTGATAAATATGGTGTTGATATCTTGCATGGTATTTCTCATATTGTTGATTCTAATATCATGCCTATGAAGAGTTGTGCTAAGAACCTAGGGTATACACAACCTCCTAGTCATGTTAATCATTCCATTCGTTTGACAACTCCTATGACTAGTGTTCCTACCTTCACATCAAACATCATGGCTACCTCTACACAAAATGTTATTCATGGGGAAATACCTCTTCTTTCATTCCTCCTACCACAAGTGTTCCCCTTGTTACCCAATCACACTCACCACCTATAAATGTTAGTCAAGGGGGCAAATCCTTCAATCACAATTCCTTCATTCTTCCTATGAGTCTTCCATGTGTTACCCAACCTTCTCCATTACCTACTTATCATAATGTCCCACCTCCTTATTCTCAATCTCTTCCTTCATTCAGTAATATTACTCCTCCCTCTCAATCCAACATGTCTAATTTCAATCCTTCTATCGAAGCTACAATCAATAGTCTAGCCCAAACAATTTCTTCCTTACAACAAAAAATAGTTTCTATGAATCATTCCAAGTATAATGTGTCCACATTTGATGTAGCGAGCCCATTATCCAATGACATTATTAGAGATATCCCTCCTAAACATGTAGAAGTCCCTCAATTGGAACTTTATAATGGAAAAGGTGATCCCTTAACTCATGTTAAAATATTCTGAACTTTATTTAGTGACTTTTTTCATGATCAAAGATTGCTAGCGAGATTGTTTACTAGAACATTAAGGGATATAAATTTACAATGGTATTGTTCTTTGCCTCCTTATTCTATTACTTATTTTCAACAATTGGCTAATACTTTTATTCAACAATTTCACAATAACATTGGTCCTAAAGTTACATTGACTGATTTGATACATTGTAAACAAGGTGTTAAAGAAAAAGTGACTGATTTTATTGGTAGATATAAGCATTTGTATTCTCAGATTTCTTTTCCTATGCCTGACCAATATATTCAAAAGATTTTTATTGCTAATTTACAAAAATATATTAGGGATAAACTTCTCTTAACTGAGTTTACTTCCTTTCCGCAGTTGTGTGTAGTACTTCACAATTATCAACAAAGTGTGAGTCAATTCGAGAAATATTCTTGAATGGCTCTGAGTGATAAGGGTGATAGTACTCAACAACCATTTGTGAAGTTCAAACCAAACAAAGGATTCATCAAATTCAATAACAACAACAACAATCAACTGGTAGCCACTACAAGTGTGCCTCCTTTGTCTAAATACTTTAAAAGAGAAAAATAATTTACTCCTTTGAATGAGTCTTTGCATAGCACTATGTCTCAGTTAATACAAAGGAATGTGTTAAAACTTCCCCAAATAAAACCAATTGATCCATCTAAGACAACTTCACCTTACTTTGATGCTAAATCCTTTTGTCAATACCATCATCAACCTGGTCATGATACTGAAATTTATTTTTCATTGAGAAGTAAGATTCAAGAATTGATTGATAACAATACCATATTTGTGGAAGATGTGAATGATAAAGGAAACAAATCCCTAGCTCCTCATAATTGAAATCTTCATATTTTCAGTGATCCTTTACCATCCCATAATGTGATTGAGACTGATCATCTTGCTTTCTCTCCCGATGATGTTGACCTCGAATCTAACAATGTGGTGAACCTTGTAGATCAACCAGAACCTCCTAAGGATTTGTGCATCACATTTGATCCTAGTAAGACCATTAAAGCACCTGATGGCCCATTATATATAAGTGAAAAAATCAAAGGTATACCCACTAGAGGAGTGCTTATTGATCTTTCTTGAATGGTTAATGTGATAACTGAAGAATTTATTTATAATTTGCAATTGCATCAAGTGATATATGATGATACTGATGTGGTAGTTAGAGTCTTTGATGGTTTTTCTTGTCTTCCTATTGGTTCTATCACAATTCCTATTGATGTCAACACTAAATTATTAGATATTCAATTTGCTATCATTCCTACATCCGATTAATTTTGTGTAAAATTGGGACATCCTTGGCTCTCTTCCATGAAAGGGATCTCTTCTACTCTTCATAAGTGTTTTAAATTTCCTCATAATGGTAAAATCATAACTGTCAATCATAGCATGTATCAACCTATAGTGAGGAATGGAGATGTTTGTCTTGATTACTTTTGGTCCGAACAATTCCAGCCTCTTCAACCTAGAAGTGATGCTCTCTTTAGATCATATCAAAACTAGAAAATTGAAATGATTTTATCCTTGAGTAAACTTATAAATCCAACACTTAGCCTTCCTCTTGATGATCATACATTCCTTCTTGAGGATAAGATTATTCCTACTCCTAAGGATAGAAATCTTCTTCCCAAGGAGACATCTAGTACTTCTCCTTCTAAGGATAAGATTATCTTTCCTCCTAAGGAAAGTGATATTCTTTTTCCTAAGCAAGAATCTATTCCTTCTCCTATGAATGAGTCCTCTCTTCCTCCCAAAGGTGGAAAAGTTCTTCCTCCTAAGCATCAATATATTCCTCCTAAGGGTAGACCTATCCCTCATCCTCATGATGGACCCGATCTCCTTCCTACACCTCCCATTAGTCCTTTATATGGTGCGGTTCCTCTTCCTTTATCTTGTGGAGAGAAATGACCGACCTCTCCTATTTTCCAATCTAAAAGACATCAGCTCATTCATCCTTCACTAAAAGAAGAGACAAATCCTATACCCGATGAACCTAAACCTTTAGCCAAAACTAGACAAAACCGTTGTGCGAGAGAATACTGATGGAGATGTCGTGCTAGACATCATGAAGTTTCTTCCCAAACCATTTATTATCCTAAAACACCAACTATTGACATGAGCCCATTTTATCCTAAAGAAGATGTTCAACCTAATTCTCCAAGATGCAAAATACTTAAAACAAATGATGGTTCAAGTTATATTCCTATTAGAGCTCCTATTATTATTAATCTTGATGAAGAAATAGGTGAAAATGTTGTTAATGATGAAAATGTTGATCCTAATATTTCTGATGATGAATATGAATATGTTGATGTTGACAATGATTTATCTGCAAAATTTTCAAAAGCATTAATCCTATCTCCTAGTAACGAACAAAGTGACTCAACATTAGAGCATGGTCCTTGTTTGGAACTTGTGATAGCTCTATCTACTATGCTTAATGTGGCTCCTTTTGCATGTTGTCCACCTTCCCAAAATAATGATCAATAATATTGGGGGGAGGATGACGTTCTTGATTAGCTTCATTAGAATCGTAGATTCTCTTTCTCTCTTCTCTCTTGCATATTTGTGACATTCTATTTGTTCTTGTTGGTGTAAATAATTATTCATCTTGGATATTATTACACCTTACTTAAGTTGACTTAGGAAATGCATTTCATAGTAGTTTGGGTATGAGACACTTGGGTGTTTGTGCCACATTGGGATAGTGTGTGTAGGAGAATTTCCACCTTTTGTGGACTTATCTTGTTGTTACATTCCACATTCAGTGGGTGATCTACCTCATGTGGAGTATTATATTGTTTCTCCTACCTACCCTTGTTTCTTATTGAGCCACATTTCATGTTTGTGTGCTCACATATCCATATAGCCTTGCCTATATAAGTAGGCTCATCTACATTGTTTGTATGGGCAATCATTGAACACCTTGTAATGATCCAGTTGATCATATTTTGCATCTTGATAGAATACAGTTTATTCTTATCATATATTTTATCTCTCTTATTTATGCTTTCCATTGCCTCTTGATCTTGGCAAATTCTCACAGTTCCCCTCTTCTTCTATTTGTTGTCCCTAGTGTCGTCTAGTTGAGGATTATGCAAAGCATTGAGATCTCTTTTGGTCTCTTCCATGTTGACTCAAAAGACACATCTGTTCCCTTCTTCCATGGTGGTTTCCTTTCTTTGGGGGGTGAGCACAATTCTATGCACACACACACACACACACACACACACACACATGATATACATGAGTTATCATAAAAAGAATACTGACTCCAAAGTTAGGTGAAACTACATCATGTTTTTTCTTTGTGTTCATTATCTTTTGATTTTGTTGGAATCAATGAACACTGAGAGGGGGGGTGGTGAATCGGTTTTTATAATTTGCAAACTTATCAGTTTGATTCTTAAACCACCAGATGCATGAGAAAGTAATCAAAGTGAAGAAACATAAAATGAACAACCACACAACCATAACACTGATATTTTTACATGGAAACCCAGAAAGGGAAAAACTACGGTGGGATTGAGTACCTACAATATTTTTATACTATGACCAATAGTAGAACAATTTTACAAAAGTGGAATGCTTTTGCATTTGGGCTCACTGCCTAGAACTCATTGCTCAATTAGAAAAGGGCTACAACCTAGAGGAAGGCTCACTTCCTTATAGGCTATTACAAAATGATTACAATGATAACTGAACTGAAGTGTAGCATCTAACTATGCAAAAATATAGTTCCTCTTAGGCTCTGATTGTCCTCTGCAACTAATTTGTCATTCTACTGTGTCACATACCAGAGCAACAAAATCACTCACACAGACTTCCTTTTATCATCACACACTACAAAAAGATCAACCAAATCAATCTTATATATCTGCATCATAAAAAATAATCATTTACTAAGTCAGCTTCCAAAAACCGCATAACACACAACATGAAACATGTTCCACAAAGTCAGATCAATCCAATCATAAATCCAAATGCGGACCAAAACAAGATGGTAAAATTCTTCCCATAAGTTGGCCCAATCACTTCAAACAAGAAATTGATCACCAGAAATATCCTAACAAATCCACAACACATGTTACTCCAAAAATAGCTTTGCCCTAACTGAATTATCGAATACCAAAGCTCTAAAATGACACACAATTCAACATTGGATATCAGGATCATGAAGTAATCTGTCTCAAACCTTGAACCAACTACCTTGATCACCACAACCAAAAATACATCACCAAATTCAAGATATGCACCATGATCTCATGCTCTATTGGTAACTGTGTTCCACCTTCCAGACTTATGCCTTATGAACAAAATGACTTCTAGTAAACTAATTATATGTACACCGGATGTGATCTTCAAACTGAGTTTCCATCAATGACAACCTCTAAACATCTATTATGCACTAATGATCACTAGAATAGTATCTCTTGCCAATAGATTTATCTTCTCTTGGGGGCTAAATTATTGTGATCACGTGCTTGTATTTTTGGGTGTATCCTACCTTAAAGCAATTTCTCTAGGCAAGGCATGTGCAATCTTTTTAATGTGGGGGTATACACTCTACTCATGATTCTCTCTCTCGATACTTAAAGTTACTTAGAAAACTTTGTCTTTAATTGCTTTTTAATTTTTGGTGCTTTTTCTTTTCATGACTCACAGTAAGAGAACCTTACTAGTTGTAGTGATGGTTCTCTCTTTCTCTCTCATGATCTTCCCTAATACCTTATCATTGAAGTTGTAAGATCCTAAAGTCCACTAAGGGCTTGGTGTATCTTACCTCTATGAGGTGGTGAAATTCTTTCAATTTGAATTCCTTGTACTTTACCATGAGTATTTGCATAAGCTCATACTCCTGCTAAAGTGGGGGCTAAATGTAGCATCCTAAAATTGCACCCCTCACAATTTTCAATCACATTTGGGTCTTTTCCTTAGTGTTTGCACCCCTCGGCCTGATCAAAGACCTAATTATGCTCACACATATCAAAAACACCATTAAGCTCAAAGGTGCACCACATTGCCACCTTGATCCTACCCCAAAATAGAGCAGGACCAAGGCATGGTTCCCTGGTCCTCACCAGGACCAGGGCATAGCTCCATGATCCTCCCTAAAGGGGACCTAAATTGGACCCCTTGACCCATCTCAAATTTGAGTGAGAAACACCATCTATGTTGGCTCATATTGGAAAATTAATTAATTCATGCTACTGACAAGTATATAAGAGGGATTTCCCCTCTCATTTGATAGAGGAGGAAAATTCAAGAGGTCTTCAAGCATTCAAGAGATCAAGCATTCAATAATGCAAGAGAAATTGAGAATTTTCAGTTTTCTTTCAAGCTTTGGAGCACCGATATAGTTAAGCATTGAAGAAGAGATCATCATTCTAATTCATGAAGTCATAATTCCATGTGGAGGCAATAAAAACATCACAAGGAGTTATAAGCATTTCATTTTTAGTCAATTCAACATCCCCTAAAAGAGGAGGATTTCTACTTTCAGTCATTTCAATTACATTTCAACCACCTAGTTAATTCCAAAACCAAGGTTTGACCTAAAGGAAAACTCCTATTCCCAACACATTTCCCTTTCCTTCTCTGTGCAGGAAGCTAGTGCACAATGGTACCTTTGGAATTAAAATTTATTTGCAGAGGCGAAAGATTTCTTTTCGATGCGCGGAAAGTTCGGAGGACCAAGAGGGTGGGCATCCTGGTCTAGACACACAATCCTTGCTAATTTTTGTATATTTTGAGAGAAGCTCTGAATCATCTCAAAATTCTCAGATCCAGGTGCATGAAGAAATCCCAAATTTGTAGCTCACTGTTTTCTCACATTTGTCTTCATTTCCAGCACTTAGTTTTAATTCAACTAGTCAACTTACAAAAGAGGGTCAACCATATTCCATTTCAATTAATGTACTTAGTATTCAATCCTAATTTGATTAGTGACTAAGTCTAGTGGATTTAACCCCTCTTTTGAATGTAAAGGCATCATCTATCCCAAGAAAAAATAGGCGATTTGGTGATTTCTCCTTCATTTTTGCAAATTGCCAAGTCACCTAATTTTCCCCTTTACAGATATATGTCTTAAGAAGGTTCATACATCATCAAAACTAGAGTAAAAAAATCCCTTACATGAGATGTCCTTGAAACCAGGAACGTATCTATTTCAGTCAGGGTTCCACATTCTTGGAACTAGAGGAAATTCTTAAAGCGAGATGTTCTTGAAGCCAAACATTCATCCCTTGGCATTTACACAGTTGCCACTTGGAATTTGCATTTATATTACATGTTTTAAATAGGTTTATGCACACTCGATATGGGGTTCTATATACTTGGAACCAGACATCACTTGCACACACGTGCTACGATGATTGGAACTAGCTAAAAATAGCTAGATTTATCCTATTCTCCTCGCCAGCATGGATCACCTAGATAAAAACATCTAGGGGCAAGATACCCATGTCCTTTCTTATCATTCTTCTCATGGATCATCTAGGAAAACACATCTATCATGTATTCATGCTCCCTTTTTCCTTCTTCTCATGAACTCGTAGCTTGGCTATTGATAGTTCATGGATGATGCATGCTTTTCTCTTTTATGTGATTGCTTGTGGTAGTGAGATGACATTTTTCAAGAATTATATTAGTTGTTGAGACATTTTTATATCGAGGTCTCTTTGGATAGTTGACTTGAGGTCTTGTTTTGGTCTTTAGCTTTTGTGTGTGTTTTCATGTATTTTTCCTTTGTTTGTCTTTTTGTTTTTGTTTGGCTTTTTATTTTTGTCTTATTTTGTGTGCCCTTGCATATTATTGAGTGAGTTAAGATCCTAATATTGGGGGCTTGGTTCCTTAAAATTAGCAATGTCTTATTCTCATATTTTTCTTTGCATTCCTCCTCTTCTTCATCTCTCTTTCATCTACTTTACTATGAGTATTTGCATAAGATCATACTCCTGCTAAAGTGGGGGATACATGTAACATCATATATTGTACTCCCTTATAATTTACTCCACATTTTGGGCCCTAACCTTAGTGTTCATCTCCCAATGCTCAATTAAGACTTGATTATGCTTGCATCATACAAAAAATGGCCTTATTTTCACTTTATACAATTCATGGCCATTTGGTCTGGCCCCAAAATAGGGTAGGACCAGGGTGTGGAACTTTGGTCCTCCTTAATTGGTATCTATTTTGAATCCCTCTTGCATTATAAAATTTGAGCAGGAAATCTCTCTTTGTGTTGGCCTATGTCAGAAAATTAGCATGATTTTTGATGGAAAAGTATATAAGGAGGCTTTCCCCTCTCATTTTCATAAACATGATACATAAAATAAGGGAAATATTATAATCACAAGGCATTCAAGAATTGAAGTATTCATCATCAAGCATCTCTAGAGGTCTTCAAGGCTACATTCTTCATTCATCAATTTTGGATTAACATTACATCTTTCATATGTAAGAATGAGTGCGATTAGGGTTTTTTCATGTGCATGCCATTTCATACAACATATGCAATTACATTCGAGAAGCAAAGATTTTATCATTCATTGTAGATATGAGGTATATACTTCCATTATTTATTTCAATATTTGCAATATTTCAATCAAGGTTAATTCCTAAACCGGAGTTTGAATTAGGAAAGCTCCTATTCCCAACCTATTTCCTTTTCTTTTCATGTGAAAGAAAGATGTACAAAGCTATGATCATCAAAATCAAAAGTATTCACATAGACAAATAAAACCCTTTTGGTGTGAGAAAAGTTAGGAGGACCAGAGTCATGAGAGTTCTAGTCCTGACATTTTTGGAGCTTTTTCGGGGATTAGATTTGAATCTGATTATAATTCTTAGATCCATGTGTGTGTCTCAGTCCAGCATCTATATCTCACTGTTTCCATGTTTTTATCTTCATTTTTAGCACTTTACTCTAATTTCAACAATTAAACTCACAAAAGAGAGAAAACAAATCCATCACCTTGAATCCAATCAATATTCGGTCCTTATCCTTATTTGTTTGTGATTGAATTTATTGGATCTCATCCCTCTTTTGAATGTAATAGGTCCCTAAGCAAAAATTAGTGGTTTTCATCCTTCTTGGGGTGGAAACCCTAAATTTTTACCCATTACAAGGAGATATACCTTAGATTTTTAATTGTTGATGATGATACAATTCTCTCTTAATGTAATCACAAATGTTGAATGTAATGGCATGAAAAACACATGAACATGAAAAACCCTAATCACACACATGCTTGCATGAACATTGATGTAACTTTGCTCCATAATGCTTGAATGATGAATATACAAGATTCTTGAATGTTTGAAGATTCTTGATGATGACTGGGGTTCACAAATGATCTAATTGATGTTCTTCTAAGTCTAAATGAATTGATAGGATGTCTATACATAGTGTTCCCTAGGTAATTTACTGATTAGGCCAACCTCCAACGGTCATGTAGCTCCGAGTATCAAATGCTATCAGGGAGATATAACACCTACCACATTTCAAATTGGGACCTCTTTGAGAGAGACCAAGGCATTTGGGGGTGCCCTGGTCTAGACCAGGGTGTTCCATGCCTTGGTACTTCCACAAACATGACTAGAATAAGAAATCAAGGGGGAAGGTATCCCATAGTAGGACCCACCAAAGGGTGTTCATGGCATCAGAGTTGGATAATTGATCCTGAACGGACTAAGAGAAGGAATGAGGAAATGACACACTAAAGTGGGAGCGCAAAAATGAGGTGTAAATTAGACCGGTGACAATTTACAATGCCACATTTAGCCCCATCTTTAATAGGAGGATGAACCTGTGCAAATATTTGCTGTAAAGAAGAATGATGAGAGAAAGAGGAGCAATTAGGATTTAAATCACAAGGAGATAAGACATCACTAATTTCAACAAAATCAAGCCCCCAATCTTAGGATCTTAACTCACATAATATTATTCAAGGACACACAAAACAAGGCAAAGATAAAAAGGAAAACAAGGACAAACAAAGACAAAAGACAAAAGACACACACCGCAAAAGATAAAAACCAAAACAAGACCTCAAGTCAAATAGCTGAAGAGACCCTGATAATCTAAATGTCTCAACCAATAATATCATTCTTGAAATTCCATCACAAGGACATAGGAAATCACATAAAAAGAGCAAGAGCATGCATCAATCCATCAACCATAAATAGAAAAGTTGTGAGCTCATGGGGAGAAGAAAGAGGGAACATGGATGCCACGGGCTAGCAAAATGTGTTATACTAGGTGATCCATGAGAGAAAGAGAAAGAGAGGACATGGATACGACAAAATAGATGTGTTTTTCTAGGTGAATCCATATTGGGGGGGGAGAGTCAGAATAATCTAGTTGTGTTTTGCTGGTTCCACTCATTCTGCTACATATGTAACCGTGTGATTTCAGGAGTTAAACATCTCATATAAGACTTTATTATTTTTTGGTTTTGAGCATGCAATGACGTATATAAGACATGAAATGAAAATAATAGTGTCTAGTTTTGGGCATGAAGCATCTCGTGTAAGACTTTGTTTTTCTAGTTTCAAGAATGAACACCTCATGTAAGACAAATATGTGCTTGGTTTGGGGAATATCTTGTGTAAGACTTTGTTTTGTCTGGTTTTGAGAATATGTACCCCATATAAGACATATATAAATGTGTTTGGTTTTGTGCATGAAGCATCTCATATTATAAGACTTTGTTTTGTCTGGTTTTGAGAATGAACACCCTGTATAAGACATGCAGAAATATAGTACAAAGAAGGCGATATGCAATGCCCCCCCCCCCTTAATATGTCAACATAGCCCTATGTTGATGTCTGAAAGAAGCTAGAAACAAGGATATTCCCTTAAACACAAAGGACATATCCTTTTAGGAAACAATGTTCATAAATCCAAGCTAAAGAGGCAATACTCTTACAAGAAAGAACAAGATAGTTGAAAAAGAGATATCTGGCAACAAGTGTAAAGGGAGTCCTTGGAGGAGAAGAGATCTTTGCTCAAAGACATCTACCTCCAAGAGGAGTTTCATGAATAAAAATAACACCATCAACCAAATGAGAGGAAGGAAAACAAGAATGAATACCTTCCCCTATTGCTAAGTGAAAGAGATTCTTGATGAAGGATGATGCACTTTTGACCCAAAGTGAGGGGTTTGTTCATAATAGACATACATTGCCAAGTGAAGAGGTTGTAGTCAAGGATACACACATCTTGCATAAGAGAGAATCTTTGAGAAAAAAAACAAATTCACACAAGGAATGACATCGTATTGGAAGAAAACACCACTCAACAAAGGAAAAGTTGATCCTTAGAAAGGATAGAAAAGATCAATGCACCCCAATCATAGGGACAATAAGAAGAATTACAAAACCTTTAAGGAGAGATTATACATGAGAAAATTCACTACTTCAAGAAAATAAAGTAACTAAACAAGGAACACACATGTACCCACATGAAGGAATATTCAATGAAAGAAAATACATCAAGATATGAAAAATGCAACTCTAAAAAAAAGGCAATCTTAAAAAAGGAGAGAGAATTGAATATATATTGTCCTTTCCCCCCAAGTGAGGAAACAAGGAAGAAATATGTTGCTGCCTCAAGATGTTTGTTATTGAAAAAGCATCACCACTCATGACAAAGAGCCCCCAATGAAGTTAACTACTAGTGTCATAGGGTGAGAAGAAACATGATAGGGTGAATGGAGTGCTAAGGCACTACCTCTTCACCAAGAAAAAGTGTAAGAACGGTTGTAAGAGCTATGCGAGCTTGATCAAATTGGTCTTGAACAAATGTTTTGAAGGATTTACAATTTGCAAGAGAATGAGAATAATTACGATGAAAATGATAATTTTCATCACCTTACTTATGATTATAATTGTAATTAAGTCTAATGAAAATAAAAACAACATTCTTATGATACATCAATCTCCAAAAGATTCTAGTAGCTAATTTCTCTTGATCATCAATAGGGGTAGATCTTGTCTCTTGAGATGTAGGACAAGGGTTTCTAGAAGGAGGAGGATTGTCTTCTATGATTTTGATTGTTCCATTATCAATGAGTTCTTGTATTCCATTTTAAAAATTAGGACAATAATTGGCATGATGATCATGAGTTTGATGATATGAGAAAAATAATTTTTTTCAGGAAGAAGAACCTTTAGACGGACAATAGTTTCTATGTCTTGCAAGATACTCCTTAAACCTTTGAATTTTAAGAAGATAATCCATAGGTGAATGATGAGGATGTCCTATAATTTTATTAATATCTTGTTAATGAGGGTTTATAGGGACTTTGATTCCTTGTTCATCTTTTCCAAGTGCTTGTCTAGTATAACCTTGTTTTGAGATTATGTTATAACTACTCCTATATGAATGTTTCAATTGTGAAGAAGAAGGACCATTATCATGCATCTCTTTAAAATTTGTAGTGCAAGGACACATAGAAGGGTCAAAGGGAGAATTATATTAAGAAGAAATATCCTTTGTAGGAAATTTCTTGTTTCTATCATCATTATTCATATCCTCTTTGATAGGTTGGGAGGGAAGGTCCTTATCATATAAGGCTTCATCTTTGCTTAATGTTATATGAGGAGATAGGTCATGAATACAATGCATAAAATCATCTTCCCTACATATATTTTGATGACTAAGATAAGCTCTAGGAGAATAAGGAGGATCTAAAGGGATTGGTAAGCCAACATGTTGATCTTGCCCCCCTTACACTAGAGTATGATTGTGAGAAGAGGATGGTGTCATGTTGCTCTTCAATTATCTCTCTTTATTAGAGAGATCATTGATTGGAGTATTAAATTTTTCCTCATTCACATTAGATACCCTAGGAGAGGTACAAGTGTTAGCTTTTCCAATTGCATCTTTAGGTTTATCATTGTCTACAAAAGCCTTTATGTTATCTACACATGTAATGCATGCTCTTAAAAATATCATCATGAAACAACATTTAACATGGATAAAATCTTAGAGACATGACTTGAAAGTAGGAAACATGTTAAAAACCCTAAAAATGCAATATGCAAAAGTACTATGAATGAAAATAAGTAATGTAAAATGAAAGAAGCCATTATCCAACACTTGATTGTAATAAATGTAACAAAAAAGAAATTTAATTTAATATGATACAGAAAACAAATCATATTTAGTAATTTCCATTAGGAGTGCATAAAATCAGAAATGAAAATATAATTAAAAAATTATGCAACCCACAAGCCAAAATTAGTAAAATAAATTAGGTTTTTATTAAATTAACCACTAAATTTATGTAATGATGATCTAAGAGTGCAAAATTAATATTTCAAATTCCTAAAAATTAGATCTAGGACTACAAATAAGAAATAAGAAAGCAAGGATTTATGTTCACCAAAATAATAATGTTTAGAAAATTAGGAATTAGGGTTTCAACAAGTAAAACCAATAACTAGCTCAATTAACAAAATTACATTGAAAGAAGGGGTAAATCCAATAGACTTATTCACAATTTGATTAGGAAAAGGGCTGAGAATATTGATTAGATTTACCAATTGTGTGTGGGGTGTGAGTCTCCTTTTTTGTAAGTTGAATTATAAAATTAGGATAAAATGAGATATTATTGAAGTAATTTGACAGAAACAATGAGCTATAGATGTCCCATGAAGCCACAAACTTGGATCTGGGCAAAAGGAGATATGGAGATGTCTAGAAGTTTGACCTAATTTTTTGGGACCAAGTAGCACAGATCTGCCTTGGGCCTTCAAATTTTCCATTGTCAAAAGTTGATCTATTCATCACTGTTGACTTTGCCAGACTTCCTAACTACAACTTTGCACCTACCATGAATGAAATAATGAAAATACTGAAATAAATACTAAGGAGATATACCTTAGATATGAAATTGTTGATGATGATGCAATTCTCTCTTAATATAATCACAAATATTGAATGTAATTGCATGACAAACACATGAATATGAAAAACCATAATCACACACACATGCTTGCATGCACATTGATGTAACTTTGATCCACAATGCTTGAATGATGAATATGCAACCTTGAATATTTGAAGATGCTTGATGATGAATGCTTCAGAGATGCATGAACTATCTAATTGATTTTCTTCTAGGTCTAAATGAATTGATAGGATGTATTTATATAGGGTTCTCTAGGTAACTTACCAATTAGGATGACCTCCAATGGTCATGTGTAGCCTCTAGAATCAAATTTAGTTGGGAAGATAAAAAACCTACCCCATTTCAAATTGGGGCTCCTTTGAGAGGGAATAGGGGTTCCAAACCCTGGTCCTTCCACAAATAAGACTAAAATAAAGAATTAGGGGGAGAGTATCCCATAGCAGGACCCACCAAAGGTTGTATATGACATCAAAGTTGGATAATCCGACTTGAATGGACCTAGAGAGGGGGTGAGGATATGACACGCTAAAGTGGGAGCATAAAAATGAGGTGCAAATTGGGCTGATGACAATTTATGATGCTACATTAATGAATTTGTGAGAAAATTTTAAATTTTAAAATTTCAAGAATTCTACACCGTATTTGGAGATTTTTGTAAGACATTCATGGAATTTTATGACACATTTGCAGATTCTAGTGATGCATCTATTTCTATTGCTAAAAAATGGACATTTTCCTGAGCCGGGTTCTTATTATTATTGCATATCTCATATTTTAACATATGACAAAAAATTATCATTTTATGGTTTTTTCTAGGTGTGTCTAGTTGTTTTTTTTAATTGGCAAATCTTGTGACATGTTTGTGTAATGTTGTGATACATTTGTAGCATTTAACAATTCATAGTCTCAAAGTTCTATTATGCATCTACCACATTCTATGCCATAGACATAACCTTCTGCACCACATTTTCCATGTTCTACGTCATATTCACTACCTTTTGTACATATCTATTTCTAAAGAGTTAGATCTATTCTAGCTTAAGAAAAGGTATACAACTTTGTGAATTCAATCATTTCATGTGTTTCAATTCACATAAATAGAGTTTTTCATGTTATCGATCATATTTGTGTAGCTTCTTGGCAAACATTGGGACAATACATCAATCTCAAAATTATTAATGTAATTTCTATAGGTTGTGTCTATGATTTTTAGTTAGCTCACATTTTTATTTATTAAGGGAAGGAACCTTGTCTTTTGTGTTTTCTGCACTTGCATGTATTTGAATACCCAAATTTTTTTTTCTGTATTATCTTCCCTTGCATTCTTGTGCAAACATAGTGTTATCACTGTTTAAGAAATGGGTTTTCTTTTCCCATGATTGGCTAAGCTTTGAAAATTTTTGAGTCATGTATGCTATTAGTTGCTTCAAATTTGTTCTAGGTCTTTAAGGGTTAAGGGTTTAGTTTTTAATCACTCAAAAGTCTAATAAAAAACCCTCTGGCTTCTATTTCTACATTACTTTATTCACTTAAGTAATGGGTCTTTAAGTCATGTAAATTGTCCCCCCTTGTTACTTGCCTAGGCGGTCCTTAAATAATTGTAAAAATTTAAGCCTTATGCCTTTTCCTAAATGTTGTCGGGTCCCATAAGTATCACGCAACTCCTAGATAAATCTACGACTATCATTGTTTCGTTAGGCGAAGTTGTGGGTGTATTAAGCTATGCAAAATAGTGAAAGGAAAAAGCAGGTTTGACCATGTGCACTAGGATCCAGCTTAACGAGACTCCATCTAGCTTTGAATCTAATGGCTTGCATTGATTCGTAGCTGAAATAAGCAAGTTACCTTTCACAAAATGGTGAAAAGGTTTGGCAGGACCCAACGGTGAAGACTTTTCCATAGCTAAAAGGCAATCAAGTTTAAAAGAAATCGATGGCTCTCATTGTTTCGTGGGCGAAAGATGCTCTCAGTTTATTCTTTGCGAAATAGCGAAGGGTTGATGGGCCTGGATGAGGAAGTTTATAAGAGGCATAACAGATGTGCAGATCCTAAAGATCTAACAGCCATCTTAGTTTCGCAAGGTGAAGGAGCTCGATACGAAATGGCGAAATAACACAGCATTCCAAGTGAGTAGTCCAGTTGTTTTAAGTGGCAAGTAAGAAAGTGACATGTGGCCGAAGATCAAAGTGTTCAGTGAATTAAAGTTAAGGGTTAAGGGCTGATGGGCCCATAGGACAAGCAAGGAACGAGGATAAAAGATGATCAACTCTATTTTTATCTAAGGGTTCTCATTGTTTCATGGCTGCAAACCAACCGAAGATTAAGGCCTATGAAATGGTGAAAGATAAATAGAGGTTCTATCCAACATGACGTGGTATGACAGTTGCTGCTTTTCGTGGGGCTTGATGGTGATGTGTCGGATGACACGTGGTTTTAAAAGGTGATTGAGGGCCTACCAAGGTGTAGCCGATGGTTATGTGGGAATATCGAAGTAAGACACGTGGTTGGTTTAGAATTGAAACTGAATGAATTTTAAGGGCTAATGGCTGAGTGCCACATGACATTTGTTAACTGGTGAACAAGTGGGGTACGTAATACCTGGATAAAGGTCCCACTTAAAAAGCATTCATCTCAAGATTGATCCAATGCTTCTCGTTGTTTCGTGGCTCAAAGATGGAAGCAGATTAACCCCTGTGAAATAGTGAAAACCGTTAGCCATCAAGATGAGGCGCGGTTAGTGAAAAGGGTTGACGGTCTCGGTTGGAGTTAAAGGCTGAGTAGTTAGAGTTCCATCTAATGCTTGGTGCAGCTTCGCGAAAGGAAAATGCGCGAGGGTTAAAGCCCACGAAGTGGCAAAAAGAAGGTAGGGCCCGACATTAAGGTAAATAGATCAAACGAAGATAAAGACCGATCAGGTTCCATCCGATCGGACGACTGGCGTGGCTTCACTGGGTTAAAGTGCATGTTGGCTACTCTCTGTGATGTAGCAAAAGGATTTTAAGCTCGTTGCCAGATGAGGAAAGATAAAAGGGTAAAGGCAGGGCAAGTTTGATATGATCTAATGGCTAGCGCAGTTTTGCTAGATGAACGTGCAAGGATGTTATGCTCCGCAAAATAGTGAAAGAGAGAAGAAGGAAAATACATAGGTGTGTTATGACCCTTTGGAATGAAATTTTTGAATTCTTCTATGAATTCAATTCTGAAGGGACGACCGAAGCATGCATTATCAATGTTGTAGTTTAGAGCCCAACTACCATATATGATCTCGTATCAATTGAATGAAGGCATCATTTTAAAGAGTTGTTGTAGAGAAGCGGGTGTAGAGCATATTTTTTCAGGTGCCGAGCAGATTTCTTGAAGCTAAGAAAATGTTCTCTTGTACTCCTCCATAGCAATTACTTGACAGTTTGTTTAAATTGGGGTTTTGATTTGTTACAAAACTGTTGTGGTTAGTAATTAAGTTGCTTGCATAATAATTTCAAGATGGCACCTAAAAGGGAATTCTTAGGAAAGGTTAATTACCAAGAGAGGGCAATCTATGATGATTTCCTAGAATAGTTGACCATGTCAACTAATGTGGCAGCTAAGGTAAAAGAGTTAGTGCCAAGAGCTCCTCGCCTGAAAATAGGAGAAGGATTGTACGATAAAGGCAATTGGCTGAGAGACCCACAGATTGGGTTGTCTGGGTTAAGTATATTCAAGGTCGGATTCGGTATGAGACACTCCCCAGCCCCAATGAACAGTATTTGGGAGTTGGATGTAGGCAAATTGGTGGTCCCTGGAGTATTCATGGATGTGAATCTCCTAACTCAGGTTGGACACAACTATGACCCAATTACAAGGAGTGTTAGGGATATAAATGGAAAAACCCTCATTGAAATTAATAATGAGGAGTTCAGAAATGCTTATGGGCTTAGTGAATTTTCCAATTTTTTAGAACCCATCAATTTCAAATCACTAGCTCAGGTTTACAATGCACAGAGGAATCACCTTAGGAGTGGGCCTCTTAAAGAATTCTTTGTGAAGATAGGTGGATTAACAGTTGTAGGACCCAATACTATGGAGCCTTTCTCCTTAAATCTATTCACCCTTAGAGCCAAGGGATTATACTGGTCACTCTGCCAAATTTTGGGAGAGGATGTTGAAGCAAACCTGCCAACTCATTACATGTTAATGATTGCTCAAATTTTGAATCCTTCTTTGGCAATGACCTTTGATTATGCCTCCTATGTTACTGATGCCATCCATTAAGGCTTGATAGGGATAAAGAATGGGAAAGTGGATAGGCCTTTTGGATGGTACTCCCTCCTCATGCACTTATTTTTATTCAAGGGTGGTGACTATTTTACAAATGGAATGGATCTTGTGAAAGAAAAGGATGGAGAGAAGATGCCAGTTCAATTATGGAGCACAGTACTTTCATGGGAAAGAGAAGATGCTAGCTACTTGAGATTTGATAAGTGCTTTGCATTCAAAATTAGGACTCTTATATGTTCAGAGAATCCAAGAGTCCCTAAGGTTCTTTTAGAATTCATTAGGCCAAAAGAGTTTGATGAAAATATTAAAATTGTCCACAATTGCGGTGATATGTACTTATACCCTATCTCCACAGTTTTCAAAGTGTATTGTTTCAGAGGCACTCCGTTTTTGTTGCCATATTAGGTCCCTCTCAAAGTAGGGATTGCGGAAGTTGTCAGACAGATTGGTAGCGTGCAAGAGGTAGAGCTAATAGGTAGAGGTAAAGGGTCCATTTTTCCTACAATAACTATAGCTCATCAGTTTATAATAACTAAAGGGGGCTGAAAGTGCTTTGAAGATTTCCTTCAGCCATACCATTTATCAACTGCAGTATCAAGGTGTGCCGACCCTGAAGATTTCTTAAACGGCATGTTTAGAAAGAGGGCAGTATGTAGAAGTAGACCTCACCAATTCCAATTCCCTGAAGACCTCATCAGGAATGAGTTTGATTTGGATGAGCAAGAGCTAAGGAAAGAAAAGTGGGTGGCCTACAAGAAGGCCCTAGATTTTGTGCACCAATTTGACACCAGCTATGACCCTTTATCCAGTTTCCACCCCTTTGAAGAAAAGGTAAAATTCTTAATTCTTTGTTTTGAAGATGTAATGCAGACATTGAAAGAGAAGAGGGAGGTTGTAATTAAGAACAACCCTGAGAAAGCAAGACTAGTTTTAACTAGGTCTACATCTGCCAAAGCAATCCCTCCAGGTGATAACATGTTACATAAGAAGTCCAACTATAGTGTGTTGGTGCCAACAATAGGGGAGCCTTCTACCTCAAGAGGAAAGAGGAAGATACAGAATGTCATTGACATTCAAGAGAGCCCAAAGAAGAAAAGAATGGGAAAGGAAGTATAATCTAATGAACCCTTGCATTCCCCATCTCAATCCCCTATTCATATAGGAGATGAACAGGCAGCGGCTGAGCAACTGTTTCAATTAGGCAGTCTTGGGGAGATAGCTTACACCTATGATGAAGTGGAAGAGGGAATGCCAGAAGAGCCCCTTAGTGCTGAGATGAACAAAACCACTAATGAGTGCAAAGGCTAGGAGATGGATCCTGAGATCAAACAAGCCAATGAGGATTTCTTGGCTGATAATAACTTTGTTACATTAGGAGCTTTCATGCAATTCATGTGGAAGTAGAATATTGATCAATTTAATGCTAGGTGTGAGAAGAAGAAAGGTGAGTAGCCCCACAAGGATCCAACTGTGGTGGAGGAAAAAAATAAAACAAGAGATGATTACTGAGTTCAAGACCATCACTCATGAGCAAGGAAGAGATATGGTAGCAAAGGTTGGTGTACTCATTCTCCCTGAATGGGACATAGCAGATGCCTTGGTTTTAGAGGTAGTAAGGAAAGAGACTAAGCCCTTGGAAGGAGTCACCTTCAGCAAGGATGATTTTGCTATGGTCATGTGGTCCTTGAAAAGAGATGAGAATAAAAAGAAAAGGGATACTCCAGGGTCAGTTACCTCAGAGGTATGATAGTGAAAAGAGTACAAAGCACTGGGGTGGTGGAAGCTACTTGCACGGTTCTAGAGACTGCAAAGTTTAGTGTTGTAGTAGCAGAAAGAGAGGCCAAGGAAAAGGAAGACCTCCAAGTTAAGTTAGAGATAGTTTTAAAAGCTTACAACAATGCCAAGGAAGAGGTAAGGGGTAAAGATAGCATCAGTGCCAAGCTACAAAGCCAATTGGTAGGATAATACCATCAAGGTGAGTCCTAAACATTGACGATCTCCTCTTCTCCTACAAGGCCTCCACCTACCACCCCCATTATTGAATTCCCACCATCTCCAACACCTTCTAGTTCCCAGTTGATTGAGATCACTCCCAATGAATTGGAGAAGCTGAAACAACCTCAGGCCTTGTATGCAAAGAAATATGAAGAGAGAGTAAGGGCTACAATTTTGAGTTTTGCTGACACCATAGGTTCCTCACTAATGTACAATAACATTAGTAAGATTTTGGAAATGTGGAATGAGCTAAATGGAGACAAGGCTATTCTAATGCCTATTTTTGACAAGTGGAAACCCAGAGAGAAGGATTTAGAACTTATTTATGTATCCTATGATGAGGCAGGGGCTAACCCCATTATTAAATCTACCAATGATATGGAAAAGGATTTAGTGAAGTTAGCAGAAGGAGTAGATAATGTAGATAGAAAGATCAACTTGTACAAGAAAGAGTACACTGATCAAGTTTTCGAATTACTCCCTGGGGTTTTTGCCAGTCCAACACAATTAAAGGACAAACAAATATGGCTTAAGGAATTAGAAGCCAAATTGTCACTAAGAATAAAAGGAATTATTAATTCAGAGGATGCCTCCATATTTATCAAAATAATTGAGGAGATTGAGAAAATCAAATCTCATTATGGTTTTCTTAATTCAAAGGTCAACAAAATGAGGAATTTTTGGAAAAGATTAGCCAAGACAAAAGGAAAAGTGGTTAACTTCTCATGGCCTACTAATGATGTATACCAGGAATGGACAAGAAAATATGCAGTACTAGATGTGGAGCAGTTAGAAGATGTTGCAAAAGAACAACAAGTAGTAGAAGCCGCGGATGTTGAAAAAGACTTGTAACCGCATTTGGAAAAGGTTTTGTAACTACTTCTTAAGAGAAGTAATGATTGTAACAAACTCTCCTAGGAAAGTTCAAAGCTTTGTATGCATCCATGTTATTATAAATGGATACCAAGACTAGTAAAAGAGGATTGCAAGGAATTGTAAGGAAACACTGCAGAAATTTATCTAAGCTTTTTTTAAAGTCTTAATGGAGAACATTCAAATGTTTTTGTAATACTTTCTGAAATAATATCAATATACAAACCATTGGTTTTGAGCTTAAACTTTGTGTTGTCTTCAAGTATGTTTTGCAAATATTTATTGTTTCATTTAGAGTAATCTAGGGTTATTCCTTTTGAATATGGGTTGTAAGGTGACTTCAAGTAGATATGCTTCTTATCTTTTCTCTTCAGGAGGGGAATTAAATACACGGGAATCATTTTTATCAGTAAATTCTTTGTGGGATACTTTGAATTTGATAAATGCAGTTTGGTTTGGTATGAGTGAAATTATTATGTATGTCAGGCATATGTGGGGATATGTAGAAGTGGAGCTGATAGGATGTGTGGGGATATTTGATTGTGGGAGTATTACCTAAACTTAGATGACTGTGGCCAATGGATAAGGCACTAGTATCTATTGTGGTTGTCTTTTTACACAGCTTGTGGGTCAATACTGAATATGAGTACAAGTTTTATTTCTTTGTTTCAGTTGGTTTTAAGGTGATAAGATCCACTAGTTTTCAGATTGGTTTACTAGTGGATTTGTCTCTTAAAAGTGTGAACTCAGCTCACAAAAGGGTATACCCACCTTAACTTTGGACAAGTTCGAAGTGTAGAAGGTTAATCAAACCTTGTCATATGTTGTTATGAAAGTTCCCTTCTCTTTGATCTCTCTTGTGCAGACAAAGTTTATCATATTACTATAAGGGTCTTAAGGGGAATCAAATTTTGAGAACAACACCTAGGTGCAAGAGAAACACACAACAATATTTTTTTTTTTCATTTTTTATTATGATTCATGCCTAGGGGTTTCATCACCCCAGGGTTCAACCTCAACCGCATTTCCTAATGAGGTATTGTAATATGTTGGAAATGGAGCTCAATAGTAAAAAGATGCAAACTATAAATAAAACTCAATCTAACCAATTATATTGTAGAACAACCATAGGCCCTGATAGTTCTGATACTTAATGTAAGTACAAATCCAATAGCTAAAAATATGAGAGGGGGGGGGGCGAATCATACAAACTTAATCTTCCATAAAAACAACAGATTCAACCTCGGTAACATATACTTCAGTAATATAACCAAAACTGCTAAACATGCAAACTCAAAAGCATATAAACATCATAACACTCATAACACCAGATTTAATGTGGAAACCCAAATAGGGAAAAACCACTATGGGATTTTGGACCCACTAAGAAATATACTCTTCTAGAGTATGCTCGGTTAAAAGCAAATCTTGTTAAAGATTACAAACACATTGCTAGATGTGACCCAGTTAAGGGATTTCCCTCAGATCTGTTAGGATCTTCACCTTGTTAGAAGTGACCTTGTTAAAGGATTTCAAACACTCAATCAGAATGTCACCTTGCTAGAGGGTTTTACAAATAAGACTGTTAAGTCCACTCAGTTAAGAGATTTTCTGTTGCTTCACAAAATAACAGTAATAAAAATCTATCTGCAACTTCACATCTAAAATGCTAAAGCAGATTCTTATTTTCTCAATACAATATAGGACTTATCTTGTCCATCTACTGCGCTCTATACTCTGTTATTCAAGCAGGTCTTCAAGCTTTTGTGCTCGGTAATCACTATGTAGCATCCCTGTGCATACACTTGCCCGCATACATTGTTTATCAACAGTTCCTTATTTATAAATAATTTGCTGACCGCTTAATCTCCTTGATCACATTTCCCATGATCAATCATAGCCATCAGATCTTCAACCTTTGACCAAGTTTAATGTATCCTTTGATCTGAAAAATGTTTTACCCTACCTTGGAACTTGCATACATTTCTTGGAACTTGTGCTAGGATATTGCGGTTCAATCTGAGCTGTAGATCTTCCTACCAATTTTCCTTTTCCATAGATTCTTTAACAAACTTTATGTATGGCATACCAATCATTTAATCATAGCCAGCTCATCAGCTTCCTTCATTAAATAATGCTTTTATTCATTCAATGCATTCTGTTACTACTCGGTTGCAACTTGGTAAATACTAAACTTCACTTGGTAGACATTCTACCTTCATTAACCGATAGCGATAACCTTAGGGTTTATCGACTAGGTTCCTTAGGGTTTACCGACTAGGTTCATTGCTTGGTAACATAGTATAGTATTATCCTTATAATCAATAACATATGTAGGATATCAAAACAATCTTTATATTCATCAAATCATACTTTTTAAGATATGGCAACATCATACTGAATTAGAAAATCAATTTCTTGACATCAATGACAAAAGAATAATATTAAAACAGTAAACATCCTTAATCAGTTATATCCATAATCATCAACAACTTTCTCAATATCCTTATTGAAATGCCAACAATCTCTACAATCTCCCCCTTGTCTGTTATAATGCCAACAATCTCCCCCTTTGGCATTGATGGCAAAACCAATTGATTTGACCTAATTCATTCGGATTCAAATTGTTGTGAGATTCGGAAATGCTGAAATGCTCTCCCCCTGTCATCAATCTTCTCCCCCATACATTAGTATCCACTCCTTTTCTCCAGTCTTCTCCCCCTTAAATGATAACAATGCCAAAAAGTAAAGAACTAAAACATAATTTCTTCCTGTACGAAGTGATTTCCTGCTGTTATGTCAACTTAGTCTCAGTTAGAGCATTTTGTCTTCAATTCCTATTTCTTGTATTGTTTCGTGCACACCTTTAGAAAACATCCTAAAGTGTGTAAATCAACATCAACTCCTAAAAGATATTCTGTAGAGTCATCGAATTGATGCTTTCATTGAACTTGGTCAGTGAATGAAACATAGGGGTAGGACCCCTAACTTACTTCTGAGGTACTCAAAAGTGTCCCTTGGCTGTGGCTTGGTGAAGATATATGCTATTTGTTCCTTCGTGCTAACATACTCCAACACCACTTTCTTCTCTTGAGCTTCTTCTCTAAGATAATGATATTTCATAGAGATGTGCTTTGTCTTAGAGTGCATAACTGTATTCTTTGAAATGTTAATGGCACTAGTATTGTCACAGAATATAGTTACTGGCTCGGTAACTTTCTCATTTATACCATCCAATAGTTGTTTGATCCATGCTATGTTGGTACAATTCAATGCCACAACAATGTATTCAGCTTCTGATGTTGACTGTGAAACACATCCTTGTTTCTTGCTAAGCCAACTCACTAGTCTTTCTCCTAAAAAGAAAGCTCCTCCACTTGTACTTTTCCTATCATCAATGTTTCCTGCCCAATTAGCATTAGTATAAACTTTTAAATCAAAATCATTTCCTTTCTGATATACTAAGCTATAATCCTCAGTGCCTTTCAAGTATTTGAAAATTCTCTTGATTGCTGTCATGTGTGTTTCCTTAGGATCTGCAGAGAATCTTGCAACTATACCTACTGCATGTGCTATATCTGGCCTACTGTGAACAACATATTGTAGCTTTCCAATCATGAATCGGTAAAATGTCTCATCAACAGATGCATATTCATCATTCTTTGATAGTTTACAATTGGTAGTCATAGGAGTACTTATTGGTTTTGAATCCTCCATTCCAAATTTCTTCAAGATTTCCTTTATGTACTTGGATTGAGTAATGAAAATCTCATTTTTCATTTCAGTATCTGTAAACCTATAAAATAGTTTATCTCACTGATTAATGACTTCTCAAATTCTTTGCTCATTTCATTTCCAAAGTTCTTGCATAAAGAGTCATTTCCACAAAAGATAATATCATCAACAAATATGGCTAAGATTAGTATTCCATTTTCATCATTCTTCATGTACATATTACTGTTTTCACTTGTTCTTATAAAACCAATCTTGATTAAATAAGATTGCAATCTTTCATACCATGCTCTAGGTGCTTGTTTCAAACCATATAAAGCTTTGTTCAATTTACATACCTGATCTTTATTCTTGTCTTCAGTAAATCCTTCAGGTTGTTCAATAAAAACTTCTTCTTCTAATATACCATTCAGAAATGCAGATTTGACATCCATTTGATATACCTTGAAATTATTGTAAGCAGCATATGCCAACAATGTTCTTACTCCTTCAAGTCTAGCCACAAGTGAAAAAGTTTCACCATAATCAATTCCTTCTTCTTGGGCATAACCTTTGTAAACTAGTCTTTCTTTATTTTGAATGACCTCACCTTTTTCATTTAGCTTGTTTCTTAAAATCCACTTTGTACTGATTACATTTTTGTCCTTCGATCTTGGGACCAGTGTCCATGTGTCATTCTTCTTGATTTGATCAATCTCTTCTGTCATAGCATTTATCCAATCTTCACTGTTAAATGTCTCTTTCACTATTCTCAGTTCAAATTCAGATATCAGACATGTGTTCTATCTCAGTTTGTTCCTTGTCATCACTAGATCATCCTTATCTCCTATAATCTGACTTGATGCATGATGTCATCTGACATACTTGGCTAATAGAGGCTTGGTAGGCTCTGTATGATCTTCTTCATCACTCGGTAACTGGATATTCTCTTCATTTCCTTCTGCAGTTTTCTCGGTAAGACTTATCGGTTGAACATAGACAAATTCATCATATTCTTCTAGTTCTTTGGAGTTTCCTTCATCATTTCTTTTTGCAAATTCATCAATTTTCACATTTGCACTTTTTACTATTTTGTTAGATGATTTGATCAGACATTTAAATGCTTTACTTCTAGAAGAATAACCAAGAAATGTTCCTTCTTCACTTTTCTGATCAAACTTTCCATTTCTATCATCCTTGTGTACATAGCATCTTCTTCCAAAGATTTTGAAATAACTTACATTAGGTTTCTTGTCATACCAGATTTCATATGGTGTCTTCAAAGTTCCTTTCTTTAGTTGTACTCGATTCAGGGTGTAAACTGTTGTGCTTATTTCTTCTCTCACAAATGTTTGTGGCACTTTCTTTTCAATCATCAGGGTTTTGGCATAATCCACAATAGATCTATTTCTTCTCTCAGCTATTCCATTTTGTTGTGGAGTTCTCAGTGCAGAGACTTGTCTTTTAATACCATGATCATTGCAGAATAAGTTGAACTCATCAGATGTGAACTCTCCTCCTCTATCTGATCTAAGACATTTTAATTGTCTTCCTGTTTCATTTTCAACACTTACCTTGTACCATTTAAACATTTGAAAAGCTTCTGATTTTTCTTTTGAAAACATAACTGACATCATCCTTGAATAATCATCCACAAATAATATGAAATATTTATCACCATAATAAATTTGAACTTTCATAGGACCACAAAGATCAGTGTGTACAAGATCTAAAATTCCCTTTGAAGTGTAGGACTTACTTGTAAAGCTTGATCTTGTCATTTTACCCATCTGGCATCCTCAGCACATAGCATTCTCAGGCTTTTCCAAACTCGGTAGACCTCTTACTTGGTGCTTCTTACTTATTTTGATCAGATTATCAAAATTTACATGACAAAACCTTTTATGCCATAACCAGGTATCATCTATCTTTGCATACAGACACTTGTTCCGAGTTGAGTCAAGGTGAAATGTGTTACCCTTTTTTTGTGTCCCAGTAGCAGCTAACTTTCCATGCTTGTCATGAACTTTGACAATTCCTTTTTGAAATTCTATTTGGTAACCTGTGTTGTTTAGTTGTGCTACACTTAACAAATTGTATTTCAATCCTTCAACGCAATAAACATCATTGCATTTTTCATTGTCAAGAAGTGTTATAGATCCTTTACCTTTTACTAGACATGGTGCATCATTACCAAATCTTACATAGCCTCCATCATAATCTTCTAACATAACAAACTTGTGTTTATCACCTATCATGTGATGTGAGCATCCACTATCTATGATCCAAGAATCATTAGTATTTATGTGAGATATTAGGGCTTTTTCTTCATACCTTTCTTCATCGGATCCATCTTTGATAGCCACATAAAATACTTCCTCTATATTAGTTTCATCTGATTTATCATCATTGGATTCCTCATCAGCTATTAAGAATGACTTTCTATCTCTTCTTCTAAAGTCTCAGTGTCCTCTGTAATGATTATCTTTCTGTCTGTCATCTCGGTATTCTCTCTTTTTAGTAGATTCTTTGTCAGGACAGTTAGAAGCCATATGTCCTATCTTATCACAATTGAAACATTTCAAAGGTAGTTTTCCTTTATACTTACCTTTGCCTCTCGGTAACCTTCTAGCTAATAGTATTTCAAACTCTTCTTGCTTTCTGATTTCCTCATACAGTTTGTGTACTTTTTCCATGTTCTTGCAAAATCTTTCACTTGCTCCACTATGATTCCCTTTAGTGTACTTACTCATTCTGTCATTGTAATCATTAGATTGACCAATATGAAAAGAACTAAATGTAGATTCAACTTTATTTACCGATGACCCATTGTTATCAAAGTTACTTAACTCAAATGCATGTAGCTTACCAATAGTAACATCTAAAGAAACTGGCATATTGGGTACATACCTCAATTCATTGATTGCAGAGACTTGGATTGCATAAGCTGGTAGAAGGGTTCTTAATAACTTACTTTTTTTATCCTTTTCTTCAATAGTTCCACGTGCTCCTTTGATTTGATTGACAATCTCCTTTAGTCTTGTACTGTACTGGGTTATGTTCTCACCTTCATTCATCCTCATAGATTCAAGTTGTCCTCTTAGACTATCCACTTTTTCTCTTTGAAGATGTTCATCCCCACCATAAACAGATATGAGCTTGTCCCACATTGCCTTTGCATCATTGTAGCCTTCTAGATCATTAAACTCTGAATCGGTCAATGTAGATGTTATTTCAATCATTGCTTGAATATGTTATTGCTTTGCTTTTATCTCTTCCATTGTCAATGGATAGGTGCTCGGTGTAATGAAATCATTCTCCAGATAATATACAACATATTCTCCAACTCCTGATAGGTGTAGATTCATCCTTTTCTGCCATGTAGAGAAACTAGACTTGTTCAACTTCAGTGCATCCCTCTTATACATCTTTAGTTCTTTGCCTGAAGTACCTTTAAACTTTTCTTCCTTAGTCCAAAGCTCTGACACCAATTGATAGTTCTGATGCTTAATGTAAGTACAGATCCAATAGCTAACAAGATGAGAGGGGGGGGTGAATCATACAAACTTAATCTTCCATAAAAACAACAAATTCAACCTCGGTAACATATACTTCAGTAATATAACCAAAACTGCTAAACATGCAAACTCAAAAGCATATAAACATCATAACACTCATAACACCAGATTTAACGTGGAAACCCAAATAGGGAAAAACCATTGTGGGATTTTGGACCCACTAAGAAATATACTCTTCTAGAGTATGCTCGGTTAAAAGCAAATCCTGGTAAAGATTACAAACACATTTATAGATGTGACCCAGTTAAGGTATTTCCTTAGATCTGTTAGGATCTTCACCTTGTTAGAAGTGACCTTGTTAAAGGATTTCAAACACTCAATTAGAATGTCACCTTGCTAGAGGGTTTTACAAATAAGACTGTTAAGTCCACTCGGTTAAGAGATTTTATGTCACTTCACAAAATAATAGTAATAAAAATCTATTTGCAACTTCACATCTAAAATGCTAAAGCAGATTCTTATTTGCTCAATAAAATATAGGACTTATCTTGTCCATCTGCTGGGCTCTATATTCTCTTATTCAAATAGGTCTTCAAGCTTCTGTGCTTGGTAATCACTATGTAGCATCCCTATGCATACACTTGCCCGCATACATTGTTTATCAATAGTTCCTTATTTATAAACAATTTGCTGACCGCTTAATCTCCTTGATCACATTTCCCATGATCAATCATAGCCATCAAATCTTCAACCTTTGACTAGGTTCAATGCATCCTTCGATCTGAAAATGTTTTACCCCACCTTGGAACTTGCATATATTTCTTGGAACTTGTGTTAGGGTATTGCGTTTCAATCTGAGCTGTAGATCTTCCTGCCAATTTTCCTTTGCCATAGATTCTTTAACAAACTTCATGCAGGACATACCAATCATTTAATCATAGCCAATTCATCAGCTTCCTTCATTAAATAATGATTTTATTCATTCAATGCATTCTATTACTACTCGGTTACAACTCGGTAAATACTAAACTTCACTCAATAGACATTCTACCTTCATTAACTGATAGCGATAACCTTAGGGTTTACCGACTAGGTTCATTGCTCGGTAACATAGTATAGTATTATCCTTATAATCAATAACATATGTAGGATATCAAAACAATCTAAACATCATGATCTCATCATTGTCTAACTCGGTAATAGTTGCCCATTGAATAACTTATTCCTCCTCTTATTCATCACATTCTTTCTGTGTCTTTTACCGACATCTTTATATTCATCAAATCATACTTTTTAAGATATGGGAACATCATACTGAATTAGAAAATCAATTTCTTGACATCAATGACAAAATAACAATATTAAGATAGTAAACATCCTTAATCAGTTATATCCATAATCATCAACAACCTTCTCAATATCCTTATTGAAATGCCAACAATCTCGACAATCTCCCCCTTGTCTATTATAATGCCAATAGGCCCAAGTATAAACCCTTGGGAGAGATGTGCACTATAGTTTGATTATTCTTTTTGAACAGACCTTAGGGCCGACAGGGGAGGTGAATAAGTCTAGACCTTAAACTTTATCTTTCCCAAAACATAATCAACTTATCTTTAACTTTATTAGAAACACTGAAGAATAGATGAATAAAACAAAATGCACAACAAAACACTATATTTATATTGAAAACCCAAATAGGGAAAAATGACAGTGAGAGTCAACTCACAATATATGAATGATTACAAATTTGTTTTAGGCTCATTGCCAAGGAAACACACTAACACCTAAAAACTTACAGGTTGAGATGCACTATCCCAAAGCAAGATACACAAGGAATTTTGGGCTAAATCTCATTGCTTCGGGGTAAGATACATCAAGACTTGTAGGCTGCAACTCACTTCTCTAGGAGATGATACACAAGGGCTTACAAGATGAAGCTCATTTATCCAAGACAAGATACATAGACTTGTTAATTGAAGATCACTTCTGCAAGGTATTATACAATATCACAACATTTGAATTAGCAAGATAAAGTCTTCTACAAATATGAAGTTGCACTTGAACCACTGTCATAAGTAGCCAAGTCCAACAAAAATCACCACCACAGTTTCACTTCCCTGACATCACAAAACTCTGTAGATGATATGATCATGAAATCACATTTGCACATATTCAAATTTTCACACTCACATCACAAGAAACACTACATTTCACAACTCCAAATTGATCTTCTATATATAACATCTTCTTCATTACAAACATCAATTAGGTTGGTCAAAAGAAAGCATAGACATAGATCCTATTAAGCTATCCACCAAACATAATTATGATGAATGCAATCCAATCTAGGAGATAGAGAGGGCCTAAAAATTATATTACATTTCTCTAAGTATCTCTAAATAATATACAAGTTGGCATACATCATCCAAGGATGGAAACTAGATAACATGCAGATAAACAATGCAGCACATAACCAATCGGGTAAAAAATATAGCATCAAAATCAACTAAAATAATATGGATCCCCACATGCCAAAGGTAGGATCCAAATACAAGTTAACACACTCTCCAATGTTGGCATATATAATTAAGATCTTAGCACAAGTGGGAAAAGAAGACTCTATTGGCCAGACCATAATAATTACTCAAAAGACAACATCAGACAAAATGTAGCACCAACCATAACACTCAACACCATAAAAAGAACACAAGGATATTCCTAGAATATCAAGCATCTTTCCAAATACTTCTTTCTCACTGTCACATCCATACATGTTGGAACAACATAAACAAATACAAAACACCTCATTGCCAAAATGTTAGGAAATATAATCCTGAACAAAACTTAATAAATCTTCTTACATAACACCTCAACAGCTAAAAATGAAACTAAGAAAATGCACAAGATTACAAGCATTTTGTCCAAGTTGCAATGATTGAAACATTAATGCAGAGAAATATGGAGAATTTTTTGGACCAATCAAATCCACTTCCGATAGACAACCAAACTATTAGCAAACAAAAATCACTACCCACATTAGCTACAACACCAAGAAAATGATAAGATAGTAGTGCAATGTCTATGGAGCACAAACATCATGTTGATATTTGCAAGACCAAATTGTCAAATGAAAAGGAATGTAGATAATTCTTCCAACCATACTTAAATACTCTTTCCTGCATATCATATCTCCTCATACTGAAAAACATTCTAGAAACAACATTAACTTGAACAAGAGTGCTAGGGTGAAGTAAATCACATCCTAGGCATCATCATCATCATCATTATACCAAAAATAAACAACATTATAGTACCATGATTAGTATGAACACCTCATACTGAATGTAGCCATCATACACCAAGAAGGTGGACATCCACAACACAAAGTAACTACAATCAATAATAACTATGTCCTCATATTTTACCAAAACATATCTGACATCCCAATATAGACTACAAGTTGACAACAAATTACAACACTTCCAAAACTCTCTCTATTGACATCAACAACAACACAATAGCATCAATGACCCCATAAAAAATATCATCATCAAGAACACATCATCAATGACAACACATATTGTCAGACATTAGGTTGACATTAATGAAAACACATATTTCTAGCAATTTCCCCCTTCGTCATTGATGGAAACACCATATATTATTACAAATATCTGCATAAACTCCCTCTATTATCAGCAACTCTTCTCCTCAATTGTTCTCTCCTTTAGTAGGTCTCTCTCTCAGTCTCTCCCTTTGACATCAAGGACAAAGGGCACATAGATACACTTCATCATCATTCTAGTACTAACAATTGATCTTTTCCCTTAACTGATATTTCACTCCCTTTAACTTTGTATCCAAATAATTATACCTCTACAACAACAATAAATCAACCAACTAATCCCCTTGAGAGAAACACTAAGCATCAATCCAAGACTAAGGATGTATCTTGAAATTATCCCCTTAGACAAAAGCACCATTATATGCATCTTAGTTGGAATAAAGAGGGGCAATAACCCCTAGATTTTGTTAGAGATACTCAAAGGTATCGTTTGAGAGTGCCTTAGTGAATATAATTGCAATTTGATCCTTAGTGGGAACACACTCTAATCTAACTTCCTTCTCTACAACAATTTTTCTTAACAAGTGATGCCAAATAGAAATATGCTTGGTTCTTGAATGCATCACAAGATTCTTTGAAATATTTATTGCACTAGTATTATCATACACAATAGGAATAGGCTCATCATAAATCACCTTGATATATTTCAAATTCTTCTTCATCCATATTTCATGAGTGTAGTAAGATGTTGCAACAATATATTCTACTTTAGCAATGAATAGGGAAATTCAATCTTGCTTCTTGGTAAACCAAGAGACCAATCTACCTCCCAAGAAAAATACATTGACAATGGTACTTTTTCTATCATTAATACAACCAACCCAATCAACATCTATGTAAGCCATGAGAGAGAAATCAATGTCCTTTTTGTACCATAAGCCATAATCCAGAGTCCCTTTCAAATACTTGAATATCCTTTTGACCACTACATCATGAGATTTCTTAGAATTAGCTTGACATATAGAAACCATACATACTACATGCATAATATTTAGTTTAGAAGCAAACAAGTACAACAAACCACTAATCGTAGATCTATACTGAGTTTGATCGACCTTCGGAGATCCATCATCCTTACTCAAGTGACAACTAGTAGTCATGCGAGTACTCACTAGTTTAGCATTCTCCATTCTAGACTTTTTTAACGTCTCCTTAACATACTTTAATTGAGAGATAAAGATACCATTATATAACTAAGTAACTTGAAGGCTAAGAAAGAAGGATAACTCACCAATCATTGACATCTCAAATTCATTCTACATTTCTTTTGCAAATCTTTTACATGCCTTATGTTTTCCTCCAAAGATGATATTATCAACATATACAACTACTATCAACAAAATTCCTGTTAGAGTAAAAGGTATTAGTTTACTTAATTAATTAAATCATATTGATTTAATAATTAAGTCACTTTTTCTCTATTTCACTTAAGCTAAATTTAGGAAGCTAAACTTAGGAATATTAATAATTAATTTATTATTATTTATTAATTGCTTTTAGGGTTTTCCCTTTTTAGTTTTGATCTCCTTTTATAAGATTGTTCCCTTTCTAATTCATTATCTGATTATTATTATTGCATTCTTTTGCTCTAGGTTTTCAAAGAAATCTTTGTGTTTTGTGAATCTTCCATTGTTGTGACAGGTTATTTGCATACACCTTCACTGGGTTCTGTGAGGTTGTATTTCACAACTTTAACATGGTATCAGAGCTTCAGACTTGAGGCTTTCATTTTCTTCAGATTGGGAGATTCTTCCTATAGAAGGTCTTCTATGCAATTATGGGTTGATTTGGACCTCACCATAGAATCCGACACATGCAAATAAGTCAAGATTGACCTTTTGTTTGTCAATTTTTGATTGACAGGGCCAGATCTGTGAGGGTTTGAAAAATTCAGCTTTTTTTGTGATCCAAGGGGCACCTATTTTTTAGAGAAATTTGGGAAAAAGGACATCACGGTTGGCTTCTAGAGGCTGATTCCATGAATTTTGATATATAATTTGCTGTATTTTGGCATTACAGGCACATGAGGCAATTTTTTTTAATTTTTTGGGTCATACAGTCCATACCGTACGACCAATAGTAACCGCTAGTAGTGGCCACCAAGCCTCAGCCTGGCGGCTCCATCACCCTTTCACCGCTTTGCTGCCACCTCACCTTGGCAGTTGCCTATGCACAACTAGTTGGCCACCCAGTTTTTTTTATGAAGCTTTTGTAAGCCTATTGGGTTTTTTTTGTGATATCGGGAGCATATGGAGGCATTTTTTGACATATTATATATTGTCAGAAAGATCTTTTTGCCACAGACCTAGATCTGGAGGTTTTTTTCTCTGATTTTTTAGTTTTGTCTCTGTTTTTGCCAATCAAAGTTAGGGTTGACTTTTAGCTTCTCGGGGCCATATCTTTTGCATCCGAAGTCCATTTTCAGAAAACCAGATATCACGGGAAAGCTCTTTTTGAGCTCTTTCCAGATTTGTAGGCTATTTCATCACATCATTTTATCAGGTACACATAAATTTTTTAGAATTTATTTTTGCTTTTTCAGCTTTCCCACTTTCAAAATTGTACCAGGGTTTGGTTTTTTGTGTTGTGGGGGTGTCTTTTTTCTTGCTTTCTGTATTATCATATCAGAAATCAGAATCCTCTCTCTTAAACACATTTCAAAACCATATCTATCATGGTGGATACTTCTTCATATGTCCATCTTACTCCTCACAATTATCATACCTAGAGAGCACATATGAGTAGACTTCTCATGTCTAAGGGGTTATGGTCCTTTTGGATGAGGTTCAACCTTTCTTGACAAGACCCTTTGAGGTTCTATAGTATAGAAACAAAATGGATGAGGCCATGAGTTTGATATCCTTACATGTTACAGATAGTCTTCTTTTTCACCTGGAAGGTTGCACAACTCCTCGGGCTATATGGACTAAGTTTCATGATCTTTTTGGCATCATCAATCAGTTCATGGCACTTCAGATTGAGGCAGAATTGACCACCTTGGCACCTGATTCTTTTCCCTCTATTGACAATTTCTTCATGAAACTGCAATCATTGTTACAGGGTTGTGGTAAGACCAAAACAGACACAGAGTGTATATACCTGATTCTATCTAGGCTTCCAGGTTCCTTTTAGATATTCTCTTCTACCTTCTATTCCACCATGGATGCTTTGGGCACTCAATTTACCATGCCTTCATTTGAGGTATTTTGTGATAGGTCGACATGAGAGAAGTCCCACCTCACATAGTTGGATACTCTCCCTGGTTCTAAGAATCAAGCATTGGTAGCTCAGGCATCTCAGGGGAAGCACAAGCAAAAACAAAAGCCAACAAGTAGTGAGAGTTCCTCCAAGCCTCCACCAAAGTCTCCTTCAAAACCACAATCCCACCCTAAGAAGGGTAATTCTTCTAAGTCTGGTGAGTCCTCCTCCAAGACTAAGAAGAAATTAGGTGATCCTTGCAGTTTCTATGGCAAGGAAGGACATCCAGTTTTCAGGTGTTGGAAATGATTAGAGGCTTTAGAGGAGACCATGCAACAACATAAAATCACCTCACCTCATTGACCTTTCTGATCCATAGGGAAAGGTCATGCTCTTTCTGCATGAGCATTTCATTTAGGATCCACTTGGATCCTAGATTTTGGTGCTTCTCACCATATGACACACACTCAGGAGTTTATCACCGCACTTGCCCCTTGTGGCACTTCTCATATTGTAGTTGGCGACTCTACACAAATTTTTGTTATAGGTTCAAGAACTGTTTCTTTGGATGGTGGTTGTCTTTAGGAAGTCCTTGTTGTTCCTGATATTTCAACAAATCTTCTTTCCATCTATTAGATTTTCCACTCTGGCATTGGTAAGATAGTTGAGTTCTCACCACATGATGTGGTTATTCGAGACCTTCATGATCCTGATTTGGTTGTGGCTACTGGATGTGTTGATCCTGCATCCTGCTTATAAAGATTTGATGGCTTTTATATGATAGATGGTATAGGTTCATCTCTTCTAGTGCATGCAGACACAGTGAGCAGACTTTGGCATGAACATTTTGGCCATGTCAATTATAAATATCTACAATAGATGAGTACATAAGCACTAGTGATTGGGCTTCCCCAGATTTCCTATAATGATGGTGTTTGTCGAGGTTGTGTACTTGACAAACATCATCAGGATTATTTTCCCATGAGAGGATCACCATGTACTATGGCACCCTTGGAGTTGGTACATAGTGACCTCATGTCATTTCCAACTCCTTCTTTTTTAGGTGCTAGATATGTTCTCATAATTATTCATGACTTCTCCAGATGTACATGGGTGTAATTTGTTAAGTACAAGTCTAATGTCTTTGATTCCTTCAGGATCTTTAAGACATTTGTGGAGAAGTAGTTTGGACTTTCTATCAGGTGGGTACACACAGATTACTAGGGGGAGTATGTGAATCAGGCTTTCAGTGATTTTTGCACTAAGCATGGTTTGCAACATCAGTTTACTGTACCCTATACCCCTTAGTAGAATGGTGTAGCTGAGAGAAAGAACATGACTTTACTGGAGATGGGAAATTATATGCTTCAATCACGATCTATGGATTCTTCTCTCTCAGTTGAGGAAATCAATTATGCCACTTATATTCAGAATTAGATGCTTTCATAAGGCATTACGACATATGACTCCTGAGGAGGCTTGGACCCACGTCAAGCCCGATGTTTCTACATTTTGAGTATTTGGCTATGGGGCTTGGGCATTTATTCCTAATTCTCAAAGGCCATGGAAAGGAAGAGCCAACCACTAATTTTTGTTGGCTACTATGAGGATGTGAAGGCATACAGGTTGTTTGATCCTAATTCTAGAGAGGTCCTCTTTTGACGGGATGTCATGTTTGATTAGTGCTTTCCTCCGAAAGATTCTCCTTCACCAAATTTACCCTCGCTACCTACTCCTTCCTCTTCATCTCTTGAGGATTTTTTATCTCTTGATGATGATGCAGATGTTGATTGACCCCCCCATCATTTGATCCACTGCATTTGCCCAAGTGGTCCCACTTTATTGTAGAGGCAATTGGATCTATGCCAGGTGACCCTTCAGATACCCGTCATACACGAGAACATACTTCAGGTGCTAGTCTCTTGAGTCATGCCATTTCAGATGATCTTCAAAGATTTGTAGAGGTGAAAGGCCGACTTGAGTAGGATAGGGCTATAGAGAAAAAGTATTCTTCTTTGATGAAGAATCATACTTGGGATCTTTGTGTTAGGTCTCGAAGACAATTGAGAGGGGGGGGGTGAATTAGGTTTGTCAAATAAATTTAAACCAAAAAAAACTTAACCAACCTTAATGCTTAATACCAATAAACCAAACTTTATGCTGGTAGACACTTTATCAGTTAATTGCAGTTTCAGTAAAGATTAATGCATGAAACAGAAAGACAATAACATCCACAACACATAACACTAATATTTGTACGTAGAAACCCTGTAAGGGGAAAAACCATGGTGGAAAACCTTACCCACAATCAGATGATACTATTGCAGATAGTATGTGTATACAAATGGGGTCTGCACATGCAGAAAGGCCAAGCGCCTAGAGCTCATTGCTCAAACACAAATAGGAGTCACACTGACTACAATTGGATGGTTAAATCCAATAATGATGTACTGCTCAAAATAACATCTTCATATGCTAGATTCAGTACCGGTTCAGTTCTGATAAGTCTTCACAGAAACCTTCCTTCAACCTTCAAATCATGTCTGTGTGTATAGCTTTGCTTATATTCGCATATAGTGAGTTACAATCCTTCTCACATTCGCATATCGATCTTACAAATATGGTCTTACATATATACCATAACCTAAGACCAACTTTAGTAGGTCGGCTCTAAAAGATATTACAATAAAATCAATTACAAATAAAACAATATCTGATGCATGATGTCGGCTCAATGCTTTTACAATAACAACAAAATCATCTCCATAGCATGCCATGCTGATCTAGAATAGATAAGCCTGTCGGTTCTTATCCTAGACCTATCACTAGTACATTCAGAGCTGATTTCTGACAGCCGTTTGTTGGATTTGCGATGAATTTTCGTCGGAGTGCCAACAAAATCAACCATCAAAAACTCAGTGTCGGATTGGTCGATGATGCCATACCCATCAGAAATACGACAATCCAATGGACTCTGCCGATGCTGTATGTACGCCGATTACATCATCGGTCGAAAGCTTGGTAGTCATCGTAATTCTGACGATGATAATTTTTATCAAAAAAAATTTTATTACCGATGTCGGTGTTTCCTTCCTTCGATGGCTCTTTTATATCGATGAGACATCGCTGGGTCTCATCGATACCTTTTGAATTTGGATCGATGAGACCCAGCGATGTCTCATCGATATAAAAGAGCCATCGAAGGAAGGAAATGCCAATGAATTTCAGAAAGGACTCACCGAAGATAATAACTTCATCAACAAAAGATATCTAAGAAAGCAAAGAGGGTCTTCATTGATGGGAAAAGTTCTTGAGGAAATAATACTATCGGTGCAACATAAAAAGGACCCACCGAAAGGAGCATTTTCATTGAAAGAATAATATCGATCCAACAAAAGGAAGCTATATCGATAAAAGATATTGATGAGGATATAGGTTTCAAGGAGGTTAAAAGGCATGTTCTTGATATGCGTGGTTTTGCCGATGTAACTTTATCGGTGAGATAATAGACTCATTCATCAATGGGATATAGTGATATCAATGAAAGAAGTATTTCGATGGAAAAATAAAGGAGCACACCAAAGACCAAGGTTTCTTCAACATAAGACCCGATGGATATCAGATATGTTTCGATGAGGAGACAACCATACTGACCGAATACAGTATTTTGATGAAGGGAAAAAATACTTGATCGAAGTAATATTTGAAACAAAAAGTATTGTCGATAGAAACAAAGAGATTGATGGACTAAAGAAATAAATGATCGAAAGACATATCCTCATCAAAATGATTATTGATTACCACAAAAATTAGAAACAAATCCCACAGAAGGTCACATCACCATTAAATTCAAACATGTGCCTGAGTGACCATTGTCCAAACTGCCATTACTAACTGATTAAATACACCATAAGTAGTGGATCAACATCAAAGGACACAACATTAGGGAATTCATAGGCGATGAATTGAAAGAAGGAATTGGGCGAATTCACAGATAAAGCTCATTAATTCAAAGTAAGTTGTTTGCACATAGACCTCTTTTTTAAAATTCAAATGGAATCATCATCTAAAACTAATAAGACCATAATGGGAAAAGAACCTATCGCTGCAAAAGAAAAACCTAAAAGACAGAAAAGGGAAGGGAGTTCTTTGGCCCAGGACCTGATTGACTAGTGGCCATCATCTAGTTTGAGGTCCAAGAAGATTAGAGCTGATGAGGAAGGCCTGGAGGACCGGTTTGAGGATCTTCGAGACATATGGACAAAATTGAGAGGGTATGAATTACTCATATATGGGTACAATAGAAGAGTTTCCCCTCAACCTATCAATAATTTATGGTGATTGAACTTAGGAAGGTTAGCTGTGGCTAATGTATTCATGAATGTGGAGCTCATGAAGGTATTGGCAAACAATTATGACTATAAAACTAGGACCATATATAACTACATGGGTGAGCCAATTCTTGCAATCAAAAAGGAGGTTATTGACACCGTGTTTGAGTTGGATTGGGGATTTTAAGAATTGATTGACCTTAAGAAGTTAACAAGTGAATATTTTAACCTAGAGCACATTTAAAAAACATGGAGACTCCCTATACATAGACCTAGGAATGCAGGGTCCTTAGTGCCACTAGGTTAGGATGACAAAGCTCCCTATGATGTCAACTCTTTCCATCCATATTTGAAGTATACCTATTACTGTGTTGCCCAAGTGCTAGGGATAAAAGCCCATCCTTTGATGGATGTTGCAGCCATGGTCATTTGTGCCGATTTGTAGTCTAAGGACCCCTGCTTCTTTGATTTTTTTTCTTATTTGGTTGAGGTTTTGAATCATGGGTTAGAAAAGTTAAAGGGGGATGCCATCAATGTTCATTTGAAGCATTATTCCTTACTTATGCATATCCTATTGTATGTGGGCCAAGATGAAAGGTTATGGCCAGAAGAGTTATGTGTCAAGACATATGACAATGCTGGGATGAGAAAACTAGTGCAACTATGGGTTTCTTCATGGGACCAGAGGTATGCGAATAATCAATATTGGCATTTTGAGGAGTTCTTTGTCAAGCCATTATATAGACTGTTGGGATGCCCATGCGATCATGCCCTTGCACCAGAGGTTCAAAGATTCCTAAGACCAAAAGATTTTGCTGAAGATCCCTCAATTGAACACAATTGGGGAGATTGGTATTGTTTTTCAGACTGCACACAAGTCAGGGTATATGGGTTCAGAGGGAGACCATACTTACTACCACTTACAGTCCCTAATAGAGTGGCTTGTCTAGAAATTGTGAGGCAACCGTCAATAGTGAGTACAGAACATCTGACAAGCCATGGGAAACAATCAATTGTACCTGGGTTGTTAGTATTTTTAGATTTTATTGTGAAAAGTTCAAAGAGTTATGGCCTATTGCATACAAAATTGGATTATTATGGCATGGCTATGGGGGATCCAAGGCCCAATTTTGATCCTGAAGGATACATACAGATATCCTGGTCATCACAAAAGCTGAAGGCTAGAGAGCATAAATCTTACCTACTAGATGACCTCATTAAGAACATTGGCAGAGAAGAGGCCAGAGTGAAGCGAATAAAGTTTGAGAAAGCAATGCAGGCTTATAAATGGAAGCTTTTTAGAATAAAAATGGATGAGAATGTGCTACAAAAGATTGAAGACCCCTTGGAGTTGGCCAACAAACTTGTGGAGCATGAATTCAAAATGCTTGAGGGAGTCCCACCTTATGGTTTTAGGGATTACATTGATACTATTAGGAATACAGAGCCTTTGGCTCATATGTCTCCTACTTCCATATCTGGCATCATTCCATTCACTCCTCAAGAGGATTACCCCCTGGTTATGAAGAGGATACACCGATAGACTTGGAAATAGGACAACTAAATGTCCGAGAAGTGGCTGACATCAGATTCCTGGAGCATGAGGATTTCATTGCTGATAGTGACTTCATTGCTTCTAAGGAGTTCACCGCATTCCTCTATCAACATAAAGGATCTCAAATTAGGAATAACATGAGAAATAGTGAAGAAGAGCAATAGCTTCAAAAGTTACAAGAGGAGATGGATCTTGTGATGAGAGAAATGACACCTGAGAAGGGAAGATAGTTGCTTAAGGAAGCTGGTGTGCTATTATACTCTGGATGGGACATGAACTCTGCCTTGTTATTTGATGGATTCCTCAAGAAACAGGACCCAAGTAGGCAAATGATTCCAAAAGAGATTGCTAAACTCTTTAGAGGACCAAGATATGATCCAGACCAGAAGGCTCTTCTACAGTGGGCTATCTATCCCAAAGATAAAAGACCTATATTGGTTGATACAAAAGAAGCTTTTGGACATTTGATGGTGCAGCAGGTTGGAAAGACTGACCCTAGAACAACTGCCAAACTAAATTTGGATGTCTCTAAATTGAACCAAGATCAGATAGAGTTTCTGGTCCGAGAAAATTCTACATACAAAAGCCTATATGAGAAAAATGATGAAGAAAAATAGAGGGTACAAGCAAGATTGCTTTAGATTGATATAGGTACCAGTCAAACAGGGATGACATACGATGTTGACAAAGATGCCATGGATGCCTTGATAGACACTATGTATTGGAGGAACAAGGCCGAAAAGACATCTCAGCAAGTAGAAAAGGTACATCAAAAGATAGATAAGTTGATTCTGGAGATCATTGAACATAGGTTTAGAAGTATGATCCAAGTTGCAGAAATCTATTAGAAAACATACATTGGAATAGTCAAAGCTTTGAAAGAGCATGAAAGGCTCAGGTCTCGGCTGGAAGACATGATGAATGACAACAGTCTGATTAATCCAAGTGAAAATTGAAGCTGAGGCTTACTTGAAGTCCCATGATGAATTGGCAAATCAATTAAGGAAAGAGCTTCAGAGGATGGACGATGGGAATACACTTAGGGTGCCCTCTATTTTTAGTAATGGTAAGTTAGTATCCTTTGAACAATGGAAACAAGATTTCATTGATGAGAATAATCAAGCAGTAGCAGAGTTGGATTGGGACAAAGAATTGTCACTTTGTGTTAACCATATTCTATCCAATCATTTCCAGACAGAAAGTGACATGAGGACACTAAACAATGACGTTCTAATGTATAAAGATGATAAGTACATTCAACACATAGGAATGCTGAACTTGTTTATCTTCCAGTTTGTTAACAAAAGTGCTAATTAATAGTTATGTGCTAAAAAGCCACGATGCTTGGTGACAATGTATACCCTCATATAAATGAGGGAACTTTTATAACAATAAGGATCATTAGAGAAGAAGTAGAATATAGCCTCAGGCTTACTTTTGTACCATTTTGTGAACATACATAATATAATCAGTCATCTTTCCTTTGTGTATATGCTGTGGATTACTGCATCTTTCTGTAGGTAGTTGTTTGTGATATTATCTAAAGGAGATAAGGTTACTTGTGTTCTTCCAGTAAAACTCTGTGTTTCATATTGTGGATTTGAATAAAAGATTTACTTGTGAATATAGTTTTGTATATAGTGCGCTTGCATATTATCTCAACCATGGTGGACCTACATATGTATATAGTTTTGTTTATAGGTGGAAAGCCTAAGGTTCAATGTTGAACTTGGTTTCTCTGATACTGTTGGCATTTTAGTAGAAAGAAAGATTGTTGGCATTTCAATAGAAGGAGATTGTTGATATTCATTAAGGATATTGAGAAGGTTGTTGGAGATTATTTGATATAACTGAAAAAGGATGATAACTATCTTTATAACATTATTTTGTCATTGATGTCAAGAGATTGATTTTCTGATTTAGTATGATGTTGCCATATCTTAAGAAGTATGTTTTGATGAGTATTAAGTGGTCGGTAAGTGACATAGAAAGAATGTGATAAGAAAGGGGAGAAATAAGTTATTTAATGGGCAACTATTACTGAGTTAGACAATGATGAGATCATGATGTTTAGATTATTTTGATATGCTACATATGTTGTTGATTCTGAGGTTAATACTATACTATGTCACCGAGCAAAGAACCTAGTCGGTAAACCCTAAGGAACCTAGTCGATTGATATCGGTTAATGAAGGCGGAATGTCTACCAAGTAAAGTTTAGTATTTACCGAGTTGCAACCGAGTTATGACAGATCACATTGGATGGATAGAAGAATTATTTAATGAAGGATGCTAATGAGCTAGTGATGAATAAATGATTGGTATGCCATGCATGAAGTTTGTTAAGGATCTACTGCAATACAAGATCGGCAGGAAGATCTACAACGCAGATTGAACCGCAATAGCCTTGTGCAAGTTCCAAGAAAGGAATGCAAGTCCCTAGGCAAGGTAAAATGTTTTCAGATCGAAAGATGCATTGAACCTAGTCAAGATTGAAGATCTAATGGCTAAGATTGATCATGGGAAATTTGATCAAGGAGATTAAGCGGTTAGAATTGTTTATAAATAAGGAATTGTTGATGAACAATGTATGCGGGCAAGTGTAAGCATAGGGATGCTACATAGTGATTACCAAGCACAAAAGCTTGAAGACCTATTTGAATAAGAGAGTAAGGAGCCTAGCAGAGGGACAAGATAAGTCCTATGACAAGATTGTTTTGAGAAAATAAGAATCTGCTTTAGCATTTTAGATGTGAAGTTGCAGATATATTTATTACTGTTGTTTATTTTGTAAGTGACAGAAAATCTCTTAACCGAGTGGACTTAACAGTCTTATTTGTAAACCCTCTAGCAAGGTAACATTCTAAATGAGTGTTTGAAATCCTTTAACAAGGTCACTTCTAACAAAGTGAAGATCCTAACAGATCTGAGAGAAATCCCTTAACCGGGTCACATCTAGCAATGTGTTTGTAATCTTTAACAGGATTTTCTTTTAACCGAGCATACTCTAGAAGAGTATATTTCTTAGTTTGTCCAAAATCCCATAGTGGTTTTTTCATATTTGTGTTTCCACATTAAATCTGGTGTTATATGTGTTATGATGATTATGTTTTTATGAGTTTGCATGTTTAGCAGTTTTTGGTTATATTGCTGAAGTATAAGTTACCGAGGTTGAATTTGTTTATTTTATGGAAGATTAAGTTTGTATGATTCACCCCCCCCTCTCATTTATCTATTGGCATCAGAACTTTACAATTGGTATCAGAGCTTTGGAATCTGGAAGAAAAGTTTAAAGGTGCTTGAGGCAAAGATCCGAAGATGTATAAAAGGGATGCACCAAATCTGAACAAGTCAAGTTTCTCCACATGGCAGAAAAGGATGAAGCTGCATTTATCAGGAATTAGAGAATATGCAACATATTTTTTGGAGAATGATTACATACCACCAAGCACCAACTTGATGACCTTGGAAGAGATAAAGGCAAGGCAAGAACATATTCAAGCTATGATTGAAATAACACCAACATTGACCGACTCGGAGTTTAATGATCTAGAAGGTTGCAATGATGCAAAAGCAATGTGGAACAAGCTCATATCTGTGTATGGCAGTGATGAACATGTTCAAAGAGAAAAATTAGATAGTCTAAGAGGACAACTTGAATCCATGAGAATGAATGAAGGTGAGAACATAAACCAATACAATACAAGGTTAAAGGAGACTGTCAATCAAATTAAAGGAGTAGGAGGAACTATTGAAGAAAAGGATGTAACAAGTAAGTTGTTGAGAACCCTTCTACCTACTTATGCCATTTGAGTCTCTGCAATCAATGAATTGAGGTCTGTACCTAACATGCCAGTTTCTTTGGATGCTATGATTGGTAAGATACATGCATTTGAGTTAAGTAATTTTGATAATAGTGGGTCTTCGGTAAATAAAGTAGAATCTGCATTTAGTTCTTTTCATATTGGTGAAACTGATGATTACAATGATAGAATGAGTAAGTACTCTGAAGGGAATCACAGTGGAGCAAGTGAAAGATTTTGCAAGAACATGGAAGAAGTGCACAAACTGTATGAGGTAATCAAGAAGCAAGAAGAGTTTGAAGCATTATTAACCAGAAGGTTACCAAGAGGAAAAGGTAAGTATAAAGGAAAGCTACCTTTAAAATGTTTCAATTGTGATAAAATAAGACATATGGCTTCTAACTGTCCTGACAAAGAATCTAGTGAAAAGAGAGAATACCGAGATAATAGGAAGAAAGACAACCAATATAGAGGACACCAAGACTTCAGAAGGAGAGACAGAAAGACATGCCTAGTAGCTGATGAGGAATCCAATGATGATAAATCCGATGAAACTGATACTAAGGAAGTTGTTTATGTGGCTATTAAAGATGGATCAGATGAAGAAAGGTATGAAGAAAAAGCCCTAATATCTCACATAAATAATAATGATTCTTGGATTATAGACAGTGGATGCTCACATCACATGACAGGTGATAAACACAAGTTTGTTAAATTAGAAGACTATGATGAAGGCTATGTAAGATTTGGTAATGATGCACCATGTCCAGTGAAAGGGAAAGGATCTATAACACTTCTTGACAATGCTAAATGTGATGATGTATACTGGGTTGAAGGATTGAAATACAATTTGTTGAGTGTAGCACAGCTAAACAATACAAGATACCAAATAGAATTTTAGAAAGGAATTGTCAAAGTTCATGACAAGCATGGAAAGTTAGCTGCTACCAGGAGACAAACAAAAGGTAATACATTTCATCTTGACTCAACTCGGAACAAGTGTCTTTATGCAAAAATAGATGATACCTAGTTATGGCATAAAAGGTTTTGTCATGTAAATTTTGATAATCTGATCAAAATAAGTAAGAAGCACCAAGTAAGAGGTGTACCGAGTTTGGAAAAACCTAAGAATGCTATATGCTGAGGATGCCAGATGGGTAAGATGACAAGATCAAGCTTTACAAGTAAGTCCTACACTTCTAAAAGAATTTTAGATCTAGTACACACTGATCTTTGTGGTCCCATGAAAGTTCAAAGTTATTATGGTGATAAATATTTCATATTATTTGTGGATGATTACTCAAGGATGATGTCAGTTATGTTTTTAAAAGAAAAATCAGAAGTTTTTCAAATGTTTAAATGGTACAAGGCAAGAGTTGAAAATGAAACAGGAAGACAACTGAAATGTCTTAGATCTGATAGAGGAGGAGACTTCACTTTTGATGAATTTAACTTATTCTGCAATGCTCATGATATAAAAAGGCAAGTATTTGCACCGAGAACACCTCAACAAAATGGGATAGATGAGAGAAGAAATAGATCAATTGTAGATTGTGCCAGAACCCTGATGATAGAAAAGAGGGTACCTAAAATATTTTGGAGAGAAGCAATCAGCACTGCAGTTTACACCCTAAACCGAGTTCAACTGAACAAAGGAACTATGAAGAACCCATATGAGATCTGGTATGACAAGAAACCTAATGTAAGTTATTTTAAAATCTTTGGAAGTAGATGCTATGTTCACAAAGATGATAGAAATGGAAAGTTTGATCATAAAAGTGAAGAAGGAACATTTCTTGGTTATTCTTCTAGAAGTAAAGCATTTAAATGTCTGATCAAATCATGTAACAAAATAGTAGAAAGTGCAAATGTGAAAATTGATGAATTTGCAGAAAGAAATGATGAAAGAAATTCCAAAGAACCAGAAGATTATGAAGAATTTGTTTATGTTCAACCAAGAAGTCCTACCGAGAAAGTTGTTGAAGAAAATGAAAATAATGTCCAGTTACCGAGTGATGAAGAAGTTCATATAGAACCTACCGAGCCTATATTAGCCAAATATGTCAGAACACATCATGCATCAAGTCAGATTATGGGAGATAGGGATGATCCAGTAATGACAAGAAACAAATTGAGACATAACACATGTCTGATATCCAAATTTGAACCAAGAATAGTAAAAGAGGCATTTAATAGTGAAGATTAGGTAAATGCTATGACAAAAGAGATTGATCAAATCAAGAAGAATGACACATGGACACTGATCCCAAGACTAAAGGATAAAAATGTAATTGGTACAAAGTTCTTTTTCAGAAACAAGCTAAATGAAAAAGGTGAGGTCATTCAGAACAAAGCAAGACTAGTTTGCAAAGGTTATGCTCAAGAAGAAGGAATAGATTATGGTGAGACTTTTGCACTTGTGGCTAGACTTGAGGGAGTAAGAACATTGTTGGCATATGATGCTTTCAAAAATTTCAAGGTATATCAAATGGATGTTAAATCTGCATTTTTGAATGGTATACTAGAAAAAGAAGTTTATATTGAACAACCTGAAGGATTTGTTGAAGACAAGAGTAAAGATCAGGTATGTAAATTAAACAAAGCTTTATATGGTCTAAAACAAGCACCTAGAGCATGGTATGAAAGACTGCACTCTTATTTAATCAAGATTGGTTTTATAAGGACAAGTGAAAACAACAACCTGTACATGAAGAGGGATGAGGACAATGGAATACTGATCTCAGCCATATTTGTTGATGATATTATTTTTTGTGGTAATGACTCCTTATGCAAGAATTTTAGAAATGAAATGTGCAAAGAATTTGAGATGTCATTAATTGGTGAGATAAATTATTTTATAGGTTTACAAATACTGCAAATGAAAGATGAGATTTTCATTAATCAATCCAAGTACATAAAGGAAATCTTGGAGAAATGTGGAATGGAGGATTCTAAACCAGTAAGTACTCCTATGACTACTAACTGTAATTTATCAAAGAATGATGAATCTGCATCTGTTGATGAGACACATTATCATAGTAGACCGGAAATAGCACATGCAGTAGGTATTGTTGCAAGATTCTCTGCAGATCCCAAGGAAACCCATATGACAACAATCAAGAGAATTTTCAGATACCTGAGAGGTACTGAAGATTATGGCTTAGTATATGAAAAGAGGAATAAAGTTTATACTGATGTTGATTGGGCAGGCAACATAGATGATAGGAAAAGCACAAGTGGTGGAGCTTTCTTTTTAGGAGAAAGACTAGTGAGTTAGCTTAGTAAGAAACAAGGATGTATCTCACAGTCAACAACAAAAGCTGAATATGTTGCCACAACATTGAATTGTACCAATATAGCATGGATTAAAACAACTGTTGGAAGGTATAAATGAGAAACTTACTGAGTCAGTAACTATATTCTGTGATAATACGAGTGCCATTAACATTTCAAAGAATCCGGTAATGCACTCTTAGACAAAACATATCTCTATAAAGTATCATTATCTCAGAGAAGAAAGTTGTGCTGGAATATATCAGTTCAAAGGAGCAATTAGCAGACATCTTCACAAAGCCACTGCCAAGGGACACTTTTGAGTATCTCAGAAGCAAGTTAGGGGTCCTACCCCTATCTGCTACTCACTGACAGAGTTCGGTGAAAGCATCAACTCGATGAATCTATAGAATATTGTGTGTGGATTGATGTTTATTTACGCACTTTAGAAGGTTTGCTAAAGGTGTGTAGGAAATAGTGAATAGAGACAAGTTGCTCTAACCGAGACTGAGATGATACACAACAAGGCAAATCACTTCATAGAGGAAGAAATCATGATTTAGTTCTTTTACTTTTTGGCATTGTTGTCAAAGGGAGAGAAGACTAAATGGTAAAATCCTAAATGAAGAAGATAACAGAAGACTAATGACAGGGGGAGAAGACTACAAAGGGGAGAAGACTTAATACAAGTCAACAACTCAGAAGCCTAATGAAAAAGGGAGAAGACTTCAGATGATTTTTAACAACTCAAGGATAATAGGAGTAGTCTAACAGCAATCTGAATCTGAATCCATTTGAATATCTTGTTGGTATTACCATTTAATTGTTGGTTTTGCCATCAATGCCAAAGGGGGAGATTGTTGGCATTTCAGTAGAAAGAAAGATTGTTGGCATTTCAATAGAAGGAGATTGTTGATATTCATTAAGGATATTGAGAAGGTTGTTGGAGATTATTTGATATAACTGAAAAAGGATGATAACTATCTTTATAACATTATTTTGTCATTGATGTCAAGAAATTGATTTTCTGATTCAGTATGATGTTGCCATATCTTAAGAAGTATGTTTTGATGAGTATTAAGTGGTCGGTAAGTGACACAGAAAGAATGTGATAAGAAAGGGGAGAAATAAGTTATTCAATGGGCAACTATTATCGAGTTAGACAATGATGAGATCATGATGTTTAGATTGTTTTGATATCCTACATATGTTGTTGATTGTAAGGTTAATACTATACTATGTCAATGAGCAAAGAACCTAGTTGGTAAACCCTAAGGTTATCGATATTGGTTAATGAAGGCGGAATGTCTACCGAGTAAAGTTTAGTATTTACCGAGTTGCAACCAAGTTATGACAGATCACATTGGATGGATAAAAGCATTATTTAATGAAGGATGTTGATGAGCTAATGATGAATAAATGATTGGTATGTCGTGCATGAAGTTTGTTAAGAATCTATGACAATAGAAGATCGGCAGGAAGATCTACAACGCAGATTGAACCACAATAACCTTGTGCAAGTTCCAAGAAAGGAATGCAAGTCCTTAGGAAAGGTAAAACATTTTCAGATTGAAAGATGCATTGAACCTAGTCAAGATTGATCATGGGAAATGTGATCAAGGAGATTAAGCGGTTAGAATTATTTATAAATAAGGAATTGTTGATGAAAAATGTATGCGGGCAAGTCTAAGCACAGGGATGCTACATAGTGATTACCGAGCATAGAAGCTTGAAGACTTGTTTGAATAACAGAGTAAGGAGCCTAGCAGAGGGACAAGATAAGTCCTATGACAAGATTGTTTTGAGAAAATAAGAATCTGCTTTAGCATTTTAGATGTGAAGTTGCTGATATATTTATTACTGTTGTTTATTTTGTAAGTGATAGAAAATATCTTAACCGAGTGGACTTAACAGTCTTATTTGTAAACCCTCTAGCAAGGTAACATTCTAAATGAGTGTTTGAAATCCTTTAACAAGGTCACTTCTAACAAAGTAAAGATCCTAATAGATCTGAGAGAAATCCCTTAACCGGGTCACATCTAGCAATATGTTTGTAATCTTTAATAGGATTTTCTTTTAACTGAGCATACTCTAGAAGAGTATATTTCTTAGTGGGTCCGAAATCCTACAGTGGTTTTTCCTTATTTGGGTTTCCATGTTAAATCTGGTGTTATATGTGTTATGATGATTATGTGTTTATGAGTTTGCATGTTTAGCAGTTTTTGGTTATATTGCTGAAGTATAAGTTACCGAGGTTGAATCTGTGGATTTTATGGAAGATTAAGTTTGTATGATTCACCCCCCCCTCTCATCTTGTTAGCTATTGGCATCAAAACTTTACAGATACCACATGTAATATTCCACATTTGGCATACACTTGAGCCAACTAACTCACTGGTTTACTAACCAACTATCTAGCGAACTGCTTAATGTCTACTAAGAATAACGGTCATAAATGACCATCATAAGATAATTAACATATACTTGAGTCAGTTGATTCATTGGTTACAGAACTTCTAGGTTTAGCTGATCCAATTGGTTACATAACAGTCTCATGTCTAGTGACATTAATGGTTTACAAGGACCTTCATAGGATTGTGATATAACCTAACAAGCCAACTACTACAAATCCCCTATCTCTAACAAGCTTCAACTGTCATCATGGAATTAAACCTAATACAACATTGGTTCCCTTATTTAGCTAAATTAACACATCATATTATGACTCAACAAAAAATACAGTTCTAATATTATTTTTTGTCTTTCTATATTCCCAAAAGTATGCATCTAATTGATGATAAAAATCCTTCTCCAGGTCTTGCAACCATGGAGACTGGTTATAATATGATTATAACTGATGTGCATTGATTCCAAGATGAACCATATTCGGTTCAACTATGAGTTAAGAGTGGAAAACAAATAAACATAGAAAACAAATAAAAATACAATAGCTACAAATTATAGCAAGGTATTGTGACTATACGATAGAAACCATCGTAGGAGCCTCCAATATATCAAAAGTTGAGAAAGTAGCAAGCTTACTCTATAAAGACAGTGATCACTATAAAGTTACAGTCAAGTTCAAAGCATTGATTTGTGGGAACAAAGGGTTTCATATGGGATAGAGCAGTCTCATGAAATATCATGACAGTCATAATGATAATCTAAAGAGTAGTCAAATCTTCAAGATAGATTGGTGATAGTGCAGTCATTCTATTGAGCATCAAATCTGAATTAAGTAAAATATCTTGATTTGAGAAATTAAATCATAGAAGTCATCTCTCTTTGGAAGAAATCATCATTTTCATTGATACCGTAATAACCCATAAGTTATCAAACAAGTCTAAAATCATTCTATCAAAGTATCTAAGATTCAAACAATATCAATGAGACCCAGCGATGTCTCATCGATATAAAAGGGGTATCGAAGAAAGCAAACACCGATCAACTTCAGAAAGGACTCATCGAAGACAGTAACTCCATCGATAAAAGATTTCAAGGAAAGTGGAGATGGTTCTCATCAACAAGAAAAGGTCTTCAAGGATATAACACTATCAGTGCAAAAAGACTCACCGAAAGAGATGGTCCTATTATCACTATTTTAAAAAATGGATGTTCTCGGTCCATAATTGGCTAATTTTGTTGAGATTTTGAGTCTGGTATTGGCCTTGTTACCTCTTTTTTGTTGTAAGCCAAAGGGAAGGTTTAATTTTAATTTTTAACCTTCAAGCTGTCTGAGTAAAAACCTAGTTCTAATTCTACGTTACTTTTTACCACTTAAGTGATGGGTCCGTTTGTCATGAAAAGTGTCCCCCCATTGTTATTTACCTAGGTGGTCCCTTAAATATTTTAAATTTTATATGCCTATTACTTTGCCTTTTTTCTAATGTTTATCGGGCCCTATAAGTGTCATGCAACTCTTTGTTGATCCAACGGCCTACGTTGATTTGTAGCCGGGAGATGTTCGTGGTTTACCTATTGCGAAGCAGCGAAAAGATGGTAGGCCCGGGCGAGGTGGTCAATAGAAGGAATAAAAGTAGTGCAAGTCCCTGAGATCTAACAGCCCGTGCTATTTCATGGGATGAAGATGATTGTGAGTTACCTATCGCGAAATGGCAAAAAGGAAAGTGGGTCCACACGGTAATAAAGCTAAAGTTAAAGACCGATCATTTCTCTTTTGATCAGACGGATCGTGTGGTTTCGTGGGATGAAGATGACCAAGTTTTACCCTCCGTGAAATAGCGAAAAGTGGTAGGTCCCAGAAGCAGGCAGGTTTTCCAAAGAGTAAAGAGTGGTTGGTTCAGAGAATGATCAATGGCCTGTGTTGATTCGTGGCCAAAAGGTGCTCGAGATTTAGCCTTCGCGAAGTAGCAAAATGACATGGCAGTCCAATTAGTGATCTAGGTGGTTTAGGTGGCAAATTAGAAAGTCACACGTGGCCTTGAGGTTAAGTAAATCAAAGAATAAACTTGGCAACCAGGTGGTGGGCCCAATAGACAGATTGAATCATACCGCCAATGAAGAGGTGACCTATCAGGCATAGGTGGCAGTTTAGAAGTGGATCCCACAGACGTTTTTCGGCAAGTAAGAAGTTGCCATGCCAGTTTCTTAGAAGATCAAATGCCAGGGTGGATAGCACTGAATTAGAGGGCCCACATCTACCGAATTAAAGTTGTTAAAGAGAATGTATCTCGAGGAGGATCCAATGGTGGGTGCTATTTCATAGCCCGAAGGAGCAGGACAGTTACCATTCGTGAAACAACAAAGACTGTTAGCCTTAACCACTTGGTGCATGGCTAGTGAGGTAAATAGTTAGGTCAAGACATGATAAAGACTAATCAAGTTCTATCTGATCGGACGGCTAGCATGGTTTCGCTGGGTTAAAGTGCACGATGGTTACCGTTTGTGAAATAATGAAAGGAATTTTAGCCCGTTGCCAGATGAGGAAAAGTCAAAAGGTAAAAGCAGTACAAGTTCTATTTGATCGAACAGTTGGCGTGACTTCGCTAGATGAACATGCAAGGGTTTTATGCTCTGCAAAATAGCGAAAGAGCGAAAAGAAAAAATACTCAGGATAGTTTTGACCCGTTGGAGCCAAATTTTTGAATTCTTTCATGAATTCTATTCTGAAGGGATGGCCGAAGCATGCGACATTAAGGGATGGCCGAAGCATGCAGTGTTAATGTCACAGTTAAGAAGCCCAATTGCTGTATATACTCTCGCATATATTGAATGAAGGTATCATTTCAAAGAAGTTGTTGCAGAGAAAGTTGTTGTAGAGCAAAATTCTTCAAGCTGAAATCAGTTTTTCATGTTCTTTGCTTACCCATTTCTTGAAAATTGTTGAATTGTGGTTTTGTTCTGTTAAAGAACTGCTTTGATTGATAATTGGCATAGTTGCATACTTTCAAAATGGCACCCAGACAAGAATTGACAAGAAAGGTGAACTATCAGGACAGAAACATCTGTGATGACTTTCTAGAGCAGTTAACCATGTCAGCTAATGTTGGGGCTAGGGCCAAAGAGTTAGTACCAAAAAACCTCGTTTGAAAATTGGGGATTGCCTGTATGACAAAGGAAATTGGTTAAGGGACCCCAAAATAGGGATATCAGGTCTAAGTCCTTTTAAAGTTGGTTTGGGTCAAAGACATGCCCCCGCCCCTTTGAATAGCATCTGGGAACTAGATGTGGGGAAGCTTGTGGTCCTTGGTGTGTTCATGGATGTAGATTTGTTGACCCTGATTGCATAGAATTATGACCCTGTTGCCAAATGTATCAGAAATATAAAGGGATCAGCCCTAGTTGAAATCAAAGGTGATGAGTTTAGAAATGTTTTCAAGCTTAGTGAAGCTTCAAACTATCTTGAGCCTATTGATTTTGAAGCATTAGCTCAAGTCTACAATGCACAAAGAGATCATCTTAGGAGTGGTCCATTGAGATAATTCTTTGTTAAAAGAGGAGGGTTAACTGTTGTAGGCCCCAGTATAATGGAACCATTTTCCCTAAATTTGTTTACTTTAAGAGCTAAGGGTATGTATTGGACACTGTGTCAAATCTTTGGAGAAGATTTTGAGAAACATATGCCAACCCATTATATGTTGAGGATTGCCCAAATTCTAAACCCTTCCCTAGTAATAACATTTGATTTTGCCCCATACCTCACTGATGCTATTCATGCAGGGCTTGTAGGGATTAAAAATGGTAAGGTGGATAGGCCATTTGGATGGTACTCCCTGTTAATGCACATGTGTTTGTTCAAAGGTGCTGATTATTTTGCAAAAGATATGGATTTGGTCAAGGTTAAAGATAAAGAGGAGATGCCTGTGCAACTTTGGAGCACTGTTCTATCTTGGGATAGAGAGGATGCTAGTTTTCTGAAGTTTGATAGATGCTTTGCATCTAAGATTGGAGTTCTTTTATGTGCAGAAAACCCTAGGATTCTTAGGGCTCTTTTGGAATTCCTTAGGCCTAAAGAGTTTGCAGAAGATATCAAGATTGTTCACAACTGGGGAGACATGTATTTGTACCCTGTTTCTACTATTTTTAGAGTATATGGCTTCAAAGGAACCCCCTATCTATTTCCCTATCAGGTCCCATTGAAGATAGGGATTGCAGAAGTGTTGAGACAGATTGGAGGAGTACAAGAAGCTGAGCTGACCAATAGGGGTAAAGGGACCATTTTCCCAACTATTACCATGGCCCATCATTTTGTAATTACCAAAGGTGGCTGGAAATACTTTGAAGAATTATTTAAGCCATATATGTTGTCAACTGTAGTTTCAAGGTGTGCAGACCCTGAGGATTTCTTGAATGGCATGTTCAGAAAGAGGGCAGTATATAAAAGTAGGCCTCACCAATTTCAATTTCCTGAAGATTTAATTAGAAATGAATTCAGCTTTGACGAGCAGGAATTAAGAAAGGAGAAGTGGGTTGCATACAAAAGAGGACTTGATTGTATTCATCAATTTGATTCTAGCTATGACCCTCTTTCTAGTTTTACCCCTTTTGAAGAGAAGGTTAAATTCTCAATTCTTTATTTTGAAGACCTAATGCAAACCCTAAAAGAAAAAAGGGAGGCTATAATGCAAAATGATCCTGATAGGGCTAAATTGGTCTTAGCTAAGCCCACCTTTGCTAAGGCTATCCCACCTGGTAATTATATGATGCATAAAAAATCTAAATATATTGTGATGATGCTAGTGACAAGTGCGCCTTCCACTTCAAGAGGAAAAAGGGCCATTGAAGATGTCATTGATATTCAAGATTCCCCTAAAAGGCAAAGAGTAGGGAAGGAAGTTGAAACTGATGAGCCTCAATACTCTCCATCTCAATCCCCTATTCACATAGGAGATGAGCAAGTAGTGGCTGAACAATTGCTATAGTTAGGGAGTCTCAGTGAAATTGCATACACCTATGATGAGACCCAAGAGGGAATGCCGGAAGAGCCACCTAGTGCTGAAATGAATATAATCGATGGTGAGCTAAAGGGAAAGGAATTAGACCTCACTGTCAAACAAGCTAGTGAAGAGTTTCTAGCTGACAACAATTTTGTCACAATAGGGGCTTTCATGCAATTTGTATGGAAACAAAACATTAAACAATTCAAGGCTAGATGTTAAAAGAGAATGAGTGAGCTGCCTCACAAAGATACAAATTCAGTGGAAGAAGAGGTTAAACAAGAAATGGTGGGTAAATTCAAAGCTATCACTCCTGAAGCTAGAAGAGAGAAGGTGTCAAAGGCTGGTGTTCTAATCCTCCTTGAATGGGATATAGCAGATGCATTGGTTCTTGAAGCAGTTAGAAAAGAAACCAAGCCATTGAAGGGAGTGACATTTAGCAAAGATAATGCTTCTCTGGTCATGTGGTCCCTCAAGAGGGATGAAAGTAGAAGAAGGAAAGATACCTCGGGATCTAATATTCTAGGAGGTATGATAGTACAAAGAGTCCAGGATACAAGGGTGGTAGAAGTTGCCAGTACAGTCTTAGAAACTACAAAGTTTAATGTGGCAGTAGCAGAGAAAGAAGCAAAGGAAAAAGCTGATCTCCAAGTCAAGCTGGAGACAATTTTAAAGGCTTATAATGAAGCCAAAAAGGAGGTAGCCAATAAGGATACTATTATTGCTAGAATTCAGAGTCGGTTAGTAGGACAACACCAAGGAGGTGAGTCCTCTACCTTGGTGATCTCTTCTTCTCCAGCAAGACCTCCACCTACCAATCCTATTATAGAATTCCCCCCTTCTCCTATGCCTTCTGGTTTTCAACCAACTGAGACTTTTCAATATGAGTTGGAAAAAATGAAATAAGCTAAAGCCTTGTTTGCAAGTAAGTATGAAGAGAAGGTAAAGGCCACCATTTTGAGTTTTGCTGATATAGTAGTGGCCCCGACTAAGCACACTAATATGAAAAGAATTTTAGACACTCTGTGTGAGTTAAATGAGGACAAGGCTATTTTAGAGCCTATTTTGAATAAGTGGATGCCAAGATAAGTGGATTTAGAACTTATGTGTGCATCCTATGATGAAGCAGGATCTGATGTTACTATCAAATCCACATGTGAGTTGGCAAAAGGTTTGACCAAGTTAGCAGAAGGAAGAGCCAATGTAGAGAGGAAAGCTAACTTGTACAGGAAAGAATATACTGAGCATAAATTTGAATTATTTCCTGGGGGTTTTGTCATCCAAAATCAGTTGAAGGACAAACAGGTATGGCTTGATGAGATGGAAGCTAATTTTTCTTTGAGGGTAAATGAAATTTTTAACAAAGATGACACCTCTCTGTTTGTTAAAAAAATTGATGAGATAGAAAAGATAAAATCACATTATGGTTTTTTGGAATCAGAGGTGAGGAAAATAAGAAACTCTTGGAAAAGGTTACTTAAGTTAGAGAAAAAGATTGTTGGCTACTCATGGCCTACTGATGATGTTTTCCAAGAGTGGACCAAAAGGTATGCGGTGCAAGAGGAAGATGCTCTAGAATAGTTGGAAGATGCTCCGGTATAGTTAGAAGATGTTGCAGAAGAGTTACCAACCAAAAAGGTCGTTGAGACAGAAAAAGACTTGTAACTGCTTCTTGAAAGAAGCTATGGTTGTAACTAATTTTCCTTAGGGATGTCCGAAGCTTGTCTGCATCCATAATGTTATAAATGGATACCAAGACAGAGGAAAAATGGTCACAAGAATTTGTAAAGAAACTCTGCAGAAATTTATCTGCGTTTTTTTCTAATGTTTCATAGAAAACTATCTAAGTTTTTTAAGATTTTCCAAATTGAATATAAATATACAGACCATTAAATTTGAGCCTAAAATTTGTGTTGTCTTCTGGTATGCTTTCAAATATTTTACTGGTTTCATTTGGGTAATTTAGGGTTATTTCAATTGAACAATGAAGAAAGGCACTGGTCATCTATAGAATACAATTCATCAGTTCACATTTCATTTTAAAGCAATAGGAGTAGTTGAGTAGGAAATATAGAGTAGACTATAAATAGTGTATATACATAAATTTCAAGCACAGATTTTGAATAATTTCTACAACAACAATCTTGAACTCATTTGCTATATCTCCATCCTGACAATTTATGCCATTCTGAGATGCATTAGGTTAGTCTTAGTCACTAGAACACAATTTGCAACATGCATTAGGAGTTGTCCTCCTTACAAATAGTGCAACATTAAAAAGGTATTATCAAAGCTACAACCACAATTCAAAGAGGAAGCTTACAAAGATAGGACAAAGCTAGGTACAATCATAAGTCAAGGCAAATTCATAGTTGAAACTCAGTCCAAAATAGTGAAGAAGTGCAACAAATGACATGGGAAGTATAAAGAAGTATTATAGCAATCATGAGTCAAGGATTAATGAAGAGATTTTTTGCATCCATGATACAATCCTTAAAAGCATCCATGATACAATCTCAAACACACTTTTTACCATTCTCTTGGTGATTTTGCTCAATTGTGTATGTCTTGCTTATGTATGAAACTGGCATTTTGTAGCTTTCCATCGACCATGTAGTTGAGATGTCTTTGATTTAGATATGGCATGAGCTTAGTTGTAGAGTGAGATTGGGAGTTGGACCATCTCAACCATGGTGCGCCTGCATATGTATATAGTTTTATCTATTCATTAAAGATTTTCATTTAATTTTAATCAACTCAAGAGAAATATTCATGACTTACAAGTAATAAAAAAACTTACAAGGATGAGGCATATTCATTACTTACAACTAATTAAAAAACTTACAAGGATGATGCATATTCATAACTTTTGCAGTGCTACCTTGGATATCAACACTAGAAGCAACTCATATTGTTCGTGTACAGACAAGACAATATGGGAGTTCATTATACCCAGCAACTTGTGGTGTTGTTGTTCGTGTTGGCTCCACTTGCACCCTGCAATTAAGATTCAATATACATTATTCAATAAGATTAACTATGCAACATAATGAAATATTGAAAAGTGTGTTACCTTGTTGAGCTTTGCTTGGTTTTGAGAATAGTTTAATATTCTCTACTTGACAGGGCCAACCACGTGAAGGTGGAAGCTCATTTGGCCCCTCCCCCACCTTAACATCACTCTAAATTCCCCGTTAACATCTTATAACATTCATTCATTAATTCTTTCTATCATTAATAAAATATAGCATTCATTCATTAATATCACATAATGTTCATTAACACATAACATTGATTAACATTAATTAACACGCAACATTCATCAATATTAATTAACACATATCATCCATAACCATTAATTAGCACATAATTACATTCACTAACACATAAAAATCAGTCATTATCAAATTAGTTAGATTACAATCATTTCTTTCTTTGTTTTTTCTTTGAAGCTATGAAAAGACTAAGTGGAACATTGGTTTCTTCATCATTTCCCCCCTCTACAGATGTTCCGCCAACTGCTCGTGATCTCAATGTATGCCTAGTCCTATACTGAGGACGATGACACTGAAGCAAAGGAGGGTCCTCTACAATAACAAAGAAATGGGTTAAATTCAAAAAAAAAAAATTATTATTGTTACAAGTATTTCATTAATTTAGAGAACATAATTGTTGTGCTCTTTACCTGATGGGGACACATCATTTTGTGTAGCCTCAACCTCAACATGTTGAACACCCTCTAGATCATCTGTAGTTGAAATACTAAAGGTTACATTAATGCTAAACACCAATTGGAATTATATTTGTTTAAATAAATAACAGTGGTCCTCTTTACCTGAGTGGGGAACATCATGTTCTTGAGGTTGTGTACCCAGATCATGCTCCACTTGCTCACCACCGACTACATGCTCTAAAATATTAACAAAAAAGGTTACATTAATTACTACTCTAATTACAAATTAAGATATATATACTTGTATTAATAGCTAAATAAATAAATTTGAATAGCAAATGAATACCTCTGTGAGGCCCTACCCCGACTCAGTCTAGCATTTTAGTGTTTTTTATGTTGAGACTATTATGGATGCTTTATTTTTATGCATTATAGATTTAGAACTTATATGATTCCATGATTTGGATAACATTTCTATATGTTGATGCTTCATTTATATGCTTTATGATATAGAACTCTACATGATTTTAGAATAGGATGAATTTGAGATGATATATGTCATTATTAGATTTGCAGGACTTTACTATGATGATAGAAATAGGATGCATGTTTTATGTGTGGATCAAAATTATGAGAATTATGATAATTGCTTATGTGGATTTGTTTGGATATAAGGTGTATTGATTTGTTTAAGTGTATATTGTATGTAGAGTGTTTGATGTGTATTCTTATTCATGTGTTTTATATTATATGAGGTTATTTAAAATTACTAATGTGTAATTGAGATGCACAGGAAAATTATCCATGTGACCATGGAAATATTATGGAGAACCAAACCTAGACCTATGTACATTCGTAAAACCAGGGTTTGTCCATTTGGAGAGACAACACCCCATTTGTATAGTATTTTATTTGTAAAAGTGGATGTTGCATGTGTGTTAGATTGAATTTATTTATTTGTGTAAATCCAACAAGAGACAAGATTTCAGGTATAATTTTGTAAAAGTATTTTTATTGTGTCACTTGACACGTGTTGATTAATGTTTTTTTTTTTTTTTTATAAATTGTCTCTTGGAGGGAGTTGTTTAACCATATCTTTTTCAATTAATTTAATGTGATTCCATAATTGCCTTGGGAAGAGAATCTTTGGGGTGGTCAACTTAAGTTTGACCCAAAAATTAACTTTAGAGGGGTTTAAAAGGGGTTAAATGGACACCTAGGGGTAGTTTAAGAGTGTTTCCTAAAGCCCATAAGGTATACCTAAGGGTTAGGAGTAATTTTAGGCATGTTTCAACTCCCATGTGACCATTTAGACACCATAAAAAGTGGGTTTCCTAAGTTGAGCGAAAATTGAAAATTAGAAGGCATCACCTAAGTTGTTAACTTTCCTTTTTGATGAGAGATCCTTTTGGATCTTTTTCTGACTTTTCCGTTTTCAATTTTAGAAACTTGTGAGAACTCTCACTGAGGCCTTTTTAGGCAAGAATGAGATATTTTGTGGGTAATCACCCACTCTCCATTTTTGGAGACAAGAATTTGAAAGAAATACAGATTTGGTTTTAGGAATTTTGGCGAAGTGTAGAGAGGCAAGGGTTTGTGGAATTGGGCTGCTCATCTTCAACCAATCTAGCATACCTTTGGGAAGTTGAAGGTTGGTCAAATTTTCTCCTTATGTTCTTTTATATTGCATGTTGTGTTGAAAGGATTTGCTTGTGTAAGAAGGCTAGTTTCTTGCATGTTTTCCTTGGAAAATTATTGTGTTCTATGTTTTACTATTTGTATGCATTTTATGTTCTTTGGGAGTAATCAAGGCCTCCTACTCTTGGGAGAGAGGATGGTCTTGTGGATGGTAGAAGTGATAGCCCTCAAGTGAGAGGCTCTCGTTATGAGAGTGATCATAAGGGATTTTATGTGACCCTTGCTGCATGGCTTGTTTATGCATTTGGGGGTCATAAGGAGGGAAATAAGGCATGAATGCCTTGGGGGGCATAAGGATGTGGGGTTGTTATACTTATGATGTATTTGGTTTGCCATGAGGTGGCTATATGTTTTACCATACTTGCAGTCTCCTCAGGGTACTTGGTCCACTACCACCCTTGAAAAGACATCACAATGTGTGGTGCAGTGTAGCCCTGGGTTGGGAATGTGTTTGTGATTGTTTTCCCTTGGTTGTGTGTGTTTGCATGTGTGTATCCTGTCTAGGGCTTAGTTCTCCAATCTCAGGGGTGGCTACTAGATAGCCTAGGCTGGGAGGTGAGCACTCCATGGTCACAGCCTTTGATTTATTTGCAGGTTGTTGGAAGAAAAGAATAGGACAAGTAGATGTGGCTCGAGTTATTTGTTGCAGAAAAACATTTGGAAATGTATTTATTATTTTCCTCATTCATTAGAAATGAGAGACCTATTTGTAAAGTGACGATTATGCCTTGGAAATATGTTTTAATGAAATGAATATTTATTTATGCTATATGACAGAAAATAAGTGAGTATTTCTGGTTTTAGATCTCTATATTTCTGAAAAAAATAACATTTGTTGTGTATAGGATATTTTGGAAAAGAAAGAAATTTATTCATTCCCTTTATGCATTTAAAACAAAATAATAGAAAGGAAATGGAATAGATTTACATGCATGTAGTAGGTTGGGAAATAAAATAAAATCTAAAATTTAGATCTATACATGGAAATGCAATATTTAATTTTATTTAAATCGGTCATTTTGTTTATTGCAAAAAATAAAAATAAAAATTTATTATAGTCATTTCTATAGTTTTATTTCAATAATTTCTAGATTTAAATAGTTGTTGTTTTAAGTTTATTTAAATATGTTAATTACTTGCTGCAAATAAATCTGAGGATTAAATAAACCATTAAATTCAATTTTAGATGCAAGACATTTAAAAATTACAAGAAATACGTATATTGGATATAAATAAAAAAAAACTCCATCTATTCTGATTTTTTTAATAAAAGAAAAAAATAAAGAAATATAAAGATATGTTTCAAAGCACAAATATCAACATGTATTTATACAAAAAAAAATTCTACCCTAGATGCAATAAATATATATATATATATATATATATATATATATATATATATATATATATATATATATGAATTTATATGCACAGATATATATGTTTGAATCAATTTTTTTGTTTTTTTATTTATAAAAAAAATATATAAATATATACTTATTTGCTTGTTATATATATATATGCATATTTATTTATACATAAATATATATATATATACATATATATATATATAATAATAATAAAAAAAAGAAAGTTAAACTTAAAAAAAAAAAAAGAATAGTGCATAGGGGTTTTGGGCCGAACCACTGTGCTTTGCACAGTGGTCGACACGACTGGGAGCCGCCACTATGGGTGACCACAATGGACGGCCCAAGGGCCGCCACTGTGGGCATCCACAGTGTCGCCACCACTATGGCTTCCCATAGTGGACGACCGAGCACCGCCACTATGGGCGGCCACAATGGTTGCTGCCACTGTAGAAGTCCACAGTGAGCGGCGCCCCAGGGTCGCCGCCCGCCGCCGTCTCAACCTCCGCCCTCGTCATAATGCATGGCTGCTGCTCCTCTGAGGAATCTTTCGCCCCCCCCCCCCCCCCCCCCCTTGCATAAACAAAGTAGCAAAAAATAAAATAAAACCCTAGCCCGGGTAGGGCTAGGGTAGTATAAAACAACAATGAAATTTTAAAAAGTGGGGGTATTATATAACAAATATCCTTAGTTAGGGTTTGCATGGGTTATTTAATAAAGATGTGTAGTTTAGTATATTAGTTAAATATCTATTTATTTATACAAATATATATAAATATATATATATATATATATATATATATATATATATATATAGAGAGAGAGAGAGAGAGAGAGAGAGGAAAACCTTTTAGATTAAATATTTTATCTTGAGTTATAATTTATATATGTTTTTAATAAACATATGGATTTATTCAAAGAAGAAAAATAAAATGTTTAAATTAAAAATACTATGAAGTTTAATCCCTTTAGTAATGTATGACAAATAGGGTAAGTTATTTTGATAAAATTAAACTTTATAGGAAAATATTCCTTATGAAATTTAATCGACCCTCTAGTCGATTTAGTTTAAACTACTTTTTAATTATTGTTAAATAAAACAAAGACACTTACAAAACTATATGCTATGACTATTTTAATTAGTTCTAAAATCAATTAATGGCTATTGGAGATTAATTTTATCTACGCCAATTAATTGACTAAATTAGTTTATTGATTAAAATCGACGAGACAATAAAACTATTCATTTAATATTCTGCATTTAACTTTAAAATTATTTTTACTTACTTGAGTTAGTAGATAGAGTTAACTCTAAACATAGTAAAGACAAAACATGTTAGAGAATTTCTTTGCTAATTTAATATTTTAAGTTGTGATTTAATTTTATTTTTTTTATCCCGTTCTTGCCCTAAAGTTTGGGCATGATAATCTCCACTACTGGGATGCACATACAGAACTTCATGTGCAGGTGGTGTTTCACAATTAGCAGGCTGCATTCCAATGACATGCACATTGTTATCATTGCTTGAATATTTAAAACAAATATAGTCACTTTATGTTGGAACTCAAAATCAATTAGATTATTGGTAAAGTATTCAATTTGAAACAACTTCCATTTACCATATTTACTTGTGTGACAGATGCACTCAAATGTTGTGTATGCCCACTCAATTCTTGTAGCCGATCAGCCATGGCTGAATAGCCTTGATGGTAGGCAATTCTCTTGTCATCTTTCATGGGCACTCTATTGAATTCAGAGCCCTGCATTTTTGCTTGGTACCATGAATTTTGCTTGCATTGTTTGATAAAAAAAAACGTTTGCAATTTATTAATATTTTGATGGAATATTTCGTTTATATGAGATACTTACAATTCGTGCAGCAAGTTTCATGTAACCACCAGAGCCGAGTTTGTGTTGCCCGTGCTTTTCTTGCCTTGCCTTGGTTGCCTTTGACGTGTCACTCAGTCTATAAAAAGTTTGAAATATGTTAGATTATATAAATATAAAGAGTAATTAATTAGTACATAATTACATTCTGAATAGCATCCCATACCTTCTTCTGGCATCTAGTGGTGTATTTCCTTTTTTCCTTTCAATTTTCTCCTTGGCATCCAAAATTAGGTCCTTCCACTCCCTCTCTGGAATCATGGGGGGACGCTCGTACTTTAGGTTCCTCTCCAAATGGGTCCTGTATTGGTCCCTTACACACTTTAGATATGTGCCAGCTTTTTCAAGGAGCTTGGTTTTGTCAAAGGTGTCATTTCCAAACCACTCAACCATTTGGTTTGTCAATTCATCTTTTAATTTTTTTTCTTGGTCATTCCACCTTTTAAAGAAAAAACAAACCTGTTAGATTAAAAAATGAACTGAAGCTACATTTACTACACTTCAAGAAATGGATCAAAGGAAAACTATTCTAGCAATGATATGAAATCAAAAGTGGATTAGGATTAGTTCACATATGATGTACCACCTTTTACATATGGTGGGCCCAAATATTTGCAATGCAATGTCACTAAGATGTTTATAGAAAATATCATTGCCTGCAAAATATTCATGGGATCATTAGTCCACAACGAGTGATCATCAAGTAAATTATAATTAGAGTATATATAATAATAATTTTAAAGTACCTGGAACCTTTTGTATCTTTAAGGGAATCATTTCTTCATCGCTCACCACCTATGTGGCCTGCAACGTTCCCGTACTAGCAATACAAGAAGATCCAGGAAATGATGGTATGTTATTAGCAGTAGTCGCCTCTGGCACATCCTCATGTGCATCTCCTCCTACAAAAAATGAATCCACTATGAAATGGCATTAGAATTCAAGAAAGAATGCTTGAAGGAAAATAAACACATGACAGAAGATAGAGAAAAATAGGGATCTACCAACAATGGGCGGGCCAATATGATGTGCACTAGAGGATGTCTGCATGCTACGTGTTGCCAACATTACAGTCAGCAATACAGGTGAGGGTGACCTCTAATGAGGCGGTGGCGAAATTTGCATAGTAACATTGACAACACCTAAAGAATAATACATTAAATATATCAACATTAAATATATGAAAAGTGCAAGAATTGTAAACAAGGATGAACCTTTATTTTGAAAATTGACAGTATCTGTAGATAGGAAATGTGGAAATCATCAAAGCAAATAGAAAATTAGCCTAGCTCAATCATGAAAACTCAATTGCAATGACCAATCCTAATTACATTCAATGAAAACATGAAAACAAGACATTCGAGATTGAAATCTAAGCAAACCAAATGCAGATGTCTTCTTCATGTGACTCCATTGTCCTTCTTTTTCCTTCAAATAGCTTTGTTTGTGGGTCTCACCTACTAGTGCATAAGCATGATGTGAAAGCAAGCAGACAAGATGATAGCACAAGAATACTTGAAGTGTGATTGATTCGACCAGGGATCAGGGGCTTTGATTGAAGAAATTCATCCAATTTATAGATAAATCGGAGAAAAAACAATATTTTCATGACATTGATATTAGAGGCAATTGATTTCAAAAATGGCACAATTGAGTTGAAAAAAAAAAGGTTATGACACCTTCTATGTCATGAATTATGACATATTGCCAATGCAAAGGTTAGAGGACTAGAAGCTTATGACATCTTGCTATGCCAAAAGTGTGACGCATGAGAAATTCATGCTTCCACCGAAGCACAAAAATAGGGAGAAACTAGAGAGAAATTAATTAGGTGGAAATTGAATTTGACAAATTAGAAAATAGGTGGAAATTAGGAATTAGGAAAATTACAAAATTAGGAAATTAGAAAATTAGAAATGATGTGGAAATTAGGAAATTAGAAATTGATGAAATTAGAAAATTAGGTGAATTAATTAATAATTTTTCAATCATTAATTAATTCACAAAAAGAGGGGGAATTAATTAGCCAATTAAATAAATATTTAATTGTGACAAGAATACTTAGGATAAATAAATAAATTATTTAACCTAGAGGGAAAATGACAAACAAGATTAAATGAATAAATCATAAAACCTTAGAAGATTAGGTCTAGACAAAAGATAATTGATGTAGATTCGATTTAATCATGATTCTGACTTGATAAATGATTTGATTGATAAACAATTGAAATTTGTTGACAAATTGACCAATATTGATAAAGAGACCAAATTGATATGCGCCAATTGACATGATTGAAGAGGACAAGGATCGATGACAAATCGATCGCAAAATTGACGAGATTGACAAGGATGAGGATCGATGACAAATCGATCTCAAAATGACAAGATTGATAAGAGGACAAAACCCTAATTCAAAAGCGATAAAAATGAGGAATGCAGAAGAAGGACTCAATGCTCGCAAATGATAAAGACCAAGTATGCAACATAGAAGAAATGTTAATGCGATGCAAAAATCTAAAATAAGGCAATGTGCCAATGTTAAAGTATGACTCCACAAGCGTTGACCATTTTTAAACGTCTACATTTTGCTCCTCTTTGAGACAATGCAATTTCAAGCGTTGTTTCAAAGAATAATAATGAAAATGCCCTAGACAATAACAATGACATATGCATGCCCCCTCAAGGAATTGGTCGGAAACATCCAGAAAAGAGGCCAATTGATCGATAAGAATGATAGAAAATGATAGGATCAAACGGACTGCCAAGACTAACGGAAGAAATGTTAGTAAGCAGAAATTAGACAGAGGACAGGTAGAGATGAAGAAAAACTTGCTTTCACCAATGCACAGAAGTAGGTGAGAACCTTTATTTGATATGGCAAAATGGATGCAGCGCAACATGGCAATGAAGGCTAGAGTGATAATGCAATCCCTTTGCGTAAGACAGACATGTTCATAGACAAGGAATAGTTCAAAAATCCTAAGACAAACCTACCCCAGAATGTTATGAAACACTCCACAAATAGAAGACAAAAAATAATAAAGGACCATGAGCCATCCCAACCACTCTAAATCACTTAGTGACATCATCAAGCAACATAGGAACATGGTTGAAGCCAAAAATAAATCAATAAAAAGATAAGACTTGCAAATTCAAACAAGTCAAACAAACATTCTGATCATCATTGTCAAAAGTGGAAAACAAGAATGATCATGTTGTCTGGTTCCAGGGAATGCGGTACCCCATCTAAGACAGGACACAGTCTGGTTTCGAGTATACCACACCCTGTATAAGACCCATGAGAATGTGCCAAGGACGAATGATATTAATGTTGATGTTCGATTGATAAGACAATTTTGATCAGTTTGAATGTCTGGTTTGATTGAAAAAGTTCATCTGTGAATGCGTGATTTCATTAAATCACAATGTGTGATTACGTGTTGTTGGAGGGATGCTTAGTGATTTGTCTTATGGACAAAAGGGATATTTTTTGTTTTGCTTTTCGAGATTTTACAATTTTTTTTGTGTTCATTTTTTCAAGACTTTATTTGACTTTTTAGGGATTTTTTCAGGACATTATTTGATTTTTTAGGGATTTTTTTCAGGACATTTTTCAATTTTTTTGAATTATTTCAGGACATTATTTGATTTTTTTGGATTATTTTAGGACATTTTTCAATTTTTTTTTGGATTATTTCATGACATTTTTCAATTTTTATTGATTATTTCATGACATTTTTCAATTTTTTTGGATTTTGCCCCCATGTCTAGCAAGGCAAGGAATATGACAGGTGAATAAATAGGCTTGTTGAAATGATGGTGGATAGAGGGAAGACAAAGGCCTTTTATTATGGAGACAATACAGATGCAATTTTCAAGGGCTATTGTGTGATGGGACAAGAGACTGGATATGACAATGTAAAGCAGGAACATGGCATGAGGGACATGTCAAGAGGTGTTTGAAACCATGTTTAAATTTTGCGTCCTTATGTCAGATCAAGATCAAGGAATGAAAAAGAGTGTATGGATAGTGATAAGATATGGATAGGATAAGAAAGATCAAGAATGGATAAGGGACATGGACTGAAGGTCGGGATAGGATACGGGATAGTGGCAGAAAGTTGCAATAAGACAGGGAATATGGATGAAAAGTTGTAATAAGCAAATGGATGAAGACCAAAAGCTATGATGGACTAAAAGCTACAAAACAAGATGCATGATGCTCATGATGATCTTCAGCCTTGTCAAGATCAAAGGTGGAAAGGGAAACTGGACATGAGGGACAATAGGATATGAAGGGTAATGACAGGGGTTCGATAGGATAATGAAGGGTAATAGGATATGAAGGAGGAAACCTGCCCCCAAGTGTGGTGTGCAAGAAGTTCATAAATTACACATGACACCTATTTGCCAGGTTTTCATCATGGTACTTGCCCAAAGCGCCTGTTTGCCAGGTTTTCACCAGTGGACGAATTATTTTTGCTTTACTTTTTTTTTTCTTTTTCTTTTTTTTTCACTTTTTTTTTTTACTTTTTTTTGGATTTTCACTTTTTCAATAGAAGATGGACACATGATAGGGGATGGAAGAAGGACTCAAGAATCTTTTTTTTTTTTGGACAGTAGCCTTGAAAAAAAATGGACCATGACCCTTAAAAGTATGCTCAAAGACGTTGGTAGGATAAGGACATGGAAAAAGAGATGAAATTAAGGCAAGGATTTATGCAAAGGATGGGATCAAAGGGATGGAAGGATGGAAAATATGAATTGGATAATGGATAGGGTATTGGAATAACTATGCTTGAGTGGATGGAAATGATGGCTAGATTGACATTGGCACACACCTTGAGGGGTGATGGACTGATGGAGGAAAGATGTATTTTGGATATTGAGATTTTGACGAAGGAAAGGCTATGGATTTTGGGACATAAGGGCCCAAAATGGATAAAGAAGGTGATGGAGGAATAGCAACTTTGGATGTTTCTTTAGGCTTTTGTGCTTCAAGGAGCCGCTTAGGGATCCACATGGTTTTTGATTTTTCATGCTTTTGTGGTTCCTTGGAGTGCATTGCTAACACAAGGGATTTAGGAACCCATATATATTTTGAATTTGCTTTATTTTTCTCAATGGGCCTCTGTGGCCTTTTGGATATTTCTTTTTCTTTATAGATCATATTGTTCTTTGTTTTGACATGTTGATTATATTGGACATGTTGATCCTTGAATACATGTGGATTTCTAGACTTATGACTTTTATATTTGGCATCCAAATTGCTTGGAGGGGGAAAGGAATGCATGGATGGATATGAATGAAATGGAGTTCTTTTGGGTTGATGAAATTTACTCAAGGATGTGTTCCTTTTCTGACCTTGCATAGAGGACGAAGGGATATAAGGACCTAAGATGGATGGAAGGTATGATGGGGAAGGTGTATGTTTTGATTTTGATGGAGGGATACCAATGTCTTGAGAGTGAGTTGTGTGGACATGACCCTTAAGATCTTCTTTTATATGGAGAGATTCTTTCTCATGAAGGTCTACTCCTTTGCCTTTATGAATATTTTGACTTGTAGGATACTCTTTTCTTTGGGAAGAAGATGCAAGTCCATTATGAGGTGGATATGATATGAGAGAAATAATGAGATCTTGAAGTGGATTAGATTGCACCAAAGTGGAAGAACCCATTATGCATGTTGAGGGTTCATGAACATCTTGCACTGACACATTAGAATCATGAAGGGGATTAGGATCATGAGGGGGACTAGGATTGTGTAGTGGACATGGTTCAATGATAGGCTCTTCAAGAGATGGAATGGGAGAAATAATGGGATCATCAAAAGAAATGCGATCTTGGAGTGGATATGCTAGATTAGGATGTGGAGATGGAGGAACAAGTGAATCTTGTGGAGGATCTAAAGGAATAATTTGATCTTGACAAGGAGGAAGATCATTGGAATCCTCTTTAAAGGTGCTTTGCTCTTGACTTTTAATGGGATCATCGGAAAGGATGGAAGGGATATCTTGATCCTTCTTAGGAAGTGGAATGTCAATGGGATTTGAAAGGACATTTTTTTCATGAAATGAAAGGGGATCGTCTGAGATTGGATGGACTGGGATATCTTGATCTTGCTCAAGGAATGGAGTGTCAATAGGACTTTGGATAGGATGGACAAGAATAGGGGAATCATCATGAGTGTCTGGGAACATGGGGTCCTGGCCAACAATTGGATAGGATGATAAGGTTTCAAGATCTTGATCTTCATCTATTTCAAGACATGTTTCTTCATGCTCTAAATTATCCTCTTGACATGGGGTTGGACTTTGGATATGCATGGAGGATTCTGACAAGGGCTCAATGTTTTGGGATGAAGGAAATGAACTTTGAACATTTGTGATGGATTCTGACAAGGAATCAATGCTTGAACATGAGGAAGAGGGACTTCGAATGGGGTCCTCTAAAATAGGTAATGGTAATAAAGTGCATGGTGGCATTGGGTCTTGTATTTCTAAAACATGACAAGGATGTGCACCATGAATTGGATTATCTTGGCAATCAATTATGGATAGCCCTTGGATAATTTCATCCTTGGGTGTATTGTTTGATGAGGACAATATGGAAGGTTCTTGTGAAACTTCTAAAGGTGTAGGGATAGATGCCACTGGAGAGTCAATTTGTTTGTGGGGGGATGAGGCATTGCTAGACATAAGTGTATTATCTTGATCTTCCTCAAAGAACTCACTTGGTAGTTTCCTTAAGAGCATTACAATAAAGCCACCTTTCTTTTGAGGTTTTGACATGGTTGTATCTGGAATTTGAACTTGTTTGGCAAGGAGTTGATTCTGATCTAATGTCATGTTTTGATATTGGACTTGGTTCAATTGTTCTGACATGTTTGAAACTTGGGTTGGTGTGTGTTGCAACCTTTGTTTTTGAATGTTTGGTTGTGGTTGTTGACATTGATATTCCACCATTGGTTGAACCATTTGTGGACATTGTATAGTTGGTTGGACATATTGTTGAAATTGGACCATTGGTTGTATTGGTTGTATATGTTGAACAATTGGTTGAACCATTGGTTGTATTGGTTGAAAATCTGATTGATAGTAAACACCTTCTTGTTCTTGTTGTGGAGGAACATAATGTTGAAATTGATGTTGTCTCCTTTCTTGAAATTGTTTCATCATCTCTATTTGGGAGAGGAGAGCTGGTATGTCTGATCATTCAAGAAGAGATCTTACATCAATTGACTCAATCTTTGGATTTCGACCTGGAAATTTTTGAAACATTTTGGACATTTGTGATCTATTCTTCTCAATGTTTTTCACTCTTTGTTCCCAAATCTCATTTTCTTGAGCTAGCTTCTCCTCTAGTTTTTGTATTTGGAGATTTGTTTCATCATAAAAAGTTTGACCGATATTGCCTTGTTGTTGGGTTGGATATAATTGTGATTACATTGTTGGTTGATATGTAAAACTTTGTTGCATCATTGGTGCTTGGAACCTTGTTTCAATAGACATGTCACTATGCAATGTTTTTGGGATTTTTTAATTTTAAAAGGATGATGTATGATATGCAACTAAATGCAAACTAAATAGACGAAAATGCAATCTATGGCAAGAATGCAACCTATTGTTTTTGTTCTTTTTTCAAGATTTTGACAAACTTATGAATGCAATTCTAAAAATGAGACCCTTAGGAAATCGAAATGATGTCTAGACCTCAAAGGACAAAAGGACCAAGTGACAAAAGGACAAAATGACAATGTCTCCCCTATATGCTTGGATACTAAGCTAGGTTTGACCAAATGACATTGATGACAAAAAGAGAAAAGGTTTGATAAGGTCTAGACCTCCTAACAATGACTTAGGGTTTATCAAAGATTTGGATTACTCAAGTATGACAAAACCTAGTTTTGACACTATATGCTAAGGGACAATTACTATGCAAGTGACCCTAATATGATATGATAATGACCTAAGCTTAATGAAGAAACCTAGGGTATGCAAATGGAAATGTATGACAATGTCAACCTAAGTTTGAATTATGAAATGGTATTACTCTAATGCAAGAGGACACATGCAAAATGGATGACCCTTATTGATATGAAAAGGAGTATGACCTAGGTGAAACTTAACCTTGGTAATTGATAATGAATTTGCAAAATGCAAACCTAAGATGAACCTAAATCTAAGTGACATGAATGTTGAGACAAGATTTTGAAAAATGTTTGACAACCATGTTTGAAGGTGTTTTGAACTTTGTTGGATGAAATGTTCTTGTGTTTAACCTTGTTTTGAATCAATTTGTCTTGGTTTTGAAATGAGATACAATTCAACTTTTGACAAACAAAGAAGACAAGATATTTCAACTTAGACTCAAGACAATCATGCTCATTCACACATTTCTTATGGTAGGAAAGGACATTAGATACTTGAGAGGTAGACTTGTTATGGGATTCAAGGAGAATACATAGATGCTTGACCCCACGGGCTCCCCTCCATGACACTCACTTCTTAGGGCAGCCAAGCATCAGTCCCTATGGAAATCTCCCCATGGTGAACTTAGTATCTCTTCCAAGTATCCGACCTTGTCCTTCTCAAGCAACTAGAAGAAATTTTTGGCCTCTAAATACAAGGTGTTTAGTAAGGATTTCTGTTAAGCGTTACTCCTTGGTGTCACGCAAGCGTGATTGAGACATTAAGCCCACCAAGATACCAAACAAATGTAGTCGTGCAAGCATGATTTAGATCGTGAGGTCCTACTTAGATGTTGATATGAGAAAGAGTTCAAGGGTCATCACTTCCCAAGTAACTACAATTCCCACGTAACCCTTCCTTCAAAGCTTTCACCCATCAGGTATTTGTTTATAGTGAGTTAGAATGCCAAGGTATTCTAGCCGTACTCACTTTGGGTCGTTCCCTTCTCATGATTTGTCACTTGCTTGCAAAAGCAAATGGTCGGGAAGGCAGGCCCTCTAAAGGTAACACACAATCAAAAACATGAGCATGGTATCAAAGATCTGGATTTTTGATCACCCTAAGAAGGATGAGAGCATACTCTCCTACTCCAATGTCAAACTCAACAATCAAAGCAAACATACGTTCATTCCATCCTATTTAGAAATCATACTAGGTGCCTAAATATTAATTACAAACACAAAGTTTAGTTGTAATCCAAGGCAACCTGCAAAACCACCAAGTTAGAAGTTTGATATGTTTGATCTTTGACTATCGAACCTGCATAAAATTCATTAGTAGTTTCATCTTTGTCTTTGCCATGCATAATGCCAAGATGCTGCACAAAGAATTAGTACCATAAAACCAAAAAGCAGAAACATAATGCAAAACAAATCAATTTGCAAGTAAAAACACTGCTTTTTTTTACCTCTGTTTCTGGCCTTACACAGGCGCAGAATGCTTGACACAGGTGCAGAATGCATTACACATGCACAAAATGTATTACACAGGTGCAGGATTACTCACACAGGCGCAGGATTGCTCACATAGGCGCATGATTGCCTACACAGGCGTAGGATTGCCTACACAGGCACATGATGCATTACACAGGTGCAGGATTGCCTACACAGGCGCAGGATTACTCACACAGGCACATGATTGCCTACACAGGCACAAGATTGCCTACACAGGCATAGATCCCTCCTACACAGGCGCAGAAGTGTCCAGAAAGCTTTGGGTCACCCTGTTTCTTGAGTTTTTCACCTGCAAATCAACTCAAAAGCACTCAAAAGGATGGTTAGGGGGTTAGTTCATGTCGGGTTCACCAATTAATGTAGATAGGAAATGTGGAAATCATCAAAGCAAATAACAAATTAGCCTAGCTCAATCACGAAAACTCAATTGCAATGACCAATCCTAATTACATTCAATGAAAACATGAAAACAAGACATTCAAGATTGAAATCTAAGCAAACCAAATGCAGATGTCTTCTTCATGTGACTCCATTGTCCTTCTTTTTCCTTCAAATAGCTTTGTTTGTGGGTCTCACCTACTAGTGCATAAGCATGATGTGAAAGCAAGTAGACAAGATGATAGCGCAAGAATACTCGAAGTGTGATTGAAGAAATTCATCCAATTTATAGATAAATCGGAGAAAAAACAAGATTAGCATGACATTGATATTAGAGGCAATTGATTTCAAAAATGGCACAATTGAGTTGAAAAAAAAAAGGTTATGACACCTTCTATGTCATGAATTATGACATATTGCCAATGCAAAGGTTAGAGGACTAGAAGCTTATGACATCTTGCTATGCCAAAAGTGTGACGCATGAGAAATTCATGCTTCCACCGAAGCACAAAAATAGGGAGAAACTAGAGAGAAATTAATTAGGTGGAAATTGAATTTGACAAATTAGAAAATAGGTGGAAATTAGGAATTAGGAAAATTACAAAATTAGGAAATTAGAAAATTAGAAATGATGTGGAAATTAGGAAATTAGAAATTGATGAAATTAGAAAATTAGGTGAATTAATTAATAATTTTTCAATCATTAATTAATTCACAAAAAGAGGGGGAATTAATTAGCCAATTAAATAAATATTTAATTGTGACAAGAATACTTAGGATAAATAAATAAATTATTTAACCTAGAGGGAAAATGACAAACAAGATTAAATGAATAAATCATAAAACCTTAGAAGATTAGGTCTAGACAAAAGATAATTGATGTAGATTCGATTTAATCATGATTCTGACTTGATAAATGATTTGATTGATAAACAATTGAAATTTGTTGACAAATTGACCAATATTGATAAAGAGACCAAATTGATATGCGCCAATGACCAATATTGATAAAGAGACCAAATTGATATGCACCAATTGACATGATTGAAGAGGACAAGGATTGATGACAAATCGATCGCAAAATTGATGAGATTGAAAAGGATGAGGGTCGATGACAAATCAATCTCAAAATGACAAGATTGATAAGAGGAGAAAACACTAATTCAAAAGCAATAAAAATGAGGAATGCAGAAGAAGGACTCGATTCTCGCAAATGATAAAGACCAAGTACGCAACATAGAAGAAATGTTAATGCGATGCAAAAACCTAAAATAAGGCAATGCACCAATGTTAAAGTATGACTCCGCAAGCGTTGACCATTTTTAAACGTCTACAGTATCAAGTATGATGTGTTTTGGGTATTAGAGTGATAAGCCAAGCAAGTGATAATACAAGAAAATCATCATAATCTGAAGATCCTGCAACACCTTGATCATGGGAATGACTTTCATGAGGGCAGATAAATTGCTGTAAAAACAATACGTACATATTTGAGTTAATGACATAAAAGAGAATAGAATATAAACCATTATTGAACTTCTGTTATAATTAAAGCTTTCATTACTGCTTACTTGCAAGTTTTTTGCTGTCTTAAGCAATAATTCCACCCTCTGTCGTATCTCATCAGTGGTAGGATGCACGACTGCCAAAGCAACAATCTCTTTTCTAATTTTTATAAGAGGCATTTTAAAGAATTTCACAAGGTCTGTGGGATCTTCAGGGTCATCATTGCTTAACCCTAATGATTCCATATCCATAGAAAGGTGCTTAGGTACTGCAACTCCCTTTCCCTTTCCACGAACATCCATCTATGTCAAGAATATCATTAACAATTACAAAATTAGTGTAAATCACTAAAAAAAAGAACATAATAATGTAACAGTTTGCTTCTATCTAATTTGTACAAATACAATGAGGTTTACTTGCTCGGTAGAAGTGTCGCAAGATACATCTCTATCTGTGATATGTGATGGATCCATGTTGGCCTGTGACAAAGAAAAAGTATAAAAAATGTTAGCGAAATTACATAGTACACAACATGAACAACATGAACTTTGTAGACAAAAAGAGTATTAAATAATAAAAAGATGTTGTCATCAAAATCATTGTAAATTGTTTAATTCCTTACCTTTACTTTATGTAGACTATGTAGGATCTTGAACTAAATGGTTGATGATGTCTATAGTCAATGACCTGTTCCCACCAAGGGTGACAACATCACATAGGGACTATACCTGAAATCAACACCATCAATTGAGAATCATAAGCATTACTACATTTGTAAGTTGATAAACAATAAATACATATGTATCATAAGCATCAAAAGCATCACATGATGTGTCATCATATATGTAATTGAGCATCACAAATAGCATCACATATCATGTGTCATCATAAACATGTAATCCATCACATATGTATCATAAATCACCATCCATCACATAGGTAATAAACAATCACCAACATCATCATCATCATCATCATCATCATCATCATCATCATCATCATCCTCATCATCATCATCAATGTCTTCACCATCATCATCACCATCATCACCATCACCATCATCACCATCACCATCACCACCATCACCATCACCATCACCATCACCATCACCATCACCATCACCATCACCATCACCATCACCATCACCATCACCATCACCATCATCATCTTCTTCTTCTTCTTGTTCTTCTTCATCGTCATTAAGAAACTGTTGATCATGATCATCATCCACTTCATCTTCTACTCCTTCGGTATCTTCTTCTTCCATCACATTATACTTTATCAGCCTTCCTCTTGGATCATGTCTAACAACAAATGACCAACCCGGTTTATGTGGAACCTCTGAGTAAAATACTTGCTCGCATTGGCTTGGAAGAACATAGGGATCATCCCCAACTGGTTTAAATGACCTTGTATTTAGCATTATAAAACCATTATCATGTTCAATAATAGTTCTATCAGGATCATTTTAATTCAATTGTAGCCTGTACCATTTGACGATGAACAAAACTAATTTGAAGGAATTAAAGTCACACTCAAGTATATCATCCAAAATGCCATAGTATCGATTTTGAGAATTTTGAGGATGAATGTCATTTCTAGATGAAATATTTGTCACCTCAAAGACTGCAGTGATGCTAGAATCACAAGTTTTCTTCATGTCATCCAACTTTTTTATGCAAAATTTATGACCATTGTAGCACATAGCGTTGTGGTGTTTGACCTGCGATATGTCAAATATGTAAAATTTATTGCATTGTGAGTTGATAAACATATGGGTGATTAATAAATTTATACGTACCTGTTTATCTCTTAAACAATATGCTAAATCAATTTCCCTTTGTGTAACATTGGAATCTCCATTACGATGTGCTTCTTTAACCAATGAAGCCACACCTTCCCATGTTAACGTGTGTCTATAATGTTGACAACATTCAATCCATATCATCATCCAATCAAGATTGTTTGCAATATACAAATGTAGTGCATCCCACTCTCGACCAACTGTACAAAAAATGAATAGACGTCTTACAATCGATTTATTTTGAAGATTAAGAATTAATTAAATACAATAACATCTTATAATTACCTCTCACTTTCCTCAATCTACCTTTCCCCGTCAAGTACTCCCCTTCAAATTTGTTAATGGTGTTGGGATCCCAAATGCGATCCACGTGGATCTTTGGTGCAAACTTAGGAAGATATTCAGAAATGTACACCGTAGTGTGGTATACCATATATCCCTCCACCATAGAACCCTCAGGATGTGCTCTTTGTTGAACCAAAGCCTTCAAAAATTTCAAGTGCCTCTCAACCATCCACATTGACCTAGTGTGTACAGGTAAACACAATTCAATCTCCTCAACTTGGTGTATGAGGTAGTGTTCTTGTACATTTAAAAAAGCTGGAGGTAGACACTTTTGCATTTCACACATTAAATGAGGAATTTTTCTCTTCCAATATTTTATATCGTCTTTATGGATTTCTTTACATGACAACCACCTACAAGGTATTCAAGACACAAAAAAATATATTACATAACAAGTAAAACAAATCGCAAATATAATATCTATACAACAAACTAAACAAATATCACTAATTACCTCATGTATTTTCCAAGATCATATATGACTTGCTTGACATTATTGTCGAAGTCGTCTGGGAGAGATAGAGGTAGAACGTACTGCAACAATTATAAAATTATCTTTTCATTTTTTTGTAACATAATGAAAAGTACATGTACGTGCAGTACTTAAATACATACTAAAAACACAAGAACATGAATTACCTTAATGAAGGTATGCCAATCATGCATTTTCATCCCTGGCCCAAATTCACTTTTCTTTGATATGAGATTGTTTATGTTCATAGCAAATCCTGTGGAAAATTGAATTTTTCGTATGAATTCTTTTATAGCATTGCTTTGCTGGTCTGTTAATAACCAAGGAAGCTCACTTATATTAATCTGGTCTCCATGGCTATTTGATTGAATGACATTTATCATTGCATGATTGGAATCCTGAATGTCACTACATATTTTGACATTTTTTCTTTGTCACGCCTTCCATCCAATATTTTCCATACTGTCTATGTTATATTCTTTCCAATATGCATACTATCAAACAAATGAACAATTTGTAACTGCTCGTAGTAGGGCAACCTACTAAATTGTTGGGGATAACTTTTTATTCCCTTAGGAAGGTGGTCATTTATGCCTTCATGACCTTCATGATCATCAATCACATCATCAATAAACAAAACAAAATAGAAAAGATGTTTTCTGACAAACCAATAGATGGAATGGCATTACCTTGATGATTAATTTTATTATATTCCAACTTCCATAGGAGAGGTGTCATTCTTCATGGCTTTGATGTATTCTCTTCTTTCCCATTGAAAAGATGTTTTTCAGTATTTTGATACTTATGATTTTTGTGGAGAAAGTGCCTATACTCATCAAACACCTGCTTTCCTAAACTTTTTGAATGACAAGATTTCATCTTTGGACCACAAACAGGACATGAAAATTTTCCCTTTGTTTGAAGACCTACAAGATAATGTATAATTGGATTAAATATGGTAATTTTTTGAATTATAATGTTCATGCACAACTTAAACACTATAACATACCACAAAAATGTGTTAGCCCCGGGGCATCGTGTATTGTTCATAGAAGCATCGCATGGAATTGAAATTGTCTTTGTCCTATTGGTCTAGAGACATCATACATAGTGACACCATTCCATAACTCCAACAACTCGTCGATAAGAGGCTTGATATATACATTCATATCTTTAACTTGGTACTTACCTAATCGAATGAACAAAAACATTACATAATTATTATGACCATTTTACTGCAATATTTATAATTAAATTTAGACGACTATATTTAAATGATAAAATACCTAGAACAATCATTGCCAACATTATGTGCTCCCTCTTTATTGACATCTATGGAGGAATGTTATTGTTGATAACAAAAATAGGCCACATTGAGTAAACAGATCTCATCTCTCCAAATGGATTGACACCGTCCGCTACCAATGAAAGCCTGAGATTACGAGGTTCTTCTTTAAAGTGTGGCCACTTTTCCTCTATGTCCATAAATGCTGAACCATCCATAGGCATTCGAATAATGTCATCTCAACTTCTATTACGTGCATGGTAATCCATAAATTGTGCCAAGCTAGTGCACTTGAATAATTGTTGCATACGTGGAATAATGGGAATATAGTGAAGAACCTTGCGAGGAACCCTTTTTGTTATTTGATTTGTTTGATATCTACTGACATGACATTTAGGGCATTCAGTTTGAAATTCATGTTGTTTATGATATATAATATGATCATTGGGACTAGCATCTATTGCTCGATACTCCATTCCAATAGCTTTCATAACGATAGATAATTATCGATATGAGCGAGGTAGAATATTTGATGGTGGTAACAAAAACTCACCTATCAATCTACAGTGAAAAAATATAATTTGTTATAATAAAGAATATTAATGGTACAACATGATTCATAGTTTATTATGACATATATGACTTATATGACATACCTTAGCATATGTGACATTGTTATCTTGGATAAACCATTCATAACCTTCAAGTTCACCAACAACAATACAACAGAGAGAAGAGTTGCCTGTGAGCCTTCGTAAAGGGCCTCAAATGCCTTCTCAAGTAGAGGGACATCATGAACAAAATCAAAGTCATCTTCATCATCATGATCAGCTACGCGAGTACTAAATGAGTCATGGATCAATGTATTTGTACCATCATCTTCAATTGTGTTTTCTGGCTCATGATCGTCATCTTCCATGGGATCATTATCTTCAGCTTCAATATTCACACCTCTATGTTCATCTGCTTCAAAAACCATATTCTCAGGGTTGTGTTGATCCATACCATGTGCTCTGGGGTGCTCTACCTATATAAAATTGATAGGAACAAATAAACTGTGATCATGATCTCATCATCACATGATTTATTATGTATATAAATTATCACCATGATATAATGAAAAAATTACCAATGGATGATAATCATGACCACCTTCAATGTGAACGTGCAGCCTACAATGTTTCTTCACTGTTTTGATTAGAAGTCTTCTAGTCTTTAACCCCTTACAAATTTGGCATGGACAATAACATTTTCCATCACCTTTTCTTTTCAAGTTAGACCACAATCTAGCAATTGTCTCCTTATTTTGTAGTTCATTGATATTGTCTAACATGGTCTTTCTTCACTGGCAAGAAAATAGAAATTATCATCATTGAACAAAGCATCTTATTGAATTTAGATTTCTAGTTTTCTTATTTTGCATATAAGCTTGCCCAAATATTTTACAGTTATTTTTCATCAAGATTCCCTCAGGAGCTGGCAGATCCTGCTTCCATACTTCAATTCTATTTTCTCAAAGGACAATCCTAAAAATCCATGCATTGCAAACAACTTTTTACACCTTTGTTGGTTGTGGTGGCATCATAGAGAGTTTACATCAATAAATGAAGAACATGCCAATGCTTTTAATGTAGCAGTAGAAGTCTATCTCTTATTTAATATCTCTAGTGAAACCCCCATGATCTTTTGTTGGAGTAGAATTTGTTATATTCTAGAAAGGGTCTTGTCCTTTGTTGATGTGATATTCATCTACCTCAAGAAATAACTATTCTTTTCTCCAACAAGAAGTGGAACTAAATGAAGATCTAGCACCATGAAATGAATCCTCAAAAGGATTACTATAGTTAGTTTTGGTAGATAATGATCTAGGTAAAATAGTAATGTGGCTTTAGGAAACATTATGTACTAGCTTAGCATACTCTAATAACTTTGGTGTGACATGCTACATCCAATTAAGTCTCCATCGGTATCTCTATTGTGTTTATGGATTGGGATTCAATGTACTCTTTTTATACACAGATTTTACTTTCAACTGAGGAGGTTTGTATGTACTTACTTGTCTTTTGATTGTATTCCTATTTCAAGAACTTCTTCTATCAACAAATCATTTGTTGTAAGTTATACAAGTGGAATCTTGAACATGCCTTCCATGCCAGCCTTGTTGATACGTTCAACACCATCTTGTACAAAAAATCTTTAGAACTCCATTATTTCATTGAAGAGTGAGTAGTAGGGAAAATCTAGGACACTTACAGAGGTTTTGCAAGAGAGATAAATAGACCTAAATATTATGGCTTAATAATGATCAATAGGTAAATAGATAAGAAACTCTCAATATCAAAATGACTTTCTCAATTGTCTTTACTATAAATGGATAGATCTGCTAATAATGGCTTTATGATTGTATGTCAACTTTAGACTCAATCCAAGAAGAGCTAGAACTAATATGCGATATCTAGATTTATGATCTCTATAATATAACAATCCCATAATTATGTTTCCACACATCTATACCACAACATGCTAGTGTTCAGCCATAGCAATTGATATCCTAATTATAGAATGTGAAATATGCACATAACTATGAATAAAGATTAAGAAAAACAAAGAAAGATGCTTATTGCAAACATAAATGACTAATGGACAAGAATTGAATTCATTGTAGATTGTTTTGAGTATCAAATTCACTTATTTGTGTGCATTTACTAGCTCATGTACTTGTGGCCAACCATTTATCTCTTTCATAACTTAAACACTTATTAATAACATTAAATGGCTGAGTAATTATGTTTTAGTTGAAATTGAAAATAAAATATTTTATTTCAGGACAACTCACACTATTCCCTATCATATTTTAGACTCTTGGTTTTGTTAGTAGTGGTTTGATGTCTTTGGAGCAGATCATTGCATTTCTTTAGTTACGTTTGCCAGCACACTCCCAGCCTGTGCCAAAATGGGAGCTTTGGAACAAGGTATGGACATCCATCAAAGCATAAAAGATAGAGGAATTTTGTCAGATGTAGTTGCAGCTGCACAAAATGGATTTGTTGAGAAGGCTTTAGAAACTTTCAAGCAAATGCAATCGGCAGGTGTAAAGACAAATTCCATGACCATTGCTACTATCCTCCCTGCTTGTGCCAAAATGGGAGATTTGGAATAGGGTATGGACATTCATTGAAGCATAAAGGATAGAGAAATTTTGTCAGATGTTGTAGATGTAACTGCCTTGGTAGACATGTATGCAAAATGTGGAAGCATAGACAAGGCAGGTGAACTGTTTGATAGAATGCCTGAAAGAAATGTTGTCTCGTGGACTACAATGATGGCTGCATATGCACAAAATGGATTTGTCGAAAAGGCTTTATAAATTTTCAAGCAAATGAAATTGGAAGGCATAAAGACAAATTCCACAACCTTTGCCAGCATCCTCCCTGCCTATGCAAAAATGGGAGCTTTGGAACAGGGTATGGACATCCATCAAAGCATAATGGATAGAGGAATTTTGTTAGGTGTTGTACTTGCAAATGCCCTGCTTGACATGAATGAAAAATGTGGAAACATGGACAAGGCTCATGAATTTTTTGATATGATACCGCAAAGAGATGTGATCTCGTGTGAACAATCAACATGCGTGTATACGGGAGGAAGGGATTGCTGCTACAAAATTGAACACTCACTCCTCAATCATAGTTCTATGGTTTTATGAGATTAAACTAGGACAATTAACCACCACATGTATATTTTTTGCAACATGAAACTAAAAACTAGGGCAATTTGAATCTACCTCTTGCGTGGGATTGCCTTCGATGCGGGTTTGATGTTCTTGGGGGTTGAATTCACCACGGATGCTTATGCAGGATTGCAATTCACAAATGAATTCCCCGCCTCTTTTTTTATTTTCTAATGGCCGCTGTTGTCGGAATTACGATGAACTCAAGCACTTTTTTGAAAAAAAGAAAATTCTCATTGCTAATGCTTTCTTCATCGAAACCAAATGGGAAATTTCCGTCGGAATTACGATGAATGCGGGCATTTTTTCAAAAAAAATCAAATTTGGCCACAATATACCTTCTCCGTTGGAAACCTCAGTCGAAAATCTAGTCCAAATGTATTAGTGTATTTTCCGGTAACAACAAATATGCAAACACGAATATACCAATGAGCAAATCTTCAAGACAAAGTGTCCAAATGATGTCTTCAACATAGCCAAGTGTTTTCCATGTCATTCCACGTGCCAATGAACAATATATCCTGCCGGTGTACCAGATACCGGTGACTGTGCATAAGTCACTAGCTTGCCAGTGAACTTTGCCAATTCTCCAAGTGCCAGAGTTGATATGTGTTAATAGGTGTTGAAATCAATGAAAAATCCATATCAACATATCCAGAATACCAAAAATCTCCCCCTTTGGCATTGATGGAAACACAAGATGGAAAAACCATCAAAGTGCCAAAACAAAAATGTCAAATACCAAAAACCAACAATCTCCCAAAAAGAGATCAAAACCAAAAATCAAAATTCAGGTACAGAGAGTAATCAATCTCTCCCAAAATAACAATCTCTCCCCCTAGGAGTAACATGTGTTTTTCCATATCAATCTTTGCCCCTTTGACATCAAATTCCAAAGCAATACAAAAACCAAGTTCAAATACAAAATACCAACTTATTCAGTATACTAACTACTCCCCCTGAGAAGTAGCTCTCCTCATCAAGGCTAGAGTAAAATATTTCTCTATTTCAGTTGATGACAAACATCAACTATCTAAGTATCTACCGGTGGGGGTATGACCCTAAGCTGATCTCTAAGATATTCAAAAGTCTCCTTCAGTAAAGGCTTAGTGCAAATATCTGCAATCTGCTCTTTAGTATTTACATAAACCAATTTTACTTCTTTTGCTTCAACATTCTCCTTTAGAAATTTCAATTTGAGAGAAACATGTTTAGTTTTAGAATGTAGTACCGGATTCTTAGATATATCAATTGTTGTAGTGTTATCATAATAGATAGTTATAGGTTCCTTGCATTTTACCTTTATGTCCTTCAACATTTGCTTAAGCCATAATACCTGTGTACAGTTAGTTGTTGCGGCAACATATTCTAATTATGCTGTTGATAAAGATGTGCAACTTTGTTTCTTACTCAACTAAGAAATTAATCTGCTTTCAAGAAAAAATGCTCCACCGGTGGTTCTTTTTCTATCATCTACATCTCCTACCCAATTTGCATCTGTGTATGCACATAATTCAAAGTTTTCATCTCTAGGATACCATAGGCCAAGATTTGTAGCGACTTGTAAGTACCGAAAAATTCTTTTTACTCTTGATTCATGATTTTCTCTAGGATTACTCTAAAATCTTGAAACAATACATACTGCATTCATAATATCAGGTCTTGTTTGTGTTAAATACAATAAACCTCCTATCATAGATTTGTACCTAGTCAGATTAACAAGTGTAGATTCATCCCTTAGTGATAATTTGTCATTTGTAGTCATAGGTGGCTTACCAGTTTAGAGTTTTCCATCCCAAATTTCTTTAGTAAATCCTTCAAGTACTTAGATTGACTCAAGAATATACCTTTATTAGTCTGTGAAATCTGCAATCCTAAAAATAATTTTATCTCTCCAATCATAGACATTTCAAATTCTTGCTGCATTTCAATAGAAAAGTCTTTACATAATCCATCTTCTCCTCCAAAGATTATATCATCAACAAAAACTTCTATAACCAATATGTCATCATTAGTCACTTTATAGTATAAATTGCTGTCAGCATTACCTTTAGAAAAACTAATCTTCAAAAGATATTTATCCAATCTAGCATACCAAGCTCTTGGAGCTTGCTTCAAACCATACAAAGCTTTCCTTAACCTGCAAACCATATCTTTGTTATCTGTCAAAGAAAATCCATCAGGTTGCTCAATGTAAACTTCTTCGTCAAGATCTCCATTTAGAAATGCACATTTAATATCCATTTGATATACTTTGTAGTTCTTGTGTGCTGCAAAAGCCAAGAATAATCTAACTGCCTCAATTATAGCTACCAATGCAAAGGTTTCTTTATAATCTGTACATAGGAAATCGGAAATCATCACAAACAAGATAAACATACTAATCATTAGCTCAATCACGAAAGCTCATTGCAATGATCTATCCTAAACACACTCAATAAAGACATAAAGATAAAACATTCAAAAGTAAATACTATGCAAACCATATACAGATCTGAAAGCTTCCTTCATGCGGCTCCATTCTTCTTCTTTCCTCTTCAAATGGTTTGGTTGTGGATCTCACCTACAAGTGCACACACATAATTGAAAGCAAGTAGACAAGATTATTGATCAAGAGTACTCAAAATGTGATTGATTAGAAATTCGATAATTTGATTAGGGATCAAGAATCAAGGGGTTTGATTGATGAAGATCATTCAATTTATAGAAGAATTGGAGAGATGAAAAGATTAGCATGATTCAATTCAAATGGAAATTGCAAATCAATTATGTCAATTATTACAAATTTATGACAAATTATGCACCTTCTATGCAAAATTTGTTGATTGATAATTTATGACAAATTATGACAAACTTGTATGTCAAAAATTGATTGATTGTTAATTATGACAAATTATGACAAATTGACATGTCATTTCCATGAATTTAGGAGAGAAATAGGAGGAAATTGAAATTAGGAATTAGAAAATTAGGAAATTTAAGAATTTAGGAATTAAGAAATTGATAGAAATTAGAAATTAGGTAAATTAATTAATAATTTGTCATTTATTAATTAATTCACAAAGAGGAATAATTAGCCAATTAAATGAACATTTAATTGCAATGAGAAGACTTAGGATAAATAAACAATTTATTAATCCTAAAGGAAGAAATGACACACAAGGTTAAATGATGAAATCACGAAACCCTAGAAGATGAATTAGCAATGCGAGAATGACAATTAGGTCTTGACAAAGGATAATTGATATCGATTCGATTTGATTTTGGATTGATAAATGACCAATGTGATAAATGATTTGATTGATAAAATGCGCCAATTGATGAGGAACAATGACTAATTGATCCAAATTGACATAATTGAGACAGACAACGATCGATGATAAATTTATCGCAAGATGACAAAATTGACAAGAGGACAAGGATTGATGACAAAATAGATTGCAAGACGATAGGATTGAAAATGACCACGATTGATGACAAATCAATTGCAAAATGACAAGATCGAACATGACAATGACCGATGACAAATCGATCGTTAATCGACAAGATTGAAGGATTGATAATAAATTAGCACGCACATTGATGCGACAGGATAAAATCGATCAAAATCATGACTGGATAGTGTTGTTGACAAGACCAAATTCGAGAGCGAGATAACTGAAGAATGTAGAAGAATGACTCGATGTTCGCAAATGATAAGAACCAAGTACGAATCATAGGAGAAATGTTAATGCGACGCAAAAACCTAAAATGAGGCAATGTGCAAATGTTAAAGTATGACTCCGCAAGCGTTGACCATTTTTAGGTGTCTACATTTTGCCCCTCTTTGAGACAATGCAATTGTAAGCGTTGTTTCAAAGAATGATAATGAAAATGCCCTAGACAATAACAATGACATATGCATGCCCCCTCGAGGAATTGGCCGGAAATGTCCAGAAAAGAGGCCAATTGATCGATAAGAGGAGCAAACAGATTGACAAGACTGACGGAAGAAATGTTAGTAAGCAAAAATTAGATAGAGGACAGTTAGAGATGAAGGAAAACTTGCTTTCAGTAATGCACTTTGTAGGTGAGAACCTTTATTTAATGTAGCAAAATGGATGCGTAGCATCATGGCATGGAAGGCCAGAGCTGAAATGCAACCCTTTTTGCAAAAGACAGACACATCATAGACAAACAACAATCACAAAAAAAAGAAAGGGACCATGAACCATCCTGGTTACTCTAAATCACTCAGTGACATCATCGAGCAACATAGGAGCATGATCGAAGATAAATCAATAGAAAGATAAGATGCACAAATTCCAACAAATCAAACAAACATCTTGATCTTCATTGTCAAAAGTTGAAAGCGTTGATAGGACAATCATGCTGTCTGGTTTCAGGACATGTGGTACCCCGTCTAAGACAGGACACAGTCTGGTTTCGAGTATACCACACCCTGTATAAGACCCATGATAGTAGAGACAAGGACAAATGACATTAACGGTGATATTTGATTGATAAGACAATGTTGATCAATTCGAATGTTTGCTTTGATTGAAAAAGCTCATCTGTTAATGCATGATTTCATTAAAGCACAATGTTGATTGCGAGTCGTTGGATGTATGCTCAGTGATCTGTCTTATGCACCAAGGGGATATATTTTTGCAAAATGCTTGGTTTTGGATTTTAATGTTTTGAAAAAAAATTTGTTCATGTTTTTTAGGACTTTATTTGACTTTTTAGGGATTTTTTCAGGACGTTATGCAATTTTTTAAAAGATTTTTTTAGGACGTTATGCAATTTTTATGAGATTTTTTAGGACATTTTTAAATGTTTTTGAGATTTTTTCAGGACATTTTTGAATGCAAAAGTTCCAGTGATCGATCATGACAAGGGAAACACACCCAATGCGCATCTGAAAGACATACATAGACCGGGACAAAAACATATGTACAAGAAACTGGGGTATGCAAGACAATGATGTTGACCAATAACAGGCCTGGGAGAGAACATTGGGTCAAGACAAAGATAGACGTGAGATTCACGTCAGGTTCACCAATTAATGTACGTAGGAAATCGGAAATCATCACAAACAAGATAAACATACTAATCATTAGCTCAATCATGAAAGCTTATTGCAATTATCTATCCTAAACACACTCAATAAAGACATAAAGATAAAACATTCAAAAGTAAATACTATGCAAACCATATGCAGATATGAATACTTCCTTCATGCGGCTCCATTGTTCTTCTTTCCTCTTCAAATGGTTTGGTTGTGGATCTCACCTACAAGTGCACACACATAATTGAAAGCAAGTAGACAAGATTATTGATCAAGAGTACTCGAAATGTGATTGATTAGAAATTCGATAATTTGATTAGGGATCAAGAATCAAGGGGTTTGATTGATGAAGATCATCCAATTTATAGAAGAATTGGAGAGATGACAAGATTAGCATGATTCAATTCAAATGGAAATTGCAAATCAATTATGTCAATTATGACAAATTTATGACAAATTATGCACCTTATATGCAAAATTTGTTGATTGATAATTTATGACAAATTATGACAAACTTGTATGTCAAAAATTGATTGATTGTTAATTATGACAAATTATGACAAATTGACATGTCATTTCCATGAATTTAGGAGAGAAATAGGAGGAAATTGAAATTAGGAATTAGAAAATTAGGAAATTTAAGAATTTAGGAATTAAGAAATTGATAGAAATTAGAAATTAGGTAAATTAATTAATAATTTGTCATTTATTAATTAATTCACAAAGTGGAATAATTAGCCAATTAAATGAACACTTAATTTCAATGAGAAGACTTAGGATAAATAAACAATTTATTAATCCTAAAGGAAGAAATGACACACAAGGTTAAATGATGAAATCACGAAACCCTAGAAGATGAATTAGCAATGCGAGAATGACAATTAGGTCTTGACAGAGGATAATTGATATCGATTCGATTTGATTTTGGATTGATAAATGACAAATGTGATAAATGATTTGATTGATAAAATGCGCCAATTGACGAGGAACAATGACTAATTGATCCAAATTGACATAATTGAGACAGACAACGATCAATGATAAATTTATCGCAAGATGACAAAATTGACAAGAGGACAAGGATTGATGACAAAATAGATTGCAAGATGACAGGATTCAAAATGACCACGATTGATGACAAATCAATCGCAAAATGACAAGATCGAACATGACAACGACCGATGACAAATCGATCGTTAATCGACAAGATTGAAGGATTGATAATAAATTAGTACGCACATTGATGCGACAGGATAAAATCGATCAAAATCATGACTGGATAGTGTTGTTGACAAGACCAAATTTGAGAGCGAGATAACTGAAGAATGTAGAAGAATGACTCGATGTTCGCAAATGATAAAAACCAAGTACGAATCATAGGAGAAATGTTAATGCAACGCAAAAACCTAAAATGAGGCAATGTGCAAATGTTAAAGTATGACTTCGCAAGCGTTGACCATTTTTAGGTGTCTACATAATCAATTCCTTCTTTCTAAGAATATCCCTTACACACTAGTCTTGCTTTATTTCTTTTTACCTTACCATCTTCATTAAGTTTGTTTCTGGATACCCATTTTGTTCCAATTACATTTTTGTCTTTAGGTCAAGGAACTAATGTCCATGTGTTATTCTTATCAATTTGTTCTAATTCTTCTTCCATAGCTTTAATCCAGTGTTTATCTTCACATGCCTCATTAATTGATGTTGGTTCAATTTGAGAAATAAGACATACTTCTTCATTTGCTAGTCTTCCTCTTGTCATAACTCCTTGATATTTGTTTCCAATTATCTAATTTTTAGAGTGGTTCAATCTTACATACCGAGGTGTCTTTGTTTGCTGCTGTTCCTCAGTTACAAAGGAATTTTCAGATCATACTGGTGTAACTGGATCTTCATTCTGTACTGATGTGTTCAATGTAGGTTCATTTGTCAGTATCAGAGTCTATATACCTTGAAGTTCCTCTAAACTCTTCATCAATTTTCACATTTGTACTCTCAACAATTTTCTGCAATCTCTTGTTAAAACATCTATATGCCTTGCTCTTAGATGAATAACCAAGAAATATTCCTTCATCACTTCGAGGATCAAATTTTCCAATATACTCATCTCTTCTAATATAGCATTTACTTCCAAATATTCTGAAATATTTAAGAGTAGGAGTAATACCAAACCATAGTTCATGAGGGGTCTTACCGGTTTCACCTTTGATGTGAACTTTGTTGAATGTATAGACCGCTATGCTTATAGCCTCTCTCCAATATACATGCGGTAGATTTTCTTCTGATAACATACTTCTAGCTGCATCCAAGATAGTTCTATTTTTCCTTTCTACAACTCCATTCTGATGTGGTGTCCGGGGTGCTGATAACTATCTTCTGATTCCATTTACTTCACATAATGTATTAAATTTCTTAGATGTATATTCACCTCCTTGATCTGATCTCAGACATTTGATTTTCTTACCGGTTTCATTCTCTACCATCACCTTGAATAGATTGAATTTCCCAAGTGCTTCTGATTTTTGTCTGAGAAAAGTAACCCAACACATTCTAGAATCGTCATCAATGATTAACATGAAATATCAATCACCTTGTAAGATTTTAGTTCTAGCTGGACCACATAAATTAGTATGAATTAAGTCAAGAGTATTATTGGATTTTTTTGCAATACTTTTAAAAGATGCTCTAACTTGTTATCCAAATTGACATTCCTTACATACCGGATTGTGAGGTTTAACAATCTTAGGTAAATCTCTAACTACTTTAGTTGTATTGATTTCACATTGCAATCAAAATTTACATGACAAAGTCTCTTATGCCATAGCCAACTTTCATCAATATGTGCAATCAAGCATGTCTTTTCATTTTTATTCAAATGAAAGATATTACCTCTAGTTTGATTATCGGTTGCAATTTCCAAACCAGTTCTGTTCATAATTTTGCATTTTCCATTCTTGAATTGTAACTGAAATCCTTTTTCAACTAATTGACCAACACTCAATAGATTATGCTTTAAACCTTCAACATAGTAAACATTGTCGGTATTATGCTTACCATCAAGAGATATAGTACCTTTTCCTTTGATCAAACAATCTTTATTAACTCCAAATCTTACTAGACCTCGATTATATTCCTAAAAAGTCAAGAATTTACCTTTATCACCAGTCATATGATGTGAACATCCCGAATCAATGATCCATTCATCCTTAACTTCAACTTTAGCTGCCAGGGCCTGCTCTACTAGTTGAATAGTAGGTGTAATTGATCTTCTGTTATAGCAACAAAGACCCATCCATTGTCTACCGGATCCTCATCAAAATCATCGGTGACTCCTTCATCAATAAGATAACAAGACTTGTCTTTATTCTTCTTAAATTTGTGTCTCTGATATTCAGGGCTAGGCTTGTATGTTCTTCTAGCTTCTTCTCTCAATCTTGCATGTCTATCAAGGCATCTTGAAGCCATATGACCAATCTTATTACAGTTAAAATATTTAAAGGGTGCTTTACCTTCATACTTACTTCCAATTGGACCTTTAGGCATTTTCCTTGCAAATAGTGCTTCTAGTTCTTCATTTTCTCTGTTGCATTCTTCAAGTTCTCTTGCATAAAAGGCTTTCCAATCAAATTTGTCAAATGATGGTGCGGATGATGTTGATGCCTTAAAAGCTAAATATGTCTTTATAGTAGCAACAAGACCAAATTCCTCAATTTCAAAAGATGAAAGTTTTTCAAGCAATGTGTCCCTAGTTACCGATGTATTAGGCATTGTTCTTAACTCATTTATAGCAGTAACTTTCATTTTGTATGCCGGTGGCAATCCCCTTAAAACTTTTGAAATAATTTTATCTTCACTTAAGGTTCCTCCACAACATTTAATACCCAAAACAATTTCATTAACTCTTTCCATAAAAGCAGAAATCCTTTCATCTTCTTCCATTTTTTAGATTTTTATACCTGACCCAGAAGCTTTCAAGTTTTGCAATTTTGACTGTGGAATTTCCTTCATTCAATGTTTCCAAATGGTCCCAAATAGCTTTAGTAGTAGATCTATCAGATAATTCAATGTTTCCAAACAATTTCATTAACTCTTTCCATAAAAGTAGAAATCCTTTCATCTTCTTCCATTTTTCAGATTTTTATACCTGACCCATAAGCTTTTAAGTTTTGCAATTTTGACTGTGGAATTTCCTTCATTCAATGTTTCCAAATGGTCCCAAATAGATTTAGCAGTAGATCTATTAGATAATCCCATGATTTTCTGATCTAATAATGCGCTCAAAAGTGCTTCCCTTGCTTTGCAATCATTTTCCTCATCTTTTCCTAAGGTAGGTGGATTAGGCTGACTTTGAGAAGGAGCAGTATAGCCATTCTTTATAACATCCTAGATGTCCTTTCCAATCCAATTTAGATGTGTCTCCATCCTGATCTTCCATATGCCATAGTTGGTTCCATCAAGTTTAGGACTGTCCTTCCTGAAATAGTTAGAAGACATTTGATCTCCTCAAGCTGTTAAATTTCTACAAAAAGAGGAATAGGCTCTGATACCAATTGTTAGGTCCCAGAGACAACTGAGAGGGCGGGGGGGGTGAATCAGTTGTCAAATAAATTTAAACTAAAAACAACTTAACCAACCTTAATGCTTAATACCGGTAAACCAAACTTTATGCGAGTAGACACTTTATCAGTTAATTGCAGTACCGGTAAAGATTAATGCATGAAACAGAAAGACAATAACATCCACAACACATAACACCAATATTTGTATGTGGAAACCCTGTAAGGGGAAAAACCACGGTGGGAAACCTTACCCACAATCAGATTATACTACTGCAGATAGTATGTGTATACAAATGGGGTCTGCACATGCAGAAAGGCCAAGCGCAGAGAGCTCACTGCTCAAACACAAATAGGAGTCACACTGACTACAATTGGATGGTTAAATCCAATAATGATGTACTGCTCAAAATAGCATCTTCATATGCTGGATTCCGTACTAGTTCAGTTCTAATATGTCTTCACATAAACCTTTCTTCAACCTTCAAATGATGTCTACGTGTATAGCTTTTCTTATATTCACATATACCGAATTACAATCCTTCTCACATTCACATATTGATCTTACAAATAAGATCTTACATATATACCATAACCTAAGACCAATTTTAGTAGGTTGGCTCTAAAAGATATTACAATCAAATTAATTACAAATAAAACAATATCCGATGCATGATGTCAGCTCAATGCATTTACAATAACAACAAAATCATCTCCATAGCGTGCCGTACTGATCTAGAATAGATAATCCTATCGGTGCTTATCCTGGACCTATTTGCCGGTAACAACAAATATGCAAACATGAATATACCAATGAACAAATCTTCAAGACAAAGTGTCCAAATGATTTCTTCGACATAACCAAGTGTTTTCCATGTCATTCCAAGTGTCGGTGAACAATATATCCAGCCGGTGTACCAGATATTGGTGAGTGTGCATAAGCCACTAGCTTGCCGATGAACTTTGCCAATTCTCCAAGTGCCAGAGTTGATAAGTGTTAATTATTTGTTGACATCAATGACAAAACCATATCAACATATCCAAAATACCAACACTTAGATCTCTTCCTAAGGGAAGAAAGTTGGTTCAATGCAAGTGGGTGTATCGTACCAAGTATTCTATAGATGGGTCGATAAATAAGTATAAAGAACATCTTGTTGCGAAGGGGTTTTCTCAGGATAAGGGTATTGACTACTCTGAGACCTTTGCTCCTATTACCAAGATTGCTTTGTACTATCACTAGGAGCTTCCCAGGGATGGCTAGTTTTTCAGATGGATGTGAAGAGTGATTTCTTGCATGGTGACCTACATGAGGAGATCTATATGGAGAAGCCTCAGGGGTTTGTGCAAGACACTTATCTAGTTTTTAGACTTAGGCGTTCTTTATATGGTCTCAAAAAATCCCCTCGAGCTTGGTATGAGAAGATGGACTCTTTTTTGCTCTCCTCTCACTTCACTCACTATCATTCTGATCCCATAGTTTACATTCAGCCTCTAGAGGGTGATATTTTGATTCTTGTTGTATATATTGATGGTCTCATTATTATAGGTAGCTCATCCTCTATGATTGAAAGTATTCAGAGAGATTTGATGGAGCAGTTTAAAAGGACAAATCTTGGTCTTTTGCACTATTTTCTTGGTCTATAGGTTGTCCAGTCTTCGGATGGGATTTACATTTATCAGCAGAAGTATGCTCTTGACATGCTCCAAAGATTTGGCATGATTGATTGTAAGCCTACCCCCATACCATTTCAGTCAAGTGTTGTTTTGTCTTCCACTTGCCCTACTCTCAATAGAATCTACGTTATACAAGCAGTTGGTTGGCAATTTGTTGTACCTGACGTATTGATATCTTGATCTTTCCTTTCCAGTTGGCTTTGTCTCTAGGTTCTCATGTGATCCACATGAGAGCCACTAGCATGCTACCAAATGTATCTTGAGGTACATTCAGGGCACTTCACAATATGGCATTCACTATACATCAGGGGCTCCTCACATAGTTGGCTTCACTAACTCAGATTGAGTTGGTGATGTCGATGATCGAAAGTCTACTTCTGGCTTTTTTTTGTCTTGGTTTTGGTCCTATCACATGGTCTTGTAATAAGAAATCTGCTATTGCATTACCATCTATAGAGATTGAGTACTGATCTATAGTGTTAGCTAGCCAGGAGATTTTATGGTTTCGATAGTTGTTGACAGAGTTTGGTTTTTCTCCTGATAGTCCCACACTTATTTGGTGCAACAATCAGAGTGCTATACACATTTTGTGTAGTCCAGTGGAGCATCAATGAATGGAGCACATTAAGATCCACATGCACTTCATTAGGAAGTTGATTCAGGATGCTTCACTCACCTTGGAGTACATTCCTATAGAGGAGAAAGTTGCTGACACCTTCACGAAACCTTTGGCATCGTCGTGCTATCTTCAGTTGCGCTCTATGCTCGGGGTGAAGGAAGATGTCCTTGGGGGGTCTTTGTGAGGCCTTCCTTCCTTCATGTTTTTTAGCATGATTTTATCTCTTTTAGGAGAAGAGTTTTTGCCTGTTGGGTTTTCCCTTTTTTCTCTAGTTTACAGAGATTTCATTGTACTTGGGTACCTAATCAGGCCTTGTTGCCGAGACCCATTTTTTGATTTCATGCATCTAGTCCTTAGTTGTTTTTTTAGATTCTCTCTATCTTCATCTTAAGGGGGGGTGTTAGAATAAAAGGTATTAGTTTACTTAATTAATTAAATCTTATTGAAGTAATAATTAAGTCACCTTTTCTCTATTTCACTTAAGCTAAATTTAGGAAGCTAAACTTAGGAATATTAATAATTACTTTATTATTAATTATTAATTGCTTTTATGGTTTTCCCTTTTTAGTTTTGATCTCCTTTTATAAGGATTGATACCTTTTGTAATTCATTATCTGATTATTATTATTATTGCATTCTTTTTCTCTAGGTTTTCAAAGCAATCTTTGTGTTTTGTGAATCTTCCATTGTTGTCACAGGTTATTTGCATACAAGTGTTCATTGGGTTCTGTGAGGTTGTATTTCACAACTTTAACAATTCCATACTCAATTTTAAAATAAATATTTCTATCATTTGTACCTTTCTTGAAGCCTTGCTATAGTAGATACTTGTCCAACCTAGCATGCCAAGCCCTAGGAGCTTGATTGTGATTGTATAGCACCTTTTTTATTTTGCATACCATGTTTGGATATTTTGCCAACTAAAATACATTAGGTTGTTCTATGTAGATTTATTCTTCTATATCTCCATTTAGAAAGGATGACTTAACATCCATTTGATATACCTTAAAGTTTTTATGAGCAGAAAAAGCTAAAAACATTATGATTTCCTCCATTCTAGCCAATGAAGCAAAATTATCTTTAAAAACAATGCCTTCAACTTGAGGATATCCCTTATGCACCAATATGGCCTTGTTCCTTTTCACTTTTCCTTTTTTCATTCAATTTGTTCTAGAACACCCACTGTGTTTCAATGACATTCTCATCATTAGGTCTAGAAATAAGATTTTATGTTTGATTCTTCTCAATCTGATCAATTTCTTTTTCCATAGCTTTCATCCATCCTTCCTCCTTTCATGCATAAGAAATTTTTTGTCTCAACATTTGGTAGATGGAAAATATTTACCTATTCTCTTTCCTTAGCAAGTCTCCTCTGGGCCCGCACTCCATTCTTTTCACCTATAATATGATCTTCAGACTGATTTTTTTGAATATCTATCTAGAGTCTTGGGGGTATTTTCTAATTTCTTTTCCTATATTTTCTTTTCTTCCTTTTCCTTTTCTTCCTCTTCCTCTTTAGTGCAAGGAGAAACATTGCACCTACAATCCTTAGGTCCTAGTGTAATGTGATCCCAATCATCATCTATACTTTTGCACTTTCAATTATCTTCCAAAGTATTTTGTTGAAACATCTGTATGTCTTTCTTCTTGTTGAGTAACTAAGAAAGATTCAGTCATTAACTCTTGAATCATGCTTTCCAAGATCATCTTCATATCTTTTGACATTACATTTTCTTCTAAAGATTTTTAAATACTTGAAAGTGATAGGTCTTTTATGCCAAATCTCATAAGGATTCTTTGAATGATTAACTCTCACCTTCAGTCAGTTAGGAATATGCATTGTAATATGCATATCTTTCTTATATTGGCATTGTGTTGTCATTGATGTCAACTGGTATAGGATGGCAATCAGTATGGGAGATGTATGTGCAGTGTTGTCATTGATGTAAACCAATATTACTATCATGGATGTCAACCAATAGTATGTGCAATTGAGGCCAACCGGTATGCAAGCTAGAGTCATCGGTATACAAGTTGATGTTGGGTATGAAGAAACTGGTATCCAGTGAACAAGTGGAAGAACATGTTAGTATACATCTGTAAGATGATGACCGGTAAGACTGCAGAGTGAACATGCCACCGGTATGCTAGTATGATGCCATCTAGCAAGACTCCCACTGGATGAAGAGAAGGTTGACAGAGAGTGTGCTACTTTAGTGAGAAAATATGACATATGGAAAAGCTACCGGGACATATGTCAAGTTGAAGATGTATCCTCTCCTCAGTGAAGTCACATTATTACTGACAAGTGACATAGATCCTCCTCCACCAGTGTTTGACAGTTGAAGTGCAATTGTCTATTCTTCCCATCGGTAAGTGGTAATACCTTTCTTATCCCACAATATACATGGCATACATCATAACTCTCCAGGATAAGACAATCAAAGTAAGCAAAGGCAGGTGATTGGATGCATAGACCGGATGAGTGATGTAGATGATGATGAAGCCTCCTGAGTTTGAGATTAGAGAAGTGCACCAGATCAGCATGTGAAGACATGATGTGCTATCAAGATAGAAAAGGAATATTTCAGATGATGAGTTTTCCACCTTGACAAATCGACTAAGAGGAGAACCTATTAGATTAAGGAGAAGTAAAGATTCAACTGCAGACAGAGAGTGCAACTAGAATGCAGATTCAAATTGATGCAATGATAGTTGAAGACCACTTGCATGATGTTGTTATGCATGCTACCAACATGAAGGCATATGTAGTGTCCACCGGTAAATAGGGCTACCTATATGCAAGAAAGTGAATGAGTGAAAGGCTCTTATTAGATGAACATGAACATGCTGATTTGTAAGGACAATAATCAGTCAATGTGATGCAGTGACAACATAGAGATGAGAACCGGTAGGTGTGATGACCGGGCTGACATGATCCACCAACACAAGGAAGGTGAAGGTATGAAGGTTAACCAATAAGGCAAGATATACCAGTTGTGCATTGATTGGTCAGTGACCAAGTCGGACCAACATAGTGAGCCAAGGTGGATGCTGACAAAGGTTCCACATGGAGTCGAGGTGGTAGACATGCATGAAGTGGTAGATGGAGTGTGCACCTACAAGGTAGTTACAGAGTCGGTCAATATTAAATATAAACCTTATAAATCAAGGGATGTATTGTAGAGGTTTGTGACTTGAGGAAGGTTGAACAAAGGTGATCGATGGGATGCACTGATCAATGCAGGATGTATGGGTACAGATCAAAGTAGGTGATGCAAACCGCCAAACCATTTATGGTGATTGACCAAGAGATGAACCGAGAGATTTAATTCAGGTTGCTAAAGATAGAAGGCATGCACTGGAAGCCACGATGTTGGCAGTGATGTACAAGAAATAACATATGAGACATGATCTGATGATATTTGATTGGATATGGTATGCCTCGTTGGTCGGTGAAGAAACCCTAACACACCAAATTTGAATCTATCGTTTGGCGGGAAAGTCTGGCTATAAGTATGCTGACCAAAGATGGAAAGTAGTGGATTCTGCATGGGAAAGTGATGCCAATAAATTAAGTGGAAGTGAAGGGATAATCAGTCGAAGAAGTTCATTTAAGATCACAGTGACTGAATATTGGTAATGTTAAACCGGTAAGAGGGTTTAACAGAGGGTCAAACCGGTGAGGTCAAAGCAACTGGAAAGCCGCCAAAGAGTGAGAGAATCAAGAAACTAGTAATGTTAGAACTGGTAAGGAGGTAGAAAAGAAAGTGATAGTGAAGTGTCAACTCCAAGGAGATCTAGGAAGGGAGAAGCAAAGCAAGAGGAGAGTCAGACTGGAAGAGCAGAAAATCGACAGAGTTTAGAGAAGAGGTGAACTGGTAGTGTCTGAATCAGTAAGGAAGTAGTAGCAAGATAAGAAGAGAGAGAGAAAGAATAAGCAGAGATCAGACAAGAAAGGAAAGAGTGACAGGTGGAGTAGACCGGTGAGGCAGAGGAGGTGAAAAACTGATAGGGTGAAGCGTATGTTGTGGTTACAAGATTCACTAGTAATCAAGGTTACAAATTTTGTATTAATTCATTATATATTGTGAACACTGATTTAGTTCTTGGTGCAGGGGTTGGTGCTCCTTGGGTTGGTGCCCTAAAGTAGGGGTGGTGCCCTAAATGTTGTAACCAATGTTTCATTGTGAGGTTAGATTGGAGAAGTAGACTCCAACATTTCTCACCGAGGTTTTTCCCATCTTGGGTTTTCCTCGTAAATACTGGTGTTATGTGATGTGCCTTTGTGTGGTTGCATTATGTTGTCTTGTTTTATCTTACCGGTAGGCTAACTTGGCATTAGGATTGATAACCAATAATCACTCTTAGTATTAAAAGGTTAAGAAATTGGATCACTAATTCACCCCCCCCTCTTAGTGGCATCTTGTGTTCAACAATTGGTATCAAAGCCTAGGTTCCCGGTTGATAAGCTTTCTCCAGCTTGGGTAGATTCTGGTATTTGAACACAATGGTCTGTTTAGTGTCACCCCCTACTCCAGTGTTTGATGGTTCAAAATTTTCTATTTGGAGTTGTAGGATGGAAGTCTACTTGTCCTCCTTAGGGTATGATGTATGGATGTCAGTTGTCAATGGTCTCTCTAGTCCTGTCAGTCCTCCCACCGGTACTGAAGCAGAAAGAAGATCTAGGTGCAATGAAGAAGCCATGAAGGCCATATTCAATGAGCTTACCGGTGATGTTCCTTCATAGGTAGATAAGTGTAGATCTGCAAAGATTTAATGGGATAGATTGAATAAGCTCTATGGGAATGAGCCTACTATTGTTGGATCAGTCTGTGAAAACAAGTATAACAATGCAAAAAACATATGTGCAGATGATTAAGGAAGATCAATCAACAACTACAGTAATGATGATGAGGAAACTCAACTCTTCATGACTCAAGAATCAGAAAATGAGAGGCACACATCTGAAAGTGATCATGAAGATGAATCCCACCAGCAAGATGTGTTTGGGATTGATAGTGAAGATGAAGCAAAGGTAGATCTAGAAGGAGAACTTGTAAGTGTACTCGAGGAGCTTAGTAAAGTGAGAAATGAATACAAGTTATTCAAGAATGTTGCTATTGTGGAACAAAACCGGTTGATCAAATGCCTTGAAGAATTTGAGAAATATATCTCAGAGTTGAAAAATCAACAAGAAGACTCCAAGGAGTGTAGGTGCAAAGATCTCTAGTCTGATCTAGAGGCCAAGGATAAAGAATGCCATAAGAAAAGAGAAGAAATGGAGAACACTAGAAGAGACCTTGAGAAATCTCATGATGAGCTCAAGGTAAGGATCTGATATGATGGCAACACTGAGGCCTTGGTTAAGATGTTAAGCCAACATAAACACTCCAAGAATACCGGTGGATTAGGATGTGGTATCGATCAATTATCTATAAGCAAGGAGACCTCCCAAAAAGATATTCAATTTGTCTCCTCAAATGGAAATGGCAAGGGTCAAACCTTTATAGTTAGAAATAATCCTAGGAAGAAGGTAGATCTAATCAAAACTGGTGAAGACATGATGATGAAGACCGATGCTATAAGAAGGAGGAACAATGCTGATCCAAAAGGAAAAGGAAAGAAAAGAGAAGGTAGCTTCACTGGAAGAAAGAACCTGAGAAGGAGACAACATAGAAGACATCCTACTAGTAGAAGAAAAATAAATGCTACTACCCACAAGACAAAGCAAGTGTGGGATAAGAAGGGATCAAATGAAAGGACTACACTGACCGCACAGTTCAAGAACAATCCTAGGAGAAGAAGATATGGAGATACTAAACCGATAAGATCTCCTCATGCATGGCAAAATAAATTTGTAAGTCATATGCCATTCTTTACCAGTTACTGCTTCTCTTGAAAAGATTACGGTCATAGGGAAGATGAATGCAGAATGAGATCTAGGAATAGACAATGTTTTTCCTAGAAATAATAATATTATCTGTCGAAGATCTAGTGGTTTTGGCCATAAAAGTCATGAATGCAGGAAGAAGAGTTTTCAGTTACATGGCAGCCGGTATAACATTTATGATTAGTATGGAAGAAGTCATAGGGCATATGAGCAACATAGACCTGTATGGAACAAGAGGAGAAGTCTTTCTTTACAATCACGGAATCCATGGAGACTGGTAGCTGGCTACTATGAAATAATTAGAAAAGGAGGAGCAAACTGGTATGCTAGAAGGTCCCCCAATCATTTGATTGGCATGAATGTTGTGTGCTACTACAACAATGCTACCAGTCATGCTGTAAAATTTGGTAAAGAAAGGTCCAATGAGAAGAAGAAGGTCAACACTAATCCAAAGGCTACAAATGAGGAAAGGAAAGAGATCAAGAAGGTATGGAGGAAGAAGTAGGAAGATAAGAGCATGAACAGACATTGTGCATTCAATGCACAAGTGATATATCCTAAAGCTTAAAGGAGATGTAGGATTAAGGGGGAGCTAAATATTGATCAGATCATTCACCCCCATGCTTGATAGGGACAAAGGAGAAGATAGGTTGTTGTCCATAAGAGGAATAAAGTGAGATAGTAGTGTGTGTGGTTACTGCCTTGACTACACATCCATATAGGGAAAATGAGTTACTGCTGCATGTTTCAATGGATGGTTCAAATTGCATTTGGGATCAAAGACACTTGACACAAGAAGACAAAGGCTAATGGACAAGGTGTCACAATGGAGATATTGAACCGGTAGAGTAAACCAATATGTGTAGTGTGTTACTGGTATGGTTGTTAACCGATATTGCCAAATAGGTAAGTCAATATGTTTCGGTAGTGTTGCAGTGGCTCCTATGGCTTGGACATATGAATTTATGTCTCTGATGATATTAGAAGTAGTCCTAAACGACAGTATGTTGGACCAGTAGATGATCCCATGTATATGAGACATCATGATGTCAACCGGGTTGAGAGTTGACATGAAGTTAATATGACTTGGCATTGTGGTCATTGAAGAGTATTTCACAAGATTGTGGTGGACATCTTAGAAGTGGAAGACCATCTGCAGAGCACTTATGCTCATGTCTACCAATAATAGGTGCAGATTGGTATACTAGTTTAGGAACTAATAGAAAAATGAAGACTAGAGAGATCTATGGTTTAGGGGGAGTTCACAATCATATCTTACGATTGGTATATGATACACTGGACACAGGAGGAGATCAAGTGTCATTGCATCTGCATCAATATGGATGAGACTTTAGGAAGTGCTCATCATTTCTCATATTTTGTATCTTTCAATGTCTATCCAATTTGTACTTTAATGAAAATAGCAACTGGGACACCAAGTGAAAGGAACACTGGGCTGGTATACAGGGATGTTGACAAAGAGGGAGAATTACATGCACAGGGGAAGAATATGTCAAATATATATGATTTCTTTCAACATATTGGTGTCAAAGAAAACCCCACTAGAGGAAAAATATATCATTGATATCAGTGTCTGCATAAACAATTGGTATCAATTGGAAGCACTCATAGTACAATTACTTTTGATTCTTAAGAATAATTGATATCAGATGGGGATGATGTAGTCTGACACATAGGTAAGCCGTATTCACTGACACATCTTTCACAATTGAGTGCTTCTACAATTAGTATCAAATTAGTATACTCAATTGGTGTCAGTCACTGTCTGAGTCCTCCATCTTAAGTGCTGCTAGTTGAGAGGTTGCAGAGCATAGTGGTGAAAAAGGGAAGAAGCAACCAGTAGAAAGGGGGAGAGATAATATTTGCAGTACCGATAGAAAAGGGGGAGAGAGCTTGTAGTATACCAGATGTCAAGACCCTTTTCCATTGTTGTCAAAGGGAGAGAAATAATCTATAGTATGCCAGATACTAGATGTGTTGACATCAATGCCAAAGGGGGAGATTGTTGGCATTGTGTTGTCCTTAATGTCAATCGATATAGGATGGTAACTGGTGTTATCACTCTTTAAGAAATGGGTTTTCTTTTCCCATGATTGGCTAAGCTTTGAAAATTTTTGGGTCAGGTATGCTATTAATTGCTTCAAATCTGTTCTAGGTCTTTAAGGGTTAAGGGTTTAGTTTTTAATCTCTCAAATGTCTGATAAAAAACCCTCTAGCTTCTATTTTTGAATTACTTTATTCACTTAAGTAATGGGTCTTTGAGTTGTGTAAAGTGTCCCCCCATGTTACTTGCCTAGGCGGTCTCTGATTAATTGAAATTTTTTATGCCTATTGCTTATGGCTTTTCCTAAATGTTGTCGAGTCCTGTAAGTGTCACGAAACTCTCAGATTAATCTATGCCTTTCACTGTTTTGTTAGGTGAATTTGCAGGTGCATTAAGCTATGTGAAATAGCGAAAAGCAAAAGTAGGCTTGACTATGTGTATTGGTGGCCAGCTTAACGAGACCCCATCTCATTTTGAATCCAATGGTTCATGTTGATTCGCAGCCAAAATAAGCAAGTAAGTTACCTTTCATGAAATGGCGAAGAGGTTTGGTGGGACCCAATGATGAATACTTTTCCATGACCAAAAGGCGATCAAGTTTAAAAGAAATTGACAGCTTTCGTTGTTTCGCGGCCAAGAGATGCTCACAGTTTATTCTTTGCGAAATAGCGAAAGGTTTTTGGGCCCAGGCAAAAGAGGTTCCTAAAAGGCATAATAGACGTGTAGGTCCCCGAGATCTAATGGCCAGCGCAGTTTCATAGGAGGAAGGTGCTCACAAGATAGCTTTCACAAAATGGCAAAATGACATGTCATTCCAAGTGGGAAGTCCAGCTGGCTGAGATAACAAGTAAGAAGTTGACATGTTAGTTCAGGAATGACCGAATGCCAGGTGGATAAAGCTGAGTCAGAAGACCCACGTTTGCCGATTTTAAGTAAGTTGTTAAGTATCATGCATGTTCTTGAGATCTGATGACTTGCGTAAATTCGTGAAGGTAAGATGCTAGTACTTTAAGGCCTGCGAAATGGTGAAAGAGCTAGTGGGCCCAAAGGATAGGTAATAAAGGTAAAAGATGATCAACTCTATTTTGATCCAAGGGTTCTCATTGTTTCATGGCTGCAAACCAACCGAAGATTAAGGCCCGCAAAATGGTGAAAGACAAAAGAGGTTCTATCCGGCATGACATGGACTGACATTTGCTACTTCTTGTGGGGCTCGATGGTGATGTGTCGGATGACACATGGTTTTAAAAATAAATTAAGGGCCCGCCTATGTGTAACCGACAGTTATGTGGGAATATTGAAGTAAGACATGTGGCTGACTCAGAACTGAACCCGAAGGAGCTTCTAGGGCTAATGGCTGAGTGCCACGTGGCCTTTGTTAGTCAATAAACAAGTGGGGTATGTAATACCCAGATAAAGGTCCCACTTAAAAGGTGTTCATCTCAAGATTGATCCAATGCTTCTCATTGTTTTGTGGTCCAAAGATGGAAGCAGATTAACCCTTGCGAAATAGCAAAAACCGTTAGCCATCAAGATGAGTTGTGGTTAGTTAAATGGGTTGACGGTCCTGGTCAGAGTTAAAGGCCGAGCAGTTTGAGTTCTATCTAACGCTTGGCGTAGCTTCGCGAAAGGAAAATGCTCAAGGGTTAAAGCCCACAAAGTGGTGAAAAGATTTTTAGCTCGTTGCCAGATGAGGAAAGGTAAAAGGGTAAAGGTAGCGCAAGTTTGATATGATCTAATGGCCAACACAATTTTGTTAGATGAACGTGCAAGGATGTTAGGCTCTGCGAAATGGAGAAAGAGCAAAAAAGAAAATACACAAGTGTGTTATGACCCATTGGAGCGAAATTTTTGAATTCTTCTATGAATTCAATCCTGAAGGGACGACCGAAGCATGCGGTATCAATGTCGCAGTTAAGAGCCCGACTACCATATATGATCTCGTATCAATTGAATGAAGACATCATTTTGAAGAGCTATTGCAGAGAAGCGGGTGCAGAGCAGATTTTTTCAGGTGCAAAGCAGAATTCTTCGAGCCAAGAACAAGTTCTCTTGTACTCTTGCTTAGAAATTACTTGACAGTTTGTTTAAATTGGAGTTTTGATCTGTTACAGAACTGTGTGGTTAGTAATTAAGTTGCTTGTCTAGAAATTTTAAGATGGCACCTAAAAGGGATTTCTCAAGAAAGGTTAATTACCAAGAGAGGGCAATTTGTGACGATTTCCTAGAATAGTTGACCATGTCAACTAATGTGGCAGCTAAGGTAAAAGAATTAGTGCCAAGAGCTCCTCGCCTGAAAAATAGGAGAAGGATTATATGACAAAGGCAATTAGCTGAGAGACCCATAGATAGGATTGTCTGGATTGGGTCTTTTCAAGGTTGGATTCGGTATGAGACATTCCCCAGCACCAATGAACAACATTTGGGAGTTAGATGTAGGAAAATTGGTAGTTCCTAGAGTGTTCATGGATGTGGACCTTCTAACTCAGGTTGCACACAATTATGACCCTACTACAAAGAGTATTCGGGACATAAATGGAAAAACCCTCATTGAGATTAATAATGAGGAGTTCAAAAATGCTTTTGGGCTTAGTGAATTTTCCAATTTTTTAGAACCCATCAATTTTAAATCACTAGCTCAGGTTTACAATGCACAAAGGAATCACCTTAGGAGTAGGCCTCTTAAAGAATTCTTTGTGAAGATAGGTGGATTAACAGTTGTAGGTCCCAATACTATGGATCCTTTCTCCTTAAATCTATTCACCCTTAGAGCCAAGGGATTATACTGGTCACTCTGCCAAATTTTAGGAGAGGATGCTGAGGCAAACATGCAAACTCATTACACATTAATGATTGCTCAAATTTTGAATCCTTCTTTGGCAGTGACCTTTGATTATGCTTCCTATGTTACTGATGCCATCCATGAAGGCTTGATAGGGATAAAGAATGGGAAAGTGGATAGGCCTTTTGGATGGTACTCCCTCCTCATGTACTTATTTTTGTTCAAGGGAGGTGACTATTTTGTAAATGGAATGGATCTTGTGAAATAAAATGATGGAGAGAAGATGCCAGTTTAGTTATGGAGTACGGTGCTTTCATGGGACAGAGAAGATGCTATCTACTTGAGATTTGATAAGTGCTTTGCATCTAAGATTAGGACTCTTATATGTTCAAAAAATCCAAGAGTCCCTAAGGTCCTTTTTGAATTCATTAGGCCAAAAGGGTTTGCTGAAAATATTAAAATTGTCCACAATTGGGGTGATATGTACTTATACCCTGTCTCCATAGTTTTCAGAGTGTATGGTTTCAGCGGCACTCCATTTTTGTTGCCATATTAGGTCCCTCTTAAAGTAGGAATTGCAGAAGTTCTTAGGTAGATTGGTGATGTGCAAGAGGCAGAGCTAACGGGTAGAGGTAAAGGGACCATTTTCCCTACAATAACTATAGCTCATCAGTTTGTAATAACTAAAGGGGGTTGGAAGTGCTTTGAATATTTCCTTCAACCATACCATTTATCAACTGAAGTATCAAGGTATGCCGACCCTGAAGATTTCTTCAATGACATGTTCAGAAAGAGGGCAATATGTAGAGGTAGACCTCACCAATTCTATTTCCCTGAAGACCTCACCAGGAATGAGTTTGATTTGGATGAGCAAGATCTAAGGAAAGAAAAGTGGGTGACCTATAAGAAGGCCCTTGATTTTGTGCACCAATTTGACACCAGCTATGACCCCTTGTCCAATTTCCACCCCTTTGAAGAAAAGGTAAAATTCTTAATTCTTTGTTTTGAAGATGTAATGCAGACATTGAAAGAAAAGAGGGAGGTTGTGATTAAGAACAACCCTGAGAAAGAAATACTAGTTTTAACTAGGTCTACATCTGCCAAAGCAATCCCTCTAGGTGATCACATGTTACATAAGAAGTCTAACTAGAGTGTGTTGATGCCAACAATAAGGGAGCCTTCTACCTCAAAAGGAAAGAGGAAGATACAGGATGTCATTGACTTTCAGGAGAGCCCAAAGAGGCAAAGAGTGGGAAAGGAAGTACAATTTGATGAACCCTTGTATTCCCCATCTCAATCCCCTATTCATATAGGAGATAAACATGAAGCTACTGAGCAACTGTTACAATTAGGCAGTCTTGGAGAGGTAGCCTACACCTATGATGAAGTGGAAGAGGGAATGCTAGAAGAGCCCCTTAATGTTGAGATGAACATAACCACTAGTGAGTTCAAAGGCCAAGAGTTGGATCCTGAGATCAAACAAGCTAGTGAGGATTTCATGGCTAATAATAACTTTGTCACATCAAGAGCTTTCATGCAATTCATGTGGAAGCACAATATTGGTCAATTTAATGCTAGGTGTGAGAAAAGGAAAGGTGAGTAGCCCCATAAGGATCCATCTGTGGTGGAGGAAGAAATCAAGCAAGAGATGATTACTGAGTTTAAGACCATCACTCCTGAGAAAGGAAGAGACATGGTGGCAAAGGCTGGTGTACTCATTCTCCCTGAATGGGACATAGCAGATGCCTTGGTTTTAGAGGCAGTAAGGAAGGAGACTAAACCTATGGAGGGAGTCACTTTCAGCAAGGATAATGCTGCCCTGGTTATGTGGTCTCTGAAAAGAGATGAAAATAGAAAGAATAAAGACACCCCAGGGTCAAGTTACCTTGGAGGTATGATAGTGAAAAGAGTACAAAGCACTGGGTGGTAGAAGCTGCAAGCACAGTCCTAGAGACTGCAAAATTCAGTGTTGCAGTGGTAGAGAAAGAAGCAGAAGAAAAGGCAGATCTTCAAGTTAAGTTGGAAACAGTTTTAAAAGCTTATAACAGTGCCAAGGAAGAGGTAAGGGGTAAAGATAGCATCATTGCCAAGATACAAAGCCAGTTGGCAGGACAATACCATCAAGGTGAGTCTTCAACATTGATGATATCTTCTTCTCCTACAAGGCCTCCACCTACCAGCCCCATTATTGAATTCCCACCATCTCCAACACCTTCTAGTTCCTAGTTGATTGAGATCACTCCTCATGAATTGGAGAAGCTAAAACAGGCTCAGGCCTTATATACAAAGAAATATGAAGAAAGAGTAAGGGCTACAATTTTGAGTTTTACTGACACCATAGGGTCCTCACTAATGTACAATAACATGAGTAAGATTTTGGAAATGTGGAATGAGCTAAATGGAGACAAGGCTGTTCTAATGCCTATTTTTGACAAGTGGAAGCCCAGAGAGTAGGATATAGAACTTATTTGTGTATCCTATGATGAGGCAGGGGCTGACCCCATTATTAAATCTACCAATGATATGACAAAGGATTTAGTAAAGTTGGCAGAAGGAGTAGATAATGCAGATAGAAAGATCAACTTGTACAAGAAAGAGTACACTGATCAAGTTTTTGAATTACTCCTAGGGGGTTTTGCCAATCCAACACAATTAAAGGACAAACAAATATGGCTTAAGGAATTAGAAGCCAAATTGTCATTGAGAATAAAAGGAATTATTAATTCAGAGGATGCCTCCATATTTATCAAAACAATTGAGGAGATTGAGAAAATCAAATCTCATTATGGTTTTCTGAACTCAGAGGTCAACAAAATGAGGAACTCTTGGAAAAGATTAGCCAAGACAAAAGGAAAAGTGGTTAACTTCTCATGGCCTACTGATGATGTATACTAGGAATGGACAAGAAAATATGCAGTATTGGATGTGGAATAGTTAGAAGATGTTGCAAAAGAACAACAAGTAGAAGAAGCCGTAGATGTTGAAAAAGACTTGTAACCACATTTGGAAAAGGTTTTGTAACTACTTCTTAAGAGAAGTAATGATTGTAACAAACTCTCCTAGGAAAGTCCAAAGCTTTGTAAGCATCCATGTTATTATAAATGGATACCGAGACTAGTAAAAGGGGGATCAGAAGCAATTGTAAGGAAACGCTACAAAAATTTATCTGAGCTTTTTTCTAAGTATTAATGGAGAAAATTCAAATGTTTTTGTAATACTTTCTGAAATAATATCAATATACAGACCATCAGTTTTGAGCTTAAACTTTGTGTTGTCTTCAATTATGTTTTGCAAATATTTACTATTTAATTCTGAGTAATCTAGGGTTATTCCTTTTGAATATGGGTTGTAAGGTGACTTCAAGTAGATGTGCTTCTTATCTTTTCTCTTCATGAGGGGAATTAAATACGCAGGAATCATTTCTATTTGTAAATTCTTTGTGGGATACTTTGAATTTAATAAATGTAGTTTGGTTTGGTATGAGTGAAATTCTTATGTATGTTAGGCATATGTGGGGATCTGTAGAAGCAGAGTTGATAGGATGTGTGGAGATATTCGATTGTGGGAGCATTGCCTAAACTTAGATGACTCTGTGGCCAATGGGTAAGGCACTGGTATATATTGTGGTTGTCTTTTTACACAACTTGTAGACCAATACTAAATATGAGTACAAGTTTTATTTCTTTGTTTCAGTTGGTTTTAAGGTGATAGGATCCACTGGTTTTCGGACTGGTTTACTATGGATTTGTCTTTTAAAAGTGTGAACTCAGTTCACAAAAGGGTATACCCACCTGAAATTTGGACAAGTTCAAAGTGTAGAAGGTTAATCAAACCTTGTCATATGTTGTTTTGAAAGTTTCCTTCTCTTTGATTTCTCTTCTGCAGGCAGAGTTTATCATATTACTATAAGGGTCTTAAGGGGAATCAAATTTTGAGAACAACAACCGGTATGGGAAATGTATGTGTAGTTATGTCATTGATGTAAACTGGTATTATTGTAATGGATGTCAATCGGTAGTATGTGCAATTTAGGCCAACCAATATGCAAGCTAGAGTCACCAATATACAAGTTGATGTTGGGTATGAAGAAACCGGTATCCAGTGAACAAGTGGATGAACATGTTAGTATACATGTTGGTACTAACCAATATGATGATGAACGATAAGATTGCAAAGTGAACAAAGCACCAGTATGCTAGTATGATGCCATCTAGAAGGACTCCCATTGGATGAAGAGAAGGTTGATAGAGAGTGTGCTACTTTAGTGAGAAAAGATGACATATGGAAAAGCTATCAAGACATATGTCAATTTGAAGATGTATCCTCTCCTTAGTGAGGTCACATTATTATTGGCATGTGACATAGATCCTCCTCCACCTATGTTTGGTAGTTGAAGTACAATTGGTTATTCTTCCCATCGGTAAGTGGCAATACCTTGCTTATCCCACAATATACATGGCATACATCATAACTCTCTGGGATAAGATAGTTAGAGTAAGAAAAGGCTGGTGATTGGATGCATAGACCAGATGAGTAATATGGATGATGAGGAAGCCTCTTGAGTTTGAGATTAGAGATGTGCACTAGATCAGCATGTGAAGACATGATGTGCTACCAAGACAGAGAAGGAAGAGATAAGATGACAAGTTTTCCACCTTGACAAACCAGCTAAGAGGAGAACCTGTCAGTTTAAGGAGAAGGAAAGATTCATCTACAGAAAGAGAGTGCAACTGGAATACAGATGCAGATTGATGCAATGATAGTTGAAGTCTTCTTGTATGATGTTGTTATGCATGTTACTGACATGAAGGCAGATGTAGTGTCCATCAATAAATAGGGCTACCAGTATGAGAGAAAGTGCACGAGTGAAAGGCTCTCATCAGATGAACATGAACATGCTGATTTGTAAGGACAATGACCATGCAACACAAAGATGAGAACCACTATGTGTGATGACTGGGATGACATGATCCACTGACACAAGGAAGGTGAAGTTATGAAGGTTAATCAGTAAGGTAAGATATATAGGTTGTGAGTTGATTGGTTAGTGACCAAATCATACTAACATAGTGAGCCAAGGCAGATGCTAAAAAAGGTGCCACGTGGAGTCAAGGTGGCGGACATACATGAAGCGGTAGATGGAGTGTGCATCTACGTGGTAGTTATAGAGTCGGTCGATATTAAATGTAGACCCTGTAAATCAAGGAATGTATTATAGAGGTGTGTGGATTGAGGAAGGTGTAACAGAGGTGATCGATGGGATGCACTAATTGATGTAGGATGTCTGGTTACAAATCAAAGTAGGTGATGCAAACCATCAAACCATTTATGGTGATTGACTATGAGATGAACTGATAGATTGAATGGAGGTTGTTTAAAATAGAAGGTGTACACTAGAAGGAACAACATTGGTGGTGATATACATGCAATCATCTCTGAGACATTATTTGATAAGATTTGATTGGATATGGTATGCCTCATTGGTCAATGAAGAAACCTAACACACAAAATTTGAATCTACCATTTGGTGGGAAATTCTGGCTATAAGTATGTGGACCAAAGATGGAAAGTAGTGGATGTTGCGTGGGAAAGTGATGCTGGTGAAGTAAGTGGTAGAAAAGGGATAATCAGTTAGAGAAGTTCATTGAAGATCACAGTGACTAAATGTTGGTAAGGTCAAACCGGTAAGAGGGTTTAACAAAGGGTCAAACCGGTAAGGTCAAAGCAACCGACAAGTTGCCAAAGAGTGAGACAGTCAAGAAACTAGTAATGTTAGAATTGGAAAGGAGGTTGCAGAGAATGTGGTAGTGAAGTGTTAGCTCCAAGGAGATCCTGGAAGGGAGAAGCAAAGCAGGAGGAGAGTCATACTGGAAGAGCAGAAAATCGATAGAGTTTAGAGAAGAGGTGAATCGGTAGTGTCTGGACTGGTAAGGAAGTAGCATCAAGCTAAGAAGAGAGAGAGAGAAAGAATAAGAAGAGATCAGACAAGAAAGGAAATAGTGACAAGTGGAGGAGTGGACCGGTGAGGCAAAGGAGGTGCAAAACTGACATGGTGAAGCATATGCTGTTGTTACAATATTTACTAGTAACCGGGGTTACTACTTTTGTATTAATTTGTTATGTATTGTGAATACTGAGTTGGTGCTCGGTGCAAGGATTGGTTCTTGTTGGGTTGGCTCCCTAAATTAGGGGTTGGTGCTCCTTGGGTTGGTGTTCTAAAGAAGGGGTGGTGCTCCTTGGGTTGGTACCCTAAATGTTGTAACAAATGTTTCATTATGAGGATGGATTGGAGTAGTAGACTCTAGCAACATTTCTCATCACGATTTTTCCCATCTTGGGTTTTCCTCATATATACTAGTGCTATGTGATGTGCCTTTGTGTGTTTGCATTGTGTTGTCTTGTTTTATCTTACTGGTAGGTTAACTTGGCATTAAAATTGATAACCCGAAATCACTCTTAGTATTAAGAGGTTAAGAAATTGGATATCACTGATTCATCCACCCCCTCTTAGTGGCATCTTGTGTTCAACACCTTCCAATAAACATCCAGTAAATTGACATCTTTCAATATTATTCTAGCCATCTCTTTAATAGTCCTATTTTTTCTTTTAGCAATCCTATTCTTCTATGGTATCCTAGGACTAGACAAATGTCTTTTTATACCATGCTCTTCACAAAATATTTCAAACTTATTTGATATAAATTCATTAGCTCTATCAGACCTTAAGCAATTTATCTTAGCATGTATTTCATTTTCAACCATAGATTTGTAAATCCTAAATCTATCTAAAGCTTCTGATTTCTCCTATGTAAAAGTAACCCATGTTATTCTACAATAATCATTTACAAGTATCATAAATTAACTTTCACCATTAAGTTTCCTTGTCTTGGTAGGTTCACATAGATTGGTATATATTAGCTCCAAAGGTTTTGATGTAGAAAAATCCTTGCTCTAGAATCTTGTCTTTGTCTATTTTCCCATCTTACATTCTTTGCATACCATGTTTGCAAGTTTGGTAATATTTAAAAAATATCTATTAAAATGTCCATGGAACTAATATTCACCAAGTTATCAAAGTTTATGTGTCCCATCTTCTTATGCCAAAGCCAATATTCACTACTCTAAGCAATCAAATAGCTGGCATGAATAACTTCCTTCAATTACTACATATTTCCATCAGTTTTATTCCTTCTGCAACCAATCTTCTAGAGTCATCTTTTTTGATCTCACAACCCTCATCATGAAATGTAAGTCTATATCCTTTATTAAACATCTAACTAACACCAAGAAGATTGTGCTTCAAACTTTTAACATATAGATCATCCTTTGTCTTGATATTCCCATAAATGGATATTGTCCCTTTTCCATAGACTTGAATAGATTCTACACCACCTAACTTAACTGATCCACCATTTGTCTTTTAAAAAATGATAAATTTTCTTCTATCACTTGTCATGTGGTTAGAGCAACCACTGTCAATCACCCATGCATTCATCTCCTCTTTTGCATGCAAACCAAACCACACAATTATTGATCTTTCATTGTTCTCTTAAGACTTCTGGATATTGGTTTCCTTGTCATCATCAACTTTCACAACCATAAATAGGTTTTCATCTCTATAATCATCATAGTCCTCATCTTCTAATGCATGACTACTCTCTTTGGAGTAAATAGTTCCCTTAGGCTTATCTCCATTATCTCTATCATCTACTTTACCAGTTCGCTTCGGTAGTGTTCTCACAAAGTTTTCTTCTTGTTCATCTAGGTAAGCATCATATTTATCCTTCTTACTTAATTGAATGCATCTTCTCTCTTATTTTTAATCAATTCAATATTTCTCATCTCAAAGGCAGAGAGGGATCCATAGAGCTAATCCATAGTATAAGTATCCAAATCTCTACTATCTTCAATAATATACACCTTAGGAATAAAATATTTTCAAAGAGTCCTAAGTACCTTCCTCACAATTTCATCTTCTTTTATTTATCCACCAACACCTTTGATTCTAGAAACTACCTTTGTTACTTGGTGCATGTAGTTGTCAATAATTTCATCTTCTGACATTCTTAAGCTTTCAAATATACTTTTGAGATTTTGCAACTTGACTTACTTTATCTTCTTGTATCCTTCATAGGTGATATTGATGGGACTTTTATACTCACCTTACATGTAGGATTTGTGAAGCGGAGCCTCTCTTGAAAAGAACAATGACTACAAAATCCAAGCCCTCCAAAGGTCCCATTTGTTGGGTCACAAATGTGAAAGGGGTAACTCAAGGTTCATGTGACTTGCTAAATCAAGGTGGTATTGCTGGTTACAAAAGACACTCACATGCACTTAGAAATAAAATACAAAAGATATAGAGAGTGAAGAGGAAACAAATATAACCATGTAAGATTGTTAAATCAAAGATAGATACTCCAAATAATCAAATATTTTAGATAACAAACTAGATAGTAGTAGGTAAAACTTCTACCTACATGCAAGATTAGAAACCTTACACACAAAAAGAGATGATCGTTAACTTCACATACCATAAAAATGAAATCCATAATATTCAAAGAATTCATGCTATCTGGAATGAGAGAAGATATCAGATCACAAAAATACTAACTTCATTCAACACAGATCATGGAACAGGTGATCCATAAAGCATCTTGCATTGATTACTTATGAAAAATATAGGTACCAACGAGCACTGATATTGGAAGATTTTAAAAAAGTTTGAAACCTAAAATGTTGGAAATGTAAATAAAATCCTAACTATGGGCTCCAATCTTCAATTTTAGACCCTCAAAATGGCTTGGGTCATTAAAATTTATAGTGCCATGCCTCCTATAATCTAGGAAGAAACTAAGCCTACAACCTACTTACAAAATGGTCAGAGTCATATTCAACATGCAAGTCACTTCTTTTGAACTCCACTCAGCTCACACTTTATGCATGTGAACAGTGAGTCTTCTTTAGATGTGACTACACTTCCACCTTACACATGAGTGTGCCTGCCTGAAAGTGATATCTATGCATGACAGGTGTGATCCAAGCTCCTCTTCAAAATTGTAGTTACCAAGGAGCACACCAAGAGTCAACTTTTTGTTTACTTTCTACTCTCCTTGTAACTGTGGTAGTTCCCCATGTAGTAGTCTATTGAGGCAAATGGTGGATCAGACACATACTTACTCCAGAACTTTAAAACTCTTAATATTTCCTTGACCCCTTCCATCTTATCAACCAACTCATCTACTGTTTGTGTAGCCTGATAAGACTAGATAAATAAGTGCATATACTTGTCCATGACTATGACATCAAACTTGGTGGTTGGGGAAAAGTATTCAGTTGCATACCCATCTCACTGCTTGAGAACCACTTCTTGATATAGTACCCCTGCTTGCATTAGGTCAGTTCCATATTTGCCTAGGAGTTTTGTTACACATTGCTTGTATTTCTCCAGGAGACCAGAGAAAGGTGGATGTTCTTTGAGTACTCTTGCCCTATATTTGTCTATCATATCCACCTTCAACTCCAAAATATCAATGCAGGACTACAAACTACTAAGGTCTTGTCCCCCTAACAAGTCTTCTTTCTTTATCTTCTCTTCTCCCAATCCCTTGATCTTCCCAAGTACTTTGGCTTGTTTTGAGAGCCTATTAGACTGAGTTTCCCATTGTGTAGAATGGAGAATGAGTCCCTTCTCGAGGAAGTGAGCATCTTTGTATATCTCCATGGTGTCTTGTAAAAACATTCTCACCTTTCTCAATTGATCTCTTTTCCAAGTCTTTACCATGGTATCCATTCTCCTCATCTCATACAATTTCTTGACTTTTTCCCATGGGAGTGAGGAGGTTGAAGATAAAGTGTCACCAGACCTTGAATCTAATGGTTTTGACATTTTGATGAGCAATTGTTTTTATTGTTATAGCTGGGCCTTTACTTCTTTCTTAGATTCATGTTCCTTTTCTATTATTGTTTTTATGGAAGCAGTGGCTATGTCTAAAGAGGCTATTTCTCCCCACTTGGTTTGTTTACCAATATTGACTTGAGAAATCTGATATTTCAGAGAAGATTGTCCTTCTTGTTGAGTGGGGGCAAAAATGCTAGCCACAATATCCTCAAAGTCACTCCTCAAGAGTTGATATAGATTTTTAGCCTTTTTGGTTCTTCTCAGGGACTCGACGATTGCTTCTTGCAAGGTTATGCTGAGGAGAACGATCTTCTTCTTCATTTGGAAGTTGAAGTTCAACCATTATAGCATGCTGGAGTCCAGTTGGTCATCTTGTGAGGTGAGTTGGGTAGTTAGCACATGTGCTTCTAATTGTTGTTCCTATTCTTCCCCATCCTCTTAATTATCATTATTCATTTCTTACTCTTGTTCATTATTTGTATTCTAGGGTCACTCATATGGTTGCTCAATAGATTGTTCATGGAGCAAGGGAGACTGTGAGACTTGTTGTGCTATATTTGCTTACAACACTTTCTCAAAGTTCTACCATTGTTGTTTCTTAGCAAACTCTTCTAATTTCTCTCCCACTCCTTGTTCTAAGGCTTCTTTGTTTGCATCATCTTTTTGTTTTTGTTCATCTCCTACCAATTGTTTAAGGAGTAGCTCCTAATACTATGGCATGAGCACCATTCATTCATCTTGTTCATGATAGTCATCAACATCCATGGTTTCAACATGTGCATCAAAAACCTATGTGTTGGTATTTTGGTATGGTTTTGTCATTGATGTCAACACCTACTAAATACACCTACTTTGGAGATCCAGCAACATTCACTGACAAATAGTAAACTGTGCAACAGTTACAGGTATATGGTTTACTGGCAGGATACATTGTTCACCGGTACCTGGAATGACATGGAAGACACTTGGTAATGTCGAAGACATCATGTGGACACTTTATTTTGAATTAATAATCATTGATATAATCTTATTTGCATATTTGCTTTTATCGGCAAATAGGTCCAGGTTATCTAGGGTTACACCGGCAGGTTTATCTTTTCCAGATCAGCATGGCATGCTATGGAGATGATTTATTATTGTTATAAATGCTCTAAGCCGACATGTTTTATTAGTTATTGCATTGGATATTATATTATTTATAAAATGTTTTATTGTAATATCTTGTAGAGCCGACCTACGAAAATTGGTCTTAGGGTATGGTATAAATGTAAGATCTTATTTGTAAGATCAAGTGTGGTGTGCGAAAAATATTTGAGTGAAGGTATATGCGAGATGAAGACATCATCTGAAGGTGAAGTTAGGTTTTTGTAGAAGCATATTAGCATTACACCGGTACTGAATTCAGCATATGAAGATGCAATTTTGTACAGTACATTCTTATTGGATTTAACTATCCAACTGTAGTCAGTGTGACTCCCGTTTGTGATTGAGCAGTGAGCTCTAGGCTATTGGCCTTTCTGCATGTGCAGACCCCTCTTTGTACACTTACTATCTGCAGTAGTATCATTTGATTGTGGGTAAGGTTTCCCACCATGGTTTTTCCCCTTACAGGGTTTCCACATACAAATATTGGTGTCATGTGTTGTGGATGACTTTGTGTTTATGTTTCATGCATTAATTCTTACCAGTATGGCAATTTATTGTTAACACTGTCTACCGACATACTTAACTGGTTTACTGGTGTAGACACCTAAAAATGGTCAACGCTTGTGGGATCATACTTTAACATTTGTGCATTGCCTCATTTTAGAGATTTTGCGTCGCATTAACATTTCTCCTATGTTACGCACTTGGTCTTTATCATTTGCGAGCATCGAGTCCTTCTTCTGCATTCTTCATCTATCTCGCTTTCAAAATTGGTCTTGTCGACAACAATCTTTAATCATGATTTTGGTCGATCTTTGTCCTTGTCAATCTTGTCATATTGCGATTGATTCGTCATCGATCCTTGTCCTTTTCAATCATGTCAATTTGGTCAATTTTTCATTGATTTTTGTCAACCGATCTCAATCAAATCATTTATCAATTCAAAATCATGATCGAATCGATATCAACTATCCTTTGTCAAGACCTAATTGTCATCCTTGCATTTTTAATTCATCTTCTAAGGTTTTATGATTTATTCATTTAATCTTGATTGTCATTCTCCCCTTTAGGTTAAATGATTTATTTATTTATCCTAAGTCTTCTTGTCATAATTAAATGTTTATTTAATTGGCTAATTAATTCCTCCTATTTTTGTAAATTAATTAATGAATGAGAAATTATTAATTAATTTACCTAATTTGCATCAATTTCCTAATTTCCAAGTCATCATTTCTAACCTAATTTTCTAAATTCCTAAATGTCTATTTCTATTCCAAAATCTTGTCATAAGTCCTTGCATAGCAATTTGTCATAAATTGTCATAAATTGTCATAAATCCTTGCATAGCAATTTGTCATACACATGTCATAAATTTGCTATTCTTGATTTGAATTTCCATTCGAATCATTATCATGCTAATTTGATCTTTTTCTCCAATTTGTCTATAAATTGGATGAATTTCTTCACTCAAAGGCCTTGATTCTTGATCGCTAATCAGATTATCAAATTTCTAGTCAATCACATTTCTAGTACTCTTGATCAATAATCTTGTCTACTTGCTTTCAATTATGTGTGTGCACTTGTAGGTGAGATCCACAACAAAAACTATTTGGAGAGGAAAGAAGAACAATGGAGCCGCATGAAGGAGCATTCAAATCATACCTTTGGTTTGCTTAATTTCTAGTTTTGAATGTTTTTATTTCATGTCTCTATTGAGTGTGGTTTAGGATAGATCATTGCAATGAGCTTTCGTGATTGAGCTAATGATTAGTATGTTTATATTTGTTTGTGATGATTCCCTATTTCCTATGCTACATTAATTGGTGAATCCGACATGAACACTAACCATCTAACCCCTTTACTGTGTCTTTGAGTGCTTTTGAGTTGATTTGCAGGCCAAAAAACCCAAAAACAGGGCAGTGCAGGGCTTTCTGGAGACTTCTGCACCTGTGTAAGACAACTTGTGCCTATTTTGAGCATTCTACGCTTGTGTTGAAGACATTCTACACCTATGTCCTGCATTCTGCGCCTGTGTCTTGAGTTCTGCGCCTGTGTAAAGTCCAGAACAGGGGTAAAAATGCGGTGTTTTACTTGAAAATTGTCTTTTTTTTTGCATTCTGTTTTCTATTTTTTGGTTTTTGGTACTAATTATCTATGTAGAATCTTGGCATACACATGGAAAAGACAACAAATCAAACTACTAACATGTGTTATGCAGAATCGATAGTCAAAGAATAAGCACCTCAAACTTCTAACTCGGGTTTTGCAGGTTGCCTTGGAGAAACAACTAAACTTGGTGTTTGTCATTAATGTTTTGGGCACCTAGTGATTTTTAAAATAGGTTGGAATGAACATGTTTTTTCTTTGATTGTTGAGTGTGACATTGGAGTAGGAGAGTATGCTCTCATCCTTCTTAGGGTGATCAGAAATCCAGATCTTCGATACCATGCTTGTGTCTTTAATTGTTTGTCACCTTTAGAGGGACTGCCTTCCCGACCACTTTGCTTTTGCAAGCAAGTGATAATCGTGAGAAGGGAATGACCCAAAGTGAGTATGGATAGAATTCCTTGGCATTCTAACTCACTATAAAAAAATACCCGATGAGCGAAAGCTTTGAAGGAAGGGTTACGTGGGAATTGCAGTTACTTGGGATGTGATGACCCTTGGACTCTTTCTCATATCAACATCTAAGTAGGACCTCATGGTCTAAATCGTGCTTGTGTGACTACATTTGTTTGGTATCTTGATGGGATTAATGTCTCAATCACACTTGCGTGACATCAAGGAGTAACGCTTAATAGAAATCCTTACTAAACACCTTGTTTTTAGAAGCCAAAAACCCTTCTAGTTGCTTGAGAAGGACAAATTCGGATACTTGGAAGAGATACTAAGTTTTCCATGGGGAGATTTCCATGGGGACTGATGCTTGGCTGCCCTTAGAAGTGAGTGCCATGGAGGGGAGCCCATGGGGTCAAGCATCTATGTATTCTCCTTGAATCCCATAATGAGTCTACCTCTCAAGTACCTAATGTCCTTGCCTACCATAAGAAATGTGGGAATGAGCATGATCGTCTTGAGTCTAAGTTGAAATATCTTGTATTCTTTGTTTGTCAAAAGTTGAATTGTATCTCATTTCAAGAACAAAGCAAATTGATCCAACATAAGATTAAACACACGAGACATTCATCCAACAAAGGTTCAACAAGATTCAAAACACTTTCAAACATGGTTGTCAAACATTGTTCAAAATCTTGTCTTAACATTCATGTCACTTACATTTAGGTTCATCCTAGGTTGCATTTTGCAAAGTTCATTGTCAAGTACCAAGGTTAGGTTTCACCTAAGTCATACTCTTTTCAATAAGGGTCATCCATTTGCATATGTCCTCTTGCATTAAAGTCATACCATTGTCATACATTGCATACCCTAAGTCTCTTAATTAGGCTTAGGTCATTATCATATCATATTAGAGTCACTTGCATATTAATTGTCCCTTTGCATATAGTGTCAAAACTAGGTTTTGTCATACTTGAGTAATCCAAATCTTTGATAAACCCTAAGTCATTGTTAGGAGGTCTAGATCTTATCAAACCTTTTCTCTTTTTGTCATTATTGTCATTTGGTCAAACCTAGCTTAGTATCCAAGCATATAGGTGAGACTTTGTCATTTTGTCCTTTTGTCACTTGGTCCTTTTGTCCTTTGAGGTCTAGACATCATTTCAATTTCCTAAGGGTCTCTTTTAGATCTGCATTCCAAAAAGTTTGTCAAAATCTTGAAAAACAACCAAAAACATAGGTTGCATTCTTGCCATAGATTGCATTCTCATTCATTTAGTTTGCATTTAGTTGCATATCATATATTATCCTTGAAAATTTTCAAAAATATTGCATTTGCATAGTGACATGTCTATTGAAACAAGGTTCCAAGCACCAATGATGCAACAAAGTTTGACGTATCAATCGACAATGCAATCAAATTTTAATCCAAGGCGATCACAATTCTATGCAACCCAACAACAAGGCAATATCGATCAAACTTATCATGATGATGTAAATGTCCAAATACAAAAACTAGAGGAGAAACTAGCTCAAGAAGAAGAGATATTGGAACAAAGAGTGAAAAACATTGAGAAGAATAGATCACAAATGTCCAAAATGTTTCAAAAATTTCAAGGTCGAAATCCAAAGATTGAGCCAATTGATGTAAGATCTCTTCTTGAACAGTTAGACATACCAGCTCTCCTCTCCCAAATAGAGATGATGAAACAATTTCAAGAAAAGAGACAACATCAATTTCAACATTATGTGCCTCCACAACAAGAACAAGAAGGTGTTTACTATCAATCAGATTTTCAACCATCACAACCAATTGTTCAACAGCTCCAACATTTCCAACAGACACAACCAATGGTCCAATTTCAACAATATGTCCAACCAACTATACAATGTCAAAAAATGGTTCAACCAATGGTGGAATATCAATGTCAACAACAACCACCAAACATTCAAAAACAAAGCTTGCAACATGCACCAAGCCAAATTTTGAACATGTCAAACCAATTTGATCAACATCTAGTTCGAAATAAAAACACGACATCAGACCAGAACCAAATTCTTTCCAAACAAGTTCAAATTCTAGATCCAATCATGTCAAAACCTTGAAAGAAAGGTGGCTTTATTGCAATGCTCTTAAGGAAATTACCAAGTGAGTTCTTTGAGGAAGATCAAAATAATACACTTATGTCTAGCAATGCCTCATCCCCTCGCAAACAAATTGACTCTCTAGTGGCATCTATCCCTACACCTTTAGAAGTTTCACAAGAACCTTCTATATTGTCCTCATCAAACAATACACCCAAGGATGCAATTACCCAAGGGCTATCCATAATTGATTGCCATGATAATCCAATTCATGATGCACGTCCTTTTCATGTTTCAAAAATACAAGACCCAATGCCACCATGCACTTTATTGCCATTACTTGTTTTAGAGGACCCCATTCGAAGTCCCTCTTCCTCATGTTCAAGCATTAATCCCTTGCCAGAATTCCTCATGCATATCCAAAGTTCAACCTCATGTCAAGAGGATAATTTAGAGCATGAAGAAATGAGTCCTAAAGAAAATCAAGATCAAGATCTTGAAACCTTATCATCCCATCCAATTGTTGACCAAGATCCCATGTTCCCAGACACTCACGATGATTCCCCTATTCTTGTCCATCCTATCCAAAGTCCTATTGACACTCCATTCCTTGAGCAAGATCAAGATATCCTAGTCCATCCAATCCCAAATGATCCCCTTCCATTTCATGAAAACAATATCCTTTCAAATCCCATTGACATTCCACTTCCTAAGAAAGATCAAGATATCCCTTCCATCCTTTCTGATGATCCCATTAAAAGTCAAGAGAAAAGCACCTTTAAAGAGGATTCCAATGATATTCCTCCTTGTCAAGATCAAATTATTCCTTTAGATCCTCCACAAGATCCACTTGTTCCTCCATCTCCTTGTCTTAATCCAGCATATCCACTCCAAGATCATATTTCTTGTGATGATCCCATTATTTCTCCCATTCCATCTCTTGAAGAGCCTGTCATTGAACCATGTCCACTACACAATCCTTGTCCCCCTCATGATCCTAATCCCCTTCATGATTCTAACATGTCAATGCAAGATGTTCATGAACCCTCGACATGCATAATGGGTTCTTCCACTTTGGTGCAATCTGATCCACTTCAAGATCTCATTATTTCTCTCATATCATATCCACCTCATAATGGACTCACGTCTTCTTCCCAAAGAAAAGAGTATCCTACAAGTCAAGATATTCATAAAGGAAAGGAGTATATCTCCATAAGAAAGAATCCCTTCATGTTAAAGAAGATCTTAAGGGTCATGTCTACACAACTCACTCTCAAGATGTTGGTATCCCTCCATCAAAATTGAAACATATACCTTCCCCATCATACTTTCCATCCATCTTAGGTCCTTATATCCCTTCATCCCCTATGCAAGGTCAACAAAGGCACACATCCTTGAGTAAATTTCATCAATCCAAAATAACTCCATTTCATTCATATCCATCCATGCATTCCTTTCCCCCTCCAAGCAATTTGGATGCCAAGTATAAAAGTCATAAGTCTAGCAATCCACATGTATTCAAGGATCAACATGTCCAATATAATCGACATGTCAAAACAAAGAAAAATATGATCTATAAAGAAAAAGAAATATCCAAAAGGCCACAAAGGCCCACTGAGAAAAATAAAGCAAAGTCAAAATATATATGGGTTCCTAAATCCCTTGTGCAAGAAATGCACTCCAAGGAACCACAAAAGCATGAAAAATCAAAAACCATGTGGATCCCTAAGAAGCTCCTTGAAGCACAAAAGCCTAAAGAAACATCACAATTGGCATCCAAAATTGCTATTCCTCCATCCAAACCTTCCAAGTCTATTCCTCCACCACCTTCTTCATCCATTTTGGGCCCTTATGTCCCAAAATCCATAGCTATTCCTCCATCAAAATCTCAATATCCAAAATACATCTTTCCTCCATCAGTCCATCACCCCTCAAGGTGTGTGCCAATGTCGATCTTGCCTTCATTTTCATCCACTGAAGCCAAATTCTTCCAATACCCTATCCATTATCCAATGCATATTTTCCATCCTTCAATCCCTTTGATCCGATCCTTTGCATAAATCCTTGCCTTAGTTTCATCTTATTTTTCCATGTCATTATCCTACCAACGTCTTTGAGCATACTTTTAAAGGTCATCATCCATTTTTTTTTCAAGGCTACTATCCAAACAAAAAGACGCTTGAGTCCTTCTTCCATCCCCTATCATGTGTCCATCTTCTATTGAAAAAATTAAAAAAATACAAAAAAAAAAGACAAAAAAAAAAAGACAAAAAAAAAAAAAAATTAAAGCAAAAATAATTCGTCCACTGGTGAAAACCTGGCAAATAGGTGCCTTGGGCAAGTACCATGATGAAAACCTGGCAAACAGGCATCATGCGTAATCCATGAACTTCTTGCATATCGTACTTGGGGGCAGGTCTCCTCCTTCATATCCTATTGCCCTCCATTATCCTATCATACCATGTCATTACCCTTCATATCCTATTGTCCCTCATGTACATATTCCCTTTTCCACCTTTGATCTTGACAAGGCTGAGGATCATCATGAGCGTCATGCATCTTGTTTGCAGCTTTTAGTCTATCATAGCTTTTGGTCTTTATCCATTTGCTTATTGCAACCTTTCATCCATATTCCCTAGCTTATTGCAACTTTCTGCCAATATCCCTTATCCTATCCCGACCTTCAGTCCATGTCCCTTTTCCATTCCTGGTCTTTCTTATCCTATCCATATCTTATCACTATCCATACACTCTATTTCATTCCTTGATCTTGATTTGACATAAGGACGCAAAATTTAAACATGGTTTCAAAAACCTCTTGACATGTCCCTCATGCCATGTTCCTACTTTACATTGTCATATCGAGTCTCTTGTCCCATCACACAATAGCCCTTGAAAATTGCATCCGTATTGTCTCAATAATAAAAAGGCCTTTGTCTTCCCTCTATCCACCAACATTTCAGAAAGCCTGTTTATTCACCTGTCATATTCCTTGCCTTGCTAGACACTGGGGGCAATAATCAAAAAAATTGAAAAATGTCCTGAAATAATCCAAACAAATTGAAAAATGTCCTGAAAAAATCATAAAAATTGAAAAATGTCCTCAAATAAAATCATAAAAATTGAAAAACGTCTTGAAAAAATCATAAAAATTAGTATGTCCTGAAAAAATCCAAAAAAATCAAATAAAGTCCTGAAAAAAATCTTTAAAAAAGTCAAATAAAGTCTTGAAAAAATGAACACAAAAAAATTGTAAAAATCGAAAAGCAAAACAAAAAAAATAAAGGATCCCTTTTGTGCATAAGACAAATCACTGAGCATACATCCAACGACTCACAATCAACATTGTGCTTTAATGAAATCATGCATAAACAGATGAACTTTTTCACTCAAACCAGACATTCAAACTGATCAAAATTGTCGTATCAATCAACCGCAAAATCATTTGTCCTTGGCACACTATCATGGGTCTTATACAAGGTGTGGTATACTCGAAACTAGACTGTGTCCTGTCTTAGATGAGGTACCGCATTCCCTGAAACCAGACAGCATGATCGTTCTATCAACGCTTTCAACTTTTGACAACGAAGATCAACATGTTTGTTTGATTTGTTGGAATTTGTGCATCTTATCTTTTTACTGATTTATCTTTGGCTTCGGTCATGTTCCTATGTTGCTTGATGATGTCACTGAGTGATTTAGAGTGACCGGGATGGTTCATGGTCCCTTTCTTTTTTTTCTTTTTTTTTTGTTGTGATTGTTGTTTGTCTGCGATGTGTCTGTCTTTTGCAAAAAAGGGTTGCATTTCAGCTCTGGCCTTCAATGCCATGATGCTATGCATCCATTTTGCTACATTAAATAAAGGTTCTCACCTACAAAGTGCATTAGTGAAAGCAAGTTTTTCTTCGTCTCTAACTATTTTCTGTCTCATTTCTTCTTACTAACATTTCTTCCGTCAATCTTGGTAGTCCGTTTGAACCTATCATTTTCTATCATTCTTATCGATCAATTGGCCTCTTTTCTGCATGTTTCTGGCCAATTCCTCGAGGGGGCATGCATATGTCATTGTCATTGTCTGGGGCATTTTCATTATTGTTCTTTGAAACAATGCTTCAAATCACATTGTCTCAAAGAGGGGAAAAATGTAGACACCTAAAAATGGTCAACGCTTGTGGGATCATACTTTAACATTTGCGCATTGCCTCATTTTAGAGTTTTTGCGTCGCATTAACATTTCTCCTATGTTATGCACTTGGTCTTTATCATTTGCGAGCATCGAGTCCTTCTTCTGCATTCTTCATCTATCTCGCTTTTGAAATTGGTCTTGTCGACAACAATCTTTAATCATGATTTTGGTCGATCTTTGTCCTTGTCAATCTTGTCATATTGTGATCGATTCGTCATCGATCCTTGTCCTTTTCAATTATGTCAATTTGGTCAATTTGTCATTGATTTTTGTCAACTGATCTCAATCAAATCATTTATCAACACTGGTCATTTATCAATTCAAAATCATGATCGAATCGATATCAACTATCCTTTGTCAAGACCTAATTGTCATCCTTGCATTTTTAATTCATCTTCTAAGGTTTTATGATTTATTCATTTAATCTTGATTGTCATTCTCCCCTTTAGGTTAAATGATTTATTTATTTATCCTAAGTCTTCTTGTCACAATTAAATGTTTATTTAATTGGCTAATTAATTCCTCCTATTTTTGTAAATTAATTAATGAATGAGAAATTATTAATTAATTTACCTAATTTGCATCAATTTCCTAATTTCCAAGTCATCATTTCTAACCTAATTTTCTAAATTCCTAAATGTCTATTTCTATTCCAAAATCTTGTCATAAGTCCTTGCATAGCAATTTGTCATAAATTGTCATAAATTGTCATAAATCCTTGCATAGCAATTTGTCATACACATGTCATAAATTTGCTATTCTTGATTTGAATTTCCATTCGAATCATTATCATGCTAATTTGATCTTTTTCTCCAATTTGTCTATAAATTGGATGAATTTCTTCACTCAAAGGCCTTGATTCTTGATTGCTAATCGGATTATCAAATTTCTAGTCAATCACATTTCAAGTACTCTTGATCAATAATCTTGTCTACTTGCTTTCAATTATGTGTGTGCACTTGTAGGTGAGATCCACAACAAAAACTATTTGGAGAGGAAAGAAGAACAATGGAGCCGCATGAAGGAGCATTCAAATCATACCTTTGGTTTTCTTAATTTCTAGTTTTGAATGTTTTTATTTCATGTCTCTATTGAGTGTGGTTTAGGATAGATCATTGCAATGAGCTTTCGTGATTGAGCTAATGATTAGTATGTTTATATTTGTTTGTGATGATTCCCTATTTCCTATGCTACAACTGGTATTAAGCATTAAGTTGGTTAATAAGTTTTTGGTTTGAATTTATTAGACAATTGATTCACCCCCCCCGCCCTCTCAGTTGTCTCTGGGACCTAACAATTGGTATCAGAGCCTAGTCCTCTTTTTGCAGAAGTTTAACAACTTGAGGAGATCCAATGTCTACTAATTATTTTAGAAAGGATAGTCCTAAACTTGATGGAACCAACTATGGGATATGGAAGATCAGAATGGAGACACATTTGAATTGCATCAGTAAAGACATCTGGGAAGTTACTAAGAATGGTTATACTATTGTTGTAGCTCGTCAGACTGCTCCAACTAGTTTAGCTAAAGATGAAGAAAATGATTGCAAAGCAAGAGAAGCACTCTTGAGCGCATTATCAGATCAACAAATCATGGGATTATCAGATAGGTCTACTGCTAAAGCTATTTGGGATCATTTGGAAACATTGAATGAAGGAGACTCTAAAGTCAAAATTGCAAAACTTGAAAGCTTCTGAGTCAGGTATGAACATCTGAAAATGGAAGAAGATGAAAGGATTTCTGCTTTCATGGAAAGAGTAAATGAAATTGTTTTGGGTATCAAATGTTGTGGAGGAACCCTAAGTGAGGATGAGATTGTTTCAAAAATCTTAAGAGGTTTGCCACCGGCATAAAAAATGAAGGTTACTGCTGTAAATGAGTTGAGAACAATGCCTAATACATCAGTAACTAGGGATACATTGATTGGAAAACTTTCAGCTTTTGAAATTGAGGAATTTGGTCCTGTTGCTACTATAAAGACTGATTTGGCCTTCAAAGCATCAACATAATCTGCTCCATCTTTTGACAAACCAGACTGGAGAGCCTTTTATGCAAAAGAACTTGAAGAAACCAGGAAGGAGAATGAAGAGCTTGAAGAACTTGAAGCACTATTTGCAAGAAAAATGCCAAAAGGTCCAATTGGAAGTAAGTATGAAGGTAAAGCACCCTTTAAATATTTTAACTACAATAAGATTGGTCATATGGCTTCAAGATGCCCTGATAGACATGCTAGACTAAGAGAAGAAGCTAGAAGAACATACAAGCCTAATCCTGAATATCAGAGATATAGATTTAAGAAGAACAAAGATAAATCTTGCTACATTGCTGATGAAGGTGTGACTAATGATTCTGATGAGGATCCAGCAGACAATGGGTGGGTCTTTGTTGCTATAACAGAAGATAAACCGACACCTATTGCTTAACTGGTAGAACAAGCCCTAGCAGCTAAAGTTGAATCAAAGGATGAATGGATTATTGACTCAGGATGCTCACATCACATGACTAGAGACAAAGGTAAATTCTTGAACTTTCAAGAATACAATGGAGGTTTAGTAAGATTTGGAGATGACAAAGCCTGTTCAATCAAAGGTAAGGGTTCAATATCTCTTGATGGTAAACATAACACTGACAATGTCTACTATGTTGAAGGATTAAAAGATAATCTTTTAAGTGTTGGTCAATTAGTTGAGAAAGGTTTTCAGTAACAATTTAAAAATGGAAAATGCAAAATCATGAATAGAACTGGTTTGGAAATTGCAACCGGCAATCAGACTAGAGGTAATATCTTTCATTTGAATAACAGTGAAAAGGCATGCTTAATTGCACATATAGATGAAAGTTGGTTATGGCATAAAAGACTATGTCATGTAAATTTTGATTGCATGGTAAAAATCAGTACTTCTAAGGCAGTTAGAGATCTACATAAAATTATGAAACCTCAGAATACAATTTGCAAGGAATGTCAATTTGGAAAACAAGTTAGAGCTAGTTTCAAAAGTATTCCAGAAAAATCCAATAATGGTCTTGATTTAATTCACACTGATTTATGTGGTCCAGCTAGAACTAAAAGCTTACAAGGTGATAGATATTTCATGCTAATTATTGATGATTATTCTAGAATGTGTTGGGTTACTTTTCTCAGAGAAAAATCAGAAGCACTTGGAAAGTTCAAACTATTCAAAGCAATGGTTGAAAATGAAACCGGTAAGAAAATCAAATGTTCAAGATCAGATCAAGGAGGAGAATTCACATCTAAAGATTTTAATACATTTTGTGAAGTGAATGGAATCGAAAGACAGTTATCAGCACCTCGGACACCACAACAAAATGGAGTTGTTGAAAGGAAAAATAGAACTATCTTGGATGCAACAAGAAGTATGTTATCAAAAGAAAATCTACCACATGTGTACTAGAGAGAGGCAGTAAGCATTGCTATCTATACATTCAACAAAGTTCACATCAAAGGTGAAACCGGCAAGACCCCTCATGAACTATGGTTTGGTAATATTCCTACTCTTAAGTACTTCAGAATTTTTTAAAGTAAATGTTATATTAGAAGAGATGAGTATATTGGCAAGTTTGATCCTAGAAGTGATGAAGGAATATTTCTTGGTTATTCATCTAAGAGCAAGGCATATAGATGGTTTAATAAAAGATTACAGAAAATTGTTGAGAGTACAAATGTAAAGATTGATGAACAATTCAGAGGAACTTCAAGATATATACACTCTGAACCGGAAACAAAAATTATGACAAATGAACCTACAATAAATCCACCAGTACATAATGATAATCCAGTTACTCTCGTATCATCAGAGGATTCCACAGTAATTGAAGAACAACAACAAACTAAGACACCCCGGTATGTAAGACTGAATCATTCTAAAGATCAGATAATTTGAAGCAAATTTAAAGGAGTTATGACAAGAGGAAGATTGGCAAATGAAGAGGTATGTCTTATTTCTCAAATTGAACCATTAACTATCAATGAGGCATGTGAAGATAAATTTTGGATCAAAGCCATGGAGGAAGAATTAGGACAAATTGAGAAAAATAATACTTGGACATTAGTTCCCCGGCCTAAAAATAAAAATGTAATTGGAACCAAATGGGTATTTAGAAACAAACTTAATGAAGATGGTAAGGTTGTCAGAAATAAAGCAAGACTAGTGTGTAAGGGATATTCTCAGAAGGAAGGAGTTGATTACAATGAAACCTTTGCACCAGTAGCCAGAATTGAGGCAGTTAGATTATTCTTGGCTTTTGCAGCTCACAAGGATTACAAAGTTTATCAAATGGATATTAAATGTGCATTTTTGAATGGAGATCTTGAAGAGGAAGTCTATATTGAACAACCTGATGGATTTTCTTTAACAAATGACAATGATATGGTTTGTAGATTAAGAAAAGCTTTGTATGGATTAAAACAAGCCCCAAGAGCTTCGTATGCAAGATTGGATAAGTATCTTTTAAAGATTGGTTTTACTAAAGGAAATGTAGATAGCAATTTATATTACAAAGTAACTAATGATGACATCCTGATTATTGAAGTATTTGTTGATGATATAATCTTTGGAGGAGAAGATTAATTATGCAAAGAATTTTCTCTTGAAATGCAGTAAGAATTTGAAATGTCTATGATTGGAGAAATAAAATTCTTTTTAGGATTGTAGATTTTATAGACTGATAAAGGTATATTTTTGAGTCAATCTAAGTACTTGAAAGAACTACTTAAGAAATTTGGGATGGAGAACTCTAAACCGGTAAGCACACCTATGACTACAAATGACAAATTTGTTGGCATTATGTGAACCGGCATGAAGACATAATGATATTGTATGTTGTCATTGATGTCAATATGAGACATGGTGAGAACTAGCACATCTGATAGGTGAAGAGAGAGGAACCTGCATATGTATGAACCAGTTTATATGCCAAAGTGAAGCGGCACATTTGTTCAAGGTGAACCGACATGTAGTTATGTGAACCGACACATGGAAGAATTGTATGGTTACCGGTTGGTAGGTAGCTTCCACTTTAGGGTTTCTGGTTGGAGCAACTCAAGTGACTCAATCAGTAATATTTGTGTGATGAGTTAGCAGTATGATGGAGGACAGATCGTGTTGCCACGTAAGCTCTATGCGCGTGAAGGATCTTGCATGAAGAAGACTATTCCTATCCACCTCGGGAAAGTGTGAAGTCTATCAAATGGTGATAATGCATGATGGGTTATCAACCGCCATGAAAACGGTGGATAATGGATGATGGAGAATGTCTTGAGATCGATTCAAGATTGTTGCATTTAATGCAATATGATTCAATGGTCAGGATCAAACCATTTGAATTGCTTAACCTAACAGGTTTAGGGTTTAGGGTTTTTGCTACCGACCTGTATGTTTCCTATAAGGTTGATGTTGTGTTTCTTTCTGAGATTGTTGGCAAAAGTTGTGAGTGTGTATCCAAGGGAAGTGATACGTGATTCTTGCTAGACCAAAGGAGAGAAGAGATATTTCCAAAGTGAATGCGCAGAAGGTGAAGAGGAGCCAAAACAGATCTGCATTAGCATTGAGTGTTGTTAACAGATCATTGTAATACCTGTTGATGTCTAACCACTTCAACAATTGTAAAATCCCCTAACAGGGTAGCCTTAACTAGCTTGATTCAAAATCCCTTAAATCAGGTGGTCTTAACCAGCTTGTTTCAAATCCCTTAATCGGGTAACTCAAGGCTAATGAATTATGAGAAGCTTGAGAAGCTTAGGAGATCCTTTCAGCTATTGATTTCTTGAAATCCTCTAATAAGGTGACCCTACCGGGTTTAACCCTTAACCGGGTGATCCCTAATAGGATCGGTTCCTACCAAAACCTATTGTAATGTCCTTAACTGGACAAGGCTCCTAACAGAGCAAACCTCTAAAGAGTTCAAAAAGCAGCTTGTGGGTATTCATCCCCACTGTGGTTTTTCCCAGTTGGGTTTCCACATGAAAAATATGTGTGTCATGTGAAATGCTTTTGTCTTGTGATGCTTTGTTTTACCTGTTAAGCACTTGAAGGTTCTATGTTTTATGCCTGTCTATAAAACATATTGAACTCATTGTTGTGAAGATCTAATGGTTAAGTTTACTTGTTTATGCATGAGAATATAATGATACTGTGGTATTGAGCCAAGAGGAAAGCTTATTGAGTGACTGATTGATGACTAGTTGAGCTATACTGGATGTTGTCGGTTGCACTCTGTTTTACCGGTATCCCTTTTTGTTAGTCTTTTGGAGTATTTGTTGTCAAACCGGTTTTGGATTGTATTGGTGTTTGTACTGATTCACCCCCCCCTCTCAGTACCAGTTTGGTACTAGTGGTTCAACATTGAGTTATCAATTGGTATCAGAGCTCCTCTAGGTCCTTTGTGCTGGAAGCCTAACCGCTTGAGGAAAAGATCCTAGATAAATGATGAAGAGGGAAGGTCCAAAGTTTAACATGGAAAATTTTGGTATATGGAAAGATAGGATGAAGATATTCATCAAAATCATGGGTGTTCAACACTGGATTTATGTTGAAAATGTATATGTTGTTCCTACCGATACTCTCACCAATGACCAAAAGAGAAAGATACAAGAAAATGGGCAAGTCATGGAAGCCCTCATCAGTAGTTTATTTGACATTGAGTTTATTGATGTTCAGGACAAGGCAAACCCCAAAGAGGTATGGGATGCTCTTGAAAATATCTATGGTGGTGATGAGCATGTAAAACAGGCTAAGGAAGAAAGCCTGAGAGGGAAATTTGAAGACATGCGGATGGTTGAAGGAGAGACCATTCAGCAGTATGGAATAAGAATCAAAACAGTTGTTGGAGAAATAAAGAGTGTAGGTGGCAAAATAGAAGATTCCATTGTGGTAAGTAAAGTCCTGAGATCCCTATTGCCAGTCTATGCAATAAGGGTTGCTTCTATTCAAGAGCTGAGATCAATAGACAAGTCTAAGGCATCCTTGGACTCCATCATAGCCAAGTTGACAGCCTATGAGCTAAATAGTTTTGATGGTAGTGTTCAAAAGTCAGAATTAGCTTTTAAAGCTTCTGCCATACCATCCAGAAAAGGAAAAGAGGCTAGCACTAGTGGGGAACCCAGTCAGAATAGAGAAATGAAGGATGAAGAGTTTCTGATGGAATTTGAAGCTCTTCTACCTAGGAGATTCCCAAAAGGGACTGGTAAATACAAAGGTAAGCATCCTTTGAAATGTTTCTCCTATAACTGGATAGGACATATTTCTATGAACTGTCCTAATAGTGACAACAAGGATAAACCAGAAAGGTCCAAGAAATTCAAAGGAGGAAACCGAAGAAATTGTTTTGTGGCAATTGATGAAGGTGTCATAGATGAGGAATCAGAAGATGAAGAGAATGAAGACATTGTGTTTGTTGCTGTAAAGGAAGATGTGGCAGACAAGAAGGCTCTTGTCTCCCAGTTTGATGATTCCAATGAGTGGATCATTGACAACGACTGTTCTCACCATATGACTAGTGACCGGAGCAAGTTTCTACTCTTAGAGGAGTATGATGGTGGTGTGGTTCGCTTTGGCAATGATGCACCATGTATGGTCAAAGGCAGAGGGTCCATCTCTTTGAATGGAAAGAGTAGTGCTGACAATGTGTACTGGGTTGATGGTCTTAGACACAACCTTCTAAGTGTTGCCCAACTAAATGACAGTGGTTTCACTCTACAATTCAAGAATGGAGTTTGCAGAATCAAAGGTAAAGATGGTAAATTGGTAGCCACTGGCATGCAGACTAAAGGTAACCTATTTCATCTAAATGCTAATATAAGTACATGTCTTATGGCTAAGCTTGATGATAGCTGGATATGGCATAGGAGATTCTGTCATGTGAACTTTGACAACATTGTGAAGGCTAGTAAGATCAAGGCAGTTAGAGGGTTGCCGGTGCTGAGCAAACTGGATAATACCTTGTGTAGAGAATGTCAATTGGGGAAAATGTCTTCCTCAACCTTTAAAGGTAAATCTTTCACTGCTGACAACTTGCTTGATCTTGTGCATACTAATCTATGTGGTCCTATGAAAACTAGAAGTGTGCAGGGTGATAGGTACTTCATGATTCTCACTGATGACTGCTCAAGAATGATGTGGGTCACATTCTTGAAAGACAAGTCTAAAGCTTTTGGGAAATTCAAAGCATTTAGAGCATTAGTGGAGAAGGAAAGCGGTAAAAGGATCAAATGTCTTAGAACTGATCAAGGAGGGGAATTCACTTCTAGTGAATTCAACAAGTATTGTGAAGAATTTGGCATCAAGAGATAGTTGTCTGCCCCCCAGACTCCACAGCAGAATGGCCTAGAAAAGAGGAATAACCGGATTGTGGTTGAAGCAGCTAGAACCATGTTGATCCAAGGAAAGGTTGCTCACACCTTCTGGAGAGAAGCAGTGAGCACTGCAGTCTACACTATGAACTGGGTACTCATCAAAAAGAGTAAGGACAAAACTCCTTATGAGTATTGGACCGGTAAGACACCTATGGTTAACTACTTTAAGGTATTTGGTAGCAAATGTTACATCAAGAGGAGTGATCATTAGGGTAAATTTGAAGCTAAATGTGATGAGGGAATATTTCTAGGATATTCCACCAAGAGTAAAGCTTACAAGTGCTATAACAATAGGACTCAAAGAATTATGGAAAGTATCAATGTAAAAGTTGGTGAATCCTTTGAGAAGACTGAGGAAACCGGTAGTGAGCAAGTTGTAAATGAATTGGTTGCAACCTTCTAGGAACTGGTTGTCAGTCAACCTAGTACCAGTAACAATGTTCCTGAACCGGTGAATGCTGATACTGATGAAGATGAGGATGAAGAAGAAAACCAAGAAGAACAAATTAAGACCATTCCTTGGTATGTCAAGTTGAATCATGATCCCAAGCAGATCATAGGTGATAAGGATGTAGGAATCCTTACTAGAAGAAAGATCAGAGAAAACTTATGTATGATCTCTAAACTTGAGCCTAAGTCATTCAAAGAGGCTCATAAAGATGAAGACTGGATCAAGGCAATGGAAGAAGAACTTGACTAGATAGAGAAAAATGGTACATGGTCCTTGGTATCCAGACCAGAGCATAAAAATGTCATTGGCACAAAATGGGTGTTCATAAATAAGTTGAATGAGGATGGCACAATGATTCAGAATAAAGCCAGATTGGTATGTAAAGGATATGCTCAAGAAGAAGGTGAAGACTATGGGGAAACCTTTTCTCCTATAGCCAGACTAGAAGGAGTTCATATGCTTCTTGCATATGCAGCTTTTAAGAGATTCAAGGTATATCAAATGGATGTAAAATCTGCATTTCTAAATGGTGTACTTGAAGAGGAGGTGTATATTGAGCAACCAGATGGGTTTGCCCTATCTGAAGATAGTGACATGGTATGTAGGCTACATAAAGCATTATATGGTCTAAAGCAAGCACCTAGGGCATGGTATGAGCGCCTACATTCCCATCTTGTGAAGATTGGATTTGAGAGAACAAGTGAAGACAACAACATCTACTTGAAATTTGAAGGAGATCAGATCCTGATCTATAAAGTTTTTGTTGATGACATCATCTTTGGTGGAGATGATAAGATGAGTCATGAGTTTGCTGATGAGATGAAGAAAGAGTTTGAGATGTCACTCATAGGGGAGATTAAGTTCTTCATTGGACTATAGATCCAACAAATGGAAGATGGAATCTTCATCACTCAGTCCAAATATGTCAAAGAGGTGTTGAAGACTTTTGGCATGGAAGATAGAAAACCGGTTGGTACACTGATGGTGACCGGTTGCAAATTGACAAAGGAAGATGATTCCGCACTGGTTGATGAGAAGGAATACCGATCAATGATTGGTAAGTTTCATTATGTAGTGCATAGTAGACCGGATATTGCCCATGTAGTTGGCATCACTGCATGGTTCCAGAAGAGTCCAAGAGAGTCTCACTTAAGTGTAGTCAAGCGGATTCTTAGCTATCTGAAGGGAATAGTTGACTATGGATTGTGGTACCCATACAACAATAATTTCAATCTAAAAGTATTCGCAGATGCTAATTGGGCTAGTAATGTGGATGACTGGAAGAGCACAACCGGTGGTGCATTCTTTCTTGGTGGTAGACTGGTCTCATGGATGAGTAAAAAATAGAGTTGCATCTCTCAGTCTACAGCGGAAGCGGAGTATGTTGCAGCTTTCATGAACTGCACTCAGACAATCTGGATGAAGCATGTACTGGAAGGCTTCAAGATCCCTATTTCTGAATTGGTAAGTATATTCTGTGATAACACAAGTGCTATCAATATATCAAAGAATTTGGTTTTACATTCTAGAACCAAGCATTTTTAGCTTAAGTATAATTTCTTGAGGGAAAAGGTTCAGAATAAAGAGATTGCACTGGAGCATGTGTCCAGTAAGGAGCAGTTAGCAGATATATTCACCAAGCCTCTCCCAAAAACAACATTTGTGCATTTGAGAGGTGAATTAGGGGTATTGCCCCTTCAGGAGGTGAACTAAAAGTGATTGTTCCACATCAGTCAGGTACTGGAAAGATAAAGTTTTGGTTGATTGGTGTGTTGAAGGATGCTACTCCTCAAGGGGAGCAACATGATGAAATAGAAATCTTTGTACGTCCACTTTGGCATTGTTGTCAAAGGGGGACAAGGAGTGAAGCGAAAATATATCTGCAGCAAATGGGGAGAAGATGTGAAGCAGAGAAGATATCTTTTGTATATTTCCATCAATGCCAAAGGGGGAGATTGTTGGCATTATGTGAACTGACATGAAGACATAATGATATTGTATGTTGTCATTGATGTCAATACGAGACATGGTGAGAACCGACACATGTGATAGGTGAAGAGAGAGGAACCAACATATGTATGAACCGGTTTATATGCCAAAGTGAAGCGGCACATTTGTTCAAGGTGAACCGGCATGTAGTTATGTGAACCGGCACATGGAAGCATTGTATGGTTACCGGTTGGTAGGTAGCTTCCACTTTAGGGTTTCCAGTTGGAGCAACTCAAGTGATGCAATCGGTAATCTTTTTGTGATGAGTTAGCAGTATGATGGAGGACAGATCATGTTGCCATGTAAGCTCTATGCGCGTGAAGGATCTTGCATGAAGAAGACTATTCCTATCCA